>NC_091952.1:109741733-110341733 GCF_031021105.1 Erythrolamprus reginae | reverse complement strand
AAGAACAAGTCCAGTGGGGTCCATCACAGCATTTGAAAGCCTGGCCTCTTTCCTCTGTCACCATTAACAGTGACAATCTTAGGCAGGAGTGGAATCACTACAATGTGGAGCTCTTAATTTTACAGCTTTGCAGGTGGTTGAAAATACTACTGGAATCAACAACAGGACTGAATAGAGATAAGCAGAGTATCAAATTGCAGCTTTATGTTTCAATTCTAAACCAAACCAAAGGATAATTATAGCAACATGCTGAATTTACTTATGATATTCCAAATAAATAGCAGCCAAGAACTACTAAAAATACTAAAAGCTCCACCATCAAGAATTTGAAGACCTGACCTCTGTTCCGTGTCACCATTAACTGAAACTGTAACCTCAGGCAGGAGAAAAACTACAATGTAGAACCCCTGATTTGTAATGTTGCAGGTGGTGGCAAATGCTACTGGGCTCCACAGTGGGACTGAAAAGCAACAACAAGGATATCAAGTATGGGGGTATAGGGGTGTTAAATTGTAGCTTTCTATTTCAATTCAAAATCAGAGTGAGGGGGAAGAATAATTATAACAATTTTCTGAATTTATTTATGATCTTACATTTTTAATCAAGGTGACTAATTTCAAAGTATATTTTAGATTCTAAAATAGTAAAATATTTTAGATTCTAATAAGAGTAAAATAGTGGCCAAGTGTTCTATAGAGCTATTCATACATAGATATCTTCCTCCTAAGCCATTCTTGTCTGCTAATACTCCTGCACACTGTTGCATGGAGAAGGGGCTAATCCTCTTCTGCTGAGTCACTCATGGTCACCTCTAGAGGTGCAACAGTCCCTGGTTGGCTTTCAGCCTCTGACTGCACATTCTCTCCAGCCTCCTCACTATCAGACTTGGGTGCCAAGCAATGTTCCCTCTAATTTTTTTTCGATGTGGGCGAAAAAATATAATGTCTGAGCGGCATATTTTCATGCCTGGGTGTGGATCGGTTAGAAACAAAAGGGGGTCACATGACCTCAGCACACACAGCAACAGTCATAAATATGAAACGGCAGCAAAGTTTTGATCCTGTGATCATCGGGCTGCTGCAAAGGTCCTAAGTGTGAAAAAGGGGCATACGTCACTTGTTTCAGGGCCGTTGCGACTTTGAACGGTCAATAAATGAACCATTGTAAGTCAAGGCCAAACTGCCTTCCTCCTAGATGTTTTCTGTGGAGCTTCAAAATGGAGTCCTGATCTGCTGACCTGCTTCTAAAAGAGTGCACTGGTCAGGCAGATAATCCTTGACTTCTGTTCTGACCCCAATGGAGGCCCACATTTCTATCTCCTGAGTAAGATAGTTATTAAGTGAGTTCTGCCTCACTTTACCACCTTTCTTGACACAGTCATTAAGTGAATCCCTGAAGTTGCTTGTCAGAAGATCCCAAAAGATGTTCACATAACCCTGAGACATTGCCACCATCATAACTATGTTGTCAAGTGTCCAAGGTTTGATCCAATAACCCCTTTATTTTTCTAACAAAGTCCTTTCTTCCTAGAAGGAAGAATAGAAAGAATAAAATGGAAGAGGGGATTAAAAGGGGATACAAAAATAATAAAGAAAAGGGTTTGGTTCAAAGTTCTGCTCAGATTAAAGAAAGTGGAGTTTGAGAAGGGTTGATTAAGCTTGGAGTATTGTTTTGTTTACTCTTTTTAAAATTATTTTTTCTAGATATATAAATTTAGGAATTGCTGATCTGTTTTAATAAATTTAGAAGTATTGATTATAATAATAAACTATGTTTATGTTTATGTTTTGTTTTTAATTTTCTTTTGTTAACATATGATTGGCTATGCAAGGTTTTCTTGGTTTATAGAAAGAAGGAAGCACTTTGGCATAATGGTTAATAAGTTAGAAATATAATTGGTGTTGTACTTTTTGAAGGAACATTTTTGTCGCTCCCCGTCCCCAACTCCAACATCCGGCTCCATTGTGCGTGGCCTTAGAAAAGGCTGTACGCCTTAGAGGGAACATTAGTGCCAAGTACACTGGTCTAGGATACCAAAACACACCTGTCTCCCGATCCTCAGAATCTGTGATCAAGCTGAGCAGGGCATGGATAGGCCATAAGAATAGATATTAAAAATAGTAATTATTTTGTTATCTATACTTATGGAAATCAATGACTGCAATCTGATATGAGTTTTCCTTTTTTATATAATAAATGGTTTATTTTCTTTAGAAATTACATGCAACTCTCCAAGAATATCTAATGGTACTTTCCGACCTCAAAGAACTATATATCATGATGGGGATCTAATTCGAATTCGTTGTGACCCTGAATTTACTATTAAACCAGATGATAGAGAAAAAGTGGTTGAATGCACAAAGAATGGATGGTCACCTCCACCAAAATGTATCAGTAAGTGGAACTAGTATACATTACAATGATTGTAGAATGGCTGATATTTTTAATTTTATAGAAGTGTGGCACATGGAGCATATCTGACGGCACACATTGCTCTATGTTAGCTCCAGCATGCGTGTGTGCCCTAGCCAGCTGATTTTCAGCCTTCCAGAGGGTGTGGAAGGTTGTTTTTGCCTTCCTCGGGCTTCAGGAAAGCCACTAGAACCTGTGGATGGTGAAAAATGGACCCAACAGCTCTACCAGAATTTCAGAAACAAACTTCTTATTGGACTTTTGAACCATTTTTCATGCTCTCCACCATAAAATAAAACAATAGTTATAAATATAACAACAATGCTTAAAATCAATCATATATAAACTTCTTTTCTTATTACTCACTCAATGAAGGCTCTTATCTCTCCTCATCTATTTTTTGAATTTTCTTGAATTTTTTTCATTTCATTATGTGCATGCTCAAATGCCAGGTTTCCAGCACTGCATGCGGTCGCCATCTTGCTTTGGGCATTTTTATTTAAAAAAAATATTGGGGGGAGGTTGTTTTGATGTGGGAGGAAGCTAAGCTGAAGAGAGGTAAGTTGGAATTGCCCTGTGCCCCAACTGAGCTGCTGCCTTCTGCCCCAGGAGAAGAAGAAGCCCCTTCTTTCTTTACAGTTCTTTTTAAGGTTTAGTTCAAGTAGGGTTTTTTTAGAAATGTGAGTTCAATGCAACCTGGGATGGCTCCAGGCTATGGCTTCCTTTCTTACACAGAGCAAAACAGACATGTGAGTTCAATGCAACCTGGGATGGCTCCAGGCTATGGCTTCCTTTCTTACACAGAGCAAAACAGACAGTTACAATGAAAGGCTTCCACCGATTTTTTGATAGCTCTGGGCAGTGTTCTCTCTAAAATTTTTTTGGGGTGGGTGGAAAAGTATAGTGTCTGAGCGGCAGTGCCTTCGGGACTGGGCGACACAGAAATAATAATAAAATTTCCCTCTCGGCTTCTGGGCAGGTTTGGAAAACTCTGAGTTGATGATGATTTTTAAGTGAGCGATTGCTCACCTGCTCAGCTTAGAGGGAACTATGGCTCTGGGAGCAACAAATGTCTTGTGTATATGCTCTGTGTGACAAATGTAAATAATATATTGAATTTAAAACATTTTTCTTCATTTGTGGTGAACATAATTTTACAACATTTTATCCAGGCTATTGAGAAGGGAAAGTATAATATTACTTATTTTTCTCTGTGATCTTTGGAATGTTCCCATGCAGAATGTACAAGTCTATTAATTCTCCATGAAACTGATACTTCATTAACATACATCAACTAAAACCAAATTCCCTCTCTGTGCCACCTCCTAAATGTGTATCTCCATTGTTTACCAGATCCTGAAACAGTTGTGTGCAGAGATCATTATGTTTACATGAATTGTGAAACTACTATTCTGAATGTTTTCCACATACTTCAAATGTGAAGTTATTGTACTGATTGACTATAATAGTATTTGTGCAGCCACAAGCAAACCACTCCTGGACTTCATTGTCTGGAAATCTGCCTGGCAAAGAGATATGATATATTTATCCAAAAAAAATATGGAATTACTATCCACTTGATGGTTTTCTATAGAGCTTGTATTTAGAAGAGAATTAACTTTATTACAGAAAACAGAAAACACTGAGGAATTGTCCTATTCATTTTTTGACATGCAAGATGAAATGCCTCAACCCTTGTTGGTCTACATTTTTGTGCCTACAGGGATTATAAAATAAATTCTGACAAAAATATAATTTAAAGCCACTTGTGGGCTGGGGAACAGATGAAAGTAATGACATGTTGACCAAGGCCAAACTCAGAAAATTTATTGGTGCCATGGTTGAAAGGCAAGTAAGGAAAGAGTCCTTTGCTTATGGGCCCATGAGATTTAAGATTCCTTCTCTTACAACTCTGCAAATCCCATCTGTTAGATCAGAGTTCCCCAGTCTTTCCAGATTTGGGGCCTGGAAATGGAGGAGGAGGAGAAGATAGATAGAGGATAGATAGATATAGATATATAGATATATAGATATAGATTATATAGATATAGATGATATAGATATAGATATAAATATAGATATAGATATATAGGGAGGGGGAGAGAGAGAGAGAGAGAGAGAGAGAGAGAGAGAGAGATGATAGAGAAATAAGTTGATGATATAGATAGATTATATATATATATTGGTAGATGATAGAATATAGCAATGGTGGGCAGCAGCCAGTATGGAGGGGGGGATTAATCCCATTCCGGTAGCGAAAATGGTCAATCACTTCCTGGACTGGCGGTTGCTCAAGACCACAATCTTTTTTTTTTTTTTAATATTTTTTTTAAAAAAACTCATCTGAGCATGCACTGGGAGAGTGATTGATGAGCAAGCAGCTTGCTGATTCGCTGGCTCACTGATCACCTCACCCACCTCACCTCTCCTTATATATAGTGAGTGATGCCTCAGAGAAATCTGTGGGGAGGAACCTCCATCAGCAGCAGCAGCTTGCCTTACTATTGCCCTTGTGGCCTAGCCTTGCCCCCTTTTAATTTTTTTTTAAACTTCGTTTGAGCTTCTGGAGAAGGAGACAGCAATTTTGAGGACTTTGCTGTGCTGGTAATGGTAAGTAATTTAACCTTTAACCTTAGACTATCTCCAATTGACCTCTCCCTCTTTTTGAGAGGTCTATAAGGGGCGTGCATAAGCACACCATTGTGCCTACCATCCCTGTCCTATTGTCTTCTAGCATTATTTTTTATCATTACTTATCTAAAGTTTTATTTCTACAAATTACCATCCTATAATTGTTTGACAAATAAATAAATAATTAAATAAAATAAAATAAATAATTGCTTTCCTCTTTTCCTTCTTTTCTCCATGCTCCATCCTCCTTTCCCCTTCCTTCCTTGGGCAAGAAGTTGATTCCATGTTTATTTCATTTTTATTTACTTTGTTTGGTTGCTGATGCTGGCTAAGGGAGGCAGGGTAGGGCTCTGGATTTGAAGCAGGGAAAGAAAGATTCATCTTTTATGGTAAAATTGTTTCACCAGCCACATGCTGCTGATTCATCATTTATTTCATTTTTGTTTACTTTGATTAGCTGCCAATGCTAGCTAATAGAAACGGGGTAGAGCTCTGGATTTGAAGCAGGGAAAGAAAGATTCATCATTTGTAGTAAAATTGTTTGGCCAGCCATGTGGCACTGATTCATCATTTATTTCACTTTTATTTACTTTGTTTGGCTGCTAATGCCAGCTAATGGAGGCGGGGTGGGGCTCTGGGTTTGAAGCATGGAAAGAAAGATACCATAAACTAAATCTTTTTATTTAGTTTTGTTTGTCCAGCCATGTGGCACTATTGATGCTGGCTAATGGAGACAAGGGGAGAGGGCTCAATTTGAAGCAAAGAAAACAGTTTTAGCATCTCTGAATGAGGAAGCTCTTGCCCTCCTCACAGGTGGTTCTTGTGTACTCCCAGTCCCACATAAGGAAAATATGTAGATTTGACCCACTGAGTCCACTCCACAATTGTTTCATTTTACTACTTATGCTATCACAATAAAATATATATGGATTTTATTTATTTTAGCTTATTATCACCAAGAAAACCATAAGCTATAGAGTGATGAACACATTTTTAGAAACATAGAAACATAGAAGTCTGACGGCAGAAAAAGACCCCATGGTCCATCTAGTCTGCCCTTATACTATTTTCTGTATTTTATCTTAGGATGGATATATGTTTATCCCAGGCATGTTTAAATTCAGTTACTGTGGATTTATCTACCACGTCTGCTGGAAGTTTGTTCCAAGGATCTACTACTCTTTCAGTAAAATAATATTTTCTCATGTTGCTTTTGATCTTTCCCCCAACTAACCTCAGATTGTGTCCCCTTGTTCTTGTGTTCACTTTCCTATTAAAAACACTTCCCTCCTGGACCTTATTTAACCCTTTAATATATTTAAATGTTTCGATCATGTCCCCCCTTTTCCTTCTGTCCTCCAAACTATACAGATTGAGTTCATTAAGTCTTTCCTGATACGTTTTATACTTAAGACCTTCCACCATTCTTGTAGCCCGTCTTTGGACCCGTTCAATTTTGTCAATATCTTTTTGTAGGTGAGGTCTCCAGAACTGAACACAGTATTCCAAATGTGGTCTCACCAGCATTCTATATAGCGGGATCATAATCTCCCTCTTCCTGCTTGTTATACCTCTAGCTATGCAGCCAAGCATCCTACTTGCTTTCCCTACTGCCTGACTGCACTGTTCACCCATTTTGAGACTGTCAGAAATCACTACGCCTAAATCCTTTTCTTTTGAAGTATTTGCTAACACAGAACTGCCAATACAGTAGTCAGATTGAGGATTCCTTTTCCCCAAGTGCATTATTTTACATTTGGAAACATTAAACTGCAGTTTCCATTGCTTTGACCATTTATCTAGTAAAGCTAAATCATTTACCATATTGCCGACGCCTCCAGGAATATCAACCCTATTGCACACTTTAGAGTCATCGGCAAATAGGCAAACCTTCCCTACCAGACCTTCCCCTATGTCACTCACAAACATATTAAAAAGAATAGGACCCAGAACAGACCCTTGTGGCACACCGCTTGTAACCTGACTCTGCTCAGAATACTCGCCATTCTCAACAACCCTCTGGTGTCTATGCTTCAGCCAGCTGCAAATCCATTGAACTATCCAGGGATTAAGTCCAATCTTCACTAATTTATCTATCAGCTCTTTATGTGGAACCGTATCAAAGGCTTTGCTGAAGTCCAGGTAGGCAATATCCACGGCACCACCTTCATCCAACAACTTTGTGACATAGTCAAAGAAATCAATGAGATTAGTCTGACATGATTTGCCTTCAGTAAAGCCATGCTGATTTGGGTTCAATAATTTATTGTTTTTTAGGTGCTGATTTATCCTCTTTTTCAGTAGAGTCTCCATCATTTTAACGACAACTGATGTCAAGCTAACTGGCCTGTAGTTACCAGCTTCTTCTCTACTGCCCTTCTTGTGGATAGGCACAACACTTGCCATTCTCCAATCCTCAGGAACATCTCCTGTTAACAAGGATTGGTTAAACAAATCAGTCAGGGGGGTAGCAATGACAGATCTGAGTTCTTTAAGAACTCTGGGGTGGATGCCATCTGGACCCATTGCCTTATTTATCTTTAATCGTTCAAGTTCTTCTAAGACATCGGCTTCTAAGATCACTGGAGCTGAATCCGTACAGTTGGAGGCAATGCTATATCCCTCTATAGTATTATTTTGTAAGGTGTCTTTTGAGAAAACTGAACAGAAGTAGCTATTGAAATGGTCAGCGATCTCCTTATTCCCATTAATGCATGTATTTTTCCCGGTACTAAGCTTCGTGATGCCGCAGTTTTTCTTCTTCTTATCACTAATATATCTGAAGAAGGTTTTATCCCCCTTCTTTAGAGATTTGGCAATTTCTTCCTCTTTTGAGGCTTTAGCAGCATATATTATCTGTTTCGCCTCCTTCTGTCTCATTTTATACACCTCCCTATCAGCTATACTTCCAGACTCTTTATACCTCCTATAGGCAGCCTTTTTTTCATTGACTATAGTCCTTACATCATTGCTAAACCATAGCGGTTTCTTCTTCCTTTTACCTTTAGTTATTTGTCTTACATACAGTCCAGTGGCTTTTAAGATGGCCTTTTTAAATACAGTCCACTGGGTGCTCGCTCCTGCCATTTTATCCCTCCCCTTTAATTCATTATCTAAATATTCCCCCATTGCATTAAAATTTGTTTTTCTGAAATCCAATACTTTGGTTGCATTATAGGATTGCTCACAATGAGTTTTTACATCAAACCACAAACATAGATGGTCACTGCAACCTAAATTTTCTCCCACCTTGACATCTGAAACCCAATTCCCATTCGTAAAAACTAAATCTAGAATATTCTCCCCTCTAGTTGGTGTCTTAACCAGCTGTGCCAGAGCTGCTCCTGTAAAGGCCTCTACTATATTCTTACTTTTGCATGTAAGGGCACTGGGGATATTCCAGTCAACATCAGGCATGTTGAAATCACCCATAACCACAATATCTCCCTTTACTGCCATTTGGGTAAATTCATCCACCATCTTGTTGTCATATTCCTCAGATTGCCCTGGAGGCCTATAGATCACCCCAATTCTAATGACAGAACCATCTTTATTTTGCATGCAAATCCAGAGGGTCTCTAGATCTTGACATGTATTTTGAATTAGTGTTGTTTTTAGAGTTTCTTTAACATAAATGGCTACTCCACCTCCCCTTCTCTCTATTCTATCCTTCCTATACAGTGTATATCCTGGTATGGATATTTCCCATTCATTAGAATCCTTAAACCATGTCTCAGTTATGGCAACCAGGTCCAAATTATCTCTAGATATTATGGCCATTAATTCACAGAGCTTGTTGCTCAAGCTTTGAGCATTCGTGCACATTACACGAAGAACATTATTTTCATTATTAGTTTGCCCCTTATCATCAACAACTACATCTATTTTATTTGCAGCTCCCTTTTCATAAGCTTCCAAAAACTGCTTTATCCTCATTGGTCGGGGACAGAAATCACCCACATCAGTTACATCTCTGTCCCCTTTACCTAGTTTAAATGCCTGTCCAAAAAAGTTCTGAATTCCTCACCGAGTACCTGGGTACCTCTGTATGATGGATGCAAACCATCCCTCTTAAACAACTCCCTATTAGACCACCTACTGACATCATGACTTACATAGCCAAAACCTTCAGCTTTACACCACTGCTTTAACCACACATTAAACTCTATGATACACGTTGTTTTATCCTGTTGGCCACAAACCGGTAACACCTCTGAGAAAGTCACTGAATCTGCTATTTTACCCAGCTCCACACTTAGACATTGAAAATCTCTTTTTACTACATTGACATTTCTCTGGGACAAATCATTTGTGCCAAGATGCACCACCACATCAATGTTATTACCTTTACTCACAGCCTTGACAATGTTTGTAATCCTCCTCCTGTCCCTGCTGGCAGTGGCCCCTGGGAGACACCTCAGCACCTTCACCACGTCCTTACTCTGTCCCAAATCAACACCTCTAACAGTCGAATCACCCACAAGAAAATGTGTCCTCTTTATATTTCTACTAACTGCACTTGATGGTTTGGTGACATTTACAACAATTTCCCCTTTGAATATTCCCTCATTCTCTGCCTGAGGGGCCTTGCTAATATCTCCAACATCCTTACTATTTAAATCCGCAAGAACAGTATAGGAATTCGATAAAGAGAGACCAAAATTACTATGTTTTTGCTCAACTGCACGCAATCTTCCTGAACCGACAGTTTAGAATGGTTTTCATGTGCACAAGCGAAACTTTTGTCAGGTGGAAAAGCGTGTTATTGTCGAGTGATGTGGCAGGCAAGCAAGGTGGCAGAAATTATGCCATCCTGGGGCGGGGTGGGAAAATTTTCCACTGTGCAGTGGGGGGAAAGCTGGGTTAACACTACCCCACCCATTCCACTTTGAAGAAAGAACCCTTAAGCCAGTGAACTTGGGACAAATGCCATGGTTGCGGAGATTTTTGACCGTTGCCTGGACCACTGGAAAATCTCATGGCTGGGTCTGAGATGATCCATCTGGCCCACTCTCCTATGTGCCACTAGAATATCTTCCCACTTGAAGCAGCCGAGTTTGGATTGCAGTTCCAGTGTGTTCTCCTCTGACATGTGGACTTCAACTCCCAGAATTCCTGAGCCAATCATGCTAGCTCATCAACTCTGGGAGTTGAAGTCCACATGTCATAGAAGAGCCAACATTGCCTAGAGGCTATTTTGTGTGCATATTGTCTGCCCTACCAGAGGGAGTGGGACGCTTCCTTTTTCTCAGTGTTGGAGAAGCTTTGTTGCTTCTCCCACATGCCTGGTCTTCTAAGCTGCCATCTGCCTCAGGTTCCGCTCTCTGCATCCAGTGAATAAAGTCCTTTCTCTCAGTAGTGGGAGAGGGAGTGGAGCTTCTCCCACCACTAGGAGGAAGGAAAGAAAGAAAAGCAGGAAAGGAACAGGACGGGGGAAAGGAAAGGAAAGGAAAGAAGGAAAGGAAAGGAGATTAAAGGAAGGAAATAAACTAAAAGAAAAAGAAAGAAAGAGAAAGAAAGAAAGAAAAAGAGGAAGGGAAGGGAAGGGAAGAAGGAAAGGGAGTGCAGTGGTAGGCAGGAAAGGGAAGGAGGAAAGGGAAGGAGGAAAGGAATGGAATAGGGGAAGAGAAAGGAAACAATGAAAGGAAATGGGAGGAGAAAGGAGAAAGGTAGGGAGGAAAGAGAAGGAAAGGAAAGGAGGAAAAGAATGGAACAGAGGAAGGGAAAAAAAGGAAAGAAGGGGAAAGGAAAAGAAAGGAAGAGAAAGAAAGAAAGAAAGAAAGAAAGAAAGAAAGAAAAACTTATGACCACAGTTGAGCCCAAAATTCGGTTGCTAAGCAAGAGAATTCTATTCTTTACTTAATACATGACATTTCCTAGCTCTAACAGTGATGTGCAAGCTAGGGAAGCATATATACATATAAGATTAAATATAGGGTACGTTCCCAAAGTAATGCAACTAATTTTTTAAAAGTAATTTATTGAACAGCTCTACCAGGGACAATTCCATCTGTCCATCCATTACCCTGGGGGGGATTATTGACCCCCTCAGAGAGGGTTCGCAATTTGGGCGTCCTCCTTGATCCACAGCTAACACTAGAGCACTGTCTTTCAGCTGTGGAGAGGAGGGCATTTGCCCAGGTCTGCCTGGTGCACCAATTGCAGCCCAATTTGGACCGGGAGTCACTGCTCACAGTCACTCATGCCCTCATCACCTCGAGGTTCAACTACTACAATGCTTTCCACCTGGGGCTTCCTTTGAAAAATGTTCGGAAACTTCAGATCGTGCAGAATGTGGCCGCGAGAGCTATCGTGGGGCTTCCAAGATCTGCCCACGTTTCACCAACACTCCAGGGCCTGCACTGGCTGCTGATCAGTTTCTGGTCACAATTCAAAGTGCTGATTATGACCTATAAAGCCCTACATGGCATCGGACCAGAATATCTCCAGGACTGCCTTCTGCCGCACAAATCCCAGCAGCCGATTAGGTCCCACAGAGTTGGCTTTCTCCGGGTCCCGTAGACTAAACAATGTCAGCTGGAAGAGCTTTCTCTGTGGAAGCCCCGGCCCTCTGGAATTAACTCCCTTGAGAGATTCGAACAGCCCCCACCCTCCTTGCCTTCCGTAAAATGTTGAAGACCCACCTTTGTTGCCAGGAGTGGGGATAATTTCCATCTTCTTCCCCCTTTTTTGTTATGTTTTTCGGCCTTACTCTATGATGGATTAGGTTGTATGTGTATGATTGTATAGTTACGGATTTTACTGTGTTATTAATGTTTTTTAAATTGACTTAATTTTCTACTATTGGATTTGTAATGTATTGTATCACTGTTATGTTGGGAGCTGCCCCGAGTCTTCAGAGAGGGGCGGCATACAAATCTAATAAACTATAAACTATAACTATAATGAGCATTGTTTTCACTTTTGATTTGTTCATTCTTGCCTTTTTGGGCTTGGGGGACTGGTTGGTGTGCCACTCAGAGCTTTGGTGTTTTGTTTCTGGGTCGTATTCAAAAACCCAGGTTTCATCGCCAGTGTCCAAATAATCAGGTTCAATTTCTAAATGTTGCAAAAGTTCACTTGAAATTTCGACTCAGTTGGTCTTTTGGTCATCTGAGTTCACCTTGGGCACGAGCTTGGCGCACACTTTCCCCATCGCTAAATCTTCAGTAACAATGCGAAACGCAACAGTAGACGACAAGTTCAGTTCATTGGCAACCATCTTGATACTCAATCCATGGTCAGAATCCAACAGTTGTTGAACACGAGCCACATTGTTGTTGGTTTTGCTGGTTGACAGCCGCCCAGAGCGTTGTTCATCGTGAACCTCTTCTCGACCCTTCTTAAAGGCCTTTAACCACCTCAAAACCTGTGAGTAGGACAGAGCAGAGTTCTCATAAGCCTCACGAATCATTTTGTTAGTCTCCTCAAGAGATTTGTTCAGTTTAGCACAAAACTTAATCGCGTAACATTGCTCGATCATCGATTGCATTTTTTGGTGACATGGTCGGCGCGCAGAGGTTTATAATAACTGATGTCCTGCCATTTTCACAGCTTGGAGAGCACTGAGACTGGTTTCATGGCAAAGCTTAGCATCCTCCACACCTACTCCAAGTGCTTTGGTCCCACTCTGACCAATAGGAGCGGTGCGGGAAATTCAATTGCATTACTTTTGGAATGCACCCTGTATGTATAATATTATTTCCCCTATTTCTTCTTTCTGCCTCTATTCTAGCTGCTAGTAAAGCTAGTCTTGTGTTATAAAAGATTTTACCCACCATTTCCCATTTATTAATCCTCTTGCCCATTTTAATATTTCAATTTTTATTTATTTTTGACTTGTCTCCTAAATTCTTACCTTGGTTCTTCATCTCTATCTTGATCTTTCCTGTTTAACTTAAGCATTTCTTCCATCTCTTTGACTGTCAAGCCTCGAGAGGATCTTCCCAAGTCTCTATTTTCTTTTCAAGAATATCTTTCTGTTTATCCAATGTCATGTTTTGATCTTTTAACATGTATTTTCTCTGAATTGTTTCCTAAGTCTTTATTGCCTTCTCCTTCTTATCTTCTTGTTTTATTTGATCTGTCTGTTCTATTTTTCTCCTGTTCTCTCTATTATCTCCTCTATTTCCTGGGCTTTCTGATCAGTACTTATTATCCCTTGTAGAACACTTTCTAACCTCTCACTTATGTTATTCATTAAATCAGTGGTTATCAACTTTTCTAATGCTGTAACCCCTTAATACAATTCCTCATGTTGTGGTGACCCCCCCTCCCAACCAAAGGTCTAGTGCCAATTATTCTAACAGAACCTTAAGCTGATTGACAGGGAGGTTAGAAGGACACCCTCACTGTAAATGCCTGATTGGTTGGATTGAAAAATATATTTCAAGGTACCAGAATAGAAGCTTTAGTTCCTAACACCATGGAAATTTGTCTTTTCCCATGGTCTTTGGAGACCCTTGTGAAATGGTCATTCAACCCCCAAAGAGTTCCCAACTCCTAGGTTCAGAACCACTGCATTAAATACTTTATCTCCCTATGATTCCTTATCATAACATCATAAATGATTAGAAACATCAGCATCATTTTCTTTGCAACCCACTTATTTCCCTCTGTGAAACATCTTCCCTTATTTTGATAAGTCCAAATATAGCTCAGTAGCCCAAGATTCTAAATTATCTTTGACCTCAGAAAGTTAATCTGGAAAGTGTTGACTCAATCCTGATGTTGTTCCTCAGGGAATACTTCATGTCTCATAGTTAGTGAATTTAGTTCTTTTTAGGTAATCCAGGAAGATTTCCAAATGTCTCCTTCAACCCACTCTATAAGGTCAATCATAACTTCTGATATTTAAAGTCACTTTATCTTCCGTCTTTTCACCATTAGAGTTCCAGTAGTCATGAAGTAGATAAGTGTTGTATAGTGCAGTAGATAGCACATCAGTCCTCCAGGTGTTATTTCCACTTTCTTCTCTGTCTTACCAGTATTTTCCATATGGTTATAGGAGTATAATCTCTATTCCATTCACCAGTAGGTCGCAACATTCATCAACGTTGTGCATCTCAACATTGCACAAATTCTAAAAGGTTCAATTGGTATTTATTCAAACAAATAATCAAAATTCTAACAAGTAATTCCAGCATTTTAAAATGCCTTATTGCCAATAAAAATTAGAAATCCAATCTGTCAATGTTTTAAAAAGTTTTGCATTCCCTTCTTAAGATCTTTTGGGTCTGTCACTTTTCTTTGTAACTTTTTGCCATGTAAACAAATTTTTCCAAGAGTCTCTTTACCAGAACTTTTCCTTAGATTGGCTTTTAGATTTTAAAAATTCACTTCCACAAGTCACTGTTCATCAACACCACTCCAGCATATTCTTTGTTTCTTCAGCTGCTCCAGCTTCATGGCAGTCATAATGGCTGCCTCTTCTCTTCATTGTCAAATGAGAGGGAATTAGCCCTGGGTCAAAAGGATGACTTTAGCCCCTTATGGGGTCCTTGGTGCAAATGTATGCAACCCTGCCCTTTGAGTCTGATTGTACCGTGATGTAAACCAGAAGTCCAATTCACTTATAACTTAAGATGGGGTTAAAACTTAAAACATATTTATTTTGGTTTCCCTGCTCTTTAATTTTATATCATGGGGGCTATCTTTGAAAAGTGTTAGGAAACTCCAGATCATGCAAAATGTAGCCGCGAGAGCTATCGTGGGGCTACCTAGATTCACCCACATTTCCCCAACACTCCGTGGCCTGCACTGGCTGCTGATCAGTTTCCAGTCATAATTCAAAGTGTTGGTGATGACCTATAAAGCCCTACACATCTTTTACTGCATGAATCCCAGTGGCCGATAAGGTTTCACAGAGTTGGCCTTCTCCAGGTCCCGTCGACTAAACAATGTCGTCTGGCGGGCCCCAGGGGAAGAGCCTTCTCTATGGCAGCCCCGGCCCTCTGGAATCAACCCAGAGATTAGAACTGCCCCTACCCTCCTTGCCTTTCATAAATTGCTTAAGACCCACCTATATTGCCAGGCATGGGGAAATTGAGATAACACCCCCCCCCCCCAGACTTATATAGCTTATGTATGGTATTCTTGTGTTGTATGATTTCAATGATGGGTTTTAGATGTTTTTTAAATATTAGATTTGTTATATTGTTGTTGTGAACCACCCCGAGTCTGCGGAGAGTGGCGGCATACAAATCTAATTTATTATTATTATTATTATTATTATTATTATTATTATTATTATTAGTATTATTATTATTATATCAATGGTATGGTGAGGTGTCCAAATGATACTTCCATCTCCCTAAACTAGGGGATTACATCACTGCCCTGCTGCTCTATACAGATCATACTATAGTGCTTTCCAAAATAGCAATACATCTCAAAAGTGTTCTGGTCTAGTATTTTGGTTATTTTTATTTCACTCTGAAATTGTGGCTTCACTATTGACTCATCATTTCTATTTGAAGATCTTTGTATTTTGTGATTTTTCTCTAATTCTTTCTCTTCTCTTCTATTGTCAGAAGAGAACCAGCCACTGTTATATGCCTTTCTTATCAACAATTTTTAAGTTTGGGTATTATGTAGCAGGTCTTGTCTGTTTGAATTCTAAAGTGCCAGAGAAGTTTAGCTTCTTCTTCTATTTTGTGATGCCATCAGTTCATGTTTGTAAGCAAATAGAATATCTTGCAGATCTCCTGCCTCACTTATCCCAGTGACCGGTCAGATCCCACAGAGTCAGCCTTCTCCAGATCCTGCCAGCCAAGCAATGTCATCTGGTGGTGCCTAGGGGAAGGGCCATTCTGTGGTGTCTCCAGTCCTTTGGAATCAACTCCCTCCCCCCAGATATTCACACAGCGCCCACTCTCCTGGCTTTTCAAAAGGTTTTAAAAATGCACTTTTGCTGGCAGGCCTGGGGCCATTGAGTGTTGATACTCTGCTCTGGCTGACAGTATGATTGTGGTTGGAATGAGTTTCTGCAAGAAATAAAAATAACCAAAATACTAGACCAGAACACTTTTGAGATGTATTGCTATTCTGGAAAGCACTATAGTATGGGTATAGGGTAATGGACGGACAGATGGAATTATCCTTGGGAGGCAAAACCCACAGCCACTCCATCTTATCAAGGTTGAGTTTGAGTCTGTTGACACCCATCCAGACCCCAACAGCCTCCAGGCACCGCCACATCACTTCCACTGTTTCGTTGACTGTATATGGGGTGGAGATGTATAATTGGGTATCATCTGCGTACTGATGATACCTCACCCCATGCCTCTGGATGATCTCACCCAGCGGTTTCATGTAGATATTGAATAGCAGGGGGAAGAGGACTGACCCCTGAGGTACCTCACAAGGGTACCTTGAAGTCGACCTCTGACCCCCCACTAACTCCAACTGCGACTAACTGGAGAGGTAGGAAGAGAACCACTGAAGTGTGTTGCATATTGCCCATTTTACAAGACCCGATATATCTTATGCAATTGGGTTGCTAAATAGGAAAGTGTTGAAACCAACTGTAAAAGATTGGCAAGGGATTGAAAAGAGTAATTAGATACTTAAAGAGTACTGCAACATATAGATTAAAGACCGAACAGAAGCAAAATTGTACCATGAAATGTATGGTTGATAGTTCATTTGCTAATTTAACTGACTGTGAATCATGTACAGGTTTCATTATATTGTATGAGAATATTTTGTTAACATGGAGGTCAAGGAAGCAGACATCAATTAGCTTGTCGACAGCGGAAGTGGAATATGCAGCATTATCTGAAGTTTGCTGTGGATTTATCAATTGCCGAAGGACAAAGAATTAAAATGCACTTGATTATTCACAAACAGGTATTCATCTTGCAGAAGCAGAATGTATGAAGGCGAGAGCTAAATATATCGCTGTAAAATTCCAAAATATACAAGATGGTAAAAATGGAATATTAAAATTGTATTATATTGAGTCGGAATGTAATGTTGCCGATGGATTAGCAAAACCCTTACCAAAAAACCTTATTCTCCTTGTGAAATCCATTCTTTCCTAATATCTGTGATTTACATCCCTCCACAAAAACTAGAATTGTGCTATGTTCCTTCCTGCTTCAAATGCTCGACTATCATCCCAGTGCTAAATAAGCTCTCCTTGAAGGAACTGAATGACTACAGACCAGTTGCTCTAACATCTGTAGTTATGAAAACCTTTGAAAGGCTAGTGTTGTTCCAGTTGAAAACCATCATGGATCCATTGTTAGACTCCCTGCAATTTTCATACCGAACAAATTGATCAACAGATGATGCTGTTAATATGGCTCTACACTACATCCTTCAACATCTTGAATCTCCAATGACCTACACTAGGGTTCTCTTTGTATACTTCAGTTCAGCATTCAATACCACCATACTGGACATTTTTTTAACCAAACTAAATCATCTAGCGGTATCTTAACACACTTGTAAGTGGATCACAAGCTTCATAACAGGAAGCAGCAGTTGAAGCTAGGAAAAATCACATCAGATTAGCACAGGTGCCCACTAAGGCTGTGTACTCTCACCACTTCTCTTCTCTCTGTACACTAACGACTACATCTCAAACGATCCATCTGTTAAACTACCGAAGTTTGCAGACGATACAACAGTGATCGGACTCATTTGAGACAATGATGAATCCGCATACGGATGGGAAGTTGAACAATTATCCTTGTGGTATGACCAGAACAATCTAGAACTGAACACACTCAAAATCGTAGAAATGGTGGTAGACTTTAGGAGAAACCCTTCCACCCTTCCACCTCTCACAATACTTGACAACACAATATCAATGGTAGAGATCTTCAAATTTCTCAGTTCTATCATATTACAAGACCTAAAATGGTCACCTAACATCAAAAACAAAAAACAAAAAAACAAAAAAACAAATAGATAAATAAATAAATAAAGCATCAAAAAAGTAAAACAAAGAATGCTCTTTCTGTGCCAGCTCAGGAAGCTCAAACTGTCCAAGGCGCTGCTGATACAGTTCTACAGAGGAATCATTGAGTCTGTCATCTGCACCACTATAACTGTCTGGTTTGGTGCTGCAACCCAACAGGACCGATACAGACTTCAGAGGATAATCAGAACTGCAGAAAAAACAATTACTGCCAACTTGCCTTCCATTGAGGACCTGTATACTGCACGAGTCAAAACGAGGGTGGGGAAAATATTTACTGACCCCTCACATCCTGGACATAAACTGTTTCAACTCCTACTCTCAAAACGTCACTACAGACTCCTGCACACCAAGACAACTAGACACAAGAACAGTTTTTTCCAGAACGCCATCACTCTACTAAATAAATAATTATCCCAACACTGTCAGACTTTTTACTAAATCTGCACTTCTATTTCTACTAGTTTTTCTCATCATTCCTATCATCTTTTTCTTCCCACTAAGGACTGTATGATTGTAACTTGTTGCTTGTATCCTAAGATTTTTATTAATATGGATTGTTTCTTCATTGCTTATTTGACCCCTATGACAATCATTAAGTGTACCAGTTGATTCTTGACAAATGTATCTTTTTCTTTTATGCACGCTGAGAACATATGCACCAAGACAAATTTCTTGTGTGTCCAATCACACTTGGCCAATAAAATTCTATTTTATTCTATTCTATTCTACCATATGTAAAACATTGTAAAATGGTAGAACAAATGAATGTTGTTTCAATGAAGTACAGAAGGGGTGTCAGGATTAGTAATCCTGGATGATATTTCCTTGTGTTACAATATAAGGTAAGGAAAGATTGTAAGCATGTTAATGCTGAGTCATAGGGTGTGAACTGCAATCTGGTTGGGCCAGAGCATTATAAGATGCAAATTAACTTTACCATGATTATCTGTCTGCTGTTGTTTGCTATTGGTGGTGGTTATTATTTGGCTAGCTGGAGCAGTTTGAGCGTGAGTTAAATATTAAGTAGAGTAGTAGCAGTGATACAAAGAAACCTGGATTGGTTTAGTATCTACTAGAAACCTGAATTGGTTTAGTATCTACTTGTAAGTAAGCTGAATATAGCTAAAGTAAAGTTCCTGTATATAGAAGATGGAAGCAGAAGATATTTTGCACTGAACAGTAAAACTAGTGTTTTCTACAAACGTATCTTTGTCATTTATCTGGTTCATTAATTGCCACACTATATTCTGGTATCTTATCTAGTCCTCCTGTGTAGCTCTGCATATATCCAGACAAGAACAAGCATTTGCTTCAGAGAATTGAGGAGTAAGTTATCAACTTTTTCAGTCAGTTTTCAGACCTGAGCACAGAATTAAAATTGAATTGATCATACCATTCATCCATCTGTCCTTGGTATTTTAGTGGCTTTTAATCACGGTAACTTTCTGAAGTGGCTTTGAGGATTGGATTGGGTAGCACTGTGTTGTACTAGTTCTACTCCTTCCTTTGAGACAGTTTTAGTTAGCATATACTGCTTTGTAGGTTGCCTCAGTGCTCATCCCCTTCCCCAATTCTGTTTAATATTAACATGAAGATACTGGTTGAGGCTGAAGGCATTTCATTTGATTGTGAAATAGTATATTTATTATTGTTCATACCAATGAGTATGAAAAGGGTTACTTCTTCAACTTGATTCTACCTGAATTCTTTTAGGATGAAAAATGAGATTAAAATTTACAAAGATATTTCGTTCTTCTTTAATATGGTATTTTTTAATTCAAGTGAATATTCAATCCAATTCAATTCAATTTATTAGATTCACCGAATAAAGAGGATATTAATGAAAACAATCTTGTTTGTATTTTATGGTAGAAACAACTTGCCAGGCAGACCCTATTGAAAATGGAAACCTATTATCACCGAAGCTCATTTATAAGGATGGTGAGACAGTACAATTCTCCTGTAATGTAGGATATAGATATATTGACAGACCATATGCCTTATGTACTGAGACTGGATGGAGTTCAAAGCTTCAATGTGCAGGTTTGTATATGTTTCTAATAGTCATGGTTGTTTTGAAATCTTATACACATTTTAGTCTTCTTGCTATGCATGCCTGGAATTGTAGCTCCAATCAATCTGATCTGGTTAAAAACTAAAAATAAGGAAAGAAGTATTTGTATGTCTTCATTTGATGTCATTTGCAGCAGAGGCGGAGTAACAACACGGACACAAGAGCTGGATTTTAACTGGGTCATTTTTATTAATTAAATTTGCATAACTTATTCAAATAAATTAGCATAAATTAACATAATTAACTATAACCCTAACAAGGACCCGCAGGGTCAAACAATTGCTTCCGGGGTGGAAAATGACGTCAGAAAAACATCAGGGGCAACTTATGGGCATAGCTCCATGCTGATCCAGGTGAGGGGCCATGCCCTCACCTGAGTCACTGCCATGCACCTGCATGTGGGAGGTCCCGCCTTCTTACCCCTACCAGGGGAAGGAAATGGGCGGGACCCAAAGACAGGCTCCCCCCAATTGCTCAGGTCGCTCAAACCACAAGCCTTTGGAGAGAACCTGTCAATCATCCCCAAAGATGCCCAACGGAGAACACGCAGTTGCTAAACCACCACCCAGTTTTCCGCCCCTAACCTGCCACGGAGTGGGGGTCAGATCTCTATCTTGGTTCCCCGACTCCCCCCTCTAAGTGCACCAGCTCACGCAGTGACCACTGCAGGTCCTGTAAGAAGATGGTATTCCCCTGATCTGACAGGTGAACACTGTCAGCCCGGTAAAGCCATGACTGATCTATGGTGATGTGGGGATGGGCAACTACTACCCCACTTAACTCTCTGACCGCCCTACCCAAAGCCTTATTCTCTCTCCTCCTAACACGGTGCATGGCCCTAGGGGAAATAGCGTCCCTCCAAACGATCCTCGGGAGGATCTCAGACCATACCACTTGTGTGGTTGGCCACACAGTGCGAAGAATGCGCAAGTCTTTGTGAGCCTGGCAGATCAGAGCTAGACCCCCAAGCATACACAGGTCATTGCCACCTAGGTGCAATACCAACCACCTGGGCGTGGCCACCACGTGCCGCCCTCCCAGGAGCAGTGGAAGAAGCCCTTCCCAGCGAAGACCTCTTCTCCCCATCAATACGATGTTGACCCATCGGCCCAATGACATTTGGGTCCCCATGGCGGTTCTTGCTGCGGAGCGGCCAGCCCAAAAGATCATACTGTGGCCGCACAGCAACGCTGTCAGTCTCACACTGGCGGGGCTACCTAGGAGAGGGCAGAGAAAGGTTACCTAGCCTGAGATCGTGCCCTGGTCCCTCAACTGGCCGTACATATCCCAAGTAGGCCGCAGACCACCAGCGGCCAATCTCCCGGATCCTCTGACCCGGGAAACCAGACGCAGCTGCACTAGTTGCAGTGCCGATACGGAATGAATGCGTTCCATAGCTGGCAGGGTCAATGCCCATCCTGACTAGAGCCCTAGTCACTAAAACCCAAAATTGATAGCGGGTCAGAGGGGTACCGTCCTGGTGCTTAAAAAGGTACCCCTGCCCCACTCCCCTAAGACTACAGAAATTAGATAAAGCCACCACCAGGCACACAGACTGATCGGTGGCAGCCGTCAACTCTATCCTAACACCCCCTACATAACTGATCAGTTTTGGACTCTCTCACCAATAGAGAGACACCCCTGTCGCTAAAATGCAAGTCGGAAAACTGGAAGGCACGGAGAGATCTGTCAGCCTGGGAGGAGGCCAAAGCCTTGCTGACTTGAAGGGCCCCGAAAAACATGACACAGGCCACCGCCTGAAAGAGGCGGGCCTCATACAGAGAGGCGCACAGGCTGTTCCAAGCTTGGTTAATGAGCGACAGCTGCTGTACCGTTAATGCCTGCCTGCCATCCACTGGGGTCCCCAGTCGCTCCCTCACCCAGTCTTCCAGCATCTTCTGAATGTGGAACTCACAAGAAAGGTCCAAAAAAACACCCACCTTAGATAAAAAGGCGAGGCCTGCCAACCTGCACCTAATAGTTCTAACTGAAAGGCCACACTGCCTAAGCTGCACGCAGTACTCCATAAGGTGATCCACTGGGAATGGCCAAATGTGAGGGTAGCCCCTGGCTTGCCTGAAATCCCAAAACTCCTTACCTGCGTGCTGATATGCCCTCAAGGTGCTTGGTGCCACCGAGAGGGCCATGGCCCTGTTGGCTTCAGTCCTCCACTGCTCAAGAGCCCGCCCAGGCTCCAAAGGTGGTCAGGGAAGGCTTCCGGTGACACACGAGCCCATGGAGCCAGGGTCCGAAACCTGGACAACTGACCACAGGACAAGGCGTCAGCGATCCCGTTATCTAGACCAGGGACATGTCGAGCCAAAACCAGGGCATTTAGGGACAAGCCTAAATGGCGGACAAGCCGCATGACCCTGTCGCCTTTAGAGGACAGGGCATTCACAACATGGACTACATCCAGGTTGTCGCACCAAAAGTGCACGGTTTTGTCCCTAAACTGCTCTCCCTATAGCTCTAAAGCTACTATCAGTGGGAAGAGCTCCAGAAAGGTCAGATCCTTGACCAGGGGAGAGGCCCTCCATTCTGGAGGCCACATGCAATGGCACCACTGGTCGCCTAAGATAACCCCGAACCCATGGGTCCTCGCAGCGTCCGAGCATAACTGCAATTCTGCTTCCAAAAGAAGCTCGTGCCTCCAAAAGGACAGACCATTAAAGTGGGCCAGAAAGCCCTGCCATACATGCAGGTCATCTTTGACCCCAGCGCTCAGGTGGGTATGATGATGGGGCAAGCGAAGCCCCTTCATCGCAGTGTATACCCTCCGGGAAAAGGCCCTGCCGGGGACTATTACCTACTAGGCAAAGTTAAGAAGACCAGCGAGTTCCTGCAGCTGATGAGGGGTTACTTTCTGACTACCTAACACTATGTCAAGCTTGCTCTGGATCTTGAGTCCAATTCAATACCCAGAAAAGTAATCCTGGTAGCGGGGCCCTCAGTCTTCTCCGGGGCCAAAGGGACCCCTAATTGAGCACAAACTTCTATTTTCAATGCGATAGTACAG
Organism: Erythrolamprus reginae; assembly: GCF_031021105.1. Taxonomy (NCBI): domain Eukaryota; kingdom Metazoa; phylum Chordata; class Lepidosauria; order Squamata; family Dipsadidae; genus Erythrolamprus; species Erythrolamprus reginae. The sequence goes on along the minus strand of NC_091952.1, from coordinate 110,318,666 downwards.
GATACGCACACTAGAACAACTAGGCACAAGGATAGTTTTTTCCCAAGTGCCATCACTCTGCTAAACCACTCATTTCCACAATACTGTCAAATTATTTACTAAGTCTGTATTACTATTATTCTTCTTTCCCTTCCTGGTACTTATCTCTTCTCACTTATGGCTTTAATAATGTTGCTTGTTCTTTATGATTTATATTGTTTTATTGTTTCCTAATATGATTTGATTGCTTATTAGTCTCCTATGTCTATTGCTAAGTGTTGGATCTTATGTTTTTTGATGAATATATTGGAGTTGGGGAGTCCTTGCAGAGTAGTGCTGTTGTGGTTGACTCTGGCCCAGCTCCTGCCCCAAGGAATGTGGAGGTGCATGCAGGAGAAACATCAACATGTCATAGGCCTGTTTTATTGCCGACAGAGTCAGGTAGTACAGTTTTCTCGAATGAAGAAGAAGTTGGGGGTGACTTGGAAGAGGGGGCCTTGGCACACAGTCCAGGAAGCCAATTTCCATTATCTTTGGTCGATTCGGATGAGAAAGTGTTAGACCCACGCAGGCACAGAATTATGCATAGAAGAGACCAATTGAAGAAATATTAAAGGAGATAAGAGAGGCCACCTGTGTTTGGGTCGGGCTCCAGCAATTAGAGCTGCTGATATAAATAGCAGTATGCTGGCTTGGCCGTTGTGGAAGATTATCTGATTGTTGTTTCTTCAGGACCGTGCCTTGCTGTTTCCGGACTTTGTTTGTTGATTTTTCACGCCTTTGAAACCAAAGCAGAGCAAAGTGTGTGTGTCTCACTTCATGGAAGAAGGAGGGCTGTGACATTTTTTCACAGCTGTTAGCTAAGTACTTAAGGACTGATTAAGGGGATTGTACAGCCTACAAGTTTGTTTTGGGACGAGTGCTCTTTGCAATACAAAAAGGGTGCTTGTTTCTTTTGAATTTTTGTGATTTTTTTTTGTGATTGAACATTGTTTTTGAACTTTCAAGTGTGTGTGTGTGTGTCTGAAATTTTTACCCTTGAATTTTTGGGAGACTCATACCATAGAGCCAGGCAGAACAAGTGCCAAGGACCTTAACACACTTTTCACTGATAAAGTTGCTTGGATCTGAGCGGACCTCGATTCCGATTGGATAACAGAGTCGACTGACAACAAGTCAGTCGAGGTGACTGGGGGCCCGTACTTGTCCATCTGTCTGGGAAGAGTTTGTTCTGGTGACACCTGATGAAGTGGACAAGGCCATTGGAGCTATAAGTTCCGCCACCTGTTTACTGGTTCCGTGTCCCTCCTGGCTGGTCTCAGCCAGCAGGGAGGTGACATGGAGCTGGTCCAGAAGATTGTCAATGCTTCTTTGGGGAGGAGGTCCTTTCTGGTTCCTTACAAGGAAGCACTTGTGCTCCCCCTCCTCAAGAAGCCTTCCCTGGACTCTGCCATTCTCAACAACTATTGTCCGGTCTGCAACCTTCCCTTTATGGGGAAGGTTGTTGAGAAGGTGGTGGCACTCCAGCTCCAGTGGTCTTTGGAAGAAGCCGATTATCTAGTCCCTCAGCAGTCAGGATTCAGGCCTGGCTACAGCACGGAAACTGCTTTGGTCGCATTGATGGATGATTTCTGGTGGGCCCAAGACAGGGATTTATCCTCTGTCCTGGTGCTTCTTGACCTCTCAGCAGCTTTCAATATCATCGACCAGGGTATCCTTCTGTGCCGGCTGGAGGGATTGGGAGTGGGAGGCACTGTTCTTCAGTGGTTCTCCTCCTACCTCTCTGGTCAGTTGCAGTCGGTGTTAGTGGGGGGTCAGAGGTCAACCTCAAGGCTTCTCCCTTGTGGGGTACCTCAGGGGTCGGTCCGCTCCCCCCTGCTATTTAATATCTACATGAAACCGCTGGGCGAGATCATCCAGGGGCATGGGGTGAGATATCATCAGTACACTGATGATACCCAGTTGTACATCTCCACCCCATGTCCAGTCAATGAAGCAGTGGAAGTGATGTGCCGGTGCCTGGAGGCTGTTAGGGTCTGGATGGGTGTCAACAGACTCAAACTCAATCTTGATAAGACGGAGTGGCTGTGGGTTTTTCCTCCCAAGGATAATTCAATCTCTCCGTCCATCGCCCTGGGAGGGGGAATTACTGATCCCCTCAGAGAGGGTCCGCAACTTGGGCGTCCTGCTCGATCTACAGCTTACATTAGAAAACCATCTTTCAGCTGTGGTGAGGGGGGCATTTGCCCAGGTTCGCCTGGTGCACCAGTTGCGGCCCTATCTGGACCTGGAGTCACTGCTCACAGTCACTCATGCCCTCATCACCTCGAGGTTCGACTACTGTAATGCTCTCTACATGGGACTACCTTTGAAAAGTGTTTGGAAACTTCAGATTGTGAAGAATGCAGCTGCGAGAGCAATCATGGGCTTCCCTAGGTATGCCTATGTGTCACCAACACTCCGCAATCTGCATTGGTTGCTGATCAGTTTCCAGTCACAATTCAAAGTGTTGGTTATAACCTAAAAGCCCTTCATGGCATCAGACCAGAATATCTCCAGGACCGCCTTCTGCCGCACGAATCCCAGCGACCAGTTAGGTCCCACAGAGTTGGCCTTTTCCAGGTCCCGTTGACTAAACAATGTTGTCTGGCGGGACCCAGGGGAAGAGCCTTCTCTGTGGCAGCCCCGACCCTCTGAAATCAGCTCACCCTGGAGATTAGGATTGCCCCCACCCTCCTTGCCTTTCATAAACTTCTTAAGACCCATCTCTGCCATCACGCATGGGGGAATTGAGACATCTTCCATAGGCTTATATAGTTTATGTATGGTATGTTGTGTGTATGTTTTTTAAATTATGGGTTTTTCGTTTTTTAAATGTTAGATTTGTATTTTCATTGTTTTTTACTATTGCTGTGAGCCGCCCTGAGTCTACGGAGAGGGGCGGCATACAAATTTAATAAATATAATATATAATATATATTTTTTCTTCATGTACACTGAAAGCATATGCATCAAGACAAATGCCTTGTGTGTCCAATCACACTTATATATACACACTTAAGTCATGGTCCCGCATTGATATGGCCTGGGCGGATTTAGAATTTATCAATGAAGTAACAGACATACAAATACTTCCAAACTCCTGGGCAGATCATAACCCCATATTGTTGAAATGGAGAGATTCAACTAATAACTACTCAAGACGATGGACTATGAACCAAACAATATTTAAAGAAGAAAACTTTCAAAAAATATTAAAACAAGAATTAGGTGAGTTTCTCCAAATTAAAAATGATGGTAACACTTCCACACAAAACCTATGGGACACAATGAAGCCTATGTGTGAGGAATCTATATTGCATACCAAAGTAAAAAGAAAAAACAGAAACAAAACAGCCTATCCACACTAAAAATAAAACTTCAGAAACTTGAAAAAACCCCACAAACGAAACCAGACAATACCGAAGTTTTAGGAGAACTGAATATTACAAAACATTACATAAACCTGCAAACTCAAGAAGAACTTTCACATAAATTAAGGACTGCCAAACAAAAGCACTTTGAATTTGCAAACAAACCCGGGCAATGGTTAGCTTCAAAACTCGCTCACCAAAAAGCAGATAAAATTATAGAGGCATTATATGATCATACAGATGTTTTAAAAACAACACTTAGCGATAAAAAACAAATAATTAAATCCTTCTTTGAGGAATTGTATAAAAAAGATGACGTAAATGAACAACTAATAAATAAACTATTCGAGAGCTTAGAAAACACAGAAAAAATAAATAAGGAAGATCAGGATATGCTAAATGACAAAATAACATCAATAGAACTAATCAATGCAATTATGAAACAAAAAAATAATAAAACCCCGGGCACAGACCGTATACCTGCAGAATTCTACAAACAATTTCAAGAAATCCTGGAGCCTATAATGTTACCTCTTTTTAATGAAATCCTCGAAGGTTCAAAACTTCCTTCCTCTTGGAATGAGGCTTATATTCAAAACTTCCTTCCTCTTGGAATGAGGCTTACATTCAAAATTATCGCCCAATATCCCTGCTTAATTCAGACTATAAAATCTTTGCATCCATCATAGCTGAAAGATTTAAACAAATACTAACTGTTAGAATGCATACAGACCAAAATGGCTTCCTTCCGGCAAGAAACATAGCAACGAACACAAGGATTATTTTGGACTCTTTAGAATATTACGATAAAAACATAGATAAACCAGTAGCATTCCTATTCGTAGATTTACAGAAAGCCTTTGATAGTTTATACTGCCAATTCTTCACAACACAAATAGCGTCAATGCAATTCGGTAATAAATTTACAGAACTCATTAAAACTATATACTCAATACAAACAGCCAAAATACTGATAAACAATGACATGACAGAAACAATAAACATAAAAAAAGGAGTGAGGCAGGGCTGTCCCTTAGCCCCCCTGATCTTTATCTTCGCACTAGAAGTTCTACTAAATAAAATAAGACACAACAAGGAAATCCAAGGACTAAAAATTAAAAATGAACACTATAAACTTCAAGCATTTGCTGATGACATGGTGTTCATTGTACAAGACCCCTTAAAATCTGCACCTATTTTAAGTAACGAAATAAATAAATTTGGAGAGATTGCCGGTCTAAAAATCAATAGAGAAAAAACAAAAATGATAACAAAAAATATGACAAAACAGCAGATATTGAAACTAGAGGAATCTACTAACATCAAAACCGCCAAAAAAGTTAAATACCTAGGACTATGGATCACCGCAAATCGCAGCACTATCAAGAAAGACAATTATGATAAACTAATTAATGAAATGGACAAAGATTTTTGCAGATGGTCGAAGCTCCCACTTTCTATAATGGGGAAAATTGCTGTAATTAAAAGCAATATACTCCCTAGATTTTTATACCTTTTCCAAACTGCACCCATTAAATTAAACAGGACCTTTTCAAAAACTTACACAAAAAAATTCGCAAATTTATATGGACAAAAAAAAAGGCCAGAATAAAACTTAAAGACCTACAAGACCATAGGTCAAGAGGTGGATTTGGGTTACCAAACATGGAACTATATTACCATGCCTCAATTGCAAATTTACTGAAAGAATGGATAACACTTAAAAATTCTAGAATATTAACACTTGAAGGCTATGACCTTCAATCCGGGTGGCACAAGTTTCTGATGGCAGACATAGATAAAATACCAACATACTTCAGATCACACTACATTCGAAAAACCTTAATCAACACCTGGCACTTTATTAAAAAACCATTATCTCTGTATCCCAAAATGGATTTCCCCAACAGAAGCAATTATATACCTGAATGCATTAACCCCTGACAAAATTATAACATACGACCAACTGTTAAATGAAAATAATGATCATGGAAAAAGGTATTAAAGTAGATTGGTTACACTACCTACAAATTAAATCAAAATATAATGAAGATAAGAACAAATTAGGTTTTCAAAAAAACAATCTCCTTGATAAGATAATTTTTGGTCCACAAAAAAAAACAAATATCAAACATATACAATATCCTCCTCCAACACGATGCTGTAGAAGAAATAGTTAAAGGAACTATGATAGTGTGGTCACAAAATTTTGGGTACACAATTTATTTAAACGAATGGGAAAAAATTTGGACTGTTAACTATAAACTAACGATGGCAACCTCATATAAGGAAAATCGTTATAAAATGTTCTACAGATGTCACTTGCCACCTGCTAGACTTGCAAAAATGTATCCAAACCTATCACCACTATGTTGGAAGTGCAGGGAAAAACCAGGTACATACTACCACATCTGGTGGACATGTGAAACCACCCAAAAATATTGGTATAAAATCAAAACTATGCTAGAACAAATTACTTCTCAGACCATCCATGCAAAACCCGAACCATTTTTATTAGGAATCATAAGACAAAACCTTAGTAAAGAAAACAGATATATTATAATTCACATTATTACAGCTGCAAGGATCTTGTATGCACAATTCTGGAAACAAGAAAAAAACCCAACCGTTCTATCACTTTTGATTAAAATAATGGAATGTGCAGAAATGTCCAAGTTAACAATGGAACTGCAAAACAAGGATGAGACAGATTTCTACAAAGCATGGGACAAATGGTACCTCTGGTTAAAAAAAAGGAATTACTTAAAAATTATCCATCAAGAAAAATATCCAACAAAAACATCTTGAAAAACTAGCAACCTACATCACAAATCATAACATCAAATTGAAACGACAAACTGTAAACATCGATCGACACGAACTTTAAAATTACAAAGAAAACAAATCCTTAAACCACTGATACATATTGGCACTAACAATTACATCAAAAACATATGGATAAAACTTTAGGGAAATTTACACCAACTATGGGCTCAAATCACAGGCCGCAAATCATGAAAGACCCAGCTTTAACGCTGGCCTTCTCTTCTTACCACTCCCCTTTTGCTCCAATTTCCTACCCCCCTTCCCCTTATATCTCTTTCCCTTCTTCCCCAACCCCCTACCTTTCTTCTTTTCTCCCTCCCCACCTACGTGTACTATATAAGTAAATTGTAAATGTTAGAATGTATATTATATATATCCCTTTTGCTTTTCTGTACCCTGTTTTTAATGTATATATTCAATAAATTTATTTTCAAAAAATATATATAATATAAAAGAATTATATGTTCCGTTCTGCTCTGTTCCACTCCACTGTATTCTGCTAAGCAGAAAATTGAGAAAAGAGCAAAATAGTCTTAGGGCAAGGATCCCCCATGTCAATGTTCCCTCTAATTTTTTTTCAGTGTAGGCGGAAAAGTATAGTGTCTGAGCGGCAGTCCCCTTGGGACTGGGCGGCATATATATAAATAGATAGATAGATAGATAGATAGATAGATAGATAGATAGATAGATAGATAGACAGACAGACAGACAGACAGACAGACAAACAAACAAACAAACAATCCCTTCTTTTTTATTAAAAGAAATTAATAATTTAAAAAAACCCAAAATCCATTACTATTAAAACTAAATCAACCAGCAAAACCAAAAACATAACTATTAATAAAAACAGGTGAGGGCTGGTTTTTTTTCCCCTCTGTTATTATTTAAGTGCTTTTACCATATGTTTTAAATCAAGAGTCACTTCTCTCTCTGTTTCTCTTTCCTGTCATTCTCTGCCTCAATCATTTTCTCATTTCTCTTCCCCCCCCTTTTTTTCTATCATTTCTTTCTATCTCTTCCTTCCACTCCTCTCTCTTGCTTTCTCTCTCTCTCTCTTGCTTTCTTCCTCTCTCTCACTCTCTTCCTTCCTCTCTCCTCTCTCTTTTTCTTTCTCTTTCTCTTTCTCTCCCCCTCTTGCTCTCTCTCTCTTTTTCTCACTTTCTCTCTCTTGTGTTCTTTCTCTCTTGCTTTCTCTCTCTCTCACTCTTTCTCTCTTGTTTTCTTCCTCACACTCTTTCTCTCTCTTGTTCTCTCTCTCTCTTGCTATTTCTTTCTCTCCCCCCTTTCTCTCTTTCTCTCTTTCTCTCTCTCTTTCTCTCTGTTGCTCTCACTCTCTCTCATTCTCTCTCCATTCTTCTCACAGTGGAGGCCGGTGAAGGTGATATTCAATGTCGGGGGCGCGCAGGCAGTTGCGCGCACTCCCCATCCCCCTGCCAGTCCGCCCGGAACACTCAAAACAAGAAAAGCCTTCGCCTGCGAAGGTTTATCTTATTTTGAATGTTCCGAGGGGGCTGTCAGGGGGATAGGAAGCATGCGCAACCGCCTGCACACCCCCGACATTGAATATCACCTTCGCTGGCCTCTGCTGTGAGAACGCCTGCCCTGCCTCTCCTGCAACCCCCTTGCTGAGAGCCCAGGACAAAAGTGCTTTTGGCAAAGGGACTGTGAGACGGGCAGGGCATGCGTTCCTGGTGCAGGAGGAGCCACGCCCAAAGGCAGGAGGCGGCGGAGGAGCAGAGGGGGCGGATCGGGTGGGCAGGGGGCAGCACCGAAAGGCCGAGGGGGCCGGAGGCATAGTTCCCTCTAAGCTGAGCAGGTGAGCAATCGCTCACTTAAAAATCATCATCAACTCAGAGTTTTCCAAACCTGCCCAGAAGCCGAGAGGGAAATTTTATTATTATTTCTGTGTTGCCCAGTCCCGAAGGGACTGCCGCTCAGACACTATACTTTTCCGCCCACCCCAAAAAAAATTTAGAGAGAACACTGGCCGGAGGCACCGTGGGGAGGCAGGGGCGGCCGTGGCTCCCTTCCCTTCTACTGCCGGCACCTCCCCCCCGCGGGCTGGCAGGGGGATGGGGATTGCGTGCCTGTGAAAAAGGCTGCGGAGGAGTATTTTGGGGCACGCACATGCTCACGCACGCAGCTTACAGGGAACGCTGCCCCATGTATTTCATAATTTATCCATGGTTGATAAATGGCTGTAAAGAACTGGCTGATAAATGATGAAAAGTAATTTGCAATCAACTAATCTTTCTTCACCTATTGAGAATTTCCCAAGGATCAGGAGCAGATAAATGTTCTTATTGGTTAAAGGTTGACCACCTATTTTTATTCATATTCCTCCATAGAAATTACGTGCTTCCCTCCAGAAGTGACAAATGGCCATTTTCTACCTAGACGAGCTCAATATATGTACAATGAAAAAATTGACATAACATGTAATGAAGGGTTTGTCTCTGAAAGCCTGAGAAAGCCTTCCATATGCAAAGAAACTGGCTGGGTCCCTCTTCCTGTCTGTAAACGTAAGCAACTTTTCCTATGAACTTTCTTTCTAGAGCAGAAATTTCTTCATTGTTTATGAATAATATTCTTATACTTGGGTGGATGAAGTGAGATAATTATGGTAGTAGGAGAATATTTTATAGCTATCAGAAGTTACAGTATGATTACTGTAATTTTTTCATTAAAAACAATCCTAAAGTCTTTTATAATAATCATAAAATTGTTCCACAATAAAATAAGGAAAAACAATATAAAAATGGAATAATAGCATTATACAGTATAGAAAATGTGCTCCATGCTATCCCTAACCAGTCACTCATAAAGTCATCTGAAGACTGTAGGGACTGAACTGAACTTTTAGGGGTCCTATTAATTAATGTCCATACAAAAATAAACTACTTGACAAAGTCTGGAAGGAAGAAGGGGTGATTATTGAAGATCCTGACCATTTTCCTGCCTAGCAATCTACCAATGGTGCTACTTCGGAACAAATGCTCAGGATTTCTCATTCCAGCTTGCAAAGGGAAGCTGTCACAAAGTGGCAAGTGTAGTTTGAAGTATATTGCAGAGTATGCAAAACAACAATGCAGTAAGAAAATTATGGTACAATGTTCCCTCAATTTTCGGGGGTTCAAACTTTATGAATAGCCTATACCACGATTTTTCAAAAAATATTAATTAAAAATACTTCACGGTTTTTTTTCTATACCATGGTTTTCCCCGCCCGATGACGTCATACGTCATCGGCAAACTAATAATTTTTGCAAATAAATAACAAAAAAAAATTATTGTTAATAAATAATTATGTTTATAAATATCAGGATCACTAAGTGTCTTATTCAATGGTAAGTACCAGTAATAATGGTGAGTAAGTGGTTATTAAGGGAATGGGAAATTGTAATTTAGGGGTTTAAAGTGTTAAGGAAAGGCTTGTGATACTGTCCATAGCCAAAATGGTGTTTTTACTTCCGCATCTCTACTTTGTGGAAATTCGACATTTTCGGGGGCGGTCTCGGAACGCATCCCACGCGAAAATCGAGGGAACACTGTATTTCTATGTGATATATGGAATATGAGATAAGGAGAGCCAAAAAGGTAAAAGTAATTGCCACGTTAACTGCTCACATTAGGTGAAATTCTTACACTTTTCAGTGATAGGGTGACCCTGGGCCATACAGGATCAGATATTCATGAAACTGCCCTTTTCAGGTACATGATGCCAGGTATGCTTGACAAAACAAAGTGTAATCTGACTGTACACAAAAAAAATCCTTCTATAGTTACTTAGGCAGCCCTAATCAAAAAGACTGTGGACGATAGCTAATAGTATCCCAGGAAAAACAAAAACTCCTTGTCTATTGAGGTATCATAAATAGACTGCATAGCTATTGAAGTACTAGAAGAAATTTAAAAAATACCATTTTCATGGCATGTGAATAGAATGATTGCAACAAGTGAAACAAAATCATAAACTGAGGAACTTAACTTTCATTAAATGAGGAATATAGCATTAGCAATAGCATTTAAATTTATATACCGCTCCACAGTGCTTTACGGCGCTCTCTAAGTGGTTTACAGAGAGTAAGCATATTATCCCCAACAATCTGGTTCCTCATTTTACTGATCTTGGAAGGATGGAAAGCTGAGTCAACCTTGAGCCTACTGAGATTCGATCTGTTAAACTGCTGGTAGCCGGTGATCAGCAGAAGTAGCTTGCAGCACTCTAACCACTATGCCACCGAGGCTCTTGGTGGAAGGAATAGGACTGAAATGGCAGAACAGAAAACCTGAACACCAAAAATGTTTGAACAGAAGTGGCTGCAGGAACGAAATGAATAGTTTTAAAGAAGGAAAGAAAAAGACTGTAAAAGTTAAACTGTCTCAATCTAGAAAAATGGAAACACCGGAGTCTCATGTCCTGACTTATTTACAAATACTTGAGAAACACAATGAGTACACTCCAGTCTCTATTAAGGTCAAAAGCTGTAAACTATCTAAACACTCTTAAATCTGTGTCCAAACACAGCCAATATTGATTTATCTAAAAGTGAAATTAAACAGAGATCTGGGTATTCTTTGCAATTCTGATGCAAAAACAGATTTTATGCCAAAACATTAAATGCCAAAACATTAAACAAACAAACAAACAAAAACTCTTAAAGAGGAAAGGTGAAACAATGAAAGAAAAAACAAGTTAGCCAGAAGGTGGCCTAGTAATTAAGCTCCAGAAGAACATTCCTAAAATGCTCCACATTTCCTGCATAACTATCACTGAACACAAAATCTGTAACTCAAAGGAATTTGTAAGTCTTCTCAAAACAAAGAATTCTAAATCGCAATGAGATATGACATCTAGTATTATAGTAATATCATTATCTGAATAGAGTCTTCAGAAAAAGATACTTTGAAGAGTTTTTTGGTGGGGTATTTTTGTTTTTGCTTAAATTTTTATCCTGCTTCTATATCCAGTTGCTGAATCAAGGTTACCAAACTGTTTAATGTGGGGGGAAATTGAATGTAAACCTCTCTAGTCCTAGCCTGTAGATGTAGCCACTAAAGTGTACTCACCTCACAGGGTGCTTGTGGTACAGAAAATAGAAGGTAGAAGGTAGAAATATAGCAGGGATGAACTTAACAAACTGTAACAACTGAAATGTGAGCAACTGAAATGTGAGTGTGCGTGTACTATCCACATCCATGCAAGTGTGCGCCAACACAAAACACGGCAATTCGCTCAACTGCACCATCTGCACATTTGTGTAACAACAAACAACATGGCAATTCGCTCACATGAACCATCCAGACATGCATGCAATATAAAAAATACAGTGATATAGGATGGGATATAGGATGGGATTGCCTAGGCAGGTTGCCACTATAGGTTCGCCTAACCTAGTCTGAACCGACTGAACCTCTGAAGTATAGCTATATTTGCTCATTGACTCATTTATGAAAAGGCAGGATGAAAATATAATAATAATAACAATAATAGCAAGAATCATAATGCTTGATAAATCCCAGTGCAGTGATAAAACGGGGAAGTAGAAAGAAGTTCAGTCCCATTTTACAGTATAAGATTGAAGACATCAAATCAATATCATTCCATTCTCCTCACAGACCTCACAGATTGTAAACAGAAGAAATAAGGGCCTTTTATTATCGCATCACTCATTTTCACTCTCTGTTCTCTCTTTAGATCCAAGGCAGAAATCCAGATCTGATTCTGATATTGCACTAGAGCAAACAATAACATTTAATAACAGGTTCATCTTTGATGCTAGCACAGAATAAAGCAAAGCAAATGAATTGATAGAATATTCTGAATTTGGGGAGTGCCTTACTTTTTTTCCCCCTATGCCTTCTCTTCAGGAAAAGGATGTGATTATATAGATATAGAAAATGGAAGAATGCCCAATCATCTTGAATATTACAAACCATTTCCAAAATGGGAGGGACAATCAATTCAGTTTTATTGTTTTAATGGTTTTCTGCCTGCAAACAAGGAAACATGGCAAACAGCAACATGCAGGAGTTCCCGTTATGTCCCAGAAGTAAAGTGTTTCAGTAAGTAATTCTTCCCCCTTTGTAGTAGATATTGCCAAGTACAAACAAAACAGGTCAGATGCTGTCCTGATCTTACTTTAACCTTAATGAAGTAACATCCTACAGAGATGTCAGCCTGTTTGTGGGTTGTTTTGTCTGCTAGGCTGATGCTTACACTTCTGTCCCTTCTTCTTCTTCTTCTCAAGAGACTCTAAAGGTTATTTTGGAGCCTACAGTTTGCAAAAGATGTGTACTAAAGCCTAAATGATAGAGATAAAAGCTGAGTCTTCGATAAAATATAAACAGAAATATCACCGGCAGACTTACCGGCCGGTGCCTTCTGCAGGAGGGTCGGGACGGCATGGACACACGGCAGCCGCCATCTTGGATCTCGGCTGAAGTCTCGCGAGATTGCGAGACTTCGGCCGAGAATCAGGCCAGTGTGGCCTGATTGCTGACGTAGCCGGGTGGGGCTTGCCAGCCCTATAAAAGGGCGTGCAGGCCCGGGTTCGGCCTGTTTCGCCCGGACCACGTCAAAAGAGCAGACACGTGGCTGTCTGCTCTTGGAGCCTCTTTCGGCGGCCGCCAAGATAGAGATCTGACCCCCGCTCCGTGGCAGGTTAGGGGCGGAAAAATGGGTGGTGGTTTAGCAACTGCCCGTTCTCCCTTGGGCATCTTTGGGGATGATTGACAGGTTCTCTCCAAGCTCGTGGTGGGGGCTACCTGAGCAGTTGGGGGGAACCTGTCTTTGGGTCCCGCACCTTGAAGCCCCCGGGTAGGGGTTAGCCGGCGGGACCCCCCTCATGCAAGTGCATGGCAGGGTCTCAGGTGAGGGAGTGGTCCCTCACCTGGACTAGCATCGAGATACGCCCATATGTTGCCCAGGAATATTTATTGCTACGTCATTTCCGCCCCGGAAGCAATTGTTTGACCCTGCAGGTCCATTGTTTGGGTCATAGTTAGATATGTTAATTTATGCTAATTTAGTTGAATAAATTATGCTAATTTATTTTAATAAAAATGACCCAGTTTAAATCCAGCTCTTGTGTCCATGTCATTACTCCGTCTCTTCTGCAAAATAGGGTTCTTCTTCATCAGCTTTCTCTTCTCTTCACACCTTGTCATCTCTCTGAATTAGATATCATGCGGAGTATGAATAGCCTTCCAAGAACCATAAATGATGTAACCATGTTGCTCTTTTTTGCTTTTAGAAACATGTGATCCTTATGTACGTTTTTATTATGGGCGTACTGTTTATAACTCCCGGAACAAGTACATAGAAGGTGACAACATTACATTTACTTGTGATAGCGGATATTCTCCTGCAAACCAGCAATCAACAATTACTTGCACAAAATATGGGTGGTCACCTGCTCCAAGATGTATCCAGCCAGGTAAGTTTTAGGAAGGTCAACTAAAATTGCCTGATGTGAAATTGCTTACCATGCTGTATATATGCACACATATGCTGTATATGTGCACACAGGTATACATGCACATACACACACAATGTGTGTGTGTGTGTCTGTGTGTGCATGCACACATATATATATGGATTTCTAAATGAGAATTTGTGATAATTTAGCAGCAGGAAGGAAAAGAGATTCATATTTCTACAGGGAATTGTGCTGTGACTGGGGGTAAAAGTAAAGTTTATGTATATACATATAGTTGTCCCTATGTGCCTGTCATTTATTTATTAAACTTAATGCCTTCTATTACTTAGATCTGTTTAATATTTCAATAAAAAGGTGACTTCTGATTTGAAGAAAAATATTTTAGATGAAGTTTGTTAACAATTAAATATTTTTTTTCTTATTTTTGAAGACAGAAAGATGTGTTTTGATCTGCAAAGAGGATTTAGGTTTGTCTCCAAATACGATCTAAGGCTCAGCATAAATTGTTTTGGGCAGTATGCAAATATACAATAAATGAATAGATAAATGGCAATTATTAAGGAACAGTAAAATAAAGAAAAGGGTGGTAAATATCAAAATTATGTGATAATACCTTTTAATATTGCAACTAAAACAATTCACTGTATGTAACATATTTTTAAAACTTCAATGTGGTTGTGTGTGTGAATGAATGATAGCATTTGCATAAAAAGAATTAGGTCTGTGCTTCAAATACTTTCACAATTGTACGATGCTACAGAAGTCTTAAAATAAGACAATCCTTTAATTGTTGTCAGTGTAGTTGTATCCTGTCTAAACATTGAATCATGGCAAGGGGACCAAACTTTATTAATATGAGACAGTTAGTTGCTCATCCAAGTAACTTCAGTAGTCAAAGAAAAATTAATTAGGTAGAGAGAGGCACTGCAATGTAAAAACTTCAGGGATTTCTCCGTAAAATGTATTGCAATATGTCAGTGAAGATTTCCAATATCTTTGCTATAAATCTATCTACTATTACTGAACATCCAAAATATACTATTTAATTCTATGTACCCTATTTTTTGGTGTATAAAACACACTGGTATGTAAGAATTACCTAGATTTTAGAGGAGGAAAACAAGGAAAAAAGTATTCTGAACCAATTGGTGTAGTATTGTTTAATAAAATGACAGTGTGGCACAGGGGTCCCCAAACTTTTTACACAGGGGCCAGTTCACTGTCCCTCAGACTGTTGGGGGGCCGGACTATAAAAAAGCCCTATGAACAAATCCCTATGCACACTGCACATATCTTATTTAAAGTAAAAAACAAAATGGGAACAAATACAATATTTAAAATAAAGAAGAAGTAATTAAGTAATTAAGTAATAAAGTAATTTATACTTCTTTATTAAGAAGTAAATTTAAACTTAAATCAACAAACTCCCTCCATTTCTCCTTCCTTCCCTCCCTCCCTCCTTCTTCTCCACTTCTCTGTTCCCTCTCTCTTTTCGTTCTTCTCTCTCATTTGTTTCATTTTTCTCTCCCTCGTTTTCTCTCCACCATTTTCTCATTTTTCTCTTTTTCTGTCTCTCTCTCACACTCTTTCCATCTATCCCCCTTTCTCTCTTCCTCTATCTCTCCCTCTTTCTCTCTCTCTTTCTTTCTCTTTCCCTCTCTCTCTTTCTCTCTCTTTCTTTCTCTCACTCATTCTTTCTCTCTCCCTCTTTGTATCTCTCCCTTTCTCTCCCTCTCTCTCGATCTCCCTCTTTCTGTCTCTCCCTTTCTTTCTCTCTCTCTCTCTATTTCTATCTCTCCCTCTCTCTTTCTCTCCCTCTCTCTTTCTCTCCCTCTCTCTCTTTCCCTCTCTCTCTCTCCCTTTCTCTCTCTTTCTATTTCTATCTCTCCCTCTCTCTTTCTCTCCCTCTCTCTCTTTCCCTCTCTCTCTTGTTTTCTTTCTCTCTCTCTATTTCTATCTCTCCCTCTCTCTTTCTCTCCCTCTCTCTTTCCCCCTCTGTCTCTTGCTTTCTTTCTCTCTCACTTTCTCTCTCTCTTGATTTCTTTCTCTCTCCCCTCCTTTTTCTCTCTCTCTCTCATACACCACACTGGCAACAGGGCCTACCGTGGCCCGGTTTTCAGAAGGGGCCCGTGCCCAGGGGGTAGGAGCTGCCTCTCTCGCCTCCCTAGCCCGCACCAAAGGAGCCCGTGTCCTACTGGGGCGAGATCCCAGGGGTCCCTGGGTGGAAGCTTGCCGCTTGGGGGCTATGCTGAAGCTGGTCCCCAAAAGGGGGAAAAAACTTTAAAATTTTTTAAAACCTGCTAGCTAATGGGCCTTGAAAGAGCAGGCCCAAATCACCCAAGCCTCCCGGATGGGGGGTCCTGGGGCCGTAAAAGGGGAAAAATTAGCTAAATCCCTGTTAAACAGCTCAACTAAATTAAAATCCCTAAATTAAAATCCCTAAAGTAGCTTGCAGTACTGCCCTCTAACCATTGCACCACCGAGGCCCTTATCCCATAAAAGGGGGGCCTGTGATGGCCCACCACCCCTGCTACCCACCCCTGCTACCCACCCCTGCCCACCACCCCTGCTACCATTCCTGAGGCCCCCTCCCAAAGTGGGAGGGAGGTGATGGGGGGGTGAAAGCCCTTCCCACCCTTGTTAGTCAGCCCCTACCAGCCCGCCCTGGCCCAGCCCTAAAGTAGGGGTGGGTGCCAGGGGGGAGGTGTCGCGGGGGGGGGTAAGGCTTCCTCCCCACCACAATGGGAAGTAGGCTAAGCCTACTCCCCAAAGATGGATTCCTGGCAGCAACCCAAAGAAAATCAGAGGCCAGCCTGCCTCTGACTTGCAAAATTAAACCTGAAGCGAGGCCTCGATAGGCCTCGCCACATGGTCCGATCTTCGAAGTGAACAGAAAGCCTTCTGTTCAATTCCAGAGGCAGCCAAAGCAAGAAGGAGGTCCTGTTCGGATCGCCCTTAAATAGGGCAATCTAGGACCTCCTCTTGCACCCAACATGCAGTGTGCCATCCTGGCATCCTGCCAAAAGCCGAACTTCCATTTTCACCAGAAACCAGAAGTTTGGGGCTCCGTGGAGCTGCCAACAGCGTCCCCCTGCTCTGGAGGCAATTTCGACTGGCGGTTTAAGCCGCCGGTCGGGCATTTCCAAATGAACACTCATACACTTTACTTATTTATTTCATTACATTGATATTGAAATAGTACCCTGCCCTTTGAACTTCAATATGCAATTTATTCCCTTACAGATATGTCTACATGCATATTTATAAATACCTAACAGAGGTCACAAGACCAGAACAAAAAATAAAATTAACTAAATTAGTAACTGTTTATGTTAGCAACAGCAAAAACCCCCACCTAGAGTTATAGACTCTAGAGTTATATAGAGTTTTACAGCTCTCTCTAAACAGTTTACACAATCAGCACATTGTCCCAAACAATCCTGGATTTCATTTTACCAATCTTGGAAAGATGGATGGCTGGGTCAACTTTGAGCTTGTCAGGAACAAACTCCTGGCAGAGGGAATGCAGAGTTATCCTGCAAACTAAGAATTACTTACTTTCTACTGAAATCTTTACGGTGCTCACTGATTAATTTTGTTGCACTGAGCCACTAACCATTTGTTTTAAAAATGGTGATACTGACTTTCAGAATCAGCTTGCTCATGTAGATTGATATATTAAAATGATTGCAGGCTGCTTTCAGCTACAGATCAAATAAATGGGGTTTAAAAAATATAATTACATAAAATGTACAGTTGCAAATTTATTTCTTACTTACTGTTCACATTTTATTTTACAGATCTAAGTTCATGAACAACAGGACATATACAGCATCCTTAAAACCAGAAGATGAATGTCTGAAATAATATATCATTCTCTTTCATATGACACATGAAGCTGGATTGTATACAAATATAAACGGTGGATCCAAAATGAAGGCCTACTTTGTAAAAGACATTTTACCAACTGAAATTACTGGGAAAATGATAACATTTAAAAACAAGTTTATAGAACCATCTTTAAGGATGTTCTATTTAAGGATTAACTATTATAATATATTCCTCACTCAAGATGAATTTTTAAAAATATATTTATAAATTTATATTATAATAGTTCTACATTCCTCACTCAAGATGATTTATATATATATAAATATATATGTAGATTGTTCTGAGTTCGGGTTTTGCCCCGTGTAATATTTTGCATGTCTATGCAATGTTTCGGTGAAATCATATTCACCATCATCAGGCTGAAAAACATAGAGATAGAAAAACATCCCCAAAATATGAACAAGCGGGATGATACCTCCCACCTACCAGACATCTGGAAACCAGCCCTGAAACGTAACCCAGCCATAAAAACTGAAACCAGACTCAGAACACACATTGCAAAACAATCAAGTAGCCTGCAAGCTCCAACTACTCAGGATATCACACCTAATCAACAACCATTAACTAATCAGCATACCTCAGCTACATCAACGACCCCAGGTGTTACCCCACTGACTTACCAGGAAGTTTCTACACAGGAGGCAATTGCTGAGCCATCAAACCACACCCAGCCACCAGTATTTATAGAAGGAAGGCAGCTCAGGTCTCACTGTGTTCACCCTAGAACAAAGACAGAAACACCAGCCTGAAGATGACGAGTGGGACCTCATCGAAACGTCGCCAGAAATTTCCAAATCCTACATGGGAAGAAACCCGAATATACCAAGACTGTCATATATATATAATTGTTAACATTTGATTAACCTGAATCAGTACCCCATCTTAAAGTAATGACAATAGATAATTGAAATTGATTTTTTACATATAGATGAGTAAAGTACTTTAAAAAAAAATATTAAAAATCTGTTAATCATTTTTGCCGCCAAACATTTAATAATTCAGTTTACAGTCTAATCCAAAATCCAGGAAGAAACTGGTGCTCTTTATGTTGCTCCGGAGATCGCCAAATGTACTTTGATGATCAGAATCTGATATAGGTTCACCCAGAGGAATTTCTATACTTGTTTTTGTTTTGCTTTGCTTTGATTGTTTGTTATTGCAGTATGAAATTATATAACTATAAGTAATTAAAATTTAAGATAAAGTTTAGAACTTGGAACAAGTCTTCCCAAACCACATTCCTTCAAAAGCTGTTATTTAAGACAAAATGAGCTAGAATTTGTCATGATATCAATTCAGTCTGCCACATGCGCCTCCACATTGACACACACGCCAAAGGGGGGGCTGCTGCTCAGATGCGGGGGAATGCAGTGGGGTAGTGAAAATGGAGCTCCACCCCAGAGCACCCAATTTGCACTGAAGGATGTGGAAAGAAAATGCAGGGCATCCTGCATAAGCCATGGCCTCAATGTGGTAGTAAAAATTTTGGTAGCCCTTCACTTCATACACCCATGTGCACAGCAGCTTCCTCATTCCTTTGCATGAGAGGAAAGCCCCAGCAGCCACAGCTGAGGGACCAGGCTACTGGGGACTTTTCCCTCCTCCTTTTTCTCCTGATCAACTCTTTGCTGAGTTTTCCGCTGTTCTTGCATTGTAGTCGGGCTGCACATCAGCAAACATGGAGAAAAAGAGATGCCCTGGTGGTGGTGGGGGGGGAGAAGGATGGCCAGGAGCATGGCAGCCAGGTGTGGGGTAGTGGAAATGGAGCTCCATCCCAGAGCACCCAATTTGCACTGAAAGATATTGAAAGAAAATGCAGGGCTTCCTGCATGTTACCACTCACAGTGTGGTAGTAAAAAATTTGGTATCCCTTCACTGATGGCAGCCCTGTAGTGATGGCAATGCATAAGCAAAGGAGAAAGAGGAGAAGGAAAAGTGCAACAGTTTTCGCAACTTTATTATTTTATTTTATTTTATTTTATTTTATTTTATTTTATTTTATTTTATTTTATTTTATTTTATTTTATTTTATTTTATTTTATTTTATTTTATTTTATTTTATTTTATTATTTTATTTTATTTTATTTTATTTTATTTTATTTTATTTTATTTTATTTTATTTTATTTTATTTTATTTTATTTTTATTTTTATTTTTATTTTTATTTTTATTTTTATTTTCATTTCATTTCATTTCCATTTCATTTCATTTCATTTCATTTCATTTCATTTATTATTTTATTTTATTTTATTTTATTATTTTATTTTATTTTCAATAATTTATCTAGACTTGAGTTTCCTTTCTCTAATTCCCCCCACACTGCTCTGACTTGGATTTACAATTTCAGCCCAGGGTATCAAGCTGAAGCCTTAGATTACAAAGATCCTTGCAAAGCCAGTAAGAGAAAGGGAGAAGGGAGAAAGGAGGGAGGGAGGGAGCCCGCACACACACATGTGTGACAGGAGGACTTTTTAAAAAAACAATGCATAACTTTAAGCTTCTTCTCTGGGGAACTTGGGAAGTTTTTCTTAGCTCGGGCTAAGAATTTCGTCCTTCCTGTTTGTCTGCTGACTCCCAGGAATACTTGCTGCTTTGATACAAAGGGGAAAGGAAGGGAGAACGGGGAGGCTCTGTCATCTCAGTGAGTCTGTCTCAGAAAAGCAAATGAGGAACAGGAGCCAAACATATGTGGGCTAGTAGCTGCGTGAGGAGCACAGGGAGACCTTGACCTGGCTCACTGCCCCTTCCACCTCCTCAGGATGGCTGGAATCCTTGCTGCACGTTGGGGGCTTCTCAGCTACTGAGGCAGGAGCGAAGGCACCTGCCACACCCACCGCCTAGCAGCCCTAGAAGCTCCAAATGTGTGCCTTTTTTTGCACTGCAGAGGGACTTCCCTCCATAGTGCAAAAAACTGCACAACAGCTAACCGGAAGTGTTTTTCTGAACTTCTGGTTTGTCCATTGGGCAATTTTTTTCACCTACCAGGCTTCAGACAGGCTTGTGCATATGCACTTGGGGGGGGGGCAGCGCTGGGGAGATTTGTGCATGTGGGGAGATGGGAAGAGGTGTGGGCTAGCACCCCCACACACATACATTTTTGTGCGTGAACCAAAAAAGGTTTGCCATCACTGACTTAGTGCAACTCATGAATCATTTCATAGGCAAAGAAATCCTTTAACTGATTAAGGCATCAGTAGCAGGGTCAGGTGAATGGTTCCAATCAACTAAGACAACAAAACTGAACTAGTTAATTGTAGTTTGCACTTTTTAGAGAAGGGCTACATTTGGGAGAAAAGCAGTTCAGAAAGAATAACTTGTTTAGTTAATCTCTCTGTTCTGCAAGAGGTGAAGAAGAAAAACCAAATTGACCAGATAGTTGCTGCAAAAGTTGCAAGAGAGATGAGATATACCAGATTAAGAAATAAGCTCTATAACTAATTTTTCATGAGTCAGACCATGAATGTGTCTTCCAAACTCCTGCTGGCTTCCAATTGATTTTACTTGTGGGAAGCTTGCACGGTATATAGGTAATCAAATCATATGACACAGTGATGCTGTAAAGATGGAACTTCGTGAAACATTGGAAGTCCCCCTGGTTTAGTGCCATTTAGCTGAATTTAACTCCCATGATTGGAATCCAGAAATGTGGTATGGAAGTGTGTGGGGTTCTAGCAGAGAAGAGAAATAATTAGAAGGGGAAGGAGAAAGGAAGAATGAAGCTGCAAGCAGGGATATATGTACATATAAAATTGATGACCCAATATTGAACTCCTGCAGGAAGGCATTGGACTGTGATTGCTCTTCCTTCCTTCTCAGGACCTCTTTTAGCAGAGGGGTCTGCTCAAGATATAATGATGGCAAATGTCACAACCATGCAGACGGATCCATGTAAAAAGACCAGCAAGAAAGACCAAAGCTTTTTGGAGCTCCAGAATGCAGGAATGTCTAGGTAAAAGAAAAATAGGTTGCATTCCCAATTCAGAGATGTATAAACCTCAGAAGAAGAAATGTGACAGGAAAACACTGAAAGCTATAGTTGTGAGAGGAGCTATTCCCCTGATACCACCTGAAGAGGTCTTACCATATTAGGGGGAAGAAGGTGGATGTCAGGGTTCCAAGTAACACCCCCAACCAAGTAAGACTCCAAGGCAGACATTTTCTCAAAGTTCATTTTTTATTAGAGATATCATATCGATGCATTTGAGATCTGAAAGTCTCCCTGGTTTTCCTCACCCCCTCCCAAAAGAATGTCAAAGTCCCTTTCCCTACACCCACATGTCCATCACCTGGCCTAATCAGATCACCATCCTAACTGGGGTTGTTGTCCAGTCATGTCTCTCCAGATGCAGACTGAACATCCCTGACTCTCAGGGAAATAATTTTGTTATGACTTGCCCCATCGTCATCCAACCCCTTTCCCATTTCCCACAGCATGTCCATGCACCAAGTCTGGCAGCCATGAAGATACAAAGAAAAATGGCTGACACTGGATGGTAAATTCCCCTCCCTGTAAAATGGGGATAGTGGAGGCAAAGGTTAATAAAGGGAGCCATCTAAGGAAGCCTATGTCCATATATTGTTTAATAGGATTCACAAAATGCTCAATGAGTAGGGTATTTGATTGCGACATAAATACATCGCAACCCAAGTCAAGGGATCAATACATATGAAGGGTGCATTATATAAACAAAACTCTAGTCTGTATAAATGTAGTTAATCATTAGCCAATCTTAACAGGAAGACTTTAAATATTTTATTTACTTTTAGAAATTCTACCGAGGGAGTATTTAGTGCTCTCCAATCAGAAGGATGCTCCCACACACACACTGCTGATTAGCTAGCTGAGCAATTTTACAATTACTAAAGAAGGATCCTTTATTGTCAATAAGTAATTTTTTTGAGAGAAAGCATGTCACATTTTGAATCACAAACATTCTGAACTAAGTCAGAAAAATCTCATATTTCCTTTAGTGATGAATTTTCCTTATTAATAAAAGGAGGATAGATATTGTATCCTTCTGATAAGTAAGTAATTTCTCTTCTCAGGAATTGATAGTATTTTGAGTTTCTAGATATTTGTTGAAGTGCAAACTAATCCTAGATTTGAGGTATTTGGTGAAAAAACAACATGTAGCAAATTGTACAAACAGCTTCCCTGATATGATTCTCTAATGTTTAATTAATTGTTGCTGAATATTGTAAAACTCCAGAATAATTTAAGAAAAAAAGTGGATATCTATATACTCAAGATTTCTATAAATATAAAATACATATGACAGATATCAATTTTTATTTATTTATCATCAAATTTCTACACTGCCCTTTTCACTGCCCATTCACTCTGGGTGATTTGTAATAAAATAAAAATACAGTTTTAAGACATGAAAGAATGAGAAAATGGTTTCCATTGCCAAGAATTTTTCATAAAAGTCATATATAGTAATTTTCTTGTTAGCGACTGTTACTGAAGACCTTGGAAAAGTTCAGAATTGCTCAACACTGGAATGGAAGTGGAGGTATTTTTCTTCTGAAACAAATGATTGGATAATGATTAACTATATTTGGCTGAAGTTTGTAAAACTCCAGATTTAGTTAAAAACTGTATTGGATATCTGCAACACGTGATTCCTATTATTGATATCATAAATACAAAATAGATATCAAATGTAATTTTTGATCAAATTTCAACACAGTCCATCTTAATTAATTGATTCTGGATGGCTTACAATAAAAATACAGTGTTAAGACCTTGAAGAATGAGGAACCTACCAAGAAGTTTTCATAAATGTCCTGTAAAATAGTTTTGCTGTTAGCTGCTGCTATTGAAGATTTAGGGAAGACTCATAATTTATTAAAACCTGGAACGCAAGTGGTGATTTTTTCTTCTGAAGAGATGGAAGGACTGTCTGAAAAACTAAACTATTGCTTGATTTCTTTGTTCACAAAATTCTTGTGGAGTCCTCTGTTACCTGTCAAGATCATATTCTTATTCCAGTAATACTACCTCTTCCTGGTTTCTTTGACAACAAGCAAACAAACATAAAATGAGGAAGAGATAATAATAGCTAGGAGAAATCAGCTGACAAAGCCAAACCTCTAAACTTCATTGCCTGAAGAGCTATGAAGGGCTGGCTGGTCCTGGTTGCTGCTTTTCTTCTCTGGCCAGGTTGCTCTTCTCAAAATGGTAAGTTAAGAAGAGAAATCAAAGCATTACTAAAGAAAATAATTTCTGATGCATTCATTAAGGAACAGATACTTTTAGCAAAAAGAAAGAGTTCCATTTTTCATTTGTTGCTTTCTGGAAATTTGTAATGCCAGATTCTTTAAGAACATCATAGGTTTATAATTCCAATCCAATAATTTTAGCAACTGATTTCTGAATAGCAAGATATTTTAATCAGTATTGCAAATTCACACTGGTTTTGAGGAACTTTGTTTCAGGACATGATATGATAATAACCAGATAATTGCCAGGTCTAATGATGCCACTTTAAAAGTAAAATGGAAAGTTCACTGTTTGATTTCATTAAAGTATTTGTACTTAATGGTTTATTTTATTTGTAAACAAAAATATTCTCAAAAGTATAACAGTAGAACAGGTATAAAAATGGAATGCATTTATTGAAAGTAATTCTATCATATTTTAACCAATAATATGCTATCAGCACTGTAGCATCTAAACTTTGTCCCAATTTTTCTCTCTTCCCTCCAAGTGAGGTTATTTTTAAAACACTGATACTATAGGAACCAAGCCTGTAGTGTCTGTAATTTACTGTGCCAAGAAAATGATTCTTCCTAAGTCAAAGGTTTGAAATTTTAATATCTATCTTAGTTATGTTTGCGTCAGGATACATAGAAAAGTATCATTTCCCAATGGGCCATTTGTGTGTGTGTGTATGTGATATCAAGTTATCTCTATCCCTATCTCTATCTCTACCTCTATATATCTACCATATTTTTTGGAGTATAAGATGCACATTTTTGCTCCCTAAAAAGAGGCTGAAAGTTTGGGTGTGTCTCATACTCTGAATGTAGCTTTTTTTCCCCAAAGCTTTTTTTTCAGCCCTAATTAGGTGCTAATGATCTTTCCAGCTCTAACCTTGCAGGTTTTTTCATTGTTAGTCCCTGCAAATAATGTTTTTCAAGCCCTAAGTCTTTGCAGGCTTTTTTTCATTGCTCTACTTGCTCCCAGTGTTTCTTTCTAGCCATAACAAGGTGCTAGCAATCTTCCCAGCTCTTACCTGGTTGCAAACTCTTTCATTGTTACTCTCTCCAAATAATGTGCTGAAGCTGACCAGATTAAGGATGCTAACCAGATAAATGTCTGGTAGGCAGATTTTTTCCCTATTTTACTCATCCAAAACTAAGGTGCATCTTATACTCTGGTGCATCTAATCCATCTGCCTGTCTGCCTGTCTGCCTGTCTGCCTGCCTGCCTGTCTGTCTGTCTGTCGGTTCGTCCGTCCGTCCGTCCGTCCGTCCATCCATCCATCCATCCATCCACATGAATTTTGGTCATGTGATATTGGGGATGCCCCAAAGATCATAACTGTGAAAAATGGTTATAAGTCATCTTTATCATTGTAACTTTGAAGGGTCACTAAATGAAGTGTTGTAAGTTGAGGACAACCTCTATATTGGTGGCAATCACAGCCAACCTAAAATCTGAAGATTTTTGTGATCTAGACTATAGGGAATTTTTTCTTAGGTTCTATTTATGCCCTCTCAACTCTGAAATACTAATAAAATCATATGTTAAAGAGAAATAACAATGATTTGTCAGTGATGTTTCATTAGAATGAAGTATGAACATTATTTGTGTAAGGGGAATTATGGTGGTATAAATCCCTTTTTCAGGAGGGAAGAAAACACGATGACTTATAGGAAAAGATGATTACATTCTTCATAAGCCTATGAGAATTAATTTTGCTAGAAATAAAACAGTGGTGACTGATATAGTCCGTCAGTTTAATCTGGTCCCATAGATGCCTCCAAATTTTCTAAGGAAAACCATGGAAAAAAGTTTATCTTGACATTTGTTAATGTGCTATCCAAATATGCCTGGATCTCCTTTTTATTTAACAAGTCCACTGTGAGGCAATTGCAGCCTTCCAGAACATCTTCGAAATAGGATGTCCATCGTGAAAGTTACAGAGAAATGCTAGGAAAGATTTCTCAAATATTCCTCTGAGGAATCTTTGACACATTATTGCATTCATTACTTTACTGTAATAGCTCTTGTTGTTGTTATCCAGAGCCATTCACTTTTCCTCTACAGGACCTGGAGGAGGTAAATACTGGTTTTTATCAGTGGCCACCAACCTTTTGGGCACCAGGGACAAAATCTGGATCAAAGTTTTTGCACAACCCAGAGGGGACATTTTTTTACCTGCTGCCTGCACCCCGTAGTTGGGCCTTCACTTGCTTGCGCAGCTCAGTTTCTGGCATGCCATGGTCCATGCCAGTCCATGGACTAGGGGTTGGTGACTCCTGGTTTACATTAAAGAAAAATGAGGGGTTCTTTTTGACTCAAGTTGCACAAGAAAGATAATAATATATGTTGGTTTTTCATACAAATTAGATGTAAATTGTAGCAAAAAATATTCATATACACATCTATAAAAATGAAATATTTGAATTTAAGAAAATAATTTAAAATATTGCAACATATTTCTTAAAAAAAACCAAAAGAGGGGAATGGGAAATGAAACATAAAATAACATTTTTCCTTGTAAAAGGTAGTTTTTCTGGTTAATAAAAGGAGAAAGATAGATTCTGTCTTACTGATAAGGAAGCAATGTCTTATTCCCTATCTTCTCTCCTTGGGAGTTCATAATATTTTGACCTTCTAGATATTTGTTGAAGTGCAACCCAATCCTAGATATACAGTATTGTGTATGGGAAGAGGGGAGGGGGACAACAGGTATCAACGATTGGCTAATGTTTAAATGCAAATAGCTGAAGATCATAAAATTCCAGAATAATTTAAGAAAACAATTGGATATCTACACTGCCCTTTTTATCTGAGTCACTCTGGATGTTTTACAATAAAAATACAGTTTTAAGCCATGGAAAAATGTTTTCCATGACCAAGAACTTTCATAAAAGCAATGTATAATAATTTTGTTGTAAACTGCTGCTACTGAAGTTCAGAATTGATCAACACAGGAATGAAAGTACAGTTTATGTTTCTTCTGATGATCTGGAAGCACTGCCTGAAACGTTGAACAATTGCTTACCGGTAATTTGTTTACTGTTATCAGCACAA
The DNA here is from genome assembly GCF_031021105.1 of Erythrolamprus reginae. Lineage (NCBI taxonomy): Eukaryota > Metazoa > Chordata > Lepidosauria > Squamata > Dipsadidae > Erythrolamprus > Erythrolamprus reginae. The sequence goes on along the minus strand of NC_091952.1, from coordinate 110,291,848 downwards.
CACAAAGTTCATAGTCTCATGAAGTCCTCATTTAGCTATCAAGATCACACTTTTATTCCAGTACTATTTCCTCTTCACAAGCTTCCTAACAAAAACCAAAGCAATAAGAAAAAAGGTGGAAAGGATGATAGTAGCTCAGACAAATTAATTGAAATAGCTAAACTAAGGAACTGATTTTTAGTGATTGGGAGATTACCTGAAGACCTATGAAGGTCTGGCTGCTCCTCGTTGCTGCTTTTCTTCTCTGGCCAGGCTTCTCTTCTCAAAACAGTAAATTAAGACAAAGATAAATCAAGGGGGCAAACAGTGTCTTCTAGCATTCTTTTAAAGGAAGTTACTTTTAGAAAGTGCAAACAGTTTCATTTTTCTCTTGTGGATTTCTGAAAATTTGTAATGCCAGATTCTTTAATAATATCATAGATTTATAATTCCAATCCTCTTTTCAAATACAATATTTGAAAAATAGGAAGCTCCATATCCACACCCATCCCTGTTAAAAGTGGTGTCCCCCAAGGTAGCGTACTGGGACCTACACTCTTCATTCTCTACGTCAACGACCTTTGCGATCTCATCACAAGCAACCGTTTCTTTTTGTAGACGATGTAAAACTCTTCAACACCACTGATAGCACAACTACTCTACAAAAAGACCTAGACTCAGTTTCTGACTGGTCCAACACATGGCAACTCCAAATCTCAACCAGCAAATGATCTGTCCTACACATCGGCAAAAAGAATCAGAACTTCAAATACAATGTCCTGCCTGTCAAAGACTACTTCAGCTTCAACCACAACAACACAAGAGCACACAACAGATTCAAGCTTAATATTAACCGCTCCAAACTTGACTGTAAAAATATGACTTTAGTAATCGGGTTGTCGAAGCGTGGAACTCCTTACCAGACTCTATAGTATCATCCCCTAACCCCAAACATTTTTACCCTTAGACTATCCACAGTTGACCTCTCCAGATTCCTAAGAGGTCAATAAGGGGTGTACATAGGCGCACTAGAGTGCCTTCTGTCCTCTGTCCTATAGTCTCTCCTATATCTCGTATTTCTTCTCTACTATATCCTCTATAACTTTCATTGTGTATTATTGTGTATTGGACAAAATAAATAATAAAAGAAATATTTTTCAGCAACTGATTTATGAATAGTAAAATATTTTGCATCATTATTATAAATTCACACCCATTTGAAGGGTCTTTGTTTTAGTTAATAAAAAACTCGATATGATAATAATCAAGAGAGTACCATGTCTAAGCTAAGGCTTCATAAGTCAGAGTGTTTGAAATTAGCAAGATATATCTCATCAAGAAAAATACAAATATATCAATGGAAGTCTAAATTCACAGTGATCAAATCCTTCACAAGAACATGAGGATAATATTCACTTCATTAGCCATTGTAGCTTAGACTATATTTGTTGATATTCAATATAATATTCATATTTTTGAGCCAATCATATATGTATCACTGTTTTATCATGATTTTGGAGTTTATTGAGTGCTCAGGGAGGGGTAGCACCTCTGGTGTAGGAGCATGTCATGTCCGTTTACAGCAGCTCGTTTAAGGCAGCTTTTAGGGCAGCTGGTTCACCTTTGGCCCCCACCTGTCACTCAGCTCTCATCTGTGGCTCCTAGTAGCTTTAGCATGTGCAGCAGACACACCCCAGGCAACAGCTTTGACAGTCTGGCCAGACTGTCAAAGCTGTTGCCTGGGGTGTGTCTGCTGCACATGCTAAAGCTACTAGGAGCCACAGATGAGAGCTGAGTGACAGGTGGGGGCCAAAGGTGAACCAGCTGCCCTAAACCAGGTTGTGAGTAGCCGGTGGGTCACTGACTTTCGGCGAGATAGGGACTTATATATCCCAAGCATGTGAAGACAAATTCTGGTGGACTGAGCAGATGAAACCTATTAGAATAGGTCAATGATCATGAAGGTGGTCTCTGCAAGCAATGTGGTACTCTAAGAGCATGGCAAGACAGGAAAGATGCCCTAGTTAACCACTAGGAGAAGAGAAACTGACTGCAAATCTCCATTGCCTTGTGGCTATATACATCATTTGAAAAGGCTTGAGGCATATCCGGAGACGGAGTCCAGGAAGCAGTTCATGGCTGTATATAGGCATGTTCTGATAACTCCTGTGATATAGCTGGAACCATTGTATTGGCCTTTGCCATTCCATTGGAATATTTAAGAGACGTGGAGATGGGGGAATCTGCTGCTTGGGTAACAGTCTATCCTCCATACTAACCTCTCAGACTTCATGCTTTGGGGAATCCAGAACATGATACCATGATCTTTCGAGACTGAGGGATGCCAATGCCAATCATGGTTACAAAAGTCAAAGAAGAGAAGACCTGGAACTGATCTCAGTCAACAGAGACCATAGAAGGCATTCTTTTTTCTACAATTGCGAAATTAGCTGAAAACACATCAGTACAATAATGAGTGAATGCTACCCCATATCAGGCTTTTACTTTCAAATTTGATAAGTGAAAGGTTACATGGCTTAGGACCATATTATCTATGGGACTGTCATCTGCCTCATATATCCTAGTGACCGGTCAGGTCCCACAGAGTCGGCCTTCTCCAGGTCCTGTCAGCCAGGCAATGTCACCTGGCAGGGCCTAGGGAAAGAGCCTTCTCTGTGGTGGCTCCGGCCCTTTGGAACCAACTCCCTCCAGAGATTCGTATGGCCCCCACTCTCCTAGCCTTCCAGAAGGTGTTAAAAACATCACTCGCATTCTTGCAAAGCTGGATCTTTGCCTTCGTTTGTGAATTTTTTTCTTCAGTATCCTACCTTTGTTGCCAATGTTAAGTTCTCATAATGAAGAAGCTGGAGACAGTATTGTGACTAACAGCTCTTTATTGCAAGAACCAACCCAGCAAAGCTCTCTTTAAATAGAGGGCTGCCAGCTGGTTTAATCAATCAGCGATTTCTATTCTCCCACTCTACAAAGCAGGCCTTGGTGTAAACAATTAACTCAGATTCTAACCTTAATACATAACAGTTGACATTATTAATATTTTTGGTTAGATGTTGTTGATGAATTATACATGGAAAGAAGACAGGGTGATTACAACTGAGAAAGGTTTAATCATGAAAATCCAATACATATAACTGTCAGAAAGATTTCTCCAAGACCAAATAGGGTAAACGAAAGTGCTGGCAAGGATGAAATTCCACAGAATTACAGGCGAATTACAGGCTGGTGAGGGGGAGGGGGGATTTGATAGCCTTACAATAACTTTCTATGTCCTTATACTTAAGATTTGCTTAGATTAGGCATCAGCAAGAAAAGCTAATGTATTACAGTTGGATCTTGAGTTATGACCCACTTGGAGCTTCCTCATCACTGTCATAACATTTTATGGTCTTAAAGTGGGTCAACTCACATTATAATTTTATGACCTTTTTATAACGGCCAAATTACTATAGTCATTACACAAATCCATTGTTGTTAAGAGAAACAGCAATTCACTATGGCGAGGGGTCTGCCAAAAACTGGCAATCTGTGGTGGGTTTTGGCAAAATTGGTCATAACATAGAGTCACATGATTGGAAGATATTATAAATGACCATAAATGCAATGCAGGTCATTAAACAATGAATCATTAGTCTAGGACTATCTGTAATGTGGATTAGAGTATAGCAGGCATTGATTTACTACTTTAGAGGAAAGTGGAAACTAATTGTTTAGGAGGGAAATTTGTTAGCTTTTTAGGGTTATTTGTGTTGTGGTTAGCTCTGGCCCAGCTCCTGCCCCAAGGACTGTTGATGTGGGGGAGACATCCACATGCTGCAGGCCTGGTTTGCCCCCGGTGGAATCTGAAGATGAAGGCTCCTCTGACCAAGAAGACATGAGTGACAGGGAGGAGGAGAGTGTGGCAGACAGCTCAGAAGGAGATCAATTATCTAGCTCCTCCTTGGATTCAGAACAAGAGTTAATGATACAGCCATGCATGCAGAGAGCGATGCATAGGCAACAACAACTGAGAGATTATTATCAAAGAAAATGAGGCCACCTGTGGTTGGGTGGGGCTGTGGTAATTAATGGGTTTGACCATTGTGGAGGATTATCTGATCATGTGTTTCATGACTGCTTTACTGACTCACTTGTTGTGTGCTGATTTTTCCCTGCTTTGAAACTAAACCAGAGCAAAGTGTGTTTCACTTTGTGAAAGAAGGACTTTGAATTGCCTCACAGCTGCAAGCTAAGTATCACAGGACTGATAAGGGACTTGTATAAATTACCAGTTTGTTTGGAGATGAGTGCTCTTTGCTATACCAAAAGAGGGCTTAGTTTAAGTGAATTTTCATTATAAAGAACATTGTTTTGAATTTTCAAACGTGCGTGTGTCTGAAATTTGTACCTGTGAATTTTTGGGAGGATTCTACCAGAGAGCCCGACAGAATAATTTGGAAGAGCAAGTTTGTTAAATCAGGTAAAATTATTTAATCCATATATAATTTCAGCATGTGATGAACCAGATGAGATTGACTTTGGGGAAATTGTGAGCGCTGAGAAAGCCAAGTACCTGGAAAATGACCGAGTGCAATACAGGTGCAACCCTGTCTATGTATTGGAAGGACCTGAATGGATTCAGTGTAAGGGACAAGAATGGACACCTCATCCACCCAAATGCTTGGGTAAGCCATCATGCTTTTTTTTTCTACTAGTGTAGACCTGTGTGAAAATGCAGAATTCATCTAATAGGAGAGTAGCAGCTGCCATTAAAAAAAAAAAGTTGGAATTGGGATTGAGGTTTTACTGATTTCAAAACTATCCTGTTGTCAGCTTTTTCGTTTGAAATCTGGAAAAATGAATTGTATTTCATTTACTTCCTTTATTTTATTTTATTTTATTTATTTGGATTTCTATGCCGCCCTTCTCCATAGACTCAGGGCAGCTTACAAAACAAAAATAAATGCAAAATACAACATATAAGATGCCCAAACCTAATATCTGATTCTAAAACCCCAGAATTATTAAAAACAGGCACCCAGATTCATCCTATCACAATCATACATTCATATCATCAGCTGGAGCACAATGTCAGCACTCAACAGCCCCAGGCCTGCAGGCAAAGGTGAGTTTTTAAAACCTTATGAAAGGTCAGGAAGGTAGGGGCAGTGCAAATCTGTGGAGGGCGTTGATTCCAAATGGCTGGAGCTGCCACGGAGAAGGCTCTTCTCCTAGGTCCCGCCAGCTGGCATTCCTTAGTTGACGGGACCTGGAGAAGGCCGACTTTATGGGATCTGACTGACCACTGAGATATGTGAGGCAGGAGATGGTCATATGTAATCTGTTACTAAGTCATACAGGGCTTTATAGATCATAACCGACATTTTAAATTGTGTTTGGAGACCAATTGCTGGCTAATGCAGCTCAAAGAGTGATGGTGAGATGTGTATACCTTGGAAGGCCCATAACGGGTCACATGGCTGCATTTTGTACTAACTGCAGTCTCCGAATGTTCTTTAAAGGTAGCCCCAGATGGAGGGCATTGCAGTAATCGAACCTCAAGGTGATGTGGACATAAGTGACTGTGAGAAGAGAGATTTCAGTGGGTGGGACAGAGTGCCTCTCCGGTCAAAGTCCAGTTTCCAGCTGATGTTCGGAACTCCCTCCGATGGTGGATACAGGTGGCCATTGACAAGAGATCTTGTTTCCTCGAGCCCGACAGAATCACAGTGACCACTGACATGAGGATCTTGGGTTCAGGGCCCCATATATTGTCAGAGGTGGCACAGGGCACCTGGTCACCAGCAGAAACCGGACTCAATACCAGTCTACTGGAACTTCAGGCAGTGCATCTGGCCCTTCAGCAGTTTATTTGTTTGTTTGTTTTGTTAGATTTATATGCTGCCCTTCTCCTCGCGGACTCAGGGGTGCTTAGAAGATAAAAAAACAAAGTAAAAATAAAATAGAATTAAAATATTAGAAAAAATTTAGAAAAATTTAGATAAAAACCACTATAAAAACAATCAACCATCCCCCATTCATACAATGGCCAGAGCAGAACTATTGCTCATGGTCCCCAGACTTGCCAGCATAAATGTGTTTTTAACACCTTTAAAAAGGCAAAGAGAGTGGGAGTAGTAAGAATTTCTGGGGGGTGTTGATTCCAGAGGACAGGTGCCGCTACAGAGAAGGCTGTTCCGTTACAGAGAAGGATGTCCTCCGTGGAAGAACTGTTTTGTGGGTCCTTGCATGGGTCCTTCATATTCTGCCTAACTTTACTGCAACCAATTTCTCTCAGTAAAAGTTCTTTTGATTCAACTCAATGAAGTAAACAGTCAAAGCTTTCTTGATGGACCATCTATTGCAGGTCCTTACACTTATGAACTTTGAAAATGGGACGCAATTCTTGGAAAAGTTCCCCATTAAAAACTTGATTTGATTTTGAGCTGGAATTATCCTTTGTGATTTGTAAATTGGGTTGATTTTCTTGATGGTGGAACAGAGGGAAACCAATGGATAAATTACCTCCCTTGACAAAGTCTACCTTCTTTTCTGTTTTTTAGCACCCTGCAGTGTCACAAGACAACAGCTAGCAACAAAAAACTTGCTTGTGTTTGGAAATCAAAGAAAAGCTCGACTTATTCAAAGTAATCAGAGTCTGCAGTTTCAGTGTAATAAAGGATATGTGCTTGTGGCTCCATCAGTTAGAAAGTGTGTTGATGGTTACATTGATTTGCCTTTATGTATCTCAGGTAAGCATGCTGTCAATATGATGGATTCCTCTGGGATTGTAACCGATTAAAATAATTAATATTACAGACATGAACATTTCCTTCCAAAGTTCCATTCTCTAAAAATGTTTTAATCTGCACTGACATCATTCACATATTAGTTTAGAATTTTAGTAGCTGTAATCTAAAACAAGAAACATAAAGCACATCCAATTGCGGAAGGATTGTATGATATTTTCCAAATCCTCTAAATTATGTCCAAGGTTCAATCCAAAATCTTGAACTTCAGCTAAGAACTATGATTCCATAGGGTTGAAGATATGTATAATATTGGTAGACATAGGAATACATTTCAAAAATTGCAAAATTTTTGTATAAAAATAAGTTTGTCATATAATTAAAGGAGTTCTATATTTTGCATGAAAAAATCTTTTTTGTTTGAAATTGCTTGGATGAATTTATCATATAGTCATGTTAATATTAATAGTGTTTACCATATTTTTCGGTGTATAAGATGCACCTTTTTACTGCAAAAAAGCGCTTTAAAATTGGGTTTGTCTTATACATCGAATGCTGCTGAGGCCGCCCAGCAGCTCAGCCCCAGGGATGGGCAGGGTGCCGGGTGTAGCATCAGTAGCAAAGTCCCTCTTTCCAGGTGGCTGCCCAGAGCCTCCAGCTGGCAGGGATAAGGTGCCCGCGCTGCCTGAGTTAGCCAGTCCCGGCGGCGGTGGCAGCAACTGCTGATGCAGCTCCGGCAGCTTTTGTTTATGGGCAAGAATGTCATATTCACACCCCAGGATGAATCATGAAGCTGAGGATGTCGGCAAACAAGCCCTGAAGGGGCAGAGCTGTCATCCGCACCAGCACTGTGTTGTTGGGTGGCCGGCTCAGCTGGGTGGGCAGCTGTGGCAATGACTGGGCAGGGTCTGGCTCTCCCTGGCTGAGGCAGCTCTCAACTGGGGAGAGCCAGCCTCTGCCCAACTCCTGCCACAGCTGCTCACCCAGCTGAGCCGGCCACCCAACAACATGGTGAATGGGGGGCTGATGGAGCTGAGCCCCCTTGTGCTGGATGATCAAGGCTTTGAGAAGTGGGCCTGCTTCTCTGCAGCTGCTGTTGTGCTCACCCACCTCACCTGCAACCTCCCAAAGGCACCCCCAAAGGCAGAAGATTGGGGTGGGGGTTAATGGAGCTGACCCCCCTCGCGCTGATCAAGGCTGCCCCATGGGCTTTCTCCAGTAACTGGATACACAGAGTGCCAAGCGACATCTGTCTGCTTCCCCTCAGCTGCAGCCGCACACCCTGTATCATTTGCCCAGTGGCAGGCGTTTCTCACGGCATCCCTGCCGGCACTGCTCCCATTTTGGATGCCTATGGCGACTAGCCGCCCCCATCCAAACTGGTGGTGGTGCTGGCAGGGACCCTGCAAGAAATGCCTGCCCCCGGGCAAGTGATATGAGACGCGCAGCAGCAGCTGCGGAGGAGCATGTGTGCATCCCCCCAGTACTCTGTGTATCCAGCCGCTGGAGAAAGCCTGCAGGGCCTTGATCTGTGCAAGGGGGCTCAGTTCCATCAGCTCCCACCCTAATCTTCTGCATACGGGGGTGCCTTCGGGAGGTAGGTGAGGAGGGCGCGTGCGACGGCAGCTACAGCAGGCCGGTTCCAACAAATTGCATTGGAGAGTAATAGAGGAAGAAGAGAGAGACAGAGAGAGCGAGGTAGGGGGGAGGGCGGGAGGGAGAGGTCTGTGGGTGGATTCCCCTCCCTTTGCTTCTCATTCCCCCTACCTCCGCAGAAGTGCAAACTGGCCTTCCAAGTTTTAGTAAAGCAAGAAAGAAATCTGGGTGGGTAGCTAAGGGGTAAGTGGGTGGAGTGAATTCTGGGAGTTGAAGTCCACTAGTCTTAAAACTGTTAAGTTTGAAGACCCCTGGGTTAGTGGTTGGAAGTGCAAGGGTCTTCAAACCTGGCAAGATTAAGGCGTGTGGGCTTCAACTCCTACTGCTAAGGTATCATGACTGGTGGAGGAATTCTGGAAGTTGAAGTCCACTAGTCTTTAAACTGTCAAGTTTAAAGACCCCTGAGTTAGAGGTTAGGAGTTCAAGTGTCTTCAAACCTGGCAAGATTAAGGCTTGTGGACTTCAGCTCCCACTCCTAAGGTAGCATAACTGGTGGAAGAATTCTGGGAGTTGAAGTCCCCAAGCTTGAAGTCCTTGAAGCTGTCAAGTTTGAAGTTTGTAAAAAGTGTACATGGTTTTAAGAAGTATACATGGTTGTAAAAAGTATTCTGCTACCCTGGTATTTTATTAAACAACATAATACTACACCATTTGGTCCAGAATACTTTTTTTCTTGTTTTCCTCCTCTAAAATCTAGGTGCGTCTTATACACTGAAAAATACATTATTTAGTTAATAATTATAAAGGTTTGGAAAGATGAAGGATATTTTATTATCGTTTGTTTGAAGACATTTGATTCTCAGATTGTTATGATAATTTTTATAGCCCTACAAAAAATTAGTTCAGAAGATTTTTTTAAAAAAATTGTCATTCTGTTCCTTCATCATCATTTATTAGAGCCATGGTGGTGCAGTGGTTAGACCACAGTACTATAGACTATTTCTGCTGATTGCCAACTGCTAGAAGTTCTGCAGTTCAATTCTCACTCTCTCAAGATTGATTCAGTCTTCCATCCTTCTGAGTAAAATGAGGACCCAGATTGTTGGGAGCAATATGCTAACTCAGTAAACTGCTTAGAGAGGTCTGTGAAGCACTGTGAAGCTGTATATAAGTCTAAGTGCTATTGCTATTTATAGGTGGAAGTCTAAATCTTGTGCATTATAAATCTGAGAGAAACATTTCTCCTAAGAAACATATTTATAACATAATTGTAAATTGAATAAGCAGATAAATTGGTAGCATGTTATTTAGAACAAGTGAAACAACAAAATATAAAGATTGAAATATATACATATAATGGCCTGAGAATAACTTATCCTTATGTATTAATTTACATATGATATTACTATGCAGTTACTTTATCATCTCTATCTAATCGAATATTACCCTTCACAGTCTTTAATGGAAAGTGATTATGTGTCAATCATCCAAAGTAGACCAGACATGATGAATCGTCAGATTAGCTAATTCTGTCAAGATCTTGGTCAACATAGAGCACAATCGATTTGTGAATGCACAGGGGGAAAAAGCAGTAATGAGCACTTACTGTATTTTTTGGAGTATAAGATGTACGTTTCCCCCCTAAAAGAGGGTGAAATGTGGGTGTGTCTTATAAACTGAATATAGCCTTGCCCAGCCAGCCTCACCCTTTGTCTTCTGCCTCCCAGCAATTTGCCTTCTTGCAGCAAACAGTGCAGAACCTAATTAGAACTAGCCACTGATTATCGGCCTCCTGACCAACAGTTGATTCAGGCTGCAGGCAGGCAGCAATAGGCTATGGCAATCCCTGCAACCTGAAATTATTAGCAAATTAGATTAGATTAACAACTGGACAAAGGTCCTTGTGCTAAAACTGAAACTGCAATGTGGCAAATTGCTGAGAGATAGAGGCAGAGGCAGATTTTTACTTAATTGTGCTAATCAGGCTGTGCTAAAACTGGCTGTTGTTTGCTGCAAGGAGACAAGTAAATAATTATAAATGCCTATGGAATGTTCAAATTATTAGACTTATTTTTAAAGACTGCTTTATTATTCAAGACAACTTAACAAAATGAAGAAGCTTTTTAAAATAAATGCATGATCTGAAGAGGCCCAGTGCTATTGTATATTCTTTTAAATAGCAGGGAATAAGTATACTTCAAGAAAGCCACATCAATTTTAACAGCATCTGTACAAGTATAGTCTGAAATACAACAGTGTTCCTGTTTAATATTAAAATAAGGCAGCCAAGTTAAGCCCTGACTAAGTCATGTTTGGAGTAGATCTATTTAAATAATTGGAAAAAATGACTACATTTAAGAAAACTTATTTTATTTATTTATTTATTACTTAGATTTGTATGCCGCCCCTCTCCGAAGACTCGGGGCGGCTCACAACATGTAAAAAACAAATCATAAGCAATCAGACAAATTTAAAATATTTAAATATTTAAAAAACCCCATATGCTAACAGTCACACACACAGACATACCATGCATAAATTAAACGTGCCCGGGGGAGATGTTTCAGTTCCCCCATGCCTGCCGACAAAGGTGGGTTTTAAGGAGTTTACGGAAGGCAGGAAGGGTAGGGGCAGTTCTAATCTCCGGGGGGAGTTGGTTCCAGAGGGCCGGGGCCGCCACAGAGAAGGCTCTTCCCCTGGGGCCCGCCAACCGACATTGTTTAGTTGACGGGACCCGGAGAAGGCCCACTCTGTGGGACCTAATCGGTCGCTGGGATTCGTGCGGCAGGAGGCGGTCTCGGAGATATTCTGGTCCGATGCCATGAAGGGCTTTAAAGGTCATAACCAACACTTTGAATTGTGACCGGAAATTGATCGGCAACCAATGCAGACTGCGGAGTGATGGTGAAACATGGGCATACCTAGGTAGGCCCATGACTGCTCTCGCAGCTGCATTTTGCACGATCTGAAGTTTCCGAACACTTTTCAAAGGTAGCCCCATGTAGAGAGCATTACAGTAGTCGAATCTTGAGGTGATGAGGGCATGAGTGACTGTGAGCAATGAGTCCCGGTCCAGATAGGGCCGCAACTGGTGCACCAGGCGAACCTGGGCAAACGCCCCCCTCGCCACAGCTGAAAGATGTTGTTCTAATGTGAGCTGTGGATCGAGGAGGACGCCCAAGTTGCGGACCCTCTCTGAGGGGGTCAATAATTCCCCCCCCAGGGTGATGGACGGACAGATGGGATTGTCCTTGGGAGGCAGAACCCACAGCCACTCCGTCTTATCCGGGTTGAGCTTGAGTCTGTTGACACCCATCCAGGCCCCAACAGCCTCCAGGCACCGGCACATCACTTCCACCGCTTCGTTGACTGGGCATGGGGTGGAGATGTAAAGGTGGGTATCATCCGCATATTGATGATACCTCACCCCATGTCCTTGGATGATCTCGCCCAGCGGTTTCATGTAGATGTTGAATAGCAGGGGGGAGAGGACCGACCCCTGAGGCACCCCACAAGGGAGAAACCTAGGAGTCGACCTCTGACCCCCCACTAACACCGACTGCGACCGGCCAGAGAGGTAGGAGGAGAACCACTGCAGGACAGTGCCTCCCACTCCCAACCCCTCCAGCCGGTGCAGAAGGATACCATGGTCGATGGTATCGAAAGCCGCTGAGAGGTCAAGGAGCACCAGGACAGAGGATAAACCCCTGTCCCGGGCCCGCCAGAGATCATCCATCAACGCGACCAAAGCGGTTTCCGTGCTGTAACCGGCCCTGAAACCCGACTGCTGGGGACCTAGATAATCGGCTTCTTCCAAGGACCGCTGGAGCTGGAGTGCCACCACCTTCTCGACAACCTTCCCCATAAAGGGAAGGTTGGAGACTGGACGATAGTTGTTAAGTACGGCTGGGTCCAGAGAGGGCTTCTTGAGGAGGGGGCGCACAAGCGCTTCTTTATAGAGTGATGGAAAAACTCCCCTCCCCAAGGAAGCGTTGGTAATCTCCTGGGCCCAGCTCCGTGTCACCTCCCTGCTGGCCGAAACCAACCAGGAGGGACACGGATCCAGTAAACAGGTGGCGGAACTCACAGCTCCGATGGCCTTGTCCACTTCATCAGGTGTCACCAGATCAAACTCTTCCCAGACAGGTGGACAAGTACGTGCCCCAGTCACCTCGACTGACTCGTTGTCAGTCGACTCTGTTACACAATTGGAGTCGAGATCGGCCCGGATCCGAGCGACTTTATCAGCGAAAAACGTGTTAAAATCCTCGGCACTACTCTGTAAGGGCTCCCCAACTCCCCCCTGGTTGAGAAGGGAGCGGGTCACCCTAAACAGAGCGGCCGGGCGGGATTCCGCTGATGCAATCAAGGCGGCATGGTACGCGCATCTTGCCGCCTTGAGCGCCACTTTGTAAGTCTTAATAAAAGCTCTTACAAGTGTTCGATCGGATTCAGACCTACTCTTCCTCCATCGCTTCTCTAGACGTCTCTTTTGGCGTTTCAACTCCCGGAGCTCCTCGTTGAACCATGGGGCTCTACGGGGTCTAGCGCCATGGAGAGGTCGCAAAGGCGCAATCCGGTCAAGAGCCCCCGCTGCAGCCCTGTTCCAGGCCTCCGTGAGAGACTCCGCCGAACTGTGGACGAGTGCCTCTGGAATAACCCCAAGCGCCGTCTGAAAGCCTTCTGGGTCCATCAGGCGCCTGGGGCGGAACATCTTCATTGGTTCCGCCTCCCTGCGGGGGAGGATTGGAGCCAGGAAGTCAAGCCGTAGTAGAAAATTACTGGCATTAACCCTCTTTGGGTCCTTTTAATCCAAAAACGAAATTTGAGACCCTGTAAAAAAATTTCCCTTCATATCTGGAACTTGAAATTACATGACTTTGTCTCATTTGAGGAATTCTTTGTTTGTGGTTTTTTTTGGTTGTTTAGTTTTTGCTGGGCAAAAATACTTATACTTGTTATCCTCTGGGTCCTTTTAGACCCAGAGTAAAAAAAAGGTTGGTTTTACCTACTGGAAGTGTGTGTTTTTTAAATACTTTTTTCATTAGTATACTAATTTGAATATTTCTGAACACAATGAAATGAAAAATGAAATGAAAAATTATGCTTATTTGGTTATTTTGCTCATAAAAGCCTGCCCCCCGGCTGTGTGCATTTTTTTTCAATTTACAGATAGATTAGCCTGCCAAATCTGAATCTTTATACTATCTTTGGCCTCCCCAACACCAGACTATTCAAAAAACCACTTCCAATAGCTAAAACCAACCTTTTTTTACTCCAGGTCTAAAAGGACCCGAGTACCAAAAGTGTACAGTAAATGTGAGGAGAGCAGCAGGGTTAATATACTGTATATTTCTCTCATTCTTTGCTATTTCTATGGGTCAGACATACAGTACATGCACAGAAATACACAGCAAATGGTGTATATCATCTGTACTGTTTGCTATTTGTTGGGAGGCAAATTGATGGAAGGCGGCGGCAGAATTTTTTCCTTGTTCTCCTCCCCCAAAACTAAGGTGGGTCTTATACTCCAGTGTGCCTTATACACCAAAAATACAGTAATAAGTAATAATTTACAAAAATTTAAAAATAGTAGTAATTTTAAACCATTACTTGTAATTTTTATTATAACGAATGTCAGCAACTTCAGCTAACATTTCTTGGCCTATTGTCTCTCCCCCTCCCCCTTATTTAATAGAGGTAGGAAAAAACTGCAGTGGTCCACCCAGGACTGAGAATGGAGACATTACTACTTTATCTGAGAAGCAGTACAGATCTGGCTCTTCAGTAGAATTCAGATGCCAAAACTATTATGCCATAGAAGGCCAGAACAGATCTTTTTGTGACAATGGGACCTGGACAAAAGTGCCCATTTGCCTAGGTAAGTAGAAAAGAAAATCTTTATTCAATTTTATTTTTTAATTAATATTTTTTATTGAATGTTTTACATTTTAAAAATATTACATTCTGGTTTATGCACAATTGTCCCACTTTCATTTATATTATTTTCTTATTTGCTTGTCCCTCTTTAGTATTTGTGAGAAACAAGCATAATATATACATATATACATACCTCCTTTTTAAATCTTTTTTCTATTATCTTTTTTCTGAAATCCATATTGTGCTATATCTTGTTTGTATCTAGACGTTATTTGAAGATATGGCGCCAATCCATTTCTATGCCATGCTGTCTTAATTCTTCTCTTGTTTTTAGTTCTCCCTGTTCCTTTAAGACTTCTTTATATGTCTTCATTTTATCCATATGTATTAAGTTTGTATAAATTAAGGCTTCTGTCGTAGAGAGCCAGGTGGGTATTTGGCTACAGTGGTTTCTTTTCATTTTTTTGCCATGTTTTGAAAAGTGAATCTCTGATTAGGTGGTTTTGAACTTGCAGCTGGTTAGGCCACCAAAACCTCCAATGTGCCTTTGGCTCCACTTCTGGCAGACCGAAGAGGTGTGCATATGCAGATGATTTTAAAAAAATAAAAAATAAATTTTAAAAAAGGATTGTGGTCCGGCCGGTCAGCTGGAGCTGTGCAGGCAGCAATATTCCATCTCAGGCGCGCGCCCGTGCAGCTGCACACCCAAAAACTACCCCCCGCACGGCCTTTTACAAGGCCACGCAACATTGGAGTTGGGGGCGGGGAGCGTGTGGAGGCCGACAAAGGTTTCTTCTTATTTTGAATGTCGGGCGCACATGTATGTGTGCTACCAATCCCCCTGCCAGCCCGCCAGGGTGAGGGAGGTGGGGAGGCCACAACTGAGAGGCTCGGCACCAGCCCATCCGTGGCGGGCGGGGGCGGCTCCCTTTCCTTCTCCCACCACCTATATCTACTGCCGGCGGCCATCGCTGCAGCCCCCCCCCAGGCACCTCTGGCCTCCTCACGCCCCTGCCCTCTTGCTGATGCCTCCCACCCACCTGATCTGACCCTCTTTCTGGCTTTGCTAGCGGCTGCGGCTTCTCCTCCTCATCTTGCTGCTAAGGAAGGGGCTGTGAGAGGGGTGGGGCAGGTTCTGCAGCCACAGAGGATTTTTTTTGTAACCTATATAGACGTTTCCTCTTCCCATTTCCTAAATATAATATAGAATATAATTAATTCACTCAGAGAATCTCTGAGAAAGAGGAAGTAGGAGGGGGAGAGAAGAGGTGGAGAGAAGAAAGAAGTAGAAAGGGGAAAACAAGGTAGATGGGAGGGGTAGAGAGAGAAAAGGAAGTGAATAGAGAAGATAGTGATAGACTGACTAATAACAGTAAGATTTGAAGTTAAAATAAGCTATTGATGATATGTATGAAATGAACATTATGGACTTATTTTTACTGTATATGTATCGTGTTGTTATGAGATAAATGTGGAGAAATATGAAAAAAATATTTTTTAAAAAAATCTGGGCAGTATGTTCATTTTTGCAGAGGCTATCCCACCTGTAAAGGACAATTGAAGCTTCTTCCAGGTTTCTAGATCTTTTTTGACTTGTTGAACTATACTGCTCAAAAAAATAAAGGGAACACTCAAATAACACACCCTAGATCTGAATGAATGAAATATTCTCATTGAATACTTTATTCTTTACAAAGTTGAATGTGCACAACAGCATGTGAAATTGATTGTCAATCAGTGTTGCTTCCTAAGTGGACAGTTTGATTTCACAGAGGTTTGATTTATTTGGCGTTATATTGTATTGTTTAAGTGTTGCCTTTATTTTTTTGAGCAGTGCTTTTATCATAGTTATCTTTTTTCAAAGTTGAGCACTTAGATGTTAACCAAATTCTCAGATGTTTTATATTTTTTGTAACCTTTATAGCATTTCCTCTTCCCATTGCCTTTCTTGCTTTTTTGTAAGGTTTTTCATTATTATTTTCATTTTGTTCCTACTGCTTTTAAGAGCTACCTTACCATAATCTTCTATGCACTGTAATAGTTTGGATCTTGATGTTAATGGTTGTTTTAATATAAAAACTAAATAATCTGCAAATGCCTGAAGTTTATAAGTTACTTTTTTGATTTTTAATCTCTTTCTTGCTCTTTTCTAATACTACTCAATAAGACTTCCAATGTAAAAATATATAGTAAGGGAGCTAGGGGACACCCTTGTCTTACTCCCTTCATAATGTTCATTTTGCCAGTAGTCTCTCAGTATAGTATATATTTTTTCGATCATTTTTGTAAATTTATCTCCAAAGTTCATCTTTTGCAATTGTAAAATTATAAATTTCCAATTTATGTTATCAAAAGCCTTCTCTGTCTAAAAAGATTAATGTTAATTGATTTTCTGGATGAGATTGATAATATTCAAGGACATTTATTATATTTCTAATATTATTTTTTATGTTTCTTTTTGGGAGAAAGCTGTTTTGATCTATGTGTATCATTTCATTTAAGACTTTTTAAAAATCTTTCCGAGATGATAGCTGCGAAAATCTTACAATCTATGTTAAGAAGGGAAATGGGCATATAATTCTTAATTTGTGTGAGTTGTGTATCCTCTTTAGGAATAAGTGAGACAAGGGCTTCTGTCCATGATTGTAGTATGTTTGCATTGATTAAGGCATCATTGGAAATCTCTGCATTAATATATCTAGTGGTTCTTGTATTGTCTTATAGAAATTGATTGGTATTCCATCTGGACCTGGAGATTTTTTTTTCTTGCCTCTACCAATTCCAATATTGTGATTCTTTCATTAAATGATTCTTTTTTGGATTCCATAATTTCAGTTAGTTTCATTTCTTCTAAATGTCCACTGCTACAATATTTTGTTGATATGATTTTTTGGGGGAAAATGAGCTATTTACTTTTTCCCCTCATTTTTATATAGATTTTTCCTTTTTTCATCCTGTATTTGTATTATTGGTTTCTTCTCTATTTCTTTTTCAGTTTATAGGCTAGCCACCATCCCAGTTTGTTAGCATGTTCAAAATAGTTTTGTTTTGCCATGTTTAAATTTTGTGTTAGTTTTTACATAATCAAGTTAAGTTTAAGTACAATTTTAAGAAAGCCAACTACGAACTCATAGATGCCAATCTCTCAATTCTTGACTGGCAAACTTTATTTTCTAACTGCAACACTATTGATGAACTCTACAACACATTTTTACTACAAATTGAAAGGCTTATCAGACTACATGTACCTCTAACATCAACCAGAAGTAAAAGCAAAATAACTTACCTGTCTCAATAAGGAAACTACAAACCAAAAAAAGATATCTTTGGCGTAAAAACAAAAAAGACCAAGTAACCAACTTCAAAAGCTGCTACAAAAGCATATGCCAGCAAATAAAAGCAGAATGTCTCAACTATTCCAGCAAACAAGAGGAAAACCTCCTTCGCACCAAATGTAATTGAGCATTCTACAATTTTGTCAACAACAAGACTTTCTCTATCAGTCAGACCAGACATACTTCCTAAAAAAAACATTCTTCTTCTATAGCTGAACCACTAAGCATTATCTTCCAAAAATCCTTCAGGACCAGCACATTCCCCAAGCTATAGGTCAAAAGCAATGGTCATCCCCATCTTCAAAACAGGAAACCCTTCTCTCATTGATAACTACAGACCAATATCACTGCTGCATCTCATGCAAGTCTCATGCAAAGTCATGGAATCAATTATAAATCAATCAATTACTCTTCACTGAGAATCTAATAACCTACTCTCTAACAAACAATTTGGATTCAGAAGAAAATGATCCTGCAAAATGATCCTACTTCATTGCAAAAACATATTGACTACCCATCTAGATCAAGGAAAATCCACTGATGCAATTTATATTGACTTCTGCAAAGCCTTCGATTCAGTGGTCCACGACAAACTACTCCTAAAATTCAAATCCTATGGCATCTCAGGATTTCTCTACAGCTGGATTATAGCATGTGTGTTGGTTGGATTGTTTGAGTTGTGGGTTTTTTAACCGGCACCCGCAGAAATGGCAGCATTCACTCTCTGAACCCCCAAATGGAGGGCTCAGCAACAAAGAGGACAAAAACAATAACTGGCCTAGAATGAGTCATTGTTTGGCGTTTTCCTCCACAAATCTCAGAAGAGCGGCAGCTCCACCATCCTCTCGCCGCTCAGACCGGAGTTTGTGAGTTTAATCCATTAATATTTAGTGAAATAGATTTAATTTCTTCTTCCATCCTCTTTTCAATTTTCATAAACATTTCTAATCATTAAGATTCACTGCCTTCTTTCTCTCTTGCATAAAAATCATTTAATTGCACTTGCCTGAATCAGCTCTACTTAATATTCAATTTCATTTCTGTTTCTGAGGTAAAGTAGACAGTGAATGAAAACTAAATTCTACTATTAGCATTTTGCAATGATAATATGATGCATTCAGATCCTGACAGGATTTCCTTTCCTTTCCATATCAGATCCCTGTATGATCACCAGGACTGAACTGGAAAGCCAGAAGATAGAAGTGATAAAAGATGAAATAGATGCACCTGAAAATATATTTGTGCAACATGGTCGTTTTATTGAGCTCACCTGTAAAACAGGATATGTCCTGGCAGCAAATTCTTCCCAATCAGCTTTTGTAATCCATTGTGATGGGACACCACCAGTGATTCCAAAATGCAAAGGTGACTTTAAAAAGTTTAATTTTATAATCCTGATATCACCAATACAGAGCCAAAGCACTTCAGTTTGAGCCTATATACCATTAGAGCTGGAATAAACTGCAATAATTTACATATGTCATTTACTGGGGCAGATATTTTTATCTCTCTGAAACCTCCCTGGCTGGACTACATTTTTCCATTCTAGAGGTACCAATGGAAACACTCAGGATGTAGGTGAAATAGGAGAAACCTGAAAGACTTCAGATTGCTAGAAAGGGAGTAGTGCAATAAAAGACACACCTATGATCATTTCATGGCTGAGTTATGGCAAAAACTGTCCCATTGTACTCCTGAAAATTTTTCATCAGTGTAAGGTAATATAACTACACAGTAATATTTTATATCATTGAATGGTAAATACTTTTGCCAACAGTAAACTCCAAACCCAACTTCCTACGTATTTCTGTTTTTAAGGAATTTATAAACTGTTACCATAGCAAAATCTAAGTACCAATACCAAAAGAAATTCCAATGTAGTTGCTAACAAGAATATAAAAACCTTTTTAGTTACATCTAGAGAACATTGCTTTGCATTTGATCTTGGGACTAGTAGAATAGTGGATGTATAATGAGGGACATTTCACAATTTTAGCAATTCCACCTTTCCCAGAACCAAGTTTCACCACAGGTATCAGAAGAACTTTGTGGAGATGTTGGTTTGTTTGTGCATACATGCCATTTAAACATTTAAATATGGTAAAGGGTTAAATAAGGTTCAGGAGGGAAGTTTTTTTAATAGGAAAGTGAACACAAGAACAAGGGGACACAATCTGAAGTTAGTCGGGGGAAAGATCAAAAGCAACGTGAGAAAATATTATTTCACTGAAAGAGTAGTAGATCCTTGGAACAAACTTCCAGCAGACGTGGTTGGTAAAGCCACAGTAACTGAATTTAAACATGCCTGGGATAAACATATATCCATTGTAAGATAAAATACAGGAAATAGTATAAGGGTAGACTAGATTGGCCATGAGGTCTTTTTCTGCCGTCAGTCTTCTATGTTTCTATTTCTGTAGCCTGATTATCCTTGTTAATTCTAGGCAGTTTACAGATATTAAAATAGCAATAAAATAATTTTAAAAATCAATAACATGACTAAAATTAAATCATAAGAAAAATGCACACATATAGACAAAATTGCCTGTGGATCTACTAGCTTCAAGAAGATCAGGAGAGTGGCTGTCATACTCAACTTAAGGCAGCTGTTTCCAAGGAGTGGAGTTGCAAAGAGAAGATGTGATATCACTTCCTGACTAACCTGAAAGCTGGGGACTATTAGTAAATGTTGTATTGCCATCCAGATTAGACAAACCATGGTTATTTGGAAAATTGTCATACATACTTGAGCTATAACCAACTTTAAAAGTGGTGTCCAAACCTTGGATTGCACTCAGAGGTACATTGGTAGGCAATGCAGCTCCTGCAGCTGTAATAAGGCAGAGTTAAGAGTATACACTGAATATACAGGATATTGAATTTTAGACCAACTGATGTTTTGATGGTATCCCCAGGGCAATTTCAAGAATAGCTAATTAATTGTTGAATTACATGCTAAGAAGTTGATATCAACTCTCACAATCACATAGATTTTCTCCAGGAAATCTGTTGCAATCAATCATTTAGATCTTCCAGCAATTTATCCATCAGCCCAGTAATTGAATCCATCTATATTGTTATTGGTGATACTCTACCTCAGAGTTATCATTATAGATAAAAGATCACTTCTAATTCTTAGCAGAATTTTAACGGCTTTGGGAAAAGGAACAAGCACTGCGGGGTCCATTACAGCATTTGAAAGCCTGGCCTTAGGCAGGAGTGGAATCACTACAATGTGGAGCTCTTAATTTACAACCTTGCAGGTAGTTGAAAACACTACTGGGATCGCCACAGGAATAAATAGTAAGAAGCAGGGTGTCAAATTATACCTTTATGTTTAAATTCTAAGTCAAACCAAAGGATAATTATAGCAACTTGCCGAATTTATTTATGATGTTCCAAATAAATAGTAGTCAAGAGCTACTAAAAATACTAAAAGCTCCACCACAGAGAATTTGAAGACCCAACCACTTTTCCTTGTCACAATTTACTGAACCTGTAACCTCAGGCAGGAGAAGAACTGCAATGCAGAAACCCTGATTTGTAACCTTGTAGGTTATTGCAAATGCTACTGGGCTCCACAATGGAATTGAAAATAAGTGTATCCAGTATGGAGGTATAAGCGTATCAATTAATTCAAAATCAAAGTGAAGAGGAAGCATAAGTATAACAACTTTCTGAATTTATTTATGATCTTTCAAATAAATACAAGGCTACTAAAAACATATTAAATCAAGATGAATAATTTCACAGTATATTTTAGATCTGTTATGACAAACCTATAGCACAAGTGCCCACATGTGGCACGCGGAGCCATATTTATTATTTATTTATTTATTAGATTTGTATGCCGCCCCTCTCCGTAGACTCATGGCAGCTCACAACACAATAAAACAGTTCATGACAAATCTAATAATTTACAATTTAAAATATTAAAAAAAAACCATTATTAAGCAGACATACATACAAACATACCATACATAAATTGTATAGGCCCGGGGGAGATATCTCAGTTCCCCCATGCCTGATGACAAAGGTGGGTTTTGAGGAGTTTACAAAAGGCAAGGAGGGTAGGGGCAGTTCTAATCTCTGGGGGGAGCTGGTTCCAGAGAGTCGGGGCTGCACAGAGAAGGCTCTTCCCCTGGGGCCCGCCAACCGACATTGTTTAGTTGACGGGACCTGGAGAAGGCCCACTCTGTGGGACCTAATTGGTCACTGGGATTCATGCAGCAGAAGGCGGTCTCGGAGATATTCTGGTCCGATGCCATGAAGGGCTTTATAGGTCATAACCAAAACATTGAATTGTGACTGGAAATTGATCGGCAATCAATGCAGACTGCGAAGTGTTGGTGTAACATGGGCATACCTGAGGAAGCCATGACTGCTCTCGCAGCTGCATTCTGTACGATTTGAAGTTTCCGAACACTTTTCAAAGGTAGCCCCATGTAGAGAGCGTTACAGTAGTCGAACCTCGAGGTGATGAGGGCACGAGTCGTTGCCCTAGCTCAGCTCCAACGTGTATGTGTGTGCCAGTCAGCTGATTTTTGGCTTGCACAGAGACTCTGGGAGGGCATTTTTGGCTTGCAGAGAGCCTCTGGGAGGATGGAGGAGGGCATTTTTACCCTCCCCGACTCTAGGGAAGCATTTGGAGCCTGGGGACAATGAAACACAAGCCTACTGTGCCCAACAGAACTTGGGAAAGAGGCTGTTTCTGGCCTCCAGAGGACCTCCTGACATGGGGAAAAATGTTTTTGCCCTCTCCAGGCATTGAATTATGGGTGTGGTCACTCGCGCATGTGCGATAGCATGTGTGCATGCTCCTTCAGCACCAAGGGAATAAGAAGTTCATCATCACTGTTTTAGATTCTAAAATATTAGTTTAGGTGAGGGGAAGAATATTAATTAGGGGAGGGGAAGAAGGGGACTTAGTTTGGTTCCTGTTTGGGGTCGGCAAACCCCAGGGTTGACCAGACATGGAGCCTCCACCATCAGCAGTGCAAATGCAGTTAGCAGCCATTAGCCAAGAAGACTGTGTGCTAGAAAGATTTAGAAACATAGAAACATAGAAGACTGACGGCAGAAAAAGACCTCATGGTCCATCTAGTATGCCCTTATACTCTTTCCTGTATTTTATCCTACAATGGATATATGTTTATCCCAGGCATGTTTAAATTCAGTTACTGTGGATTTACCAACCATGTCTGCTGGAAGTTTGTTCCAAGGATCTACTACTCTTTCAGTAAAATAATATTTTCTCATGTTGCTTTTGATCTTTCCCCCAACTAATTTCAGATTGTGTCCCCTTGTTCTTGTGTTCACTTTCCTATTAAAAACACTTCCCTCCTGAACCTTATTTAACCCTTTAACATATTTAAATGTTTTGATCATGTCCCCCCTTTTCCTTCTGTCCTCCAGACTATACAGATTGAGTTCATTAAGTCTTTCCTGATACATTTTATGCTTAAGACCTTCCACCATTCTTGTAGCCCATCTTTGGACCCGTTCAATTTTGTCAATATCTTTTTGTATGTCAGGTCTCCAGAACTGAACACAGTATTCCAAATGTGGTCTCACCAGTGCTCTATATAAGGGGATCACAATCTCCCTCTTCCTGCTTGTTATACCTCTAGCTATGCAGCCAAGCATCCTACTTGCTTTTCCTACCACCTGACTACATTGCTCACCCATTTTGAGACTGTCAGAAATCACTACCCCTAAATCTCTTCTGAAGTTTTTGCTAACACAGAACTGCCAATACAATACTCAGATTGAGGATTCCTTTTCCCTAAGTGCATTGTTTTACATTTGGAAACATTAAACTGCAGTTTCCATTGCTTTGACCATTTACCTAGTAAATCATTTGCCATATTACAGATGCCTCCAGGAATATCAACCCTATTGCACACTTTAGAGTCATCGGCAAATAGGCAAACCTGCCCTACCAAACCTTCCCCTATGTCACTCACAAACATATTAAAAAGAATAGGACCCAGAACAGACCCTTGTGGTACACTGCTTGTAACCTGTCTCTGCTCAGAATACTCGCCATTAACAATAACTCTCTGATGTCTACGCTTCAGCCAGCTTGAAATCCACTGAACTATCCAGGGATTAAGTCCAATCTTCACTAATTTATCTATCAGCTTTTTATGTGGAACTGTATCAAAGGTTTTGCTGAAGTCCAGATAGGAATATCCACGGCACCACCTTCATCCAACACCTTTGTGACATAGTCAAAGAAATCAATGCGATTAGTCTGACATGATTTGCCTTCAGTAAAGCCATGCTTATTTGGGTCCAATAAGTTATTGTTTTTTAGGTGCTGATTTATCCTCTTTTTGAGTAGAGTGTCCATCATTTTAACTAAGCTAACTTGCCTGTAGTTACCAGCTTCTTCTCTACTGCCCTTCTTGTGGATAGGCACAACACTGGCCATTCTCCAATCCTCAGGAACATCTCCTGTTAACAGGGATTGGTTAAACAAATCAGTCAGGGGGGTAGCAATGACAGATCTGAGTTCTTTAAGAACTCTGGGGTGGATGCCATCTGGACTCATTGCCATATTTATCTTTAATTGATCAAGTTCTTCTAAGACTTGCTTGAAGAATTGGAAGTCATCCGGAAAAGAAAAGGGAGTGTAAGTTTTTTGTGCTGGAGTTGTGGCGAGGAGAATTGACTGTTAATTTGAGCATTGCTGCCAGAGGGAACAATCTTTTTGCTTATGGATTATGGGAAAAGGATTTCAAGAATTTGTGGAGAGCGGCTAAATGGATACTGTAATTTGCTGGTTTTTTTATTTTGAATGGGACTAGAAGTTAACATCTAAAAATCATCTTGGAAGAATATTGGTGAATTTGTAGAAACGTACTATTAATTTTCTTTATATATATACTATTTGGATTCAAAAGTTAAAAAGCTGAAATGTGGAAAAAAACAACAATAAGAGATTTAAGGATGGTATGGTTGCCATCTATTGGTAGAGACTTTATTCGTGAGACAGTTCTTCAAGTTGGAATTTTTTGTTTACTTAGACTCGATCTTCATGACACGTACCACAGATAAAATCAGGCACCACAGATAAAATCAGCAAAATTCTCTGCAAACACAACATCAAGACAGCCTTTGGTACAGATAAAAAAATAGCCAACATCCTAAGAATCCCCAAAGACAATATCCAGCTAGAAAACCATGGAGTTTATCAAATACCGTGTAAAATCTGCAGGGCCACCATCAGGAATTTTGGGGCCCCATACAGCCTAAGTGTCTGCCCCCCCTGCCGCCATTTTAAAACTATTTTAAGTCGCCAAGCCACTCCATCCCCCGGGGATCATTTCCCGGTTCACGCCAAGCGAGGCGGTCCCATAGGTCAGTGTTTCCCAACCTTGGCAACTTGAAGATATCTGGACTTTAACTCCCAGAATTCCCCAGCCAGCGAATGGGGAATTCTGGGAGTTGAAGTCCAGATATCTTCAAGTTGTCAAGGTTGGGAAGCACTGCTATAGGCTATTTCAGGAACTGGGTTAAGCCGATTGTGTGGACTCGTCCAGGAGAAAGAAAGAAGCGGGAGTGACAAGGGAAAGAAAGATCCTGGCATCGGTCAGGCCGAGCGAGGCTTATTTACGGCTCCTTGGCACTTCTCCCTTCTTGTTGACAAAACCATGTGCTTTCTAGCGAGGGGAGAGGGGAGGGGGATCCCACACCCGGCAGCCACCGGAGAGGAGCTGGAAAGGACGAGGGGAGAGAAAAAGCAGGGTACCAGCAGTCAGGCGGGTGTCTTGAGGGGGCACTCCCATCTGGAAGGAAGGGAAGAAAGGCGAGGGCGAGCTATGAAGGAAGGAAGGAAGGAAGGAAGGAAGGAAGGAATGGTAAAAGGGGCGATCAAGAGAGGAATGGGTGAATGAATGGACGGAGGGTGGGAAGGAAGGAAGGAAAGAGGGAAGGGACAGGAACAGAGGAAGGGTGCAAAGAAAGCAAGGAAAGGTGTGAAAGGGGAGAGTAAGAGAGGAAGGAGTGAAAGAAGGGAGTGAGGGAGGAAAGAAGGGAGGAAGGAGAAGAAAAGCAAGAAATGGAGGGAGGGAAGGAAGGAAAGAAAGAAAGGGGGAAGGGACAGGAACAGAGGAAGGAAGCAAGGAAACTTATGAAAGGGGAGAGTAAGAGAGGAAGGACTGAAGGAAGGGAGGGAGGGAAGAAGGTAGGAAGGAGAAAGAAAAGAAGAAATAGAGGAAGGGAAGGTAAAAGAGAGAAAGAAAAAGAGCAAGAAAGAGAAAGAAAGAAAGAGAATGAAAGAGAAATAAAAAGAGAGAGGGGGAATGAAAGAAATGGAAGGAGGGAAGGAAGGAGAGAAAGAAAGAGGAAGAAAGAAAGCAAGAGAAAGAAAAAAGAATGAAAGAGCAAGAGAGAAAGAGAGAAAGAAAGAAAAAGAAATGAAAGAAAGAAAGAGGAAAGAAAGAGAATGAAAGAGAAATAAAAAGAGAGGGGGAATGAAAGAAATGGAAAGAGGGAAGGAAGGAGAGAAAGAAAGAGAAAGAAAGAAAGCAAGAGAAAGAAAAAAGAATGAAAGAGCAAGAGAGAAATAGAGAAAGAAAGAAAGAAAAAAGAAACAAAGCGCCCAAGGGTCAGACCGCCGCCCAGCCCCTACTTTCCGCTCCCTCTTGCATGCTCAGGTTGCTGCACCGAGGCGCCCCTGCCCCAGCCCCCTCCTCAGTTAGCCTGCCTTCCCCGCGGTCTTCTGCGGCGGCTTTTCGGGCAGAGGGGGCCTGGCTCCATGGCCGGTCCGAGCCCCCCTGGCCTCCCCCGCCTGGGGCATTTCCTCTCGGCATCAAGGAGGCGCAGCGGTGGGCGGAGAGAGGGAAGGGGGGCAGCGGCGTCCCTCCTGGCCTTGGCGGGCCACCCAATCCTCCCCACCGCCTGCAAACCCGGCAGGGGGAGAGCAACGAGCTGGCTCCGGCGGGCACGGGGCTCGGCTGGCTGGCTGGCGGGGGGACCGCCGCTGGTGGTGCGGAGGGAGATCCTCCTCCGGGAGGGAGGGGGCCAGGCAGCAGCTAGCCAGCCAGCCGGCGGGATGGCGCTTCCGAGTTCGCAGCCGAACTTTGCACAGGCGGCGGCCGGCCGAAAGGAACGCTAGAGAGGGGTGCGCCTCCAGCCGCAGCAGCTGGGCTCAGCAGGAGAAGCGCCAGGGGCCCCCCATTATTCAATTTCCCAGGGCCCGGTACGCCCCTCCCAGTAATACCCGTCTATCGGCGGCCCTGAAAATCTGCCCAGCCACATATATTGGACAAACTAACAGGAGAGTAAATGCACGTGTTGCAGAACATAAGAATGCATTAAGGAAAAAAAGAAAAAACCTCCTCCCTTTTCCAACACTTCAAAACTACAGGACATGAAATTGATTTTGACAGTACTAAATTAATTTCCAAAACAGAACACTACAGCAAAAGAATAATCATGGAAGCCATCGAGATAGAAAAACATCTCCAAAATATGAACAAGTGGGATGATACCTCCCGCCTACCAGACATCTGGAAACCAGCCCTCATGAACAAATGTATCCCAGCCATATAATCTGAAACCAGACTCAGAACACACATTGCAAAACAACCAAGTAGCCTGCAAGCTCCAACTACTCAGGATATCACGCCTAATCACAATCATTAACTAATCAGCATACCTCAGTTACATCAACGACCCCAGGTGTTACCCCACTGACTCACCAGGAAGTTTCTACACAGCAGACAATTGCTGAGCCATCAAACCACACCCAGCCACCAGTATTTATAGAAGGAAGGTCAGGTCTCGCTGTGTTCTCCCTAGAACAAGGACAGAAGCACCAGCCTGAAGATGACGAGTGAGACCTCGCCGAAACGTCGCCAGAAATTTCCAAATCCTACATGGGAAGAAACCCGAATATGCCAAGACCGTCATACCTGTACCCGTGAAAACCTACGAAAACATATATATATATATAATGTTTTCTTATATTTTCACGGGTATATATATATTTGTTTTCATAGATTTTCACAGGTACAGGTATGACGGTCTTGGCATATTGGGGTTTCTTCCCATGTAGGATTTGGAAATTTCTGGTGACGTTTTGACGAGGTCCCACTCGTCATCTTCAGGCTGATGCTTCTGTCCTTGTTCTAGGGTGAACACATGTATATACATGTGTGTGTGTGTGTGTGTGTATATATATATATATACACATATACATACATACATACATGTCTATTTGTCAAACGTTGATGTTTACAAATAATTCATCATGAGACAACTCTTTATATAGCCACAAGGCATGGCCAAGTGTTCTATAGAGTTATTCACAAAGAGATCTCTTCCTCCTAAGCCATTCTTGTCTGCTAATACTACTGCACACTCTTGCATCGAGAAAGGGCTCATCCTCTTCTCCTAAGTCACTCATGGTCACCCCTGGAGGTGCAACAGTCCTTGGTTGACTTTCAGCCTCTGACTCCACATTCTCTTCGACCTCCTCACTATCAGACTCGGGTGCCAAGTACACTGGCCTAGGATACCAAAACACACCTGTCTCTTGATCCTCAGAACCCATGATCAGCTGAGTGGGAAACAGAGAGGCCATAAGAATAGATATGAAAAATAGTAATGATATTGTTATCCATACTTATGGAAATCAGTGACTACAATCTGATATGAGTTTTCCTTTTTTATATAATACATGATTTATTTTCTTTAGAAATTACATGCAATTCTCCAAGACTATCTCATGGTACTTTCCGACCTCAAAGAACTATATATCACAATGAGGATCTAATTCGAATTCGTTGTGACACTGGATTTACTTTTGAACCAGATAATGGAGAAAAAGTGGTTGAATGCACAAAAAATGGATGGTCACCTCCACCAAAATGTTTCAGTAAGTAGAACTAGTGTACATTACAATGATTGTAGAATGGCTGATATCTTTAATTCTGTACAAGTGTGTCATGCGGAGCATATTAGAGGGCACACGTTCCCTGTCAGCTCCAGTCCATATGTGTGCACTGGCCAACTGATTTTAAGCCTTCCAGGGGGTGGGGGAGGTCATTTTCATCTTCCCCAGGCTTCAGGAAAGCCTCTGGAGCCTGTGGATGGTGAAAAATGGACCCAATGGCATTACCAGAATTTCAGAAACAGACTTTTGATTGGGCCTTCGGGCCAAATTTCATGCTCCTCAGGCTTCAGGAGGCTTTCAGCAGGCTTTCCTGAAGCCTGGAGTAGGAAAAAAGAAAAAAACCCTTCCCTCCATCCTCAAGAAGCCCAAAAATCAGCTGGAATCTGTTTTTTGCCATCTACAGGCTCCAGAGGCTTCAGTGATTCTGGCATGCATGTGGGTGAGGCAGCATAGGGGGGTTGTGCACTTCTGGCTGGCTAGCTTCCAACATGCATGTGGGGGTAGAGCATTGCATTATGGGTATGGTCATGTATATGGGAACCTTTTTGGCACCTGAGGAAAAAAAGGTTCATCAGGTTCTATGAGAACAGAATAGATAAGATTGCATCATTGCATTTCTACAAATTTATCTTGAACAGAGTCTTTTTACATACAGTATGTTGGAACCAGTAGTGGGTTGCTACCGGTGCATTCTGGAGCATGCACCCTGGTAGTGGCCCTCTGGTGATGTTGCTGGTCTATGGGTACTGCCATATTTTTTTAAAAAAAAAATTTAATCCTTTTTTCCCCTTCTGCAAATGCACAAATGCCGAGTTTCTGGCATTGCATGCGGTTGGCATCTTGTTTATGGCATTTTTATTTTAAAAAAATTTTTGGGGGGTTGCGCTGCGCATACATGTGCACAGCCATGAGGTATGGTTGTGCACTGTGAGAGGAAGCTAAGCAGCAGAGAGGTAAGTTGGAACCCATCTCTTACCAATGCCCCAACTGAGCTGCCACCTTCTGCCTAAGATAATTCCTTGTTGTGCTAGGTCCCCCATCCCCAGAGCTTGCTGCAACCCCCCTATCCCCTCCAAGCTCATGTGGCTAATTAAGCCACCAAGGCCAGTGTGGCTCTATTCCAGGCAGCCTAGTGAGGCCCCCACCATCCCCATTGGGCTCCCTGATGGCAGAGGGGAAGTCATGCCAGCCCTCATGAGGAACCAACACTTGGAGCAGTTTTGGAGTGGTTTCAAGTGTGGGCTACTGCAATACTTTTTCACTCCAAGCAGCCTAAGCTTGAAAACAAGCTCTAAAACTGCTCAAATAATCAGTTCCTTGTGGGCCCTTGCCAGGGAAGCACATGGGAGATCTCTCCCCTCCTGTCTTTGGGTAGGACAAATTCAAACAGAGCCGAGCTGGGGGAGAGAGAGAAGAGAGAGAGAAAGAGAGGCGACAGCAGTAGCTGTATGCTTGTCTTATGCCAGCTGCTGAATTGGGGCACTTCTCCCCCTTTAAGGAAAACCTGCCACCTGTCCTGGCATGGGGAGAGGGAAGAGAGGCTCATGGAGGGTCACTCTGCCCACCCCCACCAGTTGTCTCGCCTCACCACTCCACCTTAAGTAGGAGCCAAAACTCCAGTAGAAGATTCTATTTCTCTCCCTTCTAGCTGGCTAGCTTCTTTCTGCCATAAAGATAAGGACTTCTGACCTGCCATCCCATGTCAGTGGTTCCGTACACTCCGCAAACCTCCACCATAGGATTTTGCACTAGCAAGCAAACTCTTTTAAGTCATGAAGGGAGGGAAAAGCTGGGACTGTTTTCTGCTGCCAGCCACCTCCTCCTCCTCCTCCCCCTCCCAGGTGGCTCTACTTTCTTCAGAGTACAGGGTAAGATTATAATAACCATTTGCAAAATAGGAGACTTGAACCCCATGCCATAAAAAAAGTTCTACCAAGAGCCTTTTTACTCACTCACTCCATTTAGCAACAGAAAATGCAAAGAAATTTCATCATGGGGACCACAACCTTTTCAGGATAAGACTCACCTCTTCCCTTCTTCCTCCCACTCTTTGTTTCTAATTATGGCACACAAGTGCACTTTCCTAATTTTGCTCTTTTTGGCTGTCTAACCCTAACCCTCCCACAGCAGTGGTGGTTGCGGCTTCTCCTCCTCCTCATCCAGCCACTAGCCAAGGGGCTGCGAGAGGGGTGGGCAGGTGTTCCCGAAGCGCTCCCAGGCTATGAGAGGGTTTTCTCTGGGAGCGCCTGCCCCACCCCTCTTGAGTAGCAGCCCCTTCACTCGGAGAGCTTTCCCCGAGAGCTTCCGGTACGCCTCAAAATAAGAAAAACCTTCCACGGCCTCCAGAGAAGAAAGGAAGAGAGAGAAAGAGAGAATGAGAGAGAGAGATAGCAACAGACAGAAAGAGGGAGAGAGAGAAAGAGAGAGAAAAAGGGAGAGAGAAAGAGAGAGAGAACAAGAGAGAGAGAAAGAAAGCAAGAGAGAAAGAGAGAGAGCAACAGACAGAGCAACATAGAAAGAAAGAGGGAGACAGTGAGAAAGAGAGAGAGAGAGAAAGAGGGGGGAGAGAGAAAGAGAGAGAGAAAGAAAGAGAGAGAAGAGAGATGGTTTTGTTTTATTATTAATTTCTTTTAATAAAAAAGAAGGGATTTTTTTTCCTATTTATTTATTTATACTTCTATGCCACTCAGTCCCAAAGGGACTGCCACTCAGATACTATAATTTTCCGCCCACACCGAAAAAAAAATTAGAGGGAACATTGACCTGGGCTTTTTTTGAGCCGGGGCATTGTCGTTCTCCAGGCTGGAAGTGGGCAACAGCTGCTGCTAAGGCTTGGCGTACATGTTGCTCCCATGGTCCACTGCTGGCCCAGAGAGCACCAACACCTCGGCCTCAAGTCGGGAAAGCACCAGGCTGGAGGAAGACCCAAAAATCCGCTCTGCTCAACAGCTGCCCCATGGCGGCAGGCCGGCCCTCCAGCCTTGCCCTTTCCCAACTCACTGGGGCTCTTGCTGAAACTGGCCTCAGCATCGGCACTCTCTGGGCTGGGGAGCTACCCTGCCGCCACGGGGCAGCCACCAAGCGGAGCAGATTTTCGGGTCTTCCTCCAGCCCAGTGCTTTCCCGACTCACCAGGGCTCTTCTTGAGGCTGGGGCATTGGCGCTCTCTGGGCCGGCAGCGGGCAATGGCTGCTGTTGAGGCTCAGCATCCATGTTGCTCCTGCAGCCCACCACCAACCTAGAGAGCGCCATCACCCTAGCCTCAAGAAGAGCCCCGGTGAGTCAGGAAAGCACTGGGCTGAAGGAAGACCTGAAAATCTGCTCTGCTTGGCGGCCACCCCATTGCAGAAGGGTGGCCCTCTAGCCTGGCACTTTCCTGACTCACCGGGACTCTTCTTGAGGCCGGGGCATTGGCATTCTTCAGGCTGGCAGCGGGCAATGGCTGCTGCTAAGGCTTGGCGTCTGTGTTGCTCCTGTGGCCTGCCACTGGCCTGGAGACCGCCAATGCCCCGGCCTCAAGAAGAGCCCGGTGAGTCGGGAAAGCGCCGGGCTGGGGAAAGACCCAAAAATCCGCTCCACTCAGTGGCCCTCCAGCCCGGCACTTTCCTGACACACCAGGGCTCTTGTTGAGGCTGGCACCGGCATAGATGCCCTCTGGGCTGGATGGCCACCCTGCCGCCATGGGATGGCTGCTGAGCAGAGTGGATTTTCAGGTCTTCCTCCAGCTCGGCACATTCCCGAATCAACGGGGGTCTTCTTGAGGCCTAGGCATTGGTGCTCTCTGGGCCAGCAGTGGGCAATGGCTGCTGTTTAGGCTCAGCGTCTGTGTTGCTCCCATGACCCACCACAGCCCATCCCGCCACAACCCATCCCAGCCTCAGCCTCTTCAGTGCCAGCGCAGGCAGTGGCTCCCTTTCGCCGCCTCCATCTGTGCGCTCTGCTTCTACCACTGAGGGCCCCTCGGCTGCCGAGGGGGCCTGGTGAGCCACCACCACCACCATCCTGCGAAAGCTGGAGGAGGTGGGGACAGCCCCTCCCCTCCCCTGGCCTTGGCTGACCCACCCGCTTCCCATTGTCACAGCCCCATTTCTTTTTATTTTACCACCGTTGCTGGCCACGTGGCTGAGAAGATTGGGTGGGAAGCTGCTTCTCCCCAATCTTCTTAGCCACATGGCCAGCAATGGTGGGAAATTCATGGGGGAAAACACGGGGTGGGAAAATAAAAAGAAATTCATGGAGACACCACACGGGGCTGCGACAATGGGGGGGAATGGAGGAAGAGCAGTTTCCCCCCATCTTCTCAGCCATGTGGCCAGTGACCAGATAGGAAAATAAAAAATAAAGCACTCCTCTGCCCAGCCATCTCCAATAAAATAACACACTTACTTGAGCGGCGGTTCTCCTTCTCTAGCGAATGAAAATAAAAAAGGGGGTTTTGTAAATGGCTAAGGGCAGCCAATACAATCAGTCAAAGCAAATTCCTGGCTGCATACCACTCCCTCACACAGGACAGGAGTCTGTGCGAGCCAAGGTGAGGTGGGTGGGCATGATTGACGAGCCAGCAAATCAGGAAGCTGTTGGCTCATCAATCAATTTCCTGCACATGTGAAGATTTTTTTTGAAATGCCAGTGACCGGGGAATCCCGGAAGTAACTAACACAGATTAGCTGGAGCCCACCCCTGCTCTGAATGTAACCCCACCCACCCACCACCCCTCCATTAAGCCTCCATTCATTCTCTTCCTGACTGCAGAGATTGCCACAGACAATGCCTTGCATTTTCAGCCTTAAAATGCTCCATTTCAGAGCCGATCAAGGCTGCAGGATTGCCAAGTCACTTCCATGCATTGCATCTTAGGCCTCTACACACACCATTTTTCTCCTCTGTCATGTCACATTTCCAGGTGGCAATTGGCAGCGATGTGATTTGGTGAACCCCGCAGCCTTGAATGGCTCTCACAGAGTGTTTGGAGACTGAAAATGTGAGGCATGGAGCCCAAAATTGCAACCCATAACAGCTGCTGTCTTGTCTTATCGCTTCCGTTCTTCACCTGCTTTACTCACTGATGCTCCCTCTGATGATTAGCTGTGCTTTTGAAGCTGCTTATCAGATCCAATGTAGTATGTGCAAGTGAAGTGAGAGAGAGCATGTGCATGCTCACATCCAGAAAACAATTGTGTTGAAGCTGACCAGGCTAAGGATGCTAGCCAGCCGAATACTTGGTAGGCAAAGGCAGAATTTTTTCCCCCTATTTTCCTTCTCCAAAACTAAGGTGCATTTTATACTTCAGTGTGTCTTATACTCCTAAAATATGGTAATTTTAATATATTATATAGAAATATGTATAATATTATTCTCCCTATGTCTTCCTTCTGCCTCTATTCCAGCTCCTAGTAAAGCCAATCTTGCATTATAAAAGATTTTATCCATCATCTCTATCCATTTTAATATTTCAATTCTTCTTTTTTTTTCTGACTTGTCTCCCAAATTCCTTCTTTGGGTCTTCATCTCTATCTACATCTTCAGGCATCTTTTATCTACAATGGATGGATAGATAGAGTGGTCTTTAGAAGGAAATGCCCATAGTCAAATAGTAGATAAGGAAGAAATACTTAGGTTAAACTTTCCTGTTTAACCTAAATATTTCTTCCCTCTCTATTATCTGGCTATGGGCATTTCCTTCTAAAGACCACTCTATCTATCCATCCATTGTTCTGTTGGGGAGAAACATTGACCCCCTCAGATAGGTCCCCCAACTTGGGAATCCTCCTGGATCCACAGCTGAGCCTTGATCACAATTTCTTGGCTGTGTTGATTCATTGCTTGATTATCTTTTCCAAAATATTCCTTGATATTGAGGTCAGGGTGAAAGGTCTGTTGTTTCCTGGATCTGTTTTTCCCCCCTTTCTTGAAGATGAGAACTACATCAGCTCTTTTCTAGTCCTCTGGCAGTTCCCCAGTACTCCAGGATCTTTGAAAGGTATAGTTCAGTGGTTCTGAGATCTCATCTGCCATTTCCTTCAGAACCTTAGATTAGATTAGATTTATTGGATTTATATGCCGCCTCTCTCCGAAAACTCGGGGCGGCTCACAACAAGATAAAAACAATACATAATAACAAATCCAATACCCACCAATCCAATTACAATTTTAAGCTAAAAATTCATAAAAAACAACCCCAGAATATTAAAAAATATGCATACAATCAATCTAATACCAAAACAATATGGGCAAGGGGGAGATGTTTCAGTTCCCCCATGCCTGACGGCAGAGGTGGGTTTTAAGGAGTTTGCGAAAGGCAAGGAGGGTGGGGGCAATCCTAATCTCAGGGGGGAGCTGGTTCCAGAGGGTCGGAGCCGCCACAGAGAAGGCTCTTCCCCTGGGTCCCGCCAGACGAAATTGTTTAGTCGACGGGACCTGGAGAAGGCCAACTCTGTGGGACCGAACCGGTCGCTGGGATTCGTGCGGCAGAAGGCGGTCCCGGAGGTATTCTGGTCCGGTGCCATGAAGGGCTTTATAGGTCATAACCAACACTTTGAATTGTGACCGGAAACTGATCGGCAACCAATGCAGACTGCGGAGTGTTGGAGTGATATGGGCATACTTAGAGAAGCCCATAATTGCTCTCGTAGCTGCATTCTGCACGATCTGAAGTTTCTGAACACTTTTCAAAGGTAGCCCCATGTAGAGAGCGTTACAGTAATCTAGCCTCGAGGTGATGAGGGCATGGGTGACTGGGAGCAATGACTCCCGGTCCAAGTAGGGCCGCAACTGGCGCACCAGGCAAACCTGGGCAAATGCCCCCCTCGCCACAGCTGAAAGATGTTTCTCTAATGTGAGCTGTGGATCGATGAGGACGCCCAAGTTGCAGACCTTCTCTGAGGGGGTCAATAATTCCCCCCACCCCAGGGTAATGGATGGACAGATCGAATTGTCCACTCCGTCTTGTCTGGATTGAGTTTGAGTTTGTTGACACCCATCCAGGCCCCAACAGCCTCCAGGCACCGGCACATCACTTCCACTGCTTCGTTGACTGGGCATTGGGTGGAGATGTATAACTGGGTATCATCGGCGTATTGATGATACCTCACCTTGGGGTGTAATCCATCTGGTCCTGGTGATTTGAATTCGTCTAGGGTGGACATGTGTTCAATTACCATTTCTTCCTTATTTTAACTTGCATTCCTAATATGTTTTTTGTGATGCTGTTTTTGATAGGTTGGACTGTTTTTTCCCTTTGTGTAAAGACAGATGCAAAAAACATGTTGAGTAGCTCTGCTTTCTTCCTGTTGCTTATCACCTTCTTGCCACTTTCTCCAATTGTTTCCTTGACTTTTTTCTTGTTTCTAATATTTTGGAAGAAGCTTTTTTTTGTTACTTTTTACTTTTGTCACAAGCCTTTGTTCATTGTGAGCTTTAGCTTTCCTCACTTCATCTTTACAGGCTTGGGCTATTTGCTGATGTTCTGCCTTAGTTATTTCCCCTTCTTTCCACTTTTTATATTTTTCCTTTTTGTCTTACAATTTGTCAGAGAGTTCTTTATGCAGCCATGCTGGTTTCATTTACTCCCTCTGTTTGGTTGGGTGGCCTATAATATAGATCTATGGCAATGTCATTCCCCCCCCCGCCCCCTTTAATACTGACCCAAATGCATTCAAGGTGATTTTCATTATTTTTGTGCTCTCTGTAGAGATGTAATTATTTCTTATATATAGTGCAACTCCACCTCCTCTTTTATTTGGTCTGTTTCTTTTAAATCTCCCTAGCTGTATATTCCAATTGTCAGTTTCATCCCACCAAGTTTCCATAATGGCAACTATATCATATCTTCCCTCATTTACTTGAATTTCTAATTCACCCTGTTTATTCCTCATACTCTGTGCATTGGTGGAGACAGTTAAGTCCATTTTGGTTGATCCTGTTTTTATTGTCTACATAACCTGTCTTGTGCCTGACTGCCCCATTTTTATTTCTACCTGTTTGATTAGTGCACATGGTATGGCACTCTCTATTAAATGCTTGGCTTTGCTTGACAGCAGGACTGATAAACTTGCCCTTATCTTTTTTGTGGGCACTGTTAACCCTATTAATTTTTGATTGCTGTGGACAGAAATGATCTGTATCAATTCTCTGTCCCTGATGTTCAGTTTAAATGTTTATCCAGGAAATCTGTGAATTTAATACCAAGTAGCTCAGTCCCTTTATTTGATAGATGCAAACCATCTCTTTTGCACAGTTTTTCATTGGACCAGCTGCAAACATCATGACTAATAAAGCCAAAGCCTTCTCTTTTACACCACTCTTTTAGCCACACAATTAACTCTGCTACACATTGGCCTTTCCCTTTTTGTTCCTTATATACTGATAATATCTTTTAAAAGATAAGCCTACAACCTATACTACTAGGTTCCTACCCCAAGCTATGGAAGTCATTCTACACAGAGAGTAGATCTTTTTGGAACAGATCGTCTGTGCCAAGATGTATAAGAGCACCAACATCACAGTCCTTGCTGGCATTCTTGACTATCATAAGAATATGCCACTTGTCTCTGTTGGCAGTAGCACCTGGCAGACATCTAATCTCTTTGTCCTTTCCCAAATTTACATCACTTACAATTGAATCACCAACCAGAAGGTGGCTTCTCTTTTTGGATAGTTTGCTGCTTCTGTGTGACTGATGTGTACATGTGATTCACACTTTCCACTTTCCAAGATAAGTTCTTCATCTTGGACCACAATCCCCTGCTTGTTTGAGCTATTGTTATTACAACTACCTTGATCTGTCATTTTAATGTCCCTATTAAGGTCATACAGGGCACTATATCTGTTATGCAAAAGCATAATTTTTGTGTTTGAACTAGCCTATAAAAAGGTTTCAGGTTATATGGAAACATACAGTTTATTGAGCATACTTGTAGAGCAGGAATAAGAGAGATAATAAATCCATGTAGCATCAATAATTAAATTTAATGCATAATTCCCAGCTGAACTTCTTAATTATTTTTGTCACCATGACCTGGTGCTTGAAGCTAAAGTCAGCTGCTGGCTTTCCTCAATTGTTGTTAGCTTTTTGTACCTTTGTTTTTTATCAGGACCTTAATGGGATATAACTTCTGTCTTCAATTCAATGGTCATTCAGAACCTGGCCCCTGGTTGAAGATAAAGAAAAAATTATTTAAAAAGAGTTTTAATACTTATTTTAGTAATTTATGTAGTTGACTATCTCACAAAACAGAGAATTAAAACTAAAACACAAACACTGCATGAAAATCAAACATATATGCACACTACTTCTAAATCAAAGTATAGAGTGAACAAATCAATCAGCAGGTCTCTATTAATTTGCTTTTAAAATGTAGTTTTAATAAATCCTGAAAAACTTCAAAACCTTTTTTTGTGGTTTCTATTCTGCCTTCATTTATGAATGTATCAAAAACACACCGTTTGAATGAACTTAGTTTAATCAATGAATCACCACTAACAACTGGCTTAGCAGTGGAGACACACCACAAATCAAAAAGCAACCATTTCTTGTAGAAAGTCAGCTGCTACATTAGCAGCTGGTGTAAGTTCAGACACTTCACTCAAAACAATGTAATTAATTCTTGTTATCTCATGTAATGTCCAAGGTCTTGGCAAAATGCCCAGGAGTCTTGATAAGAAATCTGAAGCCGAGAAACAGGGATTCACAAGACAATTCATGACAGAAATCTGAGTCTGAATTGTTGTTTCCTGCAGCCTTTCAGCCATCTCTATTGTTCTTAAGTAGACCATTGTAGGGGCCAATTAGCCCCTAGCCTTACTCCTGAGACCTCCTTCGGAGTAACCATCCTTTTTTAATTTTTTTAAAAAATTGAATATAAACATTAAATAGAAGACAATAAAAAGACGGATAACATATCAAAATGTACAAACAAACAAACAAAACAAAACAACAACAACAACCACCACCCAAAACAACCAAAAAGAGTTTAGTCCTTTATTGGTAAATTGTGTTGATGTCATATACTGTAAGTACATATAAATTAAACTGTATTCCTTCTACAGTTTTCAATTTCCAATTTGTTTAACTATTAATATCACCTCTTATCATATACATAAGTTATATCTTTATATATCTTTACTTATACATTCATTTTTCATTTTATAACATTTGTTTTTCCCCATATTTATTCTTGTAACTATGTACACTTTATGGACTCTCCTTTCCCTCTGATTTCTTTTTCTGGAAAACATGCATGCTCCAAACCTCATACAATTCTGAATCTTCTTTGTCATTTAGATCATACGTTAGTTTATCTAATTCTGCACACTCTAGTATTTTTCTAATAATAAATGTATCATTTGGTATCCTATTCTGTTTCCAATGTTATGCCAAGGTTATTCCTGTTGATGTTAATATATGTAGAATGATGTATCAATATTTTCTTTCCATTTTTCCATCGAATATACCTAATAGGAATGCTTCCGGCTTCATATTTATTTTGTGTTTTGTTATTTCTTCCAACCACTTGTGAATTTTGTTCCACATTTTTTTTATTATCGGGCAGGTCCACCACATATGGTAATAGGTTCCATTACTTTGATGGCATTTCCAACATTAAGCATTCGTATTTTCATACACCAGCCTGGGTCATCCAAGAAGGGTGGCACATTCTTGTCAATCTCGCTGGTGGAAGGTGCCATCTGTAGAACATTTTATATTGGTTTTCTTTTTATGTGGTGGCTTTAGTTAATTCATAGTTTAGGGTCCAAATTTTTTCCCATTAATTGATGCTATGGCCAATTTTTTTTTGCCCAATTTATCATTTAACTATTTCTTCCACCATTCTATAATTCAATAAATATTTATAAATTTTTGTTATATTTTTTCCTCTGGTCCTAATAGGATTTTTATCTAATTCTGTTCTTCCTTTTGCTATCTCATATTTCTTTCTGTCTTCATTAAATTTGGAACTAATTTGGTGATATAGCCACAAATCTAACTTTACTTTTTTGTTTTATACTTTCTAAGTCTTTTAAATTTCCTTTTGAATCTAGAATTTCTTCATATCTTATTATATTTTGTGTATCTCAGAGTGTTGGGATATATAACTGCTTCTATGCCTGAGATCCACCTCCATAGTGTTGTAGTTTTATTTTAAGCCAAATTCATAGTAATGATTCCCTGATTTTATGATTGTAAAAATAAGAATGATTTGTGTTTTTCGTACCATATAAAACTGATGCTGCGCTTGGCCATCCGCTGCTTGGCCAGGAGACATGCCCGCCACCTTGCCTCCTCCTTGCCGGCTGTGGGCACTCGAGACCTACTTCATGGAGCAGCCCAAACAGGCGACAATAGAAAATGGCCCTGGACTGGCAAGGCCCCTAGATGCTTCGCTGGCTGTTGGGCAGCCCGGCCCCCCACCGAGGTCGGCCTGCCAGATTCAGACTTTTCGGAGCTCCAGAAGGCCAGAGGAGTAGGTGCCCCCTGGTAGTGGCTTCTGACCCAATTTCTCCAGCACCATGCAGCCCTTTCAGTCAATTGCTGAGGACCCAGCAAATTAGCTGCAGCAGCAGAGGGTAAGGGGAAGAGACAGAGCGCCTCTCCGCTGAGCAATGTCCTCCCTCCAACAGTTCTGCACAAGTAAGACCACCTCCGCCCCACCCCTCATTCCATTCTGGACTACAACGTCTTACCTGTGCAGAAGTGGGCAAGGAG
Source organism: Erythrolamprus reginae (assembly GCF_031021105.1). Lineage (NCBI taxonomy): Eukaryota > Metazoa > Chordata > Lepidosauria > Squamata > Dipsadidae > Erythrolamprus > Erythrolamprus reginae. The sequence continues at coordinate 110,251,706 of NC_091952.1, read as the reverse complement.
GAGGGAGAATCTCGCTCAACATAGGGGCATCCTCCCCTTGCCCTCTGAGGAGCAGTAGATTTGTCCGAGTCTGGGCTCAGCAGACAGCAGCACTGGGCCAGGCCTCCAGCGCTGTGCTCCCAAAGGCCACTACTTGCTCAGGGCAGCTGCCACATCACTGCTCCAAGAGATGCCTATGGCATGGGAGAGCACAGCAGGCCGCATGGGCAGAGCTCAGGGGTGCTGTTGCTGCTGGCTAGGGTGGGAAGATTCACATGCACAGCAGCTGAATGTCATGTGCATGGAGTGTGCATGGCATGTGCACTGCTGGCATTTTTGCTGGTGGAACGGTGTTCCACGCCATGGTGCCTGTGGCCTATCTCTGATAGTATCTATATGCTTCTATTTAATTACAGAAGGGAAGAAAGATTACTTATATCACACACTTCAAATATCACTCAACATTCACTTTCTTAAATCTATTACCCTTGTTATCTTTTGATTATTAGATTATTCCAGATTCTCTCTCAGCACTAACCAAAATCAATATCTCAAAATCCCTCTGTTCTTTTTCTTCTTAGGTTGTGCTTATACTTCACAATCTACTTATTTCTTGTTTATAATAACACCTTTCCCCCCTCTTTTTTCTAAACAAACTCTGTCTTCAAGAGTATACCTAATTTAATGTTCCAGTCCCCTTTTTATTTGGAATGGCATTCACAATTCCTTATTACCTATAGCCAAATTTACTTTATTAAATTTTATCTGTTTTCTTCTTTCCACTGAGTACTATTTCTCACCCCACTTTTTACTATTATTCCAGATCTTTCCTTAATACCTCAGAATGTACTTGTTTCTCAAGTTCACTCACTCCAAATCACTTTTCAAAAAAAAAGAGAAGGGGGGGGGGGTTTCCTCCCTTTCAGAGTCTCAGGTGTTCTTTCTTCTTTTGCCTTCCGTTCTTTAGTACTTCATTGGATTTAGCACTTTCTCCAGGAAACTTTCCAACAATAGTTCAAAATCCTCTGCATCTCTGGATCCTTTTTCCGATATCTCCTAATACTTTTATTTATTTATTTATTTATTTATTTTGTCCAATGCACAATACATATTGAAGAGGATAGACATGAGTTATTATATATAAAGAAAGGATATAAAAGTCCAATACACAATGAGGGTTTTAGTGGGTATATATCAATATACACATAGTAAAATACATGATGAAGGTAATAGAGGAGATACTCATAGTAAAATATATCTAAGAAATAATAGAAAAGAAGATATAGGAATAGAATATATCAATGAAAGAATAGAAGAAGAGATATAGGAATAGAGGAAAGGTATATAGGAGATATAGGAGAGCAATAGGACAGGGGACGGAAGGCACTCTAGTGCACTTGTACTCGCCCCTTACTGACCTCTTAGGAATCTGGATAGGTCAACCGTAGATAATCTAAGGGTAAAGTGTTGGGGGTTTGGGGATGACACTATGGAGTCCGGCAATGAGTTCCACGCTTCGACAACTCGGTTACTGAAGTCATATTTTTTACTGTCAAGTTTGGAGCGGTTAATATTAAGTTTAAATCTGTTGTGTGCTCTTGTGTTGTTGTGGTTGAAGCTGAAGTAGTCGCCGACAGGCAGGACGTTGCAGCATATGATCTTGTGGGCAATACTTAGATCTTGTTTAAGGCGTCTTAGTTCTAAACTTTCTAGGCCCAGGATTGAAAGTCTAGTCTCATAGGGTATTCTATTTCGAGTGGAGGAGTGAAGGGCTCTTCTGGTGAAGTATCTTTGGACATTTTCAAGGGTGTTAATGTCTGAGATGCGATATGGGTTCCAAACAGATGAGCTGTATTCGAGGATGGGTCTGGCAAAAGTTTTGTAAGCTCTGGTAAGTAGTGTGAGATTGCCAGAGCAGAAGCTACGTAGGATTAGGTTTACAACTCTTGAAGCCTTCTTGGCTATATTGTTGCAGTGGGCTTTGGCACTTAAATCTTTTGTTATTAGTATACCAAGGTCTTTAACCGAGTGGGGATTATCTGTGATAATTTGATTATTCAGTTCGTATTTGGAGTTCAGATTCTTCTTCCCAATGTGTAGGACAGAGCATTTGCTAGTTGAGATTTGGAGTTGCCATGTGTTAGACCACTCAGAAACGGCGTCAAGGTCTTTTTGGAGAGTAGTTGTGTTATCGGTGGTGTTGAAGAGTTTTACATCATCGGCAAAGAGGACACAGTTGCTTGTGATGTAATCGCAAAGGTCATTGATGTAGAGAATGAAGAGCGTTGGTCCCAGTACACTACCTTGGGGAACACCGCTTTTAACTGGGACGGGGGTGGATATGGTGCTTCCTATTTTGACCACTTGTTGTCTGTTTGATAGGAATGCTGTAATCCAGCTGTGGAGGGATCCTGAGATGCCATAGGATTTGAGTTTTAGGAGTAGTTTGTCATGGACCACTGAATCAAAGGCTTTGCAGAAGTCAATATAAATTGCATCTGTAGATTTCCCTTGATCTAGATGAGTTGTCCATATATTTTTGCAGTGGAGGAGCTGCAGGTTGCAGGATAGTTTTTTTCTGAAACCAAATTGTTTATTAGAGAGCAAATTATTAGTTTCTAAATGGAGAGTAATTGATTTGTTTATAATTGATTCCATGACTTTGCATGGGATGCAGCATAGTGAAATTGGTCTGTAGTTATCTACAAGAGAGGGGTCTCCTTTTTTGAAGATGGGGATGACCATTGCTTTCGACCATAGCTTAGGAAGTGTGCTGGTTCTGAAGGATTTTTCAAAAATTATGCTTAGTGGTTCAGCTATGGCAGAAGAGAGCTTTTTTAGAAAGTATGCACATAGACCATCTGGTCCAACTGATAGAGAAGGTTTAAGGTCACGTAATGCTTTTTCAACTTGGTCTTCAGTGAAGTCTACTTGGGTTAAATCATTGAGGGAGTTTGAGGTGCGATTGATGAAATTGGGGGATGAGCCATTGCTGTTAACAAAGACAGAGCCAAAGAAAGAGTTGAAGAGGTTGGCTTTGGATGAATCATCATGGTATTCTTTGTTGTTGGGTCCTTTGAGAGGTGGGATTGGTCTAGAGTCTTTGAGTTTATTGTTTACAAAGTTGTAGAAAGCTCTATTAGATTTGGTGCGTAGGAGGTTTTCCTCTTGTTTGCTGTAGTAGTTAAGGCATTCTGTTTTTATTTGATTGCAAATGCTTTTATATCGGCTTTTGAAGTTGGAAATTTGTCCTTTTTTGTTTTTCCTCCAGAGGGATTTTTTTCTTGTTTGTAATTTTCTTATTGAGATGGGGAGGTTATTTTTTTTGTTTATGGTACATGTTAGAGGTACATGAAGTCTGATGATAATTTTCATTTCGAGTAGGAATGTGTTGTAGAGGTCATCAGTAGTGTAGCATTCAGAGAATAGAGTTTTCCAGTTTAATGTTGAGAGGTGGGCTTCAATGAGTTCGTAGTTCGCTTTTTTGAAATTGAATTTTGGTGTTGTATTATTTTGGTGGTTCATAGTATGGCTTAAGTTGAGACTGAAGTTTATCATGCTGTGGTCGCTGTTGGAAAATGGTTCTGTTATTTGTAAGCCATATATTGTACTTTTGCTGTTACAGAAGATGAGATCCAGACAGTTATCAAGTCTGGTATTTTTAGTTATTAGTTGGTCGAGTCCCAGATGGGTGACGGTATTATATACGGTAGAATGGATGGTTTCCGTGCTGCATTCATTTAAGGACCAGTTGATGTGTGGTAGGTTGAGGTCTCCGAGGAAGATAATGGGGTATGGGCAGTTGGTTGCCCACGTTAGTAATGTGGATAATTTGTTAGCATGTTCGATGTCGTAGTCCGGGGCTCTGTAGCAGAGTAAGAAGCGAATTGTGGTATTTAGGGATAAATCACAGACAATAGTTTCAGGTACCAATAAATCCTGTGCAACTTTAAGGATTTTTAGGTTCAGCGATTTTTTGTAAAATATAGCTACTCCGCCTCCTCTGCGGGATTCACGGTCTGATCGGAAAACATGGTAGTTTTTTGATGTGATAATGGAGTCTGGGTAGGAAGCATTTAGCCATGTTTCGCATATAAAAATTATATCAAAATGGGAGGTGTCAAGTAGAAGGAGGAATTCAGATATCTTGTTGACTAAACTTCTAGCATTTAATAGTTTACATTTGAGATTGGTCTTGTGTTGAGAATTGGTTTTGGGGTGGTTAGAGGAAGTAAGGGGCACGCTTTCCTATTCTTGGTTTGAGGTGGTAGGGTTGTCCATTTGTTGTTGTGGAATGGTGGTCTGGCTGGTGTCAGTTTGATGTTGTGAGATGGTAGGTTGAAAGTTAGACCGGAAGATGTGGGGAGAATTATGGGTTTTGGGTTTGATGCTTTCTGTGCGGTAATCTATGTAAAGGTTTGTTTCACCAAGTTCATAGCGTCTCTTGAGTTCTGCCCGTAGTTCGCGAGAGCGAATACGTTGGAGGAGAGAAAGATCTGGTCTGGATCTGAGTTTGTTGAAGGACTTGTTATTTCTGGCAATGTGGTTAATGGTCTTGATGAATTGCTGTTTTATTTGTTCAGTTTTGCATACTACTTTGCAGAAGCGGGGAGCTATTGAGCCATCGTTATACTTGTGCTCAGGTCCAATTCTGGTAACTTCCAAAATGTCTTCTTGGGCGAATGTTTGTGCATGTGAGTGATGTTGGTGGATGATATTTCTTATTCTTGTTATATCTGATTCATGACTTTCATCAAGACCAAAGAGGATAGCATTCTGGCGTTTTTGTTCACGTTCCATGGCATCCTTGACTAGGGTAGAGATATCAGTGGTAGAATTAGTGGGGTTTTGGAGTATTGGAAGTGGTTGAGGTTGGGGTGGTGGAGTGGTGAGTGGTATTTTGTCGGGTGGATTCAGTGTTTGGATATTTTTCTCCATGGATGAGAGTCTTGATTCAATACTTTTTTTGAATTCTTCTTGCGTTTTGAGAAGTCTTGGTTCAATACTTTCTATTAATGTTTTTTGGGTTTTGATGGCTTCTTTTAAGGTATTAATCTCATCAGACAAGTTGCTAAGTATATTTAGCTTGGGGGCGCAGGATGAGCACATATAAAGAAATGAGGAGTTTGCTTTTAGGAAGGTGTCAATATGTTTAGAAATATTGAAGCAGCTTTTGTGAGCAGACTGATTGCAAGTCTGGCATTTTATGAAACCATCATGATCATTGATAATGTCTTTGCATTTAAAGCATTGATAGCTGTGATTATCAATTGTTGCTTGTTGTTCTTTTTGTTCTTGTTGTTGTATATTCTTTTTGATTGGCATTTCTGCTTTGATTTGAGCTGTTCTGTGTCAGCGTCTGTCTACCAGGGTGTGTGTGTGGGGGGGGGGGGGGGTGTTAGTGCTTCAGGAAAGTCTTTTGGTTACCCTGCCTGAGTTTCTGGCTTCCTGCTCAGTGGGCCTCTTTATGACTTTACAGCCTGTTGAGGGAGAGGCAATTAGGAGTTTGTAACTTTAAGAGAGAGGCAAATAGTTGAAACAGGCAAGAACAATGGCTTTTGAATGCCCAGTAACCGCCCTTCTTCCTTCACAGCCAGCACCTAGTAGTTTAAGCTTGCCTTATTAACCCAAATGGTGTTTGATGAGGTGATTTAGAAGATTTTTCAGTCTCCCTTTGAATGGAGCGTTTACAGGTCCTTTTGTTGTTAATAGGACTCCTAGCGCTTGTTCAAACTAAGGGTTTCTCTCTTGGTTATTCATTTGGCTTACAAGCTTCAGATGCTCTTCTCTCGCCTGGTCTGGCAATCTCTCCAGCCGCCACCCTCGATCCTCTCCTCTTGCTCTCCTCACTCCAATCTGCTTCAATCTTAAGTTGTCTCCTCCTGTCGTCTCATGCCCTCCATTCTCCATTCACTCCATCTGGTGATTGGTCTGGCAGCTGCCCTGGATTGTCTCCTTTGTCCTCCTCTAACTCTCCTCTCCTCACTCCAATCCACTTCAATCCTGAGCCGTCTCACCTTTTATCACTTTGCAAACTCGATTCTCCAGTCACCATCTTTTTTCCTCACTTTCCACACTCTTCACTGACTATAGTCCTTTCTCCACACTCTCCTTCACTCCTTCATTCTGCAAATCGTCAGAATCTTCTCCTCCATTTCAAGATGTCATCTCTCAATTCTGCACTGTCATGACTGCTTTCTCCTCTCTGCTCTTTCCAACCTCACCCAGTCAGCTTAATATTTATGTAATTTTTAAGAGAAAAAAGTCTCCATGAAAACTCAAAGTCTCTCTCAATTAAATTTCTGAGCCTTATTTATTTTTCCATTGATTTTAATTTAACTGATTATTGTCTCTTACACTTTGTCTGTTTAATGACACTTGTCTCACTCTGAGCCACTCTTCGTCTCCGATCTCACCAAGGCTTCAAAGGATTCTTTTCAGAGGTTCACAGGATACACATTAAACATTCAGGTTTTCTTTAGGGAAAATAGAGTCCATCAAGCAATTTACCATTTACCCTATTCGCTTCCTCTCTTTGAAGTTAAGATGCCATGTCTCTGGATCCCCTTCTCATGTTGATCTCTTCTGAGCCTGGCTACAGGGTCTTCCACCTGCTGCAGTGGGAAGCAGTACCCTTCCACATTTGCAGCAGACTATCCACTTTATTTCACACAATCTCCTCCAGATGATTGCCTGCCGTTTCCAGCAATCCAAGGCGCAGAAAGTGAAACAAAGACCACATTTAGCTTTCCTTGCACCGCTCTGACATAGCGCCACCCCAGAATTCCAGTTCTGTAAAACCATTCCTATCACTTAGCAGGCCCTTACATCTACAAGAGGAGAAGCCTCTTCTTCCACACTGTCCAACCTGGGTGCCGGTTGCATGAGCTGCTGTTGGGCCATAACAGTTTCTCTTTGAGAAAATCAGCACAGAGAAGCAGTTATACCCATTTAAAACCAAACTTTAATCAATTTCTTCAGGTTTTTTTCCTTGCTAAAGAAAATGTATTTAAGTAAATGCATAATACAATTAAATAATACATTAATGTATGCTCTTCCGACTTAATTATATAGAGTATCTCTCAAAATCTTCTGTGATATAGATGCTCCTTGATTTGCAACTGTTCCTTTAGTGACTGTTCAAAGCATTGAAAAAACTGACTTATGACCACTTTTCACTTATGACTGTTGCAGCATTCCAAAGGTCACATGATCAAACTTCAGATATTTGGCACGTAATTCATATTTATTATAGAAACATAGAAGACTGACGGCAGAAAAAGACCTCATGGTCCATCTAGTCTGCCCTAATACTATTTCCTATATTTTATCTTACAATGGATATATGTTTATCCCAGGCATGTTTAAATTCAGTTACTATGGATTTACCAACCACGTCTGCTGGAAGTTTGTTCCAAGGATCTACTACTCTTTCAGTAAAATAATAGTTTCTCACGTTGCTTTTGATCTTTCCCCCAACTAACTTCAGATTGTGTCCCCTTGTTCTTGTGTTCACTTTCCTATTAAAAACACTTCCCTCCTGAACCTTATTTCACCCTTTAACATATTTAAATGTTTCGATCATGTCCCCCCTTTTCCATCTGTCCTCCAGACTATACAGATTGAGTTCATTAAGTCTTTCCTGATACGTTTTATGCTTAAGACCTTCCACCATTCTTGTAGCCCATCTTTGGACCCGTTCAATTTTGTCAATATCTTTTTGTAGGTGAGGTCTTCAGAACTGAACACAGTATTCCAAATGTGGTCTCACCAGCGCTCTATATAAGGGGATCACAATCTCCCTCTTCCTGCTTGTTATACCTCTAGCTATGCAGCCAAGCATCCTACTTGCTTTCCCTAAACACTTCCCTCCTGAACCTTATTTCACCCTTTAACATATTTAAATGTTTCGATCATGTCCCCCCTTTTCCATCTGTCCTCCAGACTATACAGATTGAGTTCATTAAGTCTTTCCTGATACGTTTTATGCTTAAGACCTTCCACCATTCTTGTAGCCCATCTTTGGACCCGTTCAATTTTGTCAATATCTTTTTGTAGGTGAGGTCTTCAGAACTGAACACAGTATTCCAAATGTGGTCTCACCAGCGCTCTATATAAGGGGATCACAATCTCCCTCTTCCTGCTTGTTATACCTCTAGCTATGCAGCCAAGCATCCTACTTGCTTTCCCTACTGCCTGACTGCACTGTCCACCCATTTTGAGACTGTCAGAAATCATTACCCCTAAATCCTTTTCTTCTGAAGTTTTTGCTAACACAGAACTGCCAATACAATACTCAGATTGAGGATTCCTTTTCCCAAAGTGCATTATTTTACATTTGGAAACATTAAACTGCAGTTTCCATTGCTTTGACCATTTATGTAGTAAAGCTAAATCATTTACCATATTACAGACCCCTCCAGGAATATCAATCCTATTGCACACTTTAGAGTCATCAGCAAATATGGTTGCAGTGTCCTGGGCTCCTGTGATCAGCTTATATGACCTCCTGACAAGCTAAGTTGACGCGGAAGGCAAATTAACAATTTATTACTATCTTAATAAATACAAAGGTCCAGTGTGGCAATAAAAGTCGTAAAATGGGGCAAACTCATTTAACAAATGTTTCACTTAGCAACATAAATTTTGGGCTCAATTATGACTCAAGGACTACCTGTATTTAGAATTTTATTTTAAACCTGCTGTTCTGTTCGGGTCGTATGTGACCCGAAGCCAAGTTTGAGTCCCTGTAAAAGATTTTCCCTGCATATCTGAAACTTGAAATTTCATGACTTTTCATCATTTCAAGGGTTCTCTCTATGAGAATTTTTTTGGGGGGGGGGTGAGGGTTTCTTTCTTTCTGGAAAAAAAAGTCACACTTGTTATGTTCCCGGGTCACCCTGACCGAAAACTCTTCATTTAAAGTGCATATGTTTGGTCAATTTGAAAACTTTTTTCACTTGTAAAGTAGTCTGAACATTTCTGCACACAATGATATGAAAAGTGAACTGAAAAAAATTATGCATATTGCTTTAATTTGGTTATTAAAGGCAGACCACCCCCGTTTTTCAGATTTTTTTTCAATTTATAGATAGTTTAGCTTGCAAAATGTGTTCAATTTTACTAAAGTTGGTGTGGGATTGGTAGTTTGAACATTTCTGAATATAAGAAAAATATAAATGAACTGAAAGAAATGATTCTTATTGTTTTTTTTAAATCAGAAATAAGCCCCCCCCCCTTGGCTGCTTGCAACCATTTTCACTTTTTATTTTTTTATGCTTCAAATCCGAAATATTCTTTAAAATCTTAGGCATTCATTTACTCAATTTAACAATGCTGATAATCATGAAAATATTTGTGGGGGTGGGGGCTAATTTTTTTCTGGGGAAAACAAAAAAGTCACGTTTACTCAGTTCGGGTCATATAGACCTGAAGAGAATGATTTTTTTTAGGTACTTGAATTTGGTCTTTTTGAAAACTTTTTCCACTGGGAAACTAGTTTGAACATTTATGAACGTAATGATATAAAAATTGAACTGAAAAAATTGAGACTTATATTTTTATTTTGATCAAAAAGTCCCTCCCCCCATTCTTTCTGAATTTCGTGTAAATTTATATTTTTTAAGGCTACAAATCTCTAAGGACATTTCCCCCAAAAGGTTTGATATACTAAATTGAACAATCCTGAACATAGGAAAAATATAAATGAACTGAAAAAAATGGTTCTTATTTGTTTATTTTTGCCTCAAAAGGGCCACCCCCCTCGGCCTTGCTTTGTGCCATTATGTTCACTTTTTATATATATTTGGCTAGAAATATTTGGAATATCCTTTTGAAAATCAAGCACATTGTAGCCAGAGAACTAATTTTATGAAAGAAATCCATTTTACTAAAAACAAGTATGTAAGTTTGAAATTAACAGCATAATTTTTATATAAATTGAAATAATTGAACACGGGGGGAGGCATACTTTTATGTGCAAAATCAACCAATATGCATCAATTTTTCCAGTTCAATTTTCATATCATTATGTTCAGAAATGTTCAAGCTACCAATCCCACACCAACTTTAGTAAAATAGAATGCATTTTGCAGGCAAAATTACCAATAAACCTAAAAGAAATTCACAAAAATGAGGGGAGGCACATTTATGTGCAAAATAAACCAATAAGGATTACTTTTTTCCGTTCAATTTTCCTTCCATTGTGTGCAGAAATGTTCAAACTTGTTTCCAGGTGAAAAAAGCTTTCAAAAAGACCAAATATAAGTACCTAAAATGATCAATTTGCAGTCCGGGTCAAATAGACCTGGGAACATAACATTAGGGAGTTTTTTCGAACAGAACAAAATGTATTGAAATAGACAATCTCCTTTGAATGAATTCTTTGCAAATGCTAGGATAAACTGAATAGGGTTATTGCATCTTAATTTTCTAAAACTGCTATTGGTAATAATATGCTGATTTTTTTTAATATTTAAAGAAATATTGGCATAAATTGATTTGCGGCGCAGGCGGAGTAACAGTCGGACAACAGTATTGGGTATAAATAGGGTCACTTTTATTAACTCAACTTAATTAACTAAATAACCAAATAAGCCCACGTGACCTGCAGTGGTGCATAAACTCAAATGGGGGCGGAGTTAACTTCAACACAAACTCAACTGAGCAACTTCTGGGCGAAAGCTCCATGCCTGGGTGCAGGGTCATGGTAAAATTACACCTGCGCCCTGCCCCTGGCTACGCCCCCTTGGCGTGTGGGATGGCTCGCCACTGGTCACTGATAATATCCAGCGAGCCACAGGAGCAACCCCCCTCAACGAACCCAGGCCGGTCGAGCCCTGTAATCCGAGAGGAAGATCCCCCCTTCACCTCAGTAGAGGTGCCCCTAAAGGAGATCACCGTTGCTGCTTACGCCCATTTCCGCCCCCTATCGGCCACAGCAGGGGGTGAAATTTTAATTTATTCCCCCTGCTCCCCCCCCTGCACATGAATGTGCAGGCACCTCTGCAGGTCCGCTAAAAATTTGTCATTACCGCTTTCTGATAAATGAACACCGTCCTGCCTATATAAGTCCCTGAGGGATGCCCTAATGTCGGGGTGGTCTATCACCCCACCCCACTCACGGAGTAACCATTTCCTAACTGCTCAATTGACCCTTTTCCTAGCCCCATCGACAGCCCTGGGATTTCTAGCATGCCTCCAAACCCTACGGGGCAAAATGTTGGACCAGAGGATGCGGGTGTCCGGCCACCGCTTCCAAATAACCTGCAATCCATCCCAAATGTGCCACAGCAAGTCAACGCCCGTAATAGCTCCCAGGTCATTGCCTCCCACATGCAAGACCAACCATCCTGGCACCCCCTGCACCTTCCCGCTGTTGAACAGCAAGGGAAGTAGCTCCAACCATCGTAGGCCTCTACGACCCAGCCATTGCACCCTAACATGCCGGTCCAGCTGCAACTGCATGCCTGGCGTTGTCTCCTGGGCCCGCCGCTCGGCCCAGTATACCATGCTGTGGCCACAGATCAGGACTCTACAGGCCCCCTGCACGTCATCTAAAAAAAGGGGGGGGGGAAGAGACAAAAACAAAGTAGCATTAGAATCGGCCACCTGGGCCGCGCCCTGGTCCCGCCCCCACTCACCTAAGGACGGATGTAGGCCCGGAAAGCCGTAGAACGCCAACGGCCCACCGCGCGTATGTCTGGCGTGCTGAAACCAACTTCGGCTGCAAAAGAAGCTGCGCCAATCCTGAAAGAGTGTGTCCCGTAACGCATGGGGTCCAGGCCCATCCGGGCCAGGGCCTTGGTTGCCACAGCCCAGAACTGGTACCTAGTGAGAGGGTCCCCGGATGCATGGCAGAAAAGCGGGCCGGGGTAACTTCCCCGGATGCCCCAATACGATGAGATTGCCCCCACGGGGCACACCTTCCTCTGGCTGGTCTTGGAAAGCTGGACCGTCACGCCCCGGCCCCTCTGATCTGTTTTGGAGCAGCGCAGACGAAGGAAAACTGAGCCCCGCCGAAATCGAATGTCCCTAGCTGTAAAGGCGCGGCCAGAGTGATCGAACTTGGATGCCGCCAAAACCTCGCTTATACGGAACGCACCAAAAAACAACGTAACCGCAACCGCGCGGTAAAGGGCTGCCTCATACTGGGAGCGACACAGCTTGTCCCACAAATCACCCAAAGCCCGTAAGTGGGCCAACTTGAGGGGGCGTCTCCTATCACCCTGGGGCGGGCCCTTCTCCCTAACCCACCCCTCCAGTGCCTTTTTAATCCTGAAGTCACCTGTGTTATCCAAGAAACCCCTGGACTTGGCTATAAAAGCCAGGCCGGCCAGTTTGCCTCGAATTGTGCGGGCTGACAACCCCCGGCGTTTACTAAGAGAACAGAACTCCAGCAGGTGCTCCACCGGGGCCGGCCAAAGCTGGTCGTACCGCTTACCATGACGGAAAACCCAAAATTCCCTACCTGCCCGCTGGTAGGACTTCCTGGTGCTTGCTGCTATGGACAGGTCGATTGCCCTGTTCACGTCGGCCCTCCAATCTGCCACAGGAGCGGGGAGGGTGCCTCCGGTTGTTCCGCGGCCTGTGGGGCAAGCAGCCGGAACCTAGCCAACTGCCCCCTTGACAAAGCGTCTGCTACCCCATTCCTGATCCCCGGGACATGGTGAGCCCGGAAAAGCATGTTCTGGGCCAAGCACCTAACCACCATGTGACGCACCAAACCCATCACTCTCTCGTTCTTGGAAGAAAGTGTGTTGACAACATGTACAACCGCCATGTTGTCGCACCAAAAATGTATCGTCTTACCGGTGAAGCTAGGGGACCATAGCTCGATAGCCACGACAATTGGGAACAGCTCCAAGAACGTCAAGTCCTTGCACACTGCGGTGCCCTGCCACTCTTGAGGCCAGTCTGCCCTAAACCACCTATCCTTCCAGACCACCCCAAAACCAACTGCTCCGGCTGCATCGGATTTCACCTGGAAGTCGCCTTTCAACAGCATGTCCTGTCTCCAAAAGGAGACCCCGTTATACGTCTGCAAAAATTCCTGCCACACCCCCAGGTCCTTCCTCACGCTAGCCGTCAAGCGGATTCTGTGGTGAGGCTTGGAGAGGCCGGCCGTAGCCTGGTAAAGCCTGAACATGAACGCCCTACCTGGCGCTATTACCCTACAAGCGAAGTTCAACATACCCGCCAGCTCCTGTACCTGCCTAAGGGTCACCCTTCTGGCGGCCCTAACGACCCTAACTGTGTCCCGCAGCTTTGCTAGTTTGTCTTCCGGAAGATGACAGGTCTGGGCAACCGAGTCCACCTCAATGCCCAGGAATGTAAGCCTAGTGGTGGGCCCCTCGGTCTTCTCGTGCGCCAGAGGCACGCCGAGGTCCCCGCACAACCCCTGAAAACCTGCCATTCCCCGCTGGCATTCGTCAGAGCCCGCCGGCCCCGCGAAAAGAAAATCGTCTAAGTAATGGACCACTGACCGTATCCCAGAACTCCTCACGTGGGCCCACTCTAGGAAGGAACTAAACTTCTCGAACAATGAACATGAAACTGAACAACCCATCGGGAGGGCCCGATCAACAAAAAACCCCCCCTCAAACTGAAAACCTAAGAGGTCGAAATCCTCGGGGTGAATCGGCAAGAGCCGGAAGGCCGACTTGATATCGCACTTACCCATCAGGGCCCCCGGACCGCACTCTCGAACCACCGAGACCGCCGTATCAAAGGAAGTATAACGCACCGAACACAGGTCATCAGGAATATGATCGTTAACTGAGTTACCCGGAGGAAAAGACAGGTGGTGAATAAGCCGGAACTCTCCCGCCGCCCGCTTGGGCACCACTCCCAGGGGGGATACTTGCAGAGAAGGGAGGGGCGGCTCCTTAAAGGGGCCCAGCACCCGGCCTTCCCGCACCTCCTTCATAATTTTCTCCCGAACCACGTGTTCCATTCCGGAAACCGACCTAAGGTTCTTAGCCAGGCAAGCAATCCTGGGCCCCCTATACGGAATTCTAAAACCCTCCGAAAAACCTGTAACCAAGAACTCAGCCTCTTTCTTAGGGCGAAAACCCCCAAGCCAGTATCTCAACCTATCCAATTTAATGGGGGTTGGCCCCCTTGCCCTGAGCTCCAGGCACCTGGGCCTTGGCCTGGCCAACTGCTGCCTTGTTGCCGCCTCCCCCCCTGCCCCTATAGCAGGCTGATATTGGGTGTCTGCCATTACACAACGCGCAGGCATGGCGAAATCGACAAGCTGGCCTGGCACAGGCTCCTCTGGCGCCGTACTCGTAACAGTACGGCGGGATCCGAAAGGGCGAACTCATCGCACCCCGCTGCGCCGAGCCCTGGGTCCCCGAGACCGCCCCCGGGCGGGGGAGGGTAGCCTCTTTTCCCTGGGTCAGCAGCAGGTGGCCTGTAGGCGTCCGCCCGCTAGCTGGGGTGGCGGGTTGCTGCGTGGCCTGAAGCCACAAATCGTTGTGCCGCATGTCCCACGGCCAGTGCCTATTGTGTGCGGCAAACCTCCTAAAATCCTCATCGTATTGCTTCCACGCCTCCCCACCAAACTCCTGATAAGCCCGTAATATCATATTCATATATAGGATAAGCTCGTGGGTCTTGTGGACATCATCTTCGACAACCACTGAGTGATATGCCAGAAAGGCGTATGCCCATGATAAAATTCCTTTATCCATCTTGACGTCCTTTGACTCCACAGCCCCCTTCTTACCTTCCTTGTCCTTGTCCTTCTTAGATTTTTCTGGCAACAGAATCTTAAATATATCGACATAAGCCCCGCGCCAAATCTTTCGCTTAAGGGCCTGTGACATGTGCATGCTAAGCGGAGTGTCAGGGAGGCCAGGGGCAAAAGGGTTGTCGCTGTCGACAGTGGAGGTATCAGTGGACTCTGTGGTCGTGGACTCTGAGCTATCCCTTGAGGGGTCCCTCCTTTTCCTGCCCCTCCTTGTCATCCCACGTTTTCGGCCCCTCCCCCATACCTGGGCTGCCGTGCGCGAACGCCATGTGCTATGTGATTTATGTGACTTGCGTTTAACCGCCCGTACCCTGCCTCGTGGTCCCCGTGGCCGGGACCAACAGTGCCTGGGTACCGGGCACTCACCCCAATGTGAAGAGTCGTCATCCGCCTCCTCTGAGGCAGAAGCGGCCCTGCTTCCACGTCTCCTCTTGCGCCGCTTCTTGGCGCGCCGGTCGGATCGCACCATCTGAGACCTTTCTTCAGATTCCGAGGAGCTTCGGGTCCCCTCAGCGCTCATGGCACCCCTGGCGTCCTCGTGCCGGGACCGGCCCCTCTTCCTCGGCCCCTCGTCCAATTTCTCAAGTAAGGCAGAAAGAAGGTGTGAAGATACAGAGACTGACTCCTCCCCTGTACCCTCATTCCCAACTGCCCGTGCTGGGGGGGACCCCTCATCAGACCCACTCGTTTCAAATGGGCTGGGGTCACCCTCCCCGGGATCGGCAACCTCCCTCCTGCTGCCACGTGGCCCCCTGGCTGGGGCCCTCCCCTGGCGGTGGCCTGCTGCCCTAGGGGTCACCCCCTGGCGCCTTGGGGCCTGCCCCCTGTTGGTCTCCTCCCCCCTGGAGCTGCCCTCCCTGCTTGGCCTGTTGACATGCTCAGCCCCAGGGGCCTCCCCCCAAGTCCTCTTGGGGGCCCTTCTCCTTCCCGTACGGCGAGGCTCAATGGGGGGGTTGCTCTGAGCGCCGGCCTGCCCCCCCGCTGCCCGCCGCCGGGTCCCGGACTTCGCCCTGCTGCCCCTCGCCATGCTGCCGCCCCCCTCCAAACCAGAAGAGGCCCGACAAACAGCCGATGCCTCTGGCGTCGTCAGCCCGGGCCTCCTGATGCCGCCCACACGACCGCCTAGGCCTCCGGGCCTAGCTGCGCTCCCTCCGCCGTGCGCCGCCGGCCTGCGCCTCCTGACTGCCGCCCCAGCGATCGCGCCGGCCTCAGAGGCTTGTCGGGCTCCCTTCGCCAGCGGGCTGTCGGCCCGAGCCGCCGATCGCCGCCCACGCGCTTCTCCGCCTTCGGGCCTCCTCCGACGTCCGGGAGCAGCAGGGCTGTCTCCAAACTGCCTGGGCGAGGGTAACTGCGCCACGAGGCAGCCCCTTTTATAGGGCTGCCTCACCCTCGCCCGGCCAATGGGTGGCCCGCGCCACCAAACTTCATCACTGCGGCCCCTAGGGATGACGAGGGGCCGCAGGCTCCGCCCCAACATGGCGGCCTCCTTTCCCGGTCCCACGCCGCAACCCCGCGCCGGCTGGTAAGTCGCCGGTGGCATTGTACTGAAAGTTGTCTTTTCATCCCCCACCCACCCTCCCTGAAAAGCCATATGATCCAGCCCAGAAATCTCCAATGCTTCACTGGAGCAAGATAATAGAGAACAATATGATTTTGGAAAAATAATAAATTATACATGTAATCATGGATTTGATACTAAATAACCTACTAAATCCTTCTCCAGGTCCTGTCTGCCAAACAATGTCGGACAGGGGCCCACGGGGAAGGACCTTCTCAGTGGCAGCTCCAACCCTGTGGAACCAACTGCCCCTGGAGATTCACAATATCCCTACCCTACAGGCCTTCTGGAAAGCCATTAAAATCTGGCTCCTCCGGCGGGACTAGGATCATGAATGACTGAATGTATGAATGGTGTTAGAAGGATTATTAATAGCTTCCATATTTCATTTTGATATTGTAACTTTTGTACTGTTTTAAATGTTGTTAGCTGCCCAGGGTGCACTGGAATTGTGCAGCATACAAATCATGATAGATAGATAGATAGACAGACAGACAGATAGATGATAGATAGATAGATAGATAGATAGATAGATAGATAGATAGATAGATAGATAGATAGATAGATAGATAGATAGATAAGACAATGGGTAGGATCCTTCCTTTGTAAAGGTACAGTAATTTTATTGGACTTCTCAAAGTAATTGTTTTTTAAACAAAATTGTTGAAAAGCGATGATTAAAGGAAAGAGGCCAAACTTGCTGTCTTACTATTTCAGATTATGCGGACTCAGACAAACATGCATTTGTTGTTCCAGAAATTGAATGATTCTTTACATTGTATGGTTAAAAAAAAAGGCTAGATTAAATTAACCAATGGAAGCATTATTGGAATCGATCAACATGAACAATTTTGTGTCTTTAGCTGGCCTAATATTGATGATATATTTTGTCATATTTTATTTTGAATCACTTCAGGAAATTGGCGTTTTGTATCCTCTATCAATTTAGGTGCAACATGTCACACACCCCCTATAGTTGAAAATGCTAGAATTAGTGAAGATACAATAAAGAAGTACACGAATGGCGAGAAAATAACTTACCAGTGTAATGACGGTTTTGAGATATCTGGATCAGCTACTGTAACATGTAGACAAAATAACTGGTCACGCTTGCCAAGATGTCAAGGTAGGAATATATGGTCTATATTTTTGCTGAGATTCACAAAATTCACATGGAGAGTACATTTTTTAAAATTCAGAAATGAAATATTATTTATCTTATTAATTAATCCACAGAGAGGGGCGTATCAGAGGTTGCATTTGCGGAAGCTAGTCTGTTTGTGCCCAAGCAGCAAACCAGTCCAGCCAACCCACCAATCCAACCAGTCAGCCAGCCACAGACCAGTAGAAATGAAGTTAAAAAATTAAACACAGCAGCAGTAGAAAGTTGTGGAAAAATATATTTACTTCTTTATACTACTACTACTACAATTACTACTGTCTATACTATACATACAATAAACTAGTCTCTTACTAGTACCTTGCTACAACTATCTTAGTTCAATACCTTCTAGGAACCAACTTGTACAGCATTTCAGCTTCTTCAAAGCATATTTCCACGAACAGCACCAGCACACAAGCTAACAGCGAACAGGGAGAGAACAGACATAGAAAGAGCAGGGAGCTCTTGCCTAATTAAATACCATTCACATAATTGCTAGGTTGCTGCAGGCTCAACTGCCTCTGAATGACTCAGCATTCTTAACAGAGGCCTACATTCTGTATTAAGATATTACCCAGGGATTTTTAATTCCTGACATGGCGGCATACAAATCCAACAAACAAACAAACAAACAATTAAATTTAAAAAATCTGAACCATTCACCCAAGATGAGCTGTTGCTCTTATTTTTTCCTGTTTGACAAATAGATAAGCCTGTGGGCATTTTGATACAATCATTATTTTTCCACACATCTTCAATTGCTCAACTTCCAACCTACATGCCAGCATTCCCCCTCAGGTGGCCCGCAAAAAGGAGCAAAATATAGTCTTTAACTAATCAGGAAAAAAATTAAGTTACACCTTAATTGCAGGACTACTCTTCAGAATAATTAGAAAGGATGGGAGATTATTGCCATTTGTAACTGGTATCTTAAGTTCTAGAGGGTGGAGTCACTGAGTGCTGGGAGATAGGATGAAGTTGAACTTCCTCCAATTTGAAATGTCTTATTTTCTGCTTAAAAAGAAATGCAGTTCATTACTTTTGGTAGTGTTTTCTCTGCTTTAGCATTTCCTAATCGGAGGGTGGGGTGTCAGCCTAGATTTTATTTATTTTATTTTATTTATTTATTTTGTCCAATACACAATGAGGTTTTTAGTGGGTATCACATATAACATGTTGTTGGTTTTTTTTTGCTGAATTTGAAAATTAAGGGAGACTAGGATAGATCTATTTCGGCCTTATTTTGGCCTCATCAGCTAGCCATACCCACTGGGACTTGAACCTGCAACCTTTGCCTTGTAAGGCAGAGAATTATCCTCTAGACTACAGTATCCAATCCCTTCAGCTCTGCACCAGGGAAGGGTTACATATGTTTGTGTCGAATCATATATATACATATAGTAAAATACATGATGAAGGTTATAGAGGAGATACTCATAGTAAAATATATCTAAGAAAGAATATAAAAGAAGATATAGTAATAGAACATATCAATGAAAGAATAGAAGAAGAGATATAGGAATAGAAGTAAGGTATAGGAAATATAGGAGAGCAATAGAACAGGGGACAGAAGGCACTCTAGTGCACTTGTACTCGCCCCTTACTGAATCTGGATAGGTCAACCATAGATAATCTAAGGATAAAGTGTTGGGGGTTTGGGGATGACAGTGTGGAGTCCGGTAATGAGGTCCACGCTTTGACAACTCGGTTACTGAAGTCATATTTTTTACAGTCACATTTGGAGCGGTTAATATTAAGTTAATATTAAGATATCCAGTCTATTTGAGGTCATGGAAACCCAGCAGGAGGGACACATTTTAAAGTAGTGCAGATTTTATGTCTGGAAATAGCACTTATGATTAGCTTGCCTACCTTGAATGATCAAGCTTGTTTGCTTATTTACCATATTTTTTGGAATATAAGATGCACCAGAGCATAAAATGCATCTTAGTTTTGGGAAAGGAAAACAAGGAAAAGCAAATCTGCCTCTGTCTCCCAGAAATTTGCCTCCCAGCAAACTGCACAGAAGATATACACTGTTTGCTGTGTATTTCTGTGCATCTGAGTCTAATAATAGAAATAGCAAAGAATTGGAGAAATATAGATTATAGCATTATATTAATGCCAACAGGTTTTCTTAAGCGTCATCACACCAACTCTTTCCAATTATTTAAATAGATCTACTCCAATCATGACTAAGTCAGGGTTTAACTCAGCTGCCTTATCTTTATATTAAACAGGACCACTGCTAGATTTCAGATGATACTTTTACAGATACTGTTAAAATTGATATGGCTATCTGGAAGTACAGTTATTCTCAACAATTTAAAAGAAGATACAACAACACTAAGCCTCTTCAGATCAAGCATTTATTTTAAAAGGATTTTTCATTTTGTTAAGTTGTCTAGAACAATAAGAAAGCAGTGTTTAAAAAATAAGTCTAATAATTTGAACATTGTACAGGCATTTATAGTTATTGACTTATCTCCTTGCAGCAAACAACAAACAAAATTCTGTCTTCCCTCTCACTGCCAGTGATTTGCCCCCATGCAGCTTTAATTTCACTTACATTTTAAAATATGGGTTTGCCTGCAGCTTCAATCAAACAGCTGAGGGTTGAAAGGCATATAATCAGTGGCTTATGCTAATCAGGCTATGGGCTGCTTGCTGCAAGGAGGTAAATTGCTGGGAGGCAGAAACCAAAAGGTGTGGGTACTGGGAGACTACAGCAACCATGTTTTCACCCTCTTTTGCGGGGGTAAAAGGTGTGTTTTATAATCCACTTCTATCCCATCACAATCTAG
The DNA here is from genome assembly GCF_031021105.1 of Erythrolamprus reginae. Taxonomy (NCBI): domain Eukaryota; kingdom Metazoa; phylum Chordata; class Lepidosauria; order Squamata; family Dipsadidae; genus Erythrolamprus; species Erythrolamprus reginae. Next base: position 110,231,448 of record NC_091952.1, on the reverse strand, counting down.
AGACAGTTAGCTGCTTATATAGAGTATAAAAACAAAGTATAACAGCCTCATTACAATCAACTGTAAAAATAGTAAAGCAACAGAACAGACTACATGGTCTTTATATTAATCTGTTCTCTCTCATCCAGATCTGATGGTTTCCAGACATCAGCAAAGGATATTGAGACCATTTCCCTCAAAGCCTAGAGTAGAGGATCACAGTTGCATCTGTTGCTTTGCGGCTTCGTAACAGACTGATTAGAAGGGAAAAGGCCAGAATAGTTCATCATGCAGAGGTCATTCACTCGATAGCTTCTTTTCTGCATGTAGTTCATAGAAGGATTTAAATTTCTTGCAAAATAATCCAGTTTTCAATACAATATTTTAGAATTGCTCTAATGCACAGATACCATCTAAGTATTAATGTTGTATTCTTATTTAGCTTTTACAAACAAAATTAGAAAACAGACTGTATATAGATTCTCCCACCCTCTGAGTTAACAATAATCCTACAAAAGGAGTTTGAGAGAAAATTATTTACACAAAGAACTCATTACCACTAATCTAAGACTGATCAGATATCATGATAGTAAGGATTGAAGGCACCCAGTTTCATTTCTTCAAGGAGGAAGAGGACGTTCCACTCTCTGTAGTCTCACATTCTGCTCACCTCAAAGGGAACAGACCCTGCAGGGCCACTCTTGTATTTTCTGTGCCATATGATATGTACTGTCAATTTTGGTTTAAAAAGTTAAAGTGAGAGCATGTTTACAGAAGTTTGTTTTGGGAAAACCAAGTGCATTTAACTGAACCATTTTTGTTACTATTTTAGATGTAAGATGTTCTTCTCCCCCTGAAATTCAAAATGGTCAGATTGTTGGTGACATAAAGGAGAAGTATTTCCCCCAGGAGAAAGTGTATTATCAATGCAGCACACGTTATACTTTTCTTGGATCTTCTTTCATTACATGTTTGAAGAAACGTTGGGAACAACAACTACCACGTTGTACAGGTATTTGTACAGATCTTCACTACGTAGAACTGAAGTTAAAAAGTGGAAATGAATTTGTTTTTATTTCACTGGCTCTTTCGTGTTATTTTGAAAAAAGTTCTGTCAGACTTTTTCAATACTATATTATATACCAATATTGTATAATAATGTCTTTTGTAAACTACTCAAGACTCACTTATACCGCCAGGTATGCGGTAGGGTTTTATATGTTTTTAATATTAAATTTGTTCCACTACTATATTGTTTTTATTACTGTTGTGAGCAGCCCCGAGTCTTCGGAGAGGGGCGGCATACAAATCTAATAAATAATAATAATAATAATAATAATAATAATAATAATAATAATAATAATAATATGCTATAATATGCTATAATTGTAAAATTTAATGTCCCGGTTGAATTGTGAAATTAGATTTTATTTATTTATTTTTGTTAGGCATATATGGAATGAGGTGAAGTCAATAGTAGATAGTCTAAGGTTAAGAATGTAAGGATTTGGGGAAGAAAGCAGAGAATCAGGCAGTTTATTCCATGCATTGATCACTCTGTTGCTGAAGTCCTATTGTCTGCAATCGAGTTTGGAGCAGTTTACATTGTATCTATTGTGACTCGTGTATTGTTGCAGTTGAAGCTAAAATAGTCACTGATTGGTAGGACAATGTAGGAGCTAATTTTATGTGCTAAACTTAAGTCAGACCTAAGTTGGTGTAGTTCTAAATTGTCTAAAAACAAATGGTGGCATAAGGTATTCTGTTGCAAACAACGGAGCAGAAGACTCTTCTCTTGAAATATCTCTCGACATTCTCAATTGTCTTAGATAGATAGATTTTTATTGGCCGTGTGATTGGACACACAAGGAATTTGTCTTGGTGCATATGCTCTCAGCGTACATAAAATAAAATATACATTTGTCAAGAATCATGTGGTACAACACTTAATGATTTTCATAGGGGTCAAATAAGCAATGAAGAAGCAATATTAATAAAAAACTTAGGATATAAGCAACAAGTTACAGTTATACAGTCAACATGGGAGGAAATGGGTGATAGGAATGATGAGGAAAACTAGTAGAATAGAAGTGCAGATTTAGTAGAAAGTCTGACAGTGTTGAGGGAATTATTTGTTTAGTACAGTGATGGCGTTCGGAAAAAAACTGTTCTTGTGTCTGGTTGTCTTGGTGTGCAGTGCTCTGTAGCGATGTTTTGAGGGTAGGAGTTGAAACAATTTGTGTCCAGGATGTGAGGGGTCAGTAAATATTTTCCCCACCCTCTTTTTGACTCGTGCAGTACACAGGTCCTCAATGGAAGGCAGGTTGGCAGCGATTGTTTTTTCTGCAGTTCTGATTATCCTCTGGAGTCTGTGTCGGTTTTGTTGGGTTGCAGCACCAAACCAGATGGTTATAGAGGTGCAGATGACAAACTCAATGATTCCTCTGTAGAACTGTATCAGCAGCTCTTTGGGCAGTTTGAGCTTACTAAGCTGGCGCAGAAAGAACATTCTTTGTTGTGCTTTTTTAATGATGTTTTTTATGTTAGGTGAACATTTTAGGTCTTGAGATATGATAGAACCTAGAAATTTGAAGGTCTCTACTGTCAATACTGTGTTGTCTAGTATTGTGAGAGGTGGAAGGGTTTCTCCTAAAGTCTACCACCATTTCTACAGTTTTGAGTGTGTTCAGTTCTGGTCACACCACAAGGATAGTTATTCAACCTCCCGTCTGTATGCGGATTCATCATTCCTGTGTACAACTTGTGGGTTCTCATAGACTCACAATGCCTGCTCAATGGCGCATGTAACATTGCTGTTACATGAGTTGCGCTAGTTGCTGGTTTGTTTCCAGGTCCAATTCAACATGTTTGTTATCATCTTTAAAGCCCTTCATGGCACAGGGAACTATTTCACCTCAATGGGATTAGCCAGTCACATGATCTTTAAGCCACCCCTGGTCATATGATCATCAAGCCACTCCCACCTGGTAACATGGCTGACAAGCCACACCCACAAAATAAGCCATGCCTACAGTGTGGTAGTAAATTTTTTTGCAGCCCTTCACTGAACATGTTGGTTATCATCTTTAAAGCCCTTCATGGCTTTGTCACTCACTCTGGCAAAAGAAACATGCCGCAGACCTCCTCAGTCAAGAAATGTTGCTAGCAGGATCTAGTAAATGTTCTTTCTCTGCAATGGCTCCACAATCTGGAAAATCTTGCTGCTGGAGGTAAGCTGCACCCTCACTGTCTAGGCCTTCTAGATTTGCCTGAAAACCTGGGTAAGCCAATTGACTTGGGGCCATGATGGAACACTTAAACAGGAAAGTTTGAAGGACTAAGAAAGAAGATTCCACCACTGTGATGCTTATGTACTGGTTCTTAGTTTTAGTCAACCTCTATTAATTTTTAAATGTTTTTTCTATTCTTGCTTTTATTGTGTTGCAAGCCTCCCATCACTTCAATAATGATATGGATGGCTCAACATTCAATACAACTACATAATTTATTTGTGCAGATTTTGAACAGTTATTAATGCAAAATAGGTAATAAAAATATGAACACCTTGTGAGGAGATGTCATTTATCCCAAATCAATTGCTATTCATTTAAATACAGATTGACTTTTGGTACTAAGAAAGTAATGACACTATATTTTCTAAGGTTATAAGACAACACTTTTACATAATTTGGGACAAATGGTATGCATGGTTGAATAAGAGAAATAAAACAAATTGAGATTAGTACCATAGAGGTGATAGAAAAGTGAATTCTTAGAACTGTACAACAGAGTAGACATAAGTGTGAATTAAATATTAATGTGATCAACATCATGTATTAACATGCTAAATCTGACTGGTGATTTTTAGGATAGATAAAGCAATAAGACATAGTACGAGGATAGATTAAATAACGATATTTAAAACTACATAAGATTATCAAGAATTTATGTGGAAGATTTGGACGTTTGGAGATAAACAGATTATTTCTCTCATTTTTAACCAAATCTTCCCCCCCCCTTTTTTTCTTATGATTTTTTTGGTATTTTTTTGTTTTTGTTTTAATTTCTGAGTTGTTTATTTTTTTCCTCTATGTTTTTGTCATTTGGCTTTCCTTCTATTATTTTTGTATTATGATTATGTATATATGTAGTTTGTATACTAGGGACTACATATATATGTAGTTTGTATACTAGGGACAACAGTAGGGACAACAGTAATTTTCTGCTGATCAAGTTGCTCAAGGTGCATGATATTGATGCTTTTTAAAAATAAGAAATAGTTTAATTTTGAAATATACCATGTTTTCCCGAAATTAAGACCCTGTCTTATATTTTTTGAACCCTGAAATAAGCTCTTGGCCTTATTGCCATGTACTCAAAAGCCTGATTGTACTTATTATCAGGGGATGTCTTATTTTGGGGAAACAGAGTAGTTTCTTATGAATATGCTTAAAATGTGTCTCTCTGTGTGAATACACTTTGGATATTTGTAATCATGAGCAGCATTGCTGAATGGATTCTGTATGTATTATAGATATTGGGGGGGGATGTGGACGCCCACTTCCCGTGGAGAATGGAGACATTGTGGAATTACCCAAAGCAACCTATTTACAATCTGAAACTGTAACATATCAGTGCCAAAATTTCTATACAATGCGAGGGTCTCGAAGAGTGACTTGTCGAAATGGTCGTTGGTCAGAAACACCAACATGTACAGGTATAAGTAATATCTATAATTCTTTATAGATTTATTCCTTTTAGAGAAATATTGTACCTATGTAGTATGTAGATTTTCTTTTGCTTAGTATTTCACAGATGAGAATACAGGGCCCTTCCACCACCATCATCATCATGCAATCATCATTTATTTATTTATTAAATTTATATTGTGGCCTATACACCCAAGATACCCATCATCAGTCAATCAATCAATCAATCCTTGAACAAAAAGTAAAAAAGCCATGTTTCTCAACAATCCACTAGGGCTTTTTGAATAATAGTATTAGTTGAATCTCTAGGGAACAAAAAATATTGTTTTTTTTAAATAGGCTACGTATGGAGGCAGATGCTGTTGATTTAATCACATTTACCCTGTTTAGTCAATGTTGGAAAATAAGATATACGGTAACATTGTAAGAGAGGTTGCCTGAACTTGGTCTTCTAATTCAGATATTCAGTACGAGGACATTTGGAAGAAGGGGACTAAAATGTTTTTCTTCTTCCTTTTAAACATGTGACATTCACTTGTTTAAAAGAGATTTAGTTCAAGACTGATAATTAGTTCATGAGAAACAAAAAGGAGGGGGAGGCAAAATGCATTTACATAGATCTCTAATTTTTTTACCCAATTGCAACATAAAATATCTAACCTAAACTTTAATTGCTTTATCAAACGAATTCTCAGTGTAAAGTCTATATGTCATCTGATCTGTGCCCTTTTGCAGCCGCTTGTACCACAGATGAAGGAGATATGAGCGAACGCAATATAACGCTGAAGTATAATAGAAGAGAAGGAAAAATATATTCCGAGGATGGAGATAGAGTGCAATTTATATGTAGAAGAGGCTATAAACCAAATCCAAATAAAGCATTCACAGTTTATTGTGTGGATGGGAAATTTGACTATCCGAATTGTACTCCTGTATGTATATTTTCAAACAAAATACTTTAATTCACCAATATTAACATTTTGTTACCTTATCTATATCTGTCGGCCTATATATCTATATCTATGCATTAAAAATCACTTGAAATATTTAACAGACCTAGCTCTAGCACAGTAGAGAGTTCTAAAATCCATTACTACTGGTTCACATGTGTTTATGTGCATGCGCAACACTTCTGTGCATGTGTACAAGCATCCTGGGCAGATGGGCAGAACTTCCTGCCGCTGGTGCTACTGGTTCTAAGAACCAGGCTGAACTGGGAGCAACCCACTGCTGGTCTGGCACCTAAATTTGTGGATATAATGGATTCCAAAATAATTTGAACTTCTGCATTTCTTCTAAATCAGAACACATATTAACAGACTTGATTTGAACATTGAACATTAATAGATAGACTTGAACATTGGATACTATCTAACAAAAACCAATGCACAGACATACTGTAGGTGGTGCCTGGCTCAATAGTAGTAACCGTGAGAGGATCTTGGAGTCCTAGTGGACAATTACTTAAATATGAGCCAGCAGTGTGCTACAGCTGCTTTAAAAAAAAGCCAATACAGTTCTAGGCTGCATTACAAGAGGCATAGATTCAATATCATGCCAATTTTATATGCCACTTTGTAACGCCTTGGCAAGACCACACTTGGAATACTGCATCTGGTTTTGATTGCCACAATTTTAAAAAGATGTTGAAACTTTAGGAAGACAACATCAATAAAGATAATTTGGGTGCTGGAGGCTAAAACATATACAGAAAGGATGCTGGAATTTGGTATATCTAGTTTATTGAAAAGAAGGACTAGTGGTGATATGATAGCAGTGTTCTAATATCTCACGGGTTTCCACATAGAAGAGGGAGTAAAGCTGCTCTCCAAAGCACCTGAAGGCAGGACAAGAAGCAATGGGTAGAAAGTAGTCAAGGAGAGAAGCAATTTAGAACTAAGGAAAAAATTCCTAATAGTTAGAACAATTAATAAGTGGAACAACTTGCCTCCAGAAGTTGTGAATGCTTTAACACTGGACGTTTTTAAGAAGAGATTGGACAACCATTTTTCTGAAATGGTATAAGGTTTTCTGCCTGAGCAAAGGGTTGGATTAGGAGACCTCCAAGATCCCTTCCATCCCTTCTGATATTTGTTAAGATTCCTGGGTTATAAAAAAGATTCTTCCATTTAGAAGATGGGTGTCAAACTCAAGGCCCAGGGGCCAGATCCAGCCCACAGAGTGCTTAGATCTGGGCTGAGGGGTCACCCAAAAAAGAACAAAGGACCCATGTTGCCTCTGCCAGTGAAATGAAGCTCAGGAGGGTCATGTGCGAATTGCAGGAGGCCATTGCAGCCAAAAACAGAGTTTGGGAGCAGAGCACAGAAAGGTGACCAGATGTCCCGCTTTTGGTGGGACAGTCCCACTTTTTGATAATTTGTCCCATGTCCTGGGGCATTTGAAAAATGCTTTTTTAAAAGATCAACTGCTGGGCAGAGGTAGCTGGCTTGACAGTCACTGTTGCAGTCATCAGTGGCTCCAGGCCGGGTAGCCTCCCGTCAAGTTGCTCCCACCAGCCTAGATCCCCTCCTGAATAACACCCGGGTGGGAGCCTCCAAGTCCAGATGAGCCAGGCCCCTCCCTGAAGAGGCAGGTGGAGCTAGCAGCCGGTAGGAGAAAGCCAAAGCAGCCAGGCGTTTGACAAGTCTCAGCAGCTCGGGAAGTTCTCCTCTTCCTTTGCCTCCCATGTGAGTCCTTCTGGCAAGCCCAATCTTGTGAAAGGCTGGGTGCCTCAGCTCCTGAACCCCTTCTCCCCCCTCCTCTATTTCTCCCCCCCCCCTCAGCCAGGGCACGATCTTCAAAGGGACTCTCCATTTAGCCCCTTTGCTGAGCCCTGCCTTGCTGAAAAAATGGGGGAGGAAGAGAAAGAGAGAGAGAAAGAGGGAGAGGGAGGGAAGGAGGGAGAGAAAAAGAAAGGGAAAGAGAGAGGGAGGAAGCAAGAGAGAAAGAGAGAAAAAGAGAGTAAGGAAGAAAGAGAAAGAAAGGAAGGAAGGAAGGAAGGGGGAGGGAGAAAGAGAAAGGAAGGAAGGAAGGGGGAGGGAGAAAGAGAGAGAAAAGAAGGGAGGAAGAGAGAGAAAGAGAGTAAGGAAGAAAGAGAGAGAAAGAGAAAGAAAGAAAGAAAGAAAGAAAGGAACAAAGAAAAGAAGGAAGGAAAGAAGGAACAGGGAGGGAGAGAGAGAAAGAAAGAGAGAGAAAGAGAGAGAAAGGGAGGGAGGAAGAGAGAGAAAGAGAGAAAGGAAAAAGAGAGGGGGAAGAGAGAAAGAAAGAAAAAAAGAGAGAGGGGGAGAGAGAAATAGAGAAATAAAACAGGACAGAGGAAGAGAGAGAAAGAGAGAGGGATGGAAGGAGGGAGAGAGAAAGAAAGGGAAAGAGAGAGGGAGGAAGCAAGAGAGAAAGAGAGAAAAAGAGAGTAAGGAAGAAAGAGAAAGAAAGGAAGGAAGGAAGGGGGAGGGAGAAAGAGAAAGAAAGGAAGGAAGGAAGGGGGAGGGAGAAAGAGAGAGAAAAGAAGGGAGGAAGAGAGAGAAAGAGAGTAAGGAAGAAAGAGAGAGAAAGAGAAAGAAAGAAAGAAAGAAAGAAAGGAACAAAGAAAAGAAGGAAGGAAAGAAGGAACAGGGAGGGAGAGAGAGAAAGAAAGAGAGAGAAAGAGAGAGAAAGGGAGGGAGGAAGAGAGAGAAAGAGAGAAAGGAAAAAGAGAGGGGGAAGAGAGAAAGAAAGAAAAAAGAGAGAGGGGGAGAGAGAAATAGAGAAATAAAACAGGACAGAGGAAGAGAGAGAAAGAGAGAGGGATGGAAGGAGGGAGAGAGAAAGAAAGAGATGGAGGAAGAAAGAGAGAGAAAGAGAGAGGAAGGAAGAGAAAGAAAGAGGGAGAGAGAGAGAAAGAAAGAGAGGAAGGAAAGAAGAGAGAGAGAAAGGTGTGGGAGTGAGAGAGTAAGAGAGAGAAGGGGAGGGAGGAAGAGAGAGAGAGGGAGAGAAAGGGCGGGAGGGAGGAAGAGAGAGAGAAAAAAAAAGAAAGATATTTTTTTTGTAGACCATATTTTTAATCAAGAAACCCCCCCCCCCCCCCCACACACACACCCCTTCAATGGTGTCCCTCTTTACCAATGTAAAAATCTGGTCACTTTACCCCACAGGCACCCCCGACATGATTGACATTGAGCTGGGCACACCCACCCTGGTCAAATGTCAAATAGAAGCCTGATGCAGCCCTCAATGAAATTAAGATTGGCATCACTAGTTTAGAGCAATGGGACAAAAGCACTATGGGGATAATGCTTAAAAATAATGAGGAATAAGGGCAGAATGTTAAATCTGTCAGCATTTCATCTCTTCTGTTCTCTTGATGAATCCTGACAGATTCCAAGATGAAGACCAGAATATTTCTCTGTGCTGGAGCTAAAATGAGTAAAAACTCAGTGGGCAATTTTCACTCATTTCATTACCGCAGTCAACAAATTTAGTTGCTTCAGAATGAATCGTTCCAAATGAACACTCATACACTTTACTTATTTATTTCATTACATTGATATTGAAATAGTACCCTGTCCTTTGAGTTTCAATATGCAATATGCAATTTATTCCCTTACAGATATGTCTATGTGCATATTTATAAATACCTAACAGAGGTCACAAGACCAGAACAAAAAATTAAATTAACTAAATTAGTAGCTGTTGATATTAGCAACAGCAAAAAACCACTTAGACTTATAGACCACTCTGTAGTGTTTTACAGCTCTCTCTAAAAAGTTTACACAATCAGCACATTGTCCCCAACAATCCTGGATTTCATTTTACCAATCTTGGATAGATGGAGGGCTGGGTCAACTTTGAGCTTGTCAGTATCAAACTCCTGGCAGAGGGAATGCAGAGTTATCCTGCAAACTAAGAATTACTTACTTTCTACTGAAATCTTTACGGTGCTCACTGATTAAATTTGTTGCAGTGAGCCACTAACCATTTGTTTTAAAAAGGGTGATACTGACTTTCAGAATCATCTTGCTCATGTAGATTGATATATTAAAATGATTGCAGGCTGCTTTCAGCTACAGATCAAATGAATGGAGTTTTAAAAAAATAATTACATAAAATGTACAGATGCAAATTTATTTCTTACTTAACGTTCACATTTTATTTTACAGATCTAGGTTCATGAACAACAGGACATATACAGCACCCTTAAAACCAGAAGATGAATGTCTGAAATAATATATCATTCTCTTTAATATGACACATGAAGCTGGATTGTATACAAATATAAGCGGTGGATCCAAAATGAAAGCTTATTCTGTAAAAGACATTTTACCAACTGAAATTACTGATAACATTTAAAAACAAGTTTACAGAACATCTTTAAGGATATTCTATTTAAGGATTAACTATTATAATATAAATTTATAAATATATTATTAAAAATTCATCTTGAGTGAGGAATGTAGATTATATATATACATACATTTATATAATTGTAAATGTTTGATTAACCTGAATTATCAATCAGCAGCCCATCTTAAAGTTATGACAACAGATAATGGAAATTGATTTTTTACATATAGACCAGTTTAGTACTTTTAAAATTTTTATTAAAAATCTGTTAATCATTTTTGCTGCCAAACATTTAATAATTCAATTTACAGTCTAATCCAAGATCCAGGAAGAAACTGGTGCTCTTTATGTTGCTCTGGAAATTGCCAAATGTACTTTGATGATCAGAATCTGATGGAGGTTCATCCAGAGGAATTTCTATAGTTGTTTTTGTTTTGTTTTGCTTTGCTTTGCTTTGCTTTGATTGTTTGTTATTGCAGAATGAAATTATATAATTATAAGTAATTAAAATTTAAGATAAACCTTAGAACTTGGCACATGACTTCCCAAACTACATTCCTTCAAAAGCTGTTATTTAAGGCCAAATGAGCTAGAATTTTTTATGATATCAATTCAGTCTGATTCATTGTTCTGCACAAAATGAACCTATTCAAAACTAACTTTTTTGCCTAACCACCACAGCCGTTGCTGCTTGCCACATGTGCCTCCACATAGACACACACACCCAGGGGTGGGCAGCTGCTAGGATGGGGGAACACAGTGGGATAGCGAAAATGGAGCTCCACCCCAGAGCACCCAATTTGCACTGAAAGATGTTGAAAGAAAATGCAGGGCGTCCTACATAAGCCACGCCCACAGTGTGGTAGTAAAAATTTTGGTAGCCCTTCACTACACACGCCTATGTGCATGGCAGCCTCCTGATTCCTTTCCATGAGAGGGAAGTCCCAGCAGGAGCAGCCTGAGGTACCAGGCTGCTGGGAACTCTTCCCTCCTCTTTTTTATCCCGGTCGACTCTTTGCCGAGTTTTCCACTGTTTTCGCATTGTAGTCAGGCTGCACATCAGCAAACGGGGAGAAAAAGAGATGCCCTGATGGGGGGGAGGAGGATGGCCAGGAGCATGGCAGCCAGGGGTGGGCTACTGCCCGGACAGGGTGGAACGCAGTGGGTTAGTGTTATGCCAGGAGTCACGTTACAAGCCCCAATTAAGTCTGAAGTATAAATTCAAACACACACTCACTTGTAAAGTAAAAAAAGGCAGTTTATCACAAAGAAAAAATACTGTTCAAACGCACTTTTATCAGCCCAAGTGCTCTCCCACAAAATGCACACTTTGAATGTTGTGTTAAACCAAAACAAAAGCAAAACAGATAAAAAGCAGCTATGAAGACGTCACGGCCACACACATCCCGTTCAAGAGTCCTCATGCTTACTTAACTATGAATTGTCCTTGAAAATCCTGAAGCAGTTCACAAAAGTCTTTGTCAATCCCAAAGCAAACCACAAGTCTCTCTCTCTCATAAAATGGATAAACTCCCACACCGAGAGGCAACAACACTGCAATTTATCAGCAGCCCAATTATCCTAATTGCCCCAGCAACAGGTGTTCTCCCTTATTTCCTATAATACTTGCACAGTTGTTCCTTCCATGTCATAAACCTGCGTCTGCGCGCATCTATGAATACCTCCTCTTTTGAATCTAACAATGATGATGATTCACTAATGGGGCAATTAGCTAATGGGCTGCCTGTAATTATCTCCTCATCCGATCCTGCTTCACTCCCAGAATCCTCCCCTGACACAGAAGCATCACTTTCCGAAGCTGTTGGCAGTAAAACTGGCCTCTGATAATGTGAGGATTGTCCCACACCAACCCGCACAGTCCTTGGAGCAGGAGATGGCACAGAGCCAACCACAACAGTTAGCGGAAATGGAGCTCCACCCCAGAGCATCCAATTTGCACTGAAAGATGTTGAAAGAAAATGTAGGGCGTCCTGCATAAGCCACAGTGTGGTAGTAAAAATTTTGGTAGCCCGTCACTGATGACAGCCCTGTAATGATGGCAATGCATCAGCAAAGGAGAAAGAGGGGAAGGAAAAGTGCAATGGTTTTCCCAGTTTTCTTTATTTTATTTTATTTTCAATAATTAATCTAGAGTAGAGTTTCCCTTCTACCTGCTCTTCTTTCCCCCCACTGCTGTGGCTTGCATTTACAATTTCAGCCCAGGGTATCAGGCTGAAGCCATAGATTACAAAGATCCTTGCAAAGCCAGTAAGAAAAAAGGGAGAAGGGAAAAAGGAGGGAGGGAGGGAGCCTGCACACACACATGTGTGACAGGAGGGCTTTTAAAAAAAAGCAATGCATAACTTCAAGCTTCTTCTCTGGGGAGCTTGGGAACTCTTTCTTAGCCCGGGCTAAGAATATTGTCCTTCCTGTTTGCCTGCTGACTCCCAGGAATACTTGCTGCTTTGACACAAAGGGGAAGGGAAGGGAGAGCAGGGAGGCTCTGTCATCTCAGCCAGTCTCTCTCAGGGAACCAAATGAGGAACAGGAGCCAAACACAAATGGGCTCTGAGCTGCTTGAGGAGCAAAGGGAGACCTTGACCTGGCTCACTGCCGCTTCCACCTCCTCACCAGCCAGGATGCCTGGAATCCTTGCTGCATGTTGGGGGCTTCTCGGCTGCTGAGGCACGAGGGAACTGAGATAGCTCCTGCCACACCCACCGCCTAGCAGCCCAAGAAGCTCCAAATGTATGCCCTTTTTCCACTCCAGAGGAACTTCCCTGAACTCTCTGGAGTGCAAAAAACTGCTCAACAGCAAAACGGAAGTATGTTTTTCTGAACTTCCGGTTTGTCCATTGGGCAATTTTTTTCACCTACCAGGCTTCAGAAAGGCCTTCGTGTGTGTGTGTGCAGTGCTGGGGAAATTTGTGCATGTGGGGGTGGGGTGGGAAGAGGTGTGGGCATCTGTACACATGCTAGCACCCCCTCACACATGCACACCCCTTTTGGAGCGCGAACCATAAAAGGTTTGCTATCACTGACTTAGTGCAACTCATGAATCATTTCATAGCAAAGAAAAGCCTTTAACTGAAAGCTGATCAGTAGCAGTGTCCAGTAAATGGTTCCAATCAACTAAGATGACAAAACTGAACTAGTTAACTTGCAGTTTGCACTTTTTAGAGAAGTGCTACACTGGGGAGAAAAGCAGATCAGAAAGAATAACTTGTTTATTTAATCTCACTGCTCTGCAAGAGGTGAAGAAGAAAATAATGGACCAGACAGATGCTGCAAAAGTTGCAAGAGAGATGAGAAGTTGGTGGGCTTCTAGCAGAGAAGATAATACAGTGATACCTTGTCTTACAAACTTAATTGGTTCCAGGATGAGGTTCTTAAGGTGAAACGTTTGTAAGACAAAACAATTTTTCCCCTAGGAATCAATGGAAAATCAATTTATGCGTGCAAGCCCAAAATTCACCCCTTCTGCCAGCCGAAGCACCTGTTTTTGCACTGCTGGGATTTCTCTGAGGCTCCCCTCCATGGGAAACCCCACCTCTGGACTTCTGTGCTTTTGTGATGCTACAGGGGAATCCCAGTAGGGGAATCCCAGCATTGCAAAAATGAGCGCTTTGCTGTCAATGGAAGTCCGGAGGTGGGGTTTCCCAGTGAAGGGAGCATCAGTGAAATCGCAGCATCGCAAAAACACTGAAGTTCTTGAAACCCCACCTCCGGACCTCTGTGTTTTTGCGATGCTGCGATTTCACTGAAGCTCCCCTTGCTGGGAAACCCCACCTCCGGACTTCTGTTGCCAGCGAAGTGACCGTTTTTGTACTGCTGGGATTCCCCTGCTGGGATTTCCCTGCAGCATCACAAAAACATGGAAGTCCGGAGGTGGGGTTTCCCATGGAGGGGAGCTGGCAACGGAAGTCCAGAAGCGGGGCATCCCAGCAGCGGTGGTGGGTTTGTAAAGTGAAAATAGTTCGTAAGAAGAGGCAAAAAAAATCTTAAACCCCGGGTTTGTATCTCGAAAAGTTTGTATGATGAGGCATTTGTAAGACAAGGTATCACTGTAATTAGAAGGTGATGAAGGAAGCTGCAAACAGGGATACATGTACCTATAAACCTGATGACCAAATATCGAACTCCTGCAGGATGTCATTGGACTGTGATTGTTAAACAAAGTTCCTCCTTCATTCTAAGGACCTCTTATAGCAGAGGGATCTGATCAAGATATAATGATGGCAAATGTCACCACCATGCAGACGGATCCATGTAAGAAGACCATCAAGAAAAACCAAAGCTTTTTGGAGCTCCTGAATGCAGGAATGTCTAGGTAAAATAAAAAATAGATTGCATTCCCAATTCAGAGATGTACAAACCACAGAAGAAGAAATGTGACAGGAAAACACTGAAAGCTACAGTTGTAAGAGGGGCTATTCCCCTGATACCACCTGAAGAAGTCTTATCATATTAGAGGGAAAAAGCTGGATGACATGGTTCCAAGTAACACCCTCAACCAAGTAAGACTCCAAGGCAGACATTTTCTCAAAGTTAATTTTTTATTAGAAATATTTTATCGATGCATTTGAGATCTGAAAGTCTCAAATTTTCCTCACCCAAAGGAAAGCTAATCCCTTCCCCTATGCCCACATGTCCATTGCATGGCCCAATCAGGTCACCATCCTAATTGGAGTTGTTGTCCAGTCATGTCTCTCTAGGTGTAGACTGAACATCCCTGACTCCCAGGGAAAGAATGTTGTTATGACTCGCCCCATCGTCATCCAATCCCTTTCCCATTTCCCACAGCATGTCCATCCACCAAGTCTGGCAGCCCTGAAGATACAAAGAAAAAGATGGCATCCAGGGCTGACACCTGATGGTGAATTCCCCTCCCTATAAAATGGGGATAATGGAGCCAAAGGTTAATAAAGGGAGTCATCTAAAGAAACAAATATCCACATATTATTTAATAGGATTTACAAAATGCTCAGTGAGTAATGTGCTTGATTGCGACACAAATACATCACAACCCAATTCAAGGGAGGTGATCTGTAGATCAATATATATGAAGGGTTCATTATATAAACAAAACTCTAGTCTGTATAAATGTAGTGAATCATTAGCCAATCGTAACAAGAAGACTTTGTATATTTTATTTACTTTTAGAAATTCTACCAAGGGAGTATTTAGTGCTCTCCAATCAGAATGCTGCTTCCCCGCCCCCTCCACCACTGATTAGGTAGCTGAGCAACATTACAATTACTAAAGAAGGATTTTTTATTGTCAATAAGTATTTTTTTTTTAGAGAAAGCATGTCACATTTGGAATTGCAAACATTCTGAACTAAGTCAGAAAAATCTCATCTTTTCTTTAGTGAAAACAGTGATTCTCTAACCCATCTCTTTTTGTATGAGCTAGTTTACACCCCTTTGTCCTAGCTAGCCATTAGCTCTTTGGTCAGAGTCTATGAAGGTATTGTGCAAATGAAATTAATATATAATTTGCAAATATTTGCATGATGATGTCATGTCACACATGATGTCTCAAGTCCTCACATTATTTCTATATACCTAATATTAGAGAAGCCAAGCCAGCCTTCTGGTCCAAACCAGAATAGAAATAGAATAGAAAAAGAAAGAAAAAATTCAATGAGAAAAGGAATCAAATAGAAAAAGTATCTCCCTATGTCTTAATGTTGCTCATTCCTAATTTTTTTAGGTCCCTAAATAAAATGCTGAATGGCTGCAATTAAGTCCAAAACAAAAATTGAGCTAATAGCTGATTTGGAACTGACCAATTCAATGGCTGGGGAAAAAAAGAATAATCATAGATAAACACAAAGACATTAAAATTTCAGGAACATACCAGAACAAGTTTAACTTTATAGTGTAAGATAGAAAAACTGCCATCAAAAGTGGATTATTGTGGAATCTAGCAGTAATTATGGACAAAGGGTTAAAAAATCTTGGAGTTTCTATTTTTTTTTTTTTTTGTTCTCATGTGTAATGGAAATTCTTGCCAGGAACTCCTTAATCCTTACCATATTTTCATGTGTTTCATATCCCAAGACACTTGTAGAAGAGGGTGGATCTGAGGAGGAATTCCATTGACAACTTTCAGAAAAATCTGCCCATTCTTCATACTGTTCTCTGGCTATCACGGCCCATGCCAGTCCATGGACTAGGGATTGGGGACCCCTAGTTTACATTTATGAAAAAACGAGGGGATCTTTTTGAATCAATTCAAGAAAGATAACATATTGTTTTCTTCATAGTTAAATGGAATTTGTAGCAAAGAGTTTTATAAACACCTATAAAAATAAGACTTTTGAATTTAAGAAAAAATTTAAAATGCTGGCAACATATTTTCTCTAAAAGACAAAACAGGAAAAAATGAAATAAAATGTAAAATCACAGTTTTCCTTGTAAAATGAAATTTTCGTTGTTAATAAAAGGAGGATAGATATTGTATCCTTCTGATAAGTAAGTAATTTCTTGTCTCGGGAGTTGATAGTATTTTGAGCTTCTAGATATTTGTTGAAGTGCAAACTAATCCTAGATCTGAGGTATTTGGTGAAAAAACAACAGGTTAGCAAATTGTAGAAACAGTTTCCCTGATATGATTCTCTAATGTTTAATTGCATGTTGCTAAAGATTGAAAAACTCCAGAATAATTTAAGAAAAAAACAGGATATCTACAGGATATAAATATAAAATAGATATGACAGATATAAAATTTTATTGATCATCAAATTTCTACATTACCCTTTTCACTGTCTATTCACTCTGGGTGATTTATAATAAAATAAAAATACAGTTTTAAGACATGGAAGAATGAGAAAGTGGTTTCTGTAGTCAAGAAATTTTCATAAAAGTCATATATAATAATTTTTTTGTTAGCTGCTGCTACTGAAGACCTTGGAAAAGCTCAGAATTGCTCAACACTGGAATGAAAGTGGAAGTTTTTTCTTCTGAAGAAGATTTGGAAAAACTGCCTGAAAAGTTGAACTATTGCTTGATTTGTTTGCTATTACCATTGCAACATAAAGTTCACAAATTTTAGTGGTTGAGAGATTACCTGAAGAACTATGAAGCTGTCCCAGGTTGCTGTTTTTCTTCTCTGGCCAGGCTTCTCTTCTCAAAATGGTAAGTTAACCCTGGTATCCCCCTCGTGTCTAAAAGGACCCAAAATGAAGTTTGAGACCCTGTAAAAAAATTTCCCTGCATATCTGAAACTTGAAATTCCATGACTTTTTCTCATTCTTTCTAAGGGTGATGGGTTTTTTTTGGAGGGGGGTGTATAGTTTTTGCTGGGCAAAAAAAGTTACCAATGTTACCAATTTGGTCATATGTTATTATTTTGTTTAAATTCATTATATTGGGGTATATAATAGCCTCATTTGGTGATATCCATCTTGGGATTTGTAAATACTGGGATTTTCAAACTGTTAGACAAGATTCTATTAAGCTTTTTCTTATGAGATGTTGTTTGAAGTGAGTGTAAGATTTATTTTTATTCCCAAATATGAAAGAGTGCCATCCGAATTCAAGATTAAAACCCTCTATTGCTTATGCTCTCTTCCCCCTGAAGGTTATCCAATCCTTTATCCAACACATTGAGGTGGCTATATAGTACAATTTCCAGTCTGGGACTCCCATCCCCCCTCTAGTCTTATGATCTTGTATATTTTTATATTCAGTTCTCTCTTTTTTCTTGCTCCATATAAATTGATGTGCTATATTTTTTAGTTTGTCATAGAATTTTTTGGGTAGCTTTATAGGGACTGTTTGAAAAAGGAAATTTCATTGTGTTCAGAAATGTTCGAATTAGTACACTAGTGAAAAAAGGAATTTTAAAAAAACATTCCAGTAGCTAGAAACAACCTTTTTTACTCCTGGTCACATATGGCCGGAGGACTCCACGTGTTCAAAACATTTTTTTTTCATTTCATTATGTTCAGAAATGTTCATATTAGTATGCCAAAGCCAAAGATGGTAAAAAAAATTCTGATTTGGCAGGCTATTCTATCTATAAATTAAAAAATATGCACACAGATGTGGTGGGGAGGCCCTTTTCTGAGCAAAATAAAGAAATAAGCATCACTTTTTTCGTTTCAATTTTCATACCATTGTGTTCAGAAATGTTCAAATAAGTTTCCCAATACCAAATCTGGTTTAAAAAGTCAGATTTTGCAGCCTAATCTAGATGAAAATGAACAAAATTTCACAAAAACGGGGGAGGCAGGGTTTGATGAGCAAAATAAACAAATAAGCATTTTTTATTTCACTTCAATTTTCATTTCATTGTGTTCAGAAATGTTCAAATTAGTATACTAGTGAAAAAAGTATATAAAAAGACCCTTCCAGTAGCTAGAACCAACCTTTTTATACTCCGGGTCTAAAAAGACCCGGAGGGTAACAAGTATATAGTAAATGTGAGGAGAATATCAGGGTTAAGACAATGATAAATCAAGGGGGAAACAGTGTCTGCTTGCATTCATTAAAGTAAGTTACTTTTAGAAAAGACAAACAGTTTCATTTTTCTCTTGTGGCTTTCAGGAAATTTGTGATGCCAAATTCTTTAATAATATTATAGATTTATAATTCCAATCCTTTTTTCAAATAATGTTTTTTAACAACTGATTTGTAAATAGCAAAGTACTTTGTATCAGTATTATAAATTTATACCTATTTAGAGGGTCTTTGTTTCAGTTAATAAGCAACTTGGTATGATAATAACCAAGAGATTACCATGTCTAAGATGAGCTTCATATATCAGAATGTTTATATCAGGATAAATACAAATAAATCAGTGGAAGTCTAAATTCACAGCGATTATATCATTCACAAGAGGATGAGGATAATATTGACTTCAGTAGACACTGAACCTAACTTTGTTTAATATTCATAGTAATCTTCATACTTTTGAACCAATCATATATTTATCATTTGTTACAAAAGTGAAAGAAGAGAACTGGAACTGGCCTCTATCAACAGAGAACATAGAAGGCATTCCTTTCTCAATATTTGCAAATATAATTGAAAACACATCAATACAATGAGTGAATGTTATCCCATATCATGCTTTTACTTTCAAATTTGATAGATGAAGGGTTAGAAGAACAAGGGAAGTACATGAGTGTGTTAAAAAATTACAGAATAAATTATATGTGGCAGCACGGATAAAAATAAACAAACTAAATTTATCTCAGCATCTACTGTTGTCGTACTATCGCAACACCATTGAGAGTGTCTTGACATACAGCATTCTAGTTTGGTATGGGAGCAGCTCTGTAGCAAACAAAAAAGCTCTACAGAGAATTATTAAAACTGCCCAGAACATCATTGGGTTCCAGCTACCCGCCCTGGATGGCATCTTCACATTTCGCTGTTCTACGAAGGTACATAACATTCTCAAAGACTTTTCTCATCCTGCTTACAATCTTTTTGAACTGTTGCCTTCTGGCAGAAGATATAGAACAACTAGAATTCAGACCACACGTTTCCTGAATAGTTTTTATCCCAGAGCTATACTCGCATTTAACAATGAACTAAAGGGTCACCATCAGTGATCTGTTGGACAATATTACGCAGTTTGTCATGTAGATGGTTGAGTGGTTCAGGGTGGGAAATTTGTAGTGGGTGGGACATTTTATTCTATTTTTTATTTTATTTTTTATTCTATTTTAAATTTACCTATTCTGATTTTATGTATGGTGGGACTGGTCTCTGGGTGTCACACGACTTTCATTGCCAATGACAATTCATTGTATTGACAATGACAATAAATTCATTATCATTATCATTATCATTATTATATGTATTGAGAAATTAGTATAAGGTTAATATTAGTAAGCAATAGTTCAATATTTCTAAGAAAGGAACTGTTGGCAGCATTTAAAATTTTGGTTACATGTTGCTGATGAATTATACATGGAAAGAAGGCAGGGTGATTAAAACCGAGAAAGGTTTAATCATGAAAACCCAATACATATATCAGTCAGAAAGATTTCTCCAGGACCAACAAGGATAAAGCAAAGTGCTGTCAAGTATGAAATTCCACAGAATTACAGGCAAATTACTTTGGGGGGAAATTTTCATAGCCTTACATAGCCTCTCTTTATCTCCCTATACCAAGATTTGCTTAAATCTTGCATTAGCAAAAAAAGCTAACATATTATATGTAGTTTTTAATGACCACTTGAAGCCTCCCCAACATAACTTGTTATGGTCTTAAAGTGAGTCAACTCATATGACAATTTTATGATCTTTATGTACTGTTGTGATTCAGTCTGAGGCTCCTCAGGGAACGGCTGGAACTCTGCCGGCTCCATGCTCAGAGGGGGAGGACGAGGAACAGGAGGAGGAGGAGAACCAGGCAGATGGGGAACAGGAATGTCAGGACGAGGAGGAGGGGGAACAGTCTGAGACCCCTGGGGGGGAGCTCTCCCCAGCAAGCAGCCTGGAGTCATTAGATGAGAATGCACAAGCCATCATAGATATGAGGCAGAGAAGGGCAGCACAACGAAGGGGACAATTAGCCAGGTATTTCCATCCCTAATAGGCAACAGCTGGGTTTGGGTGTGGTTCTCCTCAAAAAGGTTGAAAAGGCAGGCCCGCCCTTCCTGTATTGTGGAGAGTTATCTTTTGGGAGTCCTGTGACCTTGCTTCGTTCCTTGGCGTTTCTGATTCTGGCTTGTGGCCTCGAAGGCTGAAAACTTGGGGGAGGCGTGGTGTGTGTGCCAGCAAGAAGCTTGTTGTATTGTCTGGCCGTTGTGACTCTTCTGTGAAGCTTCATAGCATTCCAGTTTGTAAGAACAGTTTTTGTTATCTGTGTTTGTTTTCAAAGATATTAAATGACTTTGTTTTTTACCAGTGTGTCTGGATACTCTTTTTAGTTGGTGTTGACGTCTGGGGGAACCCAGACAGAACATGTACTGGCCATTAAACAAATTACTATTGTCATTACATAAATCCATAGTTGTTAAGAGAAACAATGATTTACTGTGGCCTGCCAAAAACTGCTGGTTTTTAGCAAAACTGTCATAACACAGGGTCATGTGACTGCAGGACATTGTAAATGACCATGAAATGCAGCTGAGTTGCCTAGTGACCCAAATGTGATCATGTCACCAATTGGCTGAGCAGTGGTTGGAATTTCAAATTCAAGTTGTAAGTTTCCCCTTTGAAATGAGGACTATCTGTAATGTTGATTAAGTGTATAGCAGGTATCGGTTTATTTTAGACAAAAGAAGAAAACTAAGAGACCTTTTTGTGCAGTCATGCTGGTTTCTTTTGAGATCTCTTAGTTTTCTTCTTCATTGGAATTGTGCTAGACTGACCCTTTCAGGGTCACTGACTTTTCACAGTTCCCCAAGCTTCTTGGGCTGTTTTCCCCTGAGGATTCTCATCCATGAAATCCTTCCCAAGCTCTCTCTAAGTTTATTGAAATCAGTTCTCTTGAAGTCCAAGACTTTAGTTTGACTTTGATCTTGCTCTTGCATAATGTTGAATTCAAATAATACATGGTCACTCCCCCACAAGGTTCCTGTTAGTTCAACATCTTATATATTTCATTTCTGTTACTGAGAATTAAATCCAGTATGGCGGATCCTCTAATTCTCTTCTCTACCTTTTGGGACATAAAGTGATCAGCTAGATTTGTCAGGAATCTGTTTGACCTTCCACTAGGTTGGTCTCCCATTGATGTCAGAGTAGTTAAAGTTCTCATTCCTATTGTGATGTGCTTCCTACATACCTTAGTTAACTGATTAGCAAACACTCATCTGCCCTCATCACCTCGAGGTTCAACTACTGTAATGCTCTCTACATGGGGCTACCTTTGAAAAGTGTTCGGAAACTTCAGATCGTGCAGAATGCAGCTGCGAGAGCAGTCATGGGCTTACCCAGGTATGCCCATGTTTCACCATCACTCCGCAGTCTGCATTGGCTGCCGATCAGTTTCCGGTCACAATTCAAAGTGTTGGTTATGACCTTTAAAGCCCTTCATGGCATCGGACCAGAATATCTCCAAGACCGCCTTCTGCCGCACGAATCCCAGCGACCGATTAGGTCCCACAGAGTGGGCCTCCTCCGGGTCCCGTCAACTAAACAATGTCGGTTGGCGGGCCCCAGGGGGAGAGCCTTCTCTGTGGCGGCACCGACTCTCTGGAACCAACTCCCCCCGGAGATCAGAACTGCCCCTACTCTTCCTGCCTTCCGTAAACTCCTCAAAACCCACCTTTGCCGTCAGGCATGGGGGAACTAAACATCTCCCCCTGGGCACATTTAATTTATACATGGTATGCTTGTGTGTGTGTCTGTTAGTATATGGGTTTTTTTAAATCTTTAAATATTTTAATTAATTGAATTATTTATGATTTGTTTTACACTTGTTGTGAGCCGCCCCGAGTCTTCGGAGAGGGGCGGCATACAAATCCAAATAATAAATAAATAATAAATAAATATTTCTTCTATTTGGTTAGTTGGGTGTACTGTAGTATACATTAGATAATGTCAATATTTTTTTCTTTTATATTGACCAAAATGCATTCAAGATTTTTTAACCATTATTCTGTTGTATTTTTGTTGAGCTATAGTTGTTTCTTATATATAGCAGAAGTCTACCTCCGTTTATTAGGTCTGTTTCTTTTAAGTAATTTAACTCTCTCTAGTTGTATATTCCATTCATAGGTTTCATCCCACCAAAATAGATACTTTGATTATCAGAACTGACCTTGTAGGTCATGTAGTCCAACCCCTCAATCCAAGCAGGAAACCCTACAACATTTCTGACAAATGGTAGTTCAATCTCTTCTTGAAAGATTCCAATGATGAAACACCCACAACCTCGGAAGGCAAATTGTCCATTGGTTGATTTTTTTCACTATCAGAAAATTTATCTTTATTTCTAGGTTGAATCTCTCCTTGATCACTTTCCAGCCATTATTCCTTGTCTGGCCTTCAGGTACCTTGAAAAATAGCTTGACTCCTTCCTCTCTGTAGCAGCCCCTCAAATATTGGAACACTGCTATCAAGTCTCACTTCATCCTTCTTTTCACTAGACTAGTCATGCCCAGTTCCTGTAATCGTTCTTCATTTGTTTTATTCTCCAGTCCCCTAATCATCCTGGTTGCTCATCACTGCACTCTTTCTAGAGTTGCAATATCTTATTTATAGTGTAGTGATCAAAACTGGATGCAGTAATCTAGGTGTAGTTTTACTAAGACTTTATAGAGTGGTATTAGATCTTGATTATATCCGAGGGTGGGCTACTGTCTGGACGGGGGGCTGGGGGAGCACAGTGGGGTAGTGAAAATGGAGCTCCACCCCAGAGCACCCAATTTGCACTGAAAGATATTGAAAGAAAATGCATCCTGCATAAGCCATGCCCACAATGTATTAGTAAAAATTTTGGTAGCCCTTCACTGATTATATCCCTCTGTTAATGCAACTCAGGATTGCATTGGCTTTTTTGGCTGCCACAGCACACTGCTAGCTAATATTTAACTGGCTGTCCACTAAGACTCCAAGTTCCCTCTCACAGTCACTGCTATTAATGCCAGTTTCACCCAGTTTATATGTGTATATTTGGTTTTTCTTGCCTAATTATAAGACTTTACTTTCCTCTACTTTGAATTTCATTAGGTGGGAGCCAGTGTTCAATCTGTCAAGATTCATCTGGATCTTGTGCCTATCTTCAATGGTGTTAGCTATTCTTGACATTAATATTATCTGCAAATTTGATAAGTTCCCCTTCTATTCATCATCTAAGTCATTTGTGAAGCACTGGGCCTAAGCTGGAATATGTCAGATATCAAATGTAATTTAATTATTTAATAATCAAATTTCTACACTGCCCTTTTCATCTGAGTCACTCTGAGTGATTTGCAATACAAATTACCATGTTAAGACATGGAAGAATGAGAAAATGTTTTCCATTACCAAGAAGTTTTCATAAATTCATGTATGAACCTGGGAAGATTTATCAATGCTGGGATGTAAGTGGGTTTTTTCCCTCTTCTGAAGAGATAGAAGCACAGCATGAAAAGTTGAACTGTTGCTTCATTTGTTTGTTATTCATTGCAATACAAAGTTCACAAAGTTCTCCTGAAGTCCTCATTTAGCTAGCAAGGTCATATTTTTATTCCAATAATACTTCCTTTTCACAAGTTCCGTAACAAAACGCTCAGAGAAATCAGCTGAAATAGCTAAACTGCTGAACTGAATTTTAGTAGCTGGGAGATTACCTAAAGAGCTATGAAGGCCTGGCTGCTCCCGACTGCTGTTTTTCTTCTCTGGCCAGACTTCTCTTCTCAAAAAGGTAAGTTAAAACAAAGAGAAATCAAGGGGGAACTAGTGCCTGATTGCATTCATTAAAGGAAGTTACGTTTAGAAAAGACAAACAGTTTCATTTTTCTCTTGAGGCTTTCTGGACATTTGTAATACCAGATTCTTTTAAAATATCATGGATTTATAATTCCAATCCCATTTTCAAATACAAGATTTTTCAGCAGTTAATTTGTAAATAGCAAAATACTTCACATCAGTATTATAAATTCACAACAATTCGGAGGATCTCTGTTTCAGTTAATAAAGAAATTGATATGATCATAACCAAGTAATTACCATGACTAAGATGACGTTTCATAAGTCAGAGTGATTGAAGTTGTAGAGATGTATTTTAGTTGGGTATCGTATATATCAGAATAAATACAAAGAAATTAGCGGATGTCTAAATTGAAAATGGTTGTATCTTTTACAAGAAGACAACGAAGGCAATATTGACTTCACAATATTTTGAAGTTCAGACTATATTTTCTAAGACTATATTCCTATTTTGAGCCAATCATATATTTATCACTGTTTTGGATGGTTGCAAAAGTCATTCATGAAGGAAAAGAAAGAAATAGAACTGGTCTTAATCAACAATCAGTGATGGGGAACCTTTTTTTCCTCAGGTGCTGAAAGAGCATGGGCACGTGCTATCGCCCATGTGTGAGTGTTCACACCCATAATTCAATGCCTGGGGAGGGCGAAAACAGTTTTCTCTGCCTCCTAGAGGCTATCCAATTTCAGACTTTTTCAAATTCAATAGCTGAATTCACTAGCTGATGGGTTAGAGGCAATTATTCTATAATTATTTTCTTCCTGATTCTGACCGGAACAATCTGGAACTGAATATATTCAAAACTGTAAAAAAAAATGGTAGACTTTAGGAGAAACCCATCTGTACTTTCACCTCTTACAATACTAGACAATACAGTATCAACAGTAGAGACCTTCAAATTCCTATGGTCAACTATATCGTAAGATCTAAAATGGACACCTAACATAAAAAACATCATCAAAAAAGCACAACAAAGAATGTTCTTTCTGCACCAATTCAGAAAGCTCAAACTGCCCAGGAAGCTACTGATACAGTTCTACAGAGGAATTATTGAGTCTGTTATCTACCCCTCTATAACTGTCTGGTTTGGTTCTGCAATCCAACAAGACAGACACAGACTTCAGAGGATAATTAGAACTGCAGAAAAAACAATTGCTACCATCCTTTCTTCTATTGAGGTCCTGTATACTGCACAAGTCAAAAAGTGGGTTGTGAAAATATTTACTGACCTCTCACATCCTGGACACAAACTGCTTCAATTCCTACCCTCAAAACAGCACTAAAGAGCAATTCACAACAGAACAATTCCTTGTGTGTCCAATCACACTTGCCAATAAAATTCTATCTCTTCCCTTGGGGCCTGCCAGACAACATTGTTTAGTCGACAGGACCCAGAGAAGGTCAACTCTGTGGGACTTTATCGGCTGCTGGGATTTACGAACACTTTTCAAATGTAGAGAGCATTGCAGTAGTTGAACCTTGAGATGACGAGGGCATGAGCGACTGTGAGCAATGACTCCCTGTCCAAATAGTGCCGCAACTGGTGCACCAGGTGAACCTGTGCAAACGCCCTCCTTGCCACAGCCGAAAGATGATGTTCCAATTTTAGCTGTGGATTGAGGAGGAAGCACAAGTTGCGGACCCTCTCCGAGGGGGACAATAATTCCCCCCCCAAGGTAATGGACAGACAGATGGAATTGTCCTTGGGAGGCAAAACCCACAGCCACTCCGTCTTGTCAGGGTTGAGTTTGAGCTTGTTTACACTCATCCAGACCCCAAAAGCCTCCAGGCACCGGAACATCACTTCCACCGCTTCACTGACTGGACATGGGGTGGAGATGTACAACTGGGTATCATCAGTATGCTGATGATACCTCACCCCATGCTGTTGGATGATCTCACCCAGTGGTTTCATGTAGTTATTAAATAGTGGGTGGGGACTGTTCTGTCTGGGTGCCCCAGACTTCAACACCAACTGGAAAAAGCAGCTAGACACGCTGGTAAAAGCACAAGCACTTTATAGTTTGAAAAATAAACACAGAGAAAAACCTGTTCTTCCCAACAGGCAGGCTATGAGACTTCACAGCAGAGTCCTGATGGCCAGACAATACAGCAGACTTCTTGCTGGCACACCCACCACTGTAGACAATAAGACCCACACCTTTCCCCCCCAAGGTTTCAGTATTCAAGGTCACAAACCAGAATTCCAAGATGCCAAAGATCACAGCCAGGTCCCAGGACTCCCAAAGATAATACTCCACAAGCCAGGAAGGGTGGGTCTGCCTTTTCAGCCTTTCCAGAGAGCACCACACCCAAACCCAGCTGTTGCCTCTTTAGTGCTGAAAGTACCTGGCTAATTGTCCCCTTCGTTGTGTTGCTCTTCTCTGCCGGAGATCGATTATTGCTTGTGCATTTTCGTCTAAGGAATCCAGGCTGCTTGCTGGGGAGAGCTCCCTCTCGGGGGACTCTGGCTGTCCTCCCTCTCCCTCAGCCTGACATTCCTCCTCCCCGTCTTCCTGAACCTCCTGTTCCTCATCCTCCCCCTCTGAGCAGGAAGCCGGCAGAGGATCAGCCGTTCCCTGAGGGGCCTCAGACGGAATCACAACAGGGACCGACCCCTGAGGCACCCCACAAGAGAGAGACCTAGAGGTCAAGCTCTGACCCCCCACTAACACCGACTGCGACTGACCAGAAAGGTAGGAGGAGAACCACTGAAGAACAGTACCTCCCACTCCCAACCCCTTCAGCCGGCACAGAAGGATACCACGGTCGATGGAATCGAAAGCTGCTGAGAGGTTAAGAAGCACCAGGACAGAGGACAAGCCCCTGTACTGGGCCCGCCAGAGATCATCCATCAGTGCAACCAAAGCAGTTTCCGTGCTGTAGCCAGGCCTGAATCCTGACTGTTGAGGGCCTAGATAATTGGCTTCTTCCAAGAACTCTGAAAGTCCCATTTGAGTCCCATCTCAAGCAGGAGGCATTCCTGGCCTTAAAGGTGGCCTTCATGAAGGAGCCAATCCACAAAGACCCAGAACCCCACCATTCATTTGTAGTAGAAGTGGATGTGTCAGACATTGCCGTCAGAGCCATGCTTCGCCAGGCTCATGAGGATGGCAGTCCTCTTTTCCCATGCACTTATTATCCCAGCAAGTTAAATCCATCCGAGCGCAAATACACAATTTGGGAGAAAGAGTTGTTTGCCATTAAGACCACATTCAAGACCTGGAGGCATCCCCTTGAGGAGTATTGACATCAAGTAGAAGTTTGGACAGACCACAAGAACCTGGAATTCCTATAAAGTGCAAGGAAACTTAACCAGCACCAGATCTGGTGGTCCTTCTTTGCCCAATTCAACTTTAAAGTCACCCATATCCTGAGTGGATGTAACCACCTGGCAAATGCCCTATCCTGCAAACCTGAATACATCCATGTCGAGGACCCACTGCTGTCTCATATTATCCTGCCAATCAAGTTGTTTATGGCTGTCCACAACCCTGTTGATCTACGAAGACATATTCGGGAGGAGAAGCAGAGGATGATTTTGTAGAGCAACGGAAGTGGAACATAGGGCCTGAGTCTCCTTGGACCTTCTCAGAAGACCTTCTCCACTTTTTGAGACAAATTGTATGTCCCAGCAGGACTGCTCTGAGGTCTGATTTTAACCCAATGCCATATTAACCCTGTGTCAGGACATTTAAGTCTCTTTAAGATACTTCACTTGGTTTCCCGGACTTTTTGGTGACCCTGACTCCGTCATGACATCCAATCATATATGACCTCCTGTATCTGGTGTTGCCAGGCCAAGTCAGCCATGGGAGCATCTCCTGGTCTGGTGCAGCCTTTGGTGAGGCCAGAGAGACCCTGGGAGTCCATCTCCATGGACTTTCTAATGGACTTGCCTCTGTCCACCAGTTTCATGACTGTGTTCATGGTGGTAGACATGCTGATGAAGATGGTGCATTTCATCCCCTTTCAAGTATTATCATCAGCTCGCTCCATTGACCACATATTTATTCAGCATGTCTTCTAGTTACATGGGCTGCCAGATAGGGTCATGTCAGACAGAGGGGCCCAATTCACCACCCAATTCTGGAAAAGTCTGATGTCAGCTCTAGAGATCCAAGTCTGTTTATCATCAGCGCATCAAACTGAAACTGACAGAGGCATGGAGAAGGTGATTGGCATCCTTGAGCAGTACCTGCATTGTTTTGTCAATCAACAACAGGATAATTGGGCAGAGTACCTCGCAGTGGTCAACTCCCAACACACTTCCATCCAAACCACTCCTTTCTTAGACAATTTGGGCTACCGCCCCCACTTCTTCCAGCTCACGCTCCTTGATTCCCCATTTCCTGCAGCAGAGGACTTCTCGTTCAAGCTGCAGGCCATTCACCAATTGGTATATGAAACCAATTGGTACATGAAAGGGTACATGAACAAGGCCAAGGTGGATTACAAAAAGGTCATGGATCACTCTTGAAGAGCCACACCACCATTGGTGATAGGGGATCGAGTATGGCTCTCTACCAAGCATCTCCCCACTGACTGACCAGTCTGCAAGCTCAACCATCACTATCTGAGGCCATTTCCAGTGGAAGCAGTCATGTTCCTGTGACTTATTGCCTGACCTTGCCCCTCTCCATGTCCATCCCTTGTTCCACTCTTCCCTTCTTGTTCCTGACAATCCTGCCTGTCTGCTCCATCTTCTTCATCAACCACAGCCATTGCCCAGTATATGAGATGAACTGCCCAAATTTGAGGTCACCAGCATTCATGATTCACAGTGGCTGAAGGGCTGGTTCCAGTACCTCATCGAGTGGAAGGGGAATGGGCCAGAAGATTTCATGTGGAAGGATGTGATCTCTGTTCAAGCTCCTGACTTGGTTCATTGATTCCATGAACAATTCCCATCACAACTGCATCCAGGCTGACAGATCCAGGGGAAGGGCCCTGTGGTGAGGGATAGTGTTGTGCATGCCTGCATCCTGCAGAGCTGGTCATGGATCCCGAGGACCAAGAGGCGGTTGTGGTGCAGTACCATCGATCCTGGCACCTGAGTCTGATAGTGAGGAGGGTCACATGAGTGATACAGAAGAAGAGGAGAGGGTCTCTTATTCTCGAGGCTAGGGCATGCAGGGCTGCTAGCAGACAAGATTGGCTACACAGGAGGAGGTCTCTTTGAGAGAGAGCTGCAGGCTAATTAGCCGTGCCCTTAGATTATTTAAGTCCTAACCACGCTGAGCATAGTTGCAGGGAACAACGTCATTTCTGAATCTTGACTCATGTGTTGCCAGTTTGCATTCCAGTTCAGATTTGCTTCTTGCATTTGCTAGTTTGTATGTCGCTTTTGACTTCTGCATTTGTATTTCAGCAAGGAACTTGTCTCTTGCATTTGCCAGTTTTGGGACTTATGCCAAATACAGTAAAACTTGCCAATTATCTTTTGGACTTTGGCCAGCTGTTAAGATAGTGTATTAACAGCTGGTATTGTGAACAGAATAACTTCTGCCTTTTCTTTTGCTTTTCACATTCCTAAGAAGTTATTAGGAGACTTTGCGTTAATTACAAAAATAAACTGTATTTGAATGCTTGTGTGTGCATAATTATTTGGAGGCTCTGCGCTGGGGCAGAACATTAATCATGAAAATCCAATACATAAAACTGTCAGAAAGATTTCTTCAGGACCAACCAGGGTAAGTCAAAGTATTGGCAAAGATGAAATTCCACAGAATCATATACAAAGAGAATGCAATTTTGAGAGCCCCTCAACCTCTCTCTACCTTTCTATCCACAGATTTGTTTAGATTAGGCAAGGCAGGTTTGCATATTATAGCTAGTCCTTAAATTATTATCCACTTGGAGCCTACTCATCACAATCATAATTTGTTATGATTTTAAAGTGACTGATTCAATTTTATGACCTTTTTTGTACTGGCCATTAAGCAAATTACCATGGTCAATAAGCAAATCCATAGTCATTAAGATAAGCAATGATTTGCTATGGGCAGGGGTTGTTACAAACTGGAAGTAAATATTGCAAAAGTTGTTGTATCCTGAAATGGCTACCTTGTAATTCCTGTAAATAGTTTGTTCCGTCTTCCAGCGCTGTCTGAGCCGAAGCAGGAAGTCGCTCCTGATTGGCTCAGACGCGGCTGGCTCTTGCTTTGGCGGGAGCCGCAAATGTATAAAAGAAGCGGCTTTTCCAAGCAGAGTCAGTCGGTACTCGCTGAATTGTCACTTGCCTTGCTGAGCTGTCACTTGTTCTCTGAGCTGAATTAAAAGTACCGATTTGCTTGAACCCTGTCTCTGGGTCTACTTCACTGGCGACGAACGGACGGAAGAAACATCGCGTGCAACATGAGCAAAGTCCAGATCGGCCAGGCTCCGGAGCTCTTCGACCCCGAGAAAACGTCCTGGGACGAATACATGGCTACCTTCGAGATCTTCCTCGAGGCAGCAGGGATACAGGACGCCGAAGCCGATCGCAGACGGGCTATTTTTCTGAATTACTGCGGCCCAGAAATCCGTGGCCTCGCCCAGACTCTCACCGACCCGCAGCCAGCAAGAACCGTCGCATGGGACATCCTACAAGACAAGTTAGCGAGCCATTTCAAACCGACCAAACCAGCCATGGTTTTTCGGCATCAGTTCTCTATGATGGCTCAGAAGGAAACAGAATCTATCAACCAGTTTACAACGCGACTTCGGACGGTGCTTGCACAATGCAAGTTTAAAGACCTGGAAGCTCGCCTCACCGATGCCTTGGTTTTTGGCATGAGAAGCGCCACGGTGAGGAACAAACTCCTCACCGAAGACGAGCCGACTCTGCAAACCGTAATTAAACTAGCGCAAACCGCAGAAGCCGCCGACGCAGCAGCTAGAGAATTAAAAGAACACGGAAGGCGAGAACTCATCGCCAAGATTGACTCCGCGTCTCCCCGCGCCGTGGAATCAGACGACCCCAGCCAACCAGCTCACAACGGGGACAACTGCTTCCTGGTACAAGACCAGCCGAGACACCACAGAGCTACTCACCCAGCCCCCTGCGTGGGCTGCCGGGGAAACCACCAGCGCCATCGATGCCCCTTCCGAGACGCCACATGCCGCCGCTGCAACCGTCGAGGCCACATCGCCATCGCATGCAGAGCAACGGCACCAGAGGAGAGATTCGCCACACCGCAATACCAACGACCACAAAACCAGACCCCCCAACCGCGAGAAAATAGACCGTTCCGCTATTCGGGTCAAAAGAACTACTCAACCGCTAACCGCGACTACTATAGAGGTAACACTCAATTTTCCGTGAATAACACGGCAACAAAAAAAGGGGCCAAAATTGTTATCTCACTGTTACTAAATAACCAACCATGCTCGATGGAGCTTGATACTGGGTCTAGGTATACCATTATGCCTTGGGAGAAGTTTAAACTGTATATGCCTAATATGTCTAAATCTGATCTAAAACAAACCTCTTTAGTGATCAGGGATTTTCAAGGGGGGGTAATCTCGGTCCTGGGCACAGCAAATGTACCTATTGTATTCAAGAATGTCAAATGTACCCTACCCATGCTTATTGTAACGGGGGCTAAGCACTCTCTCTTGGGGTTGGCTTGGATGGAACCTTTGGGGATTGAAATTTCGGGTGTGTGTAATGTAAACTGTGATAATATGCCTAACTTTGTGCAAGAGTTCCCCGAAGTGTTCAGCCCCACCTTAGGATCGTATAAGGGGCCCCCTATATCATTTTCTATTGACCCCAAGGTCCCACCAGTCAGGCTAAAACCTCGCAGGGTTCCCCTTCCGCTTCTCCCCAAACTAGACCTGCAGCTTGATAAACTTATAAGCCAAGGTATTTTGGTCCCTGTGGAACAAGGGCCATAGGAAACGCCCATAGTTACGCCTCTGAAGCCAGATGGTTCCTTAAGGGTTTGCGCTGACTATAAATCTACCCTAAATAAGGCCCTCCAACATCACCCCTACCCCATCCCGGTGGTGCAACAAGTCCTACACTCCCTGGGGGAAGGAAAAAGATTTGCAAAGATCGACCTCGCGCAAGCTTACCAGCAGCTTCCGGTCGATGAACAAACAGCAAACGCACAAACAATTGTAACGCACAGGGGGGCTTTCAAATGCATGAGGTTACAGTTTGGGGTGAGCATAGCCCCAGGGATATTCCAGAGCATTATGGAACGCCTATTGTCAGGGGTAAATGGGGCCATTCCATATTTTGATGACATCTTAATTGCAGGGGAAAACCAGGAACAAGTAAACAAAAGAATAAGGGAAGTACTGAAGAGGTTACAGGATAAAGGGTTAAGAATCAAGCCTGACAAATGTGTCTGGGGAACCAACAGTACAGAATTCCTAGGATATAAAGTAGACAAAGAAGGTATCCACCCCACAACAGAGAAGCTGAGAGCCATTAGGGAAGCCCCAGAGCCACGAGATAAGAATGAGCTGCAGGCATTTTTAGGCCTCCTTAATTTTTATTCCATTTTTTTAAAGCAGAAGGCAACAGTAGCAGAGCCTCTACATCGTTTACTCCAGAAGGAAACCCGCTGGACCTGGGGGGAAACTGAACGTGAAGCTTTTTTCCAAATAAAGCAATTACTAACTTCTAAAAGTGTGGTAGTCCAATATAGTGCTTCACTACCCATTAGGTTCACGTGCGACGCTTCACCGTACGGCATAGGAGGAGTCCTAGCTCACGTTCTGCCTAATAAGACAGAGGCCCCAATAGCATTTTTCTCAAGAACCATGACCAGCACAGAGAGGAATTATAGCCAGTTAGACAAAGAGGCTCTAGCTTTAGTGGCAGGGGTAAAGAAATTTCACAATTACATTTTTGGAAGAAGTTTTGAATTAGTCACTGACCACAAGCCTTTACTAGGTCTGCTAGCCCCCAACAAGCCCGCTCCGCCTTTTATGTCTCCAAGACTGATCAGATGGGCTCTTTTCCTCTCAGGGTACCAGTATGATCTCACCCACAAGGGGGGAAAGGAAATCAATCACGCAGACGGCCTCAGCAGGTGCCCCATAACAGACTTAGTGGAGGACCCTGCTCCTTCCACAGATGTACTAATGATAGAACTCGAGGATAACCCACTAACCACGGCCAAAGAGGTAGCTGCACACACGCAGCAAGATCAAATCCTTAAACAAGTGGTAAACTGTGTACTTAAGGGATGGCAAAATGATTCTGTGAAACCTGAATTGTGTGACTTCAAAACCAAAAGACTTGAGTTATCTTATGTAAAGGGTTGTCTGCTGTGGGGAGATAGAGTGATCATCCCCAAAAGCCTAAGGGAAAAGGTACTCAAAATGTTACATGTGGGCCATCCTGGGATTGTCAGGATGAAGAGCCTAGCAAGAGGGCATTTATGGTGGCCAGGTCTGGATGCTGATATTGAGAGCTGGGTTTCGAGGTGTGAACCATGCCAAGAGTCACGGCCTAATCCCCCCAAAACAACTCCGGCTGAGTGGGAGCAGCCTGCTGGTCCTTGGTCAAGAATCCACATTGACTTTGCTGGTCCAGTGGGGTCCCAGTATTTCTTAATAGTGGTTGATGCGTTCTCCAAATGGGTGGAAATAATAGCAATGAACAACATAACCACAAGTGCCACCATCAAGGTATTGAGTAGACTGTTTGCCTCCCATGGTTGCCCAGATATCTTAGTGTCTGACAATGGGCCACAGCTAACAGCCAGGCAATTCGAATTGTTCCTAGATGGCCTAGGGGTCAGGCATGCCCTCATCTCGCCTTACTCGCCTTGGGCTAATGGATTGGCAGAACGTTACGTTCGTGTGGCAAAGGAGGCATTGCGCAGGTCAGGCCCTGGGGATGTACAACAAAACCTGGACCAATTCTTACTCACCCAACACATCACCCCTAACTTGCACACACATGTAAGCCCTGCAGAGTTATTAATGGGAAGGAAATTAAGGTCACCACTATATAGGTTGAACCCAAGGTTCTGTATTAATAATAATCAAATGTGTGTAAAACCTGAAAGAGAAATGTATTTGGGACAAAATGTATATGTAAAAAGTTTTGATGGAAATGTAAACTGGATGAAAGGAATTGTTGTTAAGCAAAATGCACCAAAGACTTATATTGTAAAACTAGAGGATGGTCGTTTGTGGAAACGACACATAGACCACATTCGGAAGCGAACAGAAAATCAATTGCCACAAACCGCTGACATGGACTCTCCCCCTTCAACAGACTTTAACACACTGCCCGAGTTAAGAAACACGCAAAGAGACTTATCGGGCCAGGGGGAGCCATCCAGCGACGCCGAGCCATCCTCATCCTCCGAAGCCTTCATTGGGCCCGCCAGGCCAAGTCCGCCGCGCCGGGAGAACAGCGGCGAGCCATCCTCCACAGTCGGTGTCGAAGGAGAAATTGAACTGCGCAGGTCAGAGCGAGCTTCACGGAGGCCCCACCGATTGGACGACTTTGTCACGTGGCTTTCGTGATGGATGTGTCCAACTATGAGGGGAGGGGTGTTGTATCCTGAAATGGCTACCTTGTAATTCCTGTAAATAGTTTGTTCCGTCTTCCAGCGCTGTCTGAGCCGAAGCAGGAAGTCGCTCCTGATTGGCTCAGACGCGGCTGGCTCTTGCTTTGGCGGGAGCCGCAAATGTATAAAAGAAGCGGCTTTTCCAAGCAGAGTCAGTCGGTACTCGCTGAATTGTCACTTGCCTTGCTAAGCTGTCACTTGTTCTCCGAGCTGAATTAAAAATACCGATTTGCTTGAACCCTGTCTCTGGGTCTACTTCAAAAGTGATACAAAACAGGGTCATATAACTGTAGGACACTATAAATGACTATAAATGCAATAAAGTTGCCCAATGTCCAAAGTGTGATCATGTCACCATTGGGATGGGCAACTGTCAGAACTTCAAATCCAAGTTGTAAATATTCCCCTTTGGAACTTTGAATGTCATTAGTCAATGAGTCATTAGTCAAGGACAACCTATAGCATGGATTAAGTATGTAGCAGGTATTAGTTTACTAGTTTAGACAGAAATGGGAACTAATTATGAGAGAAATTTGTTATCTCACAGCTCATAAGAGTAGATAGGAAGAACAAGCAGGTAAGATAATTTAATGTAAATTTATTTTCAGCATGTAATGAACCAGATGAGATTGACTTTGGGGAAATTGTGAGTACTGAGAAAGCCAAGTACCTGGAAAATGACCGTGTGCAATACAGATGCAATCCTTCCTATGTCTTGGAAGGACCTGAATGGATCCAGTGTAAAGGAGAAGAATGGACACCTCATCCACCAAAATGCTTAGGTAAACCATCATGCTTTCTTTGACTAGTGTAAACCTGAGAGAAAATGCATAATTCATCCAATAGGAGAAGACTTGCAGGTGCCCAATTTTTTGAGAAGTAGCTTTTCCCTCACTACTGCTGGTTATGTCATGGTGATGTCATGGAACTGGTTCTGTCAGTGCTGGCCCATGGATGCCACCATCTCTTTTGGGGATTCTTTTTTTTGGGGGGGGGGAATTTTTTTGTATGGAATTTTTTTACTGATATTTTTCTTCTGTGCATGCACAGAAGCCAAGTTTCTGGCACTGTGCATGCACTACCATCTTGGTTTTGGCTTTTTCTTTTAAAAAAAGATTAATTTTGGCACTGTGTTGCCACATGGTATGGGAGGAAGTGAACCGGCTGCGAGTTAGAATTGATATATGTAATGTGCTGTATGACAGATCAATTAAATTGCAAATAGATATACAAACTCATAAATTCTGGACCTGCTTTGTAAGGGGGGAGATTATTATTGTTGTAATAGATCAGTGTTCAACTAGAGAGGATAGAATGTGTGTTTTTGTCCTTTCTTAATTCACATTTTTAAATGTTTTTGTCTAGTTTAGTTTAGTTATTTTTATTTGGATTTTATATTTTAACCTTTTCAATAAAATAAAATTGTAAAAAAAAGTGAAATCAATGCTTAGATAAGTTGAGATGTTTTTCAACATACTTCAATAGAATATGGCTCCAGTTGCCTGAAATTTTGTTCCATTATAACTCAGTCAACTCCAAATGTTTTTGCAGAAGATTCTGAGTTAGGCTGTTTGCTCTTTGCTTGAAATAAACAAGACTATCTGTTTGTGCATGCTCCTTCATGTTCCTACAAGCCAGTCCTCTGTGCTATGTCTAAAATCTATTGCAGAATCATAACTTGTTTATCATTAATATTGTGCTCTAACTTGGTTTATTTGCTTTTAATCTGGAACTATAAGTTGTGATTTACAAACCAGGCTGATTTTGTTGGTAGTGGAATAGAGGGAAACCAATGGACAAATTACGTGCCTTGATAAGTTCTACCTTCTTTTATCTCTTTTTAGCACCCTGCAGTATCACAAGACAACAGCTAGCAGCAAAAAACTTGTCCGTGTTTGGGAGTCAAAGAAAAGCTCAGCTTATTCAAAGTAATCAGAGTCTGCAGTTTCAGTGTAATGAAGGATATGTGCTTGTAGTTCCATCAGTTAGAAAGTGTATTGATGGTTACATGGATTTCCCATTATGTATCTCTGGTAAGCATGCTATCAAAATGATTTAATTCTCTAGGATCGTAACTAATTAAAACAATTAGGATAATATAATGAATAAGCTGGTGTGGTTAGAGTGCAACACTGCAGGCTACTTCAGCTAACTGCTAGCTGTAGTTCAGCAATTCACACCAGCTCAAGGTTGTCTCAGCCTTCCATCATATTGCCCCCAGATTGTTGGGGGCAATATGCTGATTCTGTAAACTTACCATGAACAAATGTGTTTGTAATTGTCAGGAATGTTGATCAATGGATTATTTGTCTAATATAGATAGTGAAGGAGGATGTGGACGCCCACCTGCTGTGGACAATGGAGACATCATAGACACACTCAAGGAAACCTATTTACAATCTGAAAGTGTAAATTATCAGTGCCAAAATTTCTACATAATGGAAGGTTCTTCAAGAGTCACTTGCCAAGATGGTCGTTGGTCACAAACACCAACATGTAGAGGTATAAGTAATATCTATATTTTTTTATATACATTTGTGCTTTATAAACAAAAATTGTCCTTTGGGAAAGCTCTTAATACCAGAGCTGTTGTATCAGTATGTTAGTGTCAGAAGGTGTTTTGTGGCCTTGTAATGGAATTAGAAGTGGTAGTATTATGAACCAAGATAAAGAAACTCTCAGAGAGAAACTGCATTATAGTGGAAAATTGTTCAATATCTTCCGACATTTACAAATGTTGTCCTCATTTTGAGAAAACTTCCTGTAAAAATTCACACTCTATATTTAATTTTTCTTAGTATTTCACAGCTGAGTACACAGTGCACTCCCATCATCCCCATCCCCATCAGCAGTCATTCCCAGAAGAGAAATTATAAAACACTCAGTTTACCAACAATCCCCTAATTTTTTTTTTTGAATGATGGTAATAGACAGAGTGGCTGTGGGTCTTGCCTCCCAAGGACAATTCCATCTGTCCGTCCATTACCCTGGGGGGAGAATCATTGACCCCCTCAGAGAGGGTCCGCAACTTTGGCGTCCTCCTCGATCCACAGCTCACATTAGAGAAACACCTTTCAGCTGTCGCAAGGGGGGCATTCGCCCAGGTTCGCCTGGTGCACCAGTTGCAACCCTATTTGGACCAGGAGTCACTGCTCACAGTCACTCATGCCCTCATCACCTCGAGGCTCGACTACTGTAACGCTCTCTACATGGGGCTACCTTTGAAAAGTGTTCGGAAACTTCAGATCATACAGAATGCAGCTGCGAGAGCAATCATGGGCTTTCCCAAATATGCCCATGTTACACCAACACTCCACAGTCTGCATTGGTTGCCGATCAGTTTCCGGTCACAGTTCAAAGTGTTGGTTATGACCTATAAAGCCCTTCATGGCACCAGACCAGATTACCTCAGGGACCGCCTTCTGCTGCATGAATCCTAGCGACCAGTTAGGACCCACAGAGTGGGTCTTCTCCGGGTCCCGTCAACCAAACAATGTCACTTGGTGGGACCCAGAGGAAGAGCCTTCTCTGTGGCAGCCCCGGACCTCTGGAACCAATTCCTCCCAGAGATTAGAATTGCCTCCACCCTCCTTGCCTTTTGAAAGTTGCTTAAAACCCACCTCTGCCGCCAGGCATGGGGGAACTGAGATACACTTCCCCCTAGGCCTTTACAATTTTATGCATGGTATGTCTGTATGTATGATTGGTTTTTATATAATGGGTTTTTAACTGTTTTTAGTATTGGATTTTGTTATATACTGTTTTATTGCTGTTGTTAGCCGCCCCGAGTCTGTGGAGAGGGGCAGCATACAAATCCAATAAATAAATAAATAAATAATAATAATAATAATAATAATAATAATAATAATAATAATAATAATAATGATGATGTTGAAGGAGAAGATGCAATCTGGCATTTTTTTAAAAAGGTTGGCTGAACTTGTTTTTTTGTATAATTCAGACATTTAGTATGAGGAAATCTGGAGGAAGGATAAAATATTTTTCTTCTGCCTTTTGCATATGAAACATTGCCTTGCTTAAAAGAGGTTTATGTATGTTAGGTGGCTTAGTTCATGACTGATAACAGCTGAGAGACAAAAAAAGAGAGGAGGCAAAGACAGATAAAAATCCATTTACATAGATCTCTAATCATTTTATTCCATTGCAACATAGAATTTCCCACCTAAATTTTAATCATTTTATCAAAGGAATTATTCACTGTCAAACTTTGTATGCATCATCAGATCTGTGTTCCTTTGCAGCCCCTTGCACAGCAAGTGGAGAAGATATGAGAGAACACAATATAAAGCTGAAGTGGAACAATGGGGATAAAATATATTCCGAGGATGGAGATGTAGTGGAATTTGAATGTAGAAGAGACTATAAACCACATCCAAATACCACATCATTCAGAGTTACTTGTATGAATGGGAAATTAGACTTTCCAGACTGCATTCCAGTAGGTACATTATCCAGAAAAATGCTTTATTTCACCAATTAACTTTTCTTTCTCCTGTCTATATTTATATACTACGCTAGTGATGGTAAAGTGACCAGATTTTAACATTGGTAAAGAGGTAAATCTTCTCTCCATTTCTCTCTCTTTTTTTCTCTCTCTCTCCCTCCCTCTTTCTTTATCTCCCTTCCTTTATCTCTTTCTTTCTTTCTCTCCATTCCTTTTCCTTTCTCTCTTCCTCCCTGTCTCTTTCTTTCTCTCCCCTCCTTCCCTCCCTCTCGCTCCCTTTCTCTCTCTCTTCCTCCCTCCCTTTATATTTCTCTATCCCTTTCTTTCTCTTTCTCCCTCTATTCCTTCTTCTCTTACTTCTCTATCAGTTTCTCCCTTCCACCCTCCCCTTCTCTCTATTTCCCTCTCTTTTTCTCCCTCCTCTTTCTTTCTTTCTTTCCTTCTTTCCTTCCTTTCTTCTTTCTTTCTTTCTTTCTTTTTCTCCTTCTCTCTTTTCTCTCTCTCTTTCTTCCTCCCTCTCTATTTTTTTTCTTTCTCTCTCTCCCCCTTTCCTCCCTCCCTCTCCCTCTTTCTTTGTCTTCCTTCCTTCCTCTATTTTCTCTCTCTTTTTCTCTCTTCCTTCCTCCCTGTCTCTTTCTCTTCCTTTCTCTCTCTCTCCCTCCTTCCCTCCCTCTCTCCCTGTTTCTCTCTCTCTCTCTCTTCATCCCTCCCTCCCTTTCTCTTTATTTCTCTCTCTTTCTCTCTCTCTCTCCCTTTCTCTTTATTTCTCTCTCTTTCTCTCTCTCTCCTTTTCTTTCTTTCTGTCTCTCTTTCTCTCTCTCTTCTTTTCTTCTCTCTCTCTCTCCATCGATGGTGCATACCTGTGCTGCCTTTCTCACCTGCTTCCAAGATGACACTTATCCAGAGGCAGAGGCACAGTACGCTCAATCTCTCCATTCATGGTACTGAGGCAAAGGTCCGCTGGGGAGGAAAAACGCCAGCTCAGTTTACCCCAGCTCAGTTTTCCCCCAGCACTGGCAAGCAGCATCGGCTGGGGAAAAACTTGGAAGCCACGAAGAAGGAAGCTCAGCTTCCGTGCTGCCCAAAATCGGCCAATGAGAAGGTTTAGCAATCTCCAGCTGACAGCTTCTTTCAAAAAAGCAGGACTTTTAAAAAACGCTGTGGGACACAGGACAAATTGCTAAAAATCGGGACTGTCCTGCTAAAAGCAGGACGTCGGTTGCCTTAAGTGATGTTTAACCTTTTTTTTCTGAGGTGCCAAAAGGGAGTGCCCCTGCATGTGGCCACATCCATAATGTAATGCCCTCCCCCCATGTATGTGCACACAACCACCAGCCCCATGCTGTACCCCTATGCCTACGTACAAGCCTCACTAAAACCTTTTCAATCTCCCCAGTTTCAAATGGCTTTTCTGAACCCTGTGGAGGGTGAAAAAAATGGCCTAATTGGCCTTTTGGAACTTCCGGTAGGCCCATTGGGTCTGATTTTTGCCATTTACAGACACAGGTGGCTTTTCTAAAGGCCAAAATCAGTTGGCCAGTTGGAGCTGACATAGGGCAACACCTCGAATGCCATCACATATGGCTCCGTGTGCCACAGATGGCACACATGCTTGTCATCATGATACTATACCTACTATATACAGTGGTACCTCTACTTAAGAACTTAATTCGTCCTGTGACCAGGTTCTTAAGTAGAAAAGTTTGTAAGTAGAAGCAATTTTTCCCATAGGAATCAATGTAAAAGCAAATAATGCATGCAAACCCATTAGGAAAGAAATAAAAACTCAGAATTTGGGTGGGAGGAGGAAGAAGAGGAGGAGGACAGTCACTACTAAAGGAAAAAGGTGAGGTAAGGGGAATAAAAAAAAATCAAAACTTTACGGCTTTAAAAAAAAAAGAGGGACTCTGAGGCGGTGAGAAAGAGCAGGGCCTTCCATATACCCGGCGCGAGGCTGTCTCCCATACACTGTGCCAGAGAGAGAAACCCAGGGGGAATGGCAGGACACTGGCCAAGCCTTCATGCCGCTCTCAAGTTTTCTGGGAAATTTTCCAGGCTTGGGTTCTTAAATAGAAAATGGTTCTTAAGAAGAGGCAAAAAAATCTTTAAAAATTCAAAGTGTTGGTTATGACCTATAAAGCCCTTCATGGCACCGGACCAGATTTCCTCAGGGACCACCTTCTGCTGCATGAATCCCAGTGACCAGTTAGGTCACACAGAGTGGATCTTCTCCGGGTCCCGTCAACTAAGCAATGTCGCCTGGCGGGACCCAGGGGAAGAGCCTTCTCTGTGGCGGCCCCGGCCCTCTGGAACCAACTTCCCCAAGAGATTAGAACTGCCCCCACCCTCCTTGCCTTTCGTAAACAACTTAAAACCCACCTCTGCCGCCAAACATGGGGGAATTGAGATCTTCTTTCCCCCTAGGCCTTTACAATTCTATCCATGGTATGTATGTATGTATGTTTGGTTTTTATATTAATGGATTTTTAATCATTTCTAATACCAAATTACTATTGTACACTGTTTTATTGTTGCTGTTAGCCACCCCGAGTCTCCGGAGATGTCTGCTTCTCTCTATTTCACAATTAACATCCTTTAACTTTCCTTCTCAGCACACAACACAAGACTGGTTGTCATTTTAAAGATCTCAAATGTACTACTTGTGATAACTTCTCCATCCATTTTCACACCTTTAGTCACCATTCTATAATGATATACAGATCAACCTAGATGCTTTGTTCATTCCCATTCATTAATATTGTATACTTCCTTCTTCTTTCAAATTTAACTATTTGAAGGTTTGGTAAAGAACATAGAATAACAGGATTGGAATGGAGATCTTGGAGGTCAGGTAGTCCAACCCTCTGCCTTTGGCAGGAGATACTATACCATTGCAGACTTTCTTTAGATTTTACAGGATAGATAAACCTGATCATAGAAAGAATAACAGAATAACAAAACAAAATAATAGAGTTGAAAGGGACCCATTTCATCCCCCTGCCCAAACAGGAGACCATTTCACATAAATGGTTGTCAATCTCTCCTTTAAAACCTCCAGTGATGGAGCATCGCAACTTTTGTAGGAAAACCATTTCTCTGGTTAAATGTTCCCATTGTCAGTTCTTACTTCTAGGTTGCTTCTCTCCTTGATTAGTTTCCATCTATTGCTTTTTGTTTTGTCCTCAGGTGTTTTGAAGAATAGGTTGATCTTGTCTTCTTTATGTAAGCTTTTCAAATATTAGAAAATTGCTTTCATATCACAGTAGACATACCCGATTCCTGCAACTGTTCTTCATATGTTTTAGTTTCTGTCTTCAATCATCTGTGTTGTTGTTCTCTGCACTATTTCTAGAGTTTCTCTATCTTTTTTTTTAATATTCTACTGACCAAAACTGGACGCAATCTTCCAAGTGTGGTTTTACCAAGGCATTATAAAGTAGTGCTAACACTTCCCATGGGTTTGATTCTATCTCTCTATTAATGCAGCCTTATGATTGCATTGGCTTTTTGGGCAGATGCAGCACACTACTGGCTCATATTTAAATGATTGTCCACAATGATTCCTAGATCCCTTTCACAGTTACTG
Source organism: Erythrolamprus reginae (assembly GCF_031021105.1). NCBI lineage: Eukaryota > Metazoa > Chordata > Lepidosauria > Squamata > Dipsadidae > Erythrolamprus > Erythrolamprus reginae. Next base: position 110,188,482 of record NC_091952.1, on the reverse strand, counting down.
CTATTGAGTTATACTGCTATTCTATACCTATGCATTTGGTTTTTCTTATCTACCAGGTAGGGGTAAAACTTACTTTTCTCACAACTAAATTTAATTATATTAGATAGCATCCTATGTTCAAGTCTGTCAAGATCCTTCTGGTTCTTGAGTCTATCTTTTGGGCTGTTGGCTACTCCTGCCAGTTTGGTGTCATCTGCAAATTTGATGAATTTCCCTTCTCCTCATCTAAATCATTTATGAAGATGTTGAAGAGTACTGGGCCTGAGATAGAGCCTTGAGGTATGCCACTGCTAACTTCCCTCCATGTAGATATGGTTTCATTAAGGACTGCTTAATGTTGGATGTGGTTTAAAATGTTGAGTGTGGTTTATCAGCTAATTACAAATGGGGTTGATGCTGTCTAGCCAACATTTTTCTAGTTTACAAAGAAATAGGTTGCGATTTACTTTGTCAAATGCCTTACTGAAATCCATGTTTACTATGTCCACAGGATTTTGTTATTCCACTAATTTAGTCACTTTGTCAAATCATGAAATAAGATTTGTTTGGCATGATATTATTCCTTTTTGCATCATTCATGTATTAAAGCGTCATTCAAATCATTACCATGAACAAATGTGTTTGTAATTGTCAGGAATGCTGATCAATGTATTATTTGTCTAATATAGATAGTGAAGAAGGATGTGGACGCCCACCTCCTGTGGACAATGGAGACATCATAGACACACTCAAGGAAACCTATTTACAATCTGAAAGTGTAAATTATCAGTGCCAAAATTTCTACATAATGGAAGGTTCTTCAAGAGTCACTTGCCAAAATGGTCATTGGTCACAAACACCAACATGTAGAGGTATAAGTAATATCTATATTTTTTATATATACATTTGTGCTTTATAAACAAAAATTGTCCTTTGGGAAAGCTCTTAAGTACCAGAGCTGTTGTATCAGTATGTTAGTGTCAGAAGGTGTTTTGTGGCCTTGTAATGGAATTAGAAGTGGTAGTATTATGAACCAAGATAAATAAACTCTCAGAGAGAAACTGCATTATAGTGGAAAATTGTACAATATCTTCCAACATTTACAAATGTTGTCCTCATTTTGCGAAACCTTCCTGTGAAATTCCACAGTCTATATTTAATTTTTCTTAGTATTTCACAGCTGACCACACAGTGCACTCCCATCGTCACCATCGCCATCAGCAGTCATTCCCAGAAGAGAAATTATAAAACACTCAGTTTACCAACAATCCCCTATTTTTTTTTTTTGAATGATGGTAATAGACGGAGTGGCTCTGGGTCTTGCCTCCCAAGGACAATTCCATCTGTCTCTCCATTACCCTGGGGGGAGAATCATTGACCCCCTCAGAGAGGGTCCGCAACTTGGGCGTCCTCCTTGATCCACAGCTCACATTAGAGAAACACCTTTCAGCTGTGGCAAGGTGGGCGTTCGCCCAGGTTCGCCTGGTGCACCAGTTGCGACCCTATTTGGACCAGGAGTCACTGCTCACAGTCACTCATGCCCTCATCACCTCGAGACTCGACTACTATAATGGTCTCTACATGGGGCTACCTTTGAAAAGTGTTCGGAAACTTCAGATCGTACAGAATGCAGCTGCGAGAGCAATCATGGGCTTTCCCAAATATGCCCATGTTACACCAACACTCCACAGTCTGCATTGGTTGCCAATCAGTTTCCGGTCACAATTCAAAGTGTTGGTTATGACCTATAAAGCCCTTCATGGCACCAGACCAGATTACCTCAGGGACCGCCTTCTGCTGCACGAATCCTAGCGACCAGTTAGGTCCCACAGAGTGGGTCTTCTCCGGGTCCCGTCAACCAAACAATGTCACTTGGCGGGACCCAGAGGAAGAGCCTTCTCTGTGGCGGCCCCGGCCCTCTGGAACCAACTCCCCTCAGAGATTAAAATTGCCCCCACCCTCCTTGCCTTTCGAAAGCTGCTTAAAACCCACCTCTGTCACCAGGCATGGGGGAACTGAGATACACTTCCCCCTAGGCCTTTACAATTTTATGCATTGTATGTCTGTATGTATGATTGGTTTTTATATAATGGGTTTTTAACTGTTTTTAGTATTGGATTTTGTTATATACTGTTTTATTGCTGTTGTTAGCCGCCCTGAGTCTGCGGAGAGGGGCGGCATACAAATCCAATTAATAATAATAATAATAATAATAATAATAATAATAATAATAATAATAATAATGTTGAAGGAGAAGATGCAATCTGGCATTTTTTAAAAAAGGTTGGCTGAACTTGTTTTTTTGTGTAATTCAGACATTTAGTATGAGGAAATCTGGAGGAAGGATAAAATATTTTCCTTCTGCCTTTTGCATATGAAACATTGCCTTGCTTAAAAGAGGTTTATGTATGTTAGGTGGCTTAGTTCATGACTGATAACAGCTGAGAGACAAAAAAAGAGAGGAGGCAAAGACAGATAAAAATCCATTTACATAGATCTCTGATCATTTTATTCCATTGCAACATAGAATTTCCCACCTAAATTTTAATCATTTTATCAAAGGAATTATTCACTGTCAAACTTTGTATGCATCATCAGATCTGTGTTCCTTTGCAGCCCCTTGCACAGCAAGTGGAGAAGATATGAGAGAACACAATATAAAGCTGAAGTGGAACAATGGGGATAAAATATATTCCGAGGATGGAGATGTAGTGGAATTTGAATGTAGAAGAGACTATAAACCACATCCAAATACCAGATCATTCAGAGTTACATGTATGAATGGGAAATTAGACTTTCCAGACTGCATTCCAGTAGGTACATTATCCAGAAAAATGCTTTATTTCACCAATTAACTTTTCTTTCTCCTGTCTATATTTATATACTACGCTAGTGGTGGTAAAGTGACCAGATTTTAACATTGGTAAAGAGGTAAATCTTCTCTCCATTTCTCTCTCTTTTTCTCTCTCTCTCTCTGCCTCCCTCTTTCTTTATCTCCCTTCCTTTATCTCTTTCTTTCTTTCTCTCCATTCCTCTTCCTTTCTCTCTTCCTCCCTGTCTCTTTCTTTCTCTCCCCCTCCTTCAATCCCTCTCCCTCCCTTTCTCTCTCTCTTCCTCCCTCCCTTTATATTTCTCTCTCCCTCGCTCTTTCTTTCTCTTTCTCCCTCTCTACCTTCTTCTCTTTTTTCTCTATCTGTTTCTCTCTTCCGCCCTCCCTTTCTCTCTATTTCCCTCTTTTTGTCCCTCCTATTTCCTTCCTTCCTTCTTTCTTTCTTTCTTTCTTTCTCTCCTTCTCTCTTTTCTCTCTCTTTCTCCCTCCCTATTTCTTTTTCTTTCTCTCTCTCCCCCCTTTCCTCCCTCTCCCTCTTTCTTTCTCTTCCTTCCTTCCATCCTCTCTTTTCTCTCTCTCTTTCTCTCTTCCTTCCTCCCTGTCTCTTTCTCTTCCTTTCTCTCTCTCCCTCCTTACCTCCCTCTCTCTCTGTTTTTCTCTGCTTCCAAGATGACACTTTCACCTGCTTCCAAGATGACACTTATCCAGAGGCAGAGGCAGAGGCATAGTACACTCAGTCACTCCATTCATGGTGCTGAGGCAAAGGTCCATTGGGGAGGAATAACGCCAGCTCAGTTTACCCCAGCTCAGTTTTTCCCCAGCACTGGCAAGTAGCATCTGCTGGGGAAAAACTTGGAAGCCACGAAGAAGGAAGCTCAGCTTCCGTGCTGCCCAAAATCGGCCAATGTGAAGGTTTAGCAATCTCCAGCTGGAAGCTTCTTTCAAAAAATCAGGACTTTTAAAAAACGCTGTGGGACACAGGACAAATTGCTAAAAAGTGGGACTGTCTCACTAAAAGCAGGACGTCGGGTTGCCTTAAGTGATGCTTAACCTATTTTTGCTCAGGTGCCAAAAGGGAGTGCCCCTGCATGTGGCCACATCCATAATGTAATGCCCTCCCCCCATGTATGTGCACAAAACCACCAGCCCCATGCTGTACCCCTATGCCTACGTACAGGCCTCACTAAAACCTTTTCAATCTCCCCAGTTTCAAATGGCTTTTCTGAAACCTGTTGAGGGTGAAAAAATGGCCTAATTGGCCTTTTGGAACTTCTGGTAGGCCCATTGGGTCTGATTTTTGCCATTTACAGACTCTGGTGGCTTTTCTAAAGGCCAAAAATCAGTTGGCCAGTTGGAGCTGACATAGGGCAACACCTCGAATGCCATCAGATATGGCTCTGTGTGCCACAGATGGCACACATGCTTGTCATCATGATACTATACCTACTATATATAGTGGTACCTCTACTTAAGAACTTAATTCGTCCTGTGACCAGGTTCTTAAGTAGAAAAGTTTGTAAGTAGAAGCAATTTTTCCCATAGGAATCAATGTAAAAGCAAATAATGCATGCAAGCCCATTAGGAAAGAAATAAAAACTCAGAATTTGGGTGGGAGGAGGAAGAAGAGGAGGAGGACAATCACTACTAAAGGAAGAAGGTGAGGTAAGGGGAATAAAAAAAATTCAAAACTTTACAGCTTAAAAAAAGAGAGGGTTATACGATTAACTTAATTGAGTGGGAGAAAACATGGACATCAAATTATAAAATGACAACTGCAATGTCTTACAAGGAGAACCAAATTAAAATGTTTTATCGTTGGCATTTGCCCCCAGCAAGAATATCCAAAATGTTCCCCAACTTTTCACCGACCTGCTGGAAGTGCAAGATCAAACCTGGAACCTACTACCACACATGGTGGACATGCCCAATTGCACAAAAATACTGGACAACAATTCAATCCCTAATCGACCAAGTCATGTCAATCAAATTACCACTCAAACCTGAGCTCTATCTTTTGGGGATATTCAGACAAAACCTTACTAAGACACAAAAATACCTTATACTACAAATTATAACTGCAGCCAGAATATCATATGCCTCTCTTTGGAAATCTGATCAAGTACCCTCTTTCTTTACAATAATTACGAAAATTAACGAATGTGCTGAAATGTCTAAAATAGCAATGGAAGCACAAAACAAAAAAGACTCAGAATATTACGAAGCATGGGAAAGTTGGCATAAATGGGTTTCTCAGAAAAAATACAAAAAACTCTTATTGTAAAGTTCATACGTTACCACACCCAAAAGTACCTTCAACACTTAAATTAATATTAAAATAAATTAGAAAAGAAGCACCAAAAACTAATCAAATTTGCAACAAGAAAATATATCAAATCTCTTTTTATCTGTTTTCTAACTAACTTAACACACACTATAAACATACTGACTACTTTCAGAATAACTAATCTTTATACACACCCATTATATCACCTATATACTCCCCACTCTACAATTGAACAAAAGTCGTCCATAAAAACGTCTGCATTAAATGCAGATTCTTCTCTCTCTCTCTCTTCCTTTTTTTTTTCTCTCTCTTTCTTCTTTTCTTTTCTCCTCCTCTTCACAGCTAGAACTTTAATGCCAATATATGTATACTAAGAAATACTACATTTGAGTCATTTCCATATATAAATATTAAGATTAGTTATTACATTTCTTCTAAGACACTTGTGTATTATAACTCACTTGTATCACAATTCTATTATAAATGTTTTGTTTTTGAATTCTCCCTCCCCCCCCACCCTATCCTACCCCCAACTTTTCGTTCTGTCCCCCCTTCCCCCAACCCCCTTCCCTGTTTTTAATTATGCTTGTAAATAAATAAAGTATTTTTCAAAAAAAAAAAAAAAGAGGGTTTCTGAGGTGGTGAGGAAGAGCACGGGCCTCCCATACACCCGGCGCAAGGCTGTCTCCCATACACTGTGCCAGAGAGAGAAACCCAGGGGGAATGGCAGGAGACTGGCCAAGCCTTCATGCCACTCTCAAGTTTTCTGGGAAATTTTCCAGGCTTGGGTTCTTAAATAGAAAATGGTTCTTAAGAAGAGGCAAAAAATTCTTAAACACTCGGTTCTTATCTAGAAAAGTTTTTAAGTAGAGGCATTCTTAGGTAGAGGTACCACTGTACATCTACTGTATATCTAATCATTGAAAAAAACAATTGAAATGTGTAAATGGCCAAAGCCTGGTAGCTAAAATTGTGGATGTAATAGATTATAAAGCAACTTAGTCTTTGGCAATTCTTCTAAATCAGAACACTTTTGAAGATTCCTCTGACCTAAATAAAATTTCTTCTGATCAGAGCAATGGGAAAGAAACCTATGAGTGTTGGTGTTACTTAAAAACAATGAGGCATGGGACAAAAACATTGTCTATCATTTCATCTCTTCTGGTCTGTTGCTGAATCCTGATAAATTCCAAAATAAAGAACAGGAGATCCCTGTGTCTTAGGCCTGAAATGAATGTAAGCTCTATTTTAACCTCAATGGGCTATTTTTATTGATTTCATTGTCCTCAATGAAACAAATTCATTTAGCATGCACAGTAAAATTTTCAGTAGAAAGCAAGTAATCCTTAGGTTGGATCTAGTAGTCTCCTGAAGTCAATAGAATTTTATTTAATAATGGACAATCTATCTCATCCAATTCATTTCATAGGGTCTTTCTTCAGTCTGTTTTTTACATTCATTCTAAGCTTGGAAATGAAAAAAAAAATGTTTTGAACACTTGTAGTCCTCCCGGTCATATGTGACCCGGAGTAAAAAAGGTTGGTTCTAGCTACTGGAATGGGTTTTTTTGAATACTTTTTTTTTCTAGTATACTAATTTGAACATTGCTGAACACAATGAAATGAAAATTGAAATGAAAAAAGTAATGCTTATTTGTTTATTTTGCTGCGAAAAGCCTGCCTCCCCTGGCTGTGTGCAATTATTTCAATTTATAGATAGATTAGCCTGTAAAATCCATTTTTTTTTTCATTTCATTTTTCATTTGTTTGTGATCAGGAATATTCAAATTAGTGTACTAGTGAAAAAAATATTTTAAAAAACATCTTTGCGAACATCATTTTTTCTCATTTCAATTTTCATTTCATTATGTTCAGAATGTTCAACTTAGTATGCCAATGCCAAAGATGGTTAAAAAATTCTGATTTTGCAGGCTAATTGAGATGAAAATGAACAAAATTGCACAAAAATGGGGGGTGAGTTTTATGAGCAAAATAAACAAATAAGAATTAGTTTTTTCACTTCAATTTTCATATCATTGTCTTCAGAAACGTTCAAATGAGTTTCCTAATACCAAAGATGGTAAAAAAAAGTCAGATTTTTCAGCCTAATCTAGATGAAAATGAACAAAATTTCACAATAATGGTGGGTGGGGTTTGATGAGCAAAATAAATAAATAAGCATTAATTTTTCACTTCAATTTTCATTTCATTGTGTTCAGAAATGTTCAAATTTGTATACTAGTGAAAAAAGTATTCAAAAAACCCATTCCAGTAGCTAGAACCAACCTTTTTTACTCCTGGTCACACATGACCCGGAGGACTCCAAGTGTCCAAAACATTTTTTTTCCATTTCGTTATGTTCAGAAATGTTCAAATTAGTATGCCAATGCCAAAGATGGTCAAATAAATTCTGATTTGGCAGGTTATTCTATCTATAAATTGAAAAAAGTGCACACAGATGTGGGAGGAGGCCCTTTTCTGAGGAAAATAAACAAATAAGCATCTTTTTTTTCCATTTCAATTTTCATTTCATTATGTTCAGAAATGTTCAAATTAGTATACTAGTGAAAAAAGTATTCAAAAAACCCATTCCAGTAGCTAGAACCAACCTTTTAATACTCCAGGTCTAAAAGGACCTGGAGGGTAACAAGTGTATAGTAAATGCAAGGAGAGTACCAGGGTTAATAAAATTAACTTTAACATTAACTTATTTAGTTTAACCCTGCTGTTCTCCTCAGGTCCTTTTAGACACAAAACAAAATTGTAAAAGATTGTAAAAAAAATTTCCCTGCATATCTGAAACTTGAAATTACATGACTTTGTCTCATTTGATGGGCTATTTCTAAGGGTTTTTTTTTTTAATTGTTTAGTTTTTGCTGGGCAAAAATACTTACACTTGTACTCCTCCGTGTCCTTTTAGACCCAGAGTAAAAAAAGTTGGTTTTACCTACTGAAAGTGTTCTTTTGAATACTTTTTTCACTAGTATATTAATTTGAACATTTCTGAACTCAATGAAATGAAATATGAAATGAAAGAATTGATGCTTATTTGTTTATTTTGCTCATAAAAGCCTGCCCCCCCTGCTGTGTGCAATTTTTTCAATTTACAGATAGATTAGCCTGCAAAATCTGAATTTTAAAAATATCTTTGGCATTGGCATATTAATTTGAACATTTCTGAACATAATGAAATGAAAAATGAAATGAAAAATGTATGCTTATTTGTTTATTTTGCTTAGAAAAGGCCTTCCCCCTCCCTTCCTCCCCCAGCTGTGTGCAATTACTAACCCCTGCTATTGTCTGCGTATTTACTGTACACTTGTACTCCTCCAGGTCCTTTTAGACCCAGAGTAAAAAAAGGTTGGTTTTAGCTACTGGAAGTGTCTTTTTTAATACTTTTTTCACTAGTATACTAATTTGAACATTTCTGAACATAATGAAATGAAAAATGAAATGAAAAAAATGGTGCTTATTTGTGTATTTTGCTCAGAAAAGGGCCTCCCCCCCCCACCAGGCTAATCTATCTATAAATTGAAAAAAATTGCACACAGCCGGGGGGGGGGCAGGCTTTTCTGAGCAAATTAAACAAATAAGCATTAATTTTTTACATTTCATTTTTCATTTCATTGTGTTCAGAAATGTACAAATTAGTATACTAGTGAAAAAAGTATTCAAAATCCCACTTCCAGTAGCTAAATCCAACCTTTTTTTTACTCTGGGTCTAAAAGGACCCAAGGACCAAAAGTGTACAGTAAATGCGAGGAGAACAGCAGGGTTAATTAATTGGATTTAACTATTGTATATCATTGTTTCTTTCAAATGTTGTAAGCCACCCTGAGTCCTTGGAGCGGCATATAAATCAAATAAATAAATAAGTAAGTAAGTAAATAAATGAATGAATAAATAAATAAATAATTGCAAGAAATAAAATAAAAAGTATGAGCATTCATTTGGAACCATTAATTTTGAGGCAAGTAAATTTATTGCATGGAGTTTCCATTTATCATTTCAGTCCCAGTACAGAGGAATCTAAGAATCTGGTCTAAGAATCTTCCAGGATTCAGACACTCATTATGAAAGGACAGATATTTTTTCCTTCCTGCCCCATTACTTGTTTTAAGTATTATTCCCATGATACTTCTTTCCCATTGTTTTGAATGGAAACAATTTTATTTAGATCACAGGAATCTTATTGTATAATGAGGCTTTCCTTTGAAATTACAATTAATACCAATAGGAATAACAAAATACTAATTTTTTTCAAGAGTTAAAATTAAATATCAATTATTTCTGTAATGGGGCTTCTTTCTAATCAATGAAAGAAGCTTTTTCGGTATTGCTGGACTACAGCTCCCAATGTCCTTCTATTGGGCTGTGTTGTCAGAGAATAATGGGAGTTTGTTTATTCACTGCATTTGTATTCCATCTTTTCTCAAGTGTATCCCTGGTGAGGATGAATTAAAGTTTGGTAACATCTACTTTCCCACTCTTGTTTTTAAAATATTGGGCTTCAGGATCTTTCTGACTGCCACAGTTGATATCCAAAAATAACAAGAATGGTTAATAAATATTCTTTAAATTTGTTATTGTAAGTTATATTATTGTAAAAAGTAATTTCTTTTTAAAAAAAGGAGAACATTGCCCAGAGGTCTACAAATTTTGAGTCACTTGAGTAATTTTAAGTAATTGAATTGCTGACATTTCAGAGCCTTCTTGCCCATGTATGGAATCAATTTAATATGGCAAAGTTATCAGAGGCTGTATTTTTCTGTAGATCAAGATCTAGCCATTTAAAAAAAAATTACGGTATATAAAATGTAGAGATGCACATTTATTTCTTCATTCTTCACATTGTATTTTACAGATCTAACTAAAGGAACAACAGAACATGCACACCGTTCTTTGAACCAGAAGATGAATATCAGAAATCATTTATCATTCTCCTAAAATATGACCACATTAAACTGTATTGTCTATAGCTATCAACAAAGTATCTGAACCTAAAAATCTACCTTGTAAAAACCAAGTTTTACCAACTGGGAAAAAGTTAACATTTACAAACAAACCTGCAGACTATATTTAAGGCAGATACATCTACAATGAAGAATTTACATTTTTTTAAAATATACATTTTATCAGTAAACATTTAATTGATCTGAATTATCAATCAGCAGGTCAACTTAACACAATAAAAATAGAAAATTGTAATTAATATTTTTAGCTTAAAGATGTGCTGAGTTCTAAAATAAAAATAAATAAATATTTTTTCACCAAGCAATTTGTAATATATTCTTTAAATAACAGAGATAGAGAGCAAACTCTCTAATTCACAGTCCAATCCAAGTTCCAGAAGCAGTCTAGTCTTCCTTGGGTTGATGCTGGGCTTGCCAAACCACATTCCTTCATAAACTTTGACACAGAATGGAATGAAATGCACTAAATGTTCTAAAACCACTAATTACAGTAGTTCCTCTTCTGATCTTTAAAAATCCACCAAGTCATTTTTGGCATTTCATCCTTATGTGATTGTATCATCTCTGAATTTGAAATAATTCATTGGCTTGGCTTCTGATTGTATAATAGATGACAACTGGCTTGATGTTATGAACAGGACTCCAGGACAATAACATTCCGGGGGGCGGGGGACCAGGAAATTTCAGCTGATAAGTTTTCATTCCTTGTTACAGCCACCTAAATTAGGGGGAGTCAGTCTGGGCCTTTGCCTAATAACTTTGTCTGCTTCTTGTAGCTGTGATACAATTCCAGTTTGAGGATAGGTGGTTTATTAGCTTATTAATAAATAATTAGAAACTTTGGTAAGCTATTAATTGATTTTAGTTAGCGCTATTAGTTTATTTGTGCCTTTGCCTCCTAGAAGTAACATTTTTTAACACCTGTTGGCAAGATCTAGAGGGGTTGACCACAAACACCTCATAGGTTGTTCAGAAATATTGCCTATATAACTGGTAGGTCGTGACTTTGACACTTGGCTAAGATTCCTTGCAAGTAAACTCAATATTGAAATTAAGGAAAATAAAATGGTATTTAGTTTACACTTAAGCTGATAAAGATGTTTAAATGGGGGTGTGGAGATAAGTAAAGTGTATCATTAACTGTTCTGTCTGGGTCCCCCCAGATGCCAACACCAACCAAAAAGAGTATCCAGACACACTGGTAAAAAGCAAAGGCAGTTTATATAATTCAAAGCAAACACAGGTAACAAAAACTGTTCTTACAGACAGGAACACTATGAAGCTTCACAGAGGTTTCATGAAGGCCAGGCAATAAAACAGGAGTCTTGCTGGCAAAAACAACATTGGAGATAATAAAACCCATGCCTCCCCCAAGTCTTCCAGACTTCTTGGCCACAAGCCAAGATCAGAGACGCCGAGAATCGAAGCAAAGGTCACAGGACTCCCAATTGATAACTCTCCACAAGACTGTAAGGGCGGGCCTGCCTTTTCAACCCTGCTGAGGAGAACCACACCCAAACCCAGCTGTTGCCAATTCAGGGATGGAAATACCTTTCTAATTGGCTCCGTCTTTGAGCTGCTCGTCGCTGCCTCATGTCTATTATAGACTGTGCGTCTTCATCCAATGAATCCAGGCTACCAGCTGGGGAGAGCCCCCCCCCCGGGGGGTCTCAGGCTGCTCTCCCTCCTCCTCTTCCTGACGTTCCTCTCCCCCGTCTGCCTGGTCCTCCCCCTCCTGTTCACTGTCCTCCTCCTCTGGGCATGGATCCGGCAGAGATCCAGCCGGTCCCTGAGGAGCCTCAGGCTGAATCACAACAATTAACATAGTAAAAAACACACCTAGAGTTTCAATCTATAATAGTCTACCTATCAGTACAGAAGGAGACAGAATAGGGATGCAGATCAAAATAGGAAAGAAAATAGTAAGAGAACATTTATCCAATCTGAATAAGTTCAAATCACCAGGACCAGATGGATTTCATCTCAGGGAACTAAAGGAGCTGGCAGATGTGTTTTTGTAGCTACTAAAGGAAGTTTTTTAGAGTTCTTGGAGCATGGTAAAACTGCTAGAGGACTGGAATACAGCTGAAGAGCCCTTCACTCCTCCCCTCGAAACAGAATACCCTATGAGACTAAGACTTTCAATCCTGGGTCTTGAAAGCGTAGAACTAAGACGCCTTAAACATGATCTAAGTATTCAAGATTATATGCTGCAACATCCTGCCTGTTGGTGACTACTTCAGCTTCAACCACAACAACACAAGAGCACACAACAGGTTTAAACTTAATATTAACCACTCCAAACTTGACTGTAAAAAATACAACTTCAGTAACCGAGTTGTCAAAGCGTGGAACTCCATAGTGTCATCCCCCAATCCCCAACACGTTACCCTTAGATTATCCACGGTTGACCTATCCAGATTCCTAACAGGTCAGTAAGGGGCGAGTACAAGTGCACTAGAGTGCCTTCTGTCCCCTGTCCTATTGCTCTCCTATATCTCCTATACCTTTCTTCTATTCCTATATCTCTTCTTCTATTCTTTCATTGATATGTTCTATTCCTATAACTTCTCTTCTATTCTTTCTTAGATATATTTTACTATGACTATATCCTCTATAACCTTCATCATGTATTTTACTATGTGTATACCCACTAAAACCCTCATTGTGTATTGGACAAAATCAATCAATCAATAAAAATATAGTTGCTACAACAGTATCGAGTCTGCCTTAGATATTTTAGTTTCCATGACCAATGTTCCCTCTAATATTTTTTCGGTGTGGGTAGAAAAGTATAACGTCTGAGTGGCGCATTTTCATGCCTGGGCATGGATTGGTTAGAAACCTAGTTGTTAAGCGAATCTGGCTTTTCTGCCCCCCTGCCCCCATTGTCTTTGTTTGTGAGACGGTTGCAAAAGTCATGTAACCTCAAGACACAGCAACGGTCATAAATATGAAATGGCGGCCAAATTTTGATCACACGATTGTGGGGCTGCTGCGAAGGTCGTAAGTGTGAAAAGGGGGCATAAGTCACTTTTTCAAGGCCATTGTGACTTTGAATGGTCAGTAAATGAACCGTTGTAAGTCAAGGACAACCTGCCATCCCCCCTAGATGTTTTCTGGGGAGCTTCAAAATGGACTCATGATCTGCTTCTAAAAGAGTGCACTGGTCGGACAGATAATCCTCGACTTCTGTTCTGACCCCAGTGGATGCCAACGATTCAATCTCCTGAGTAAGACAGTTATTAAGTGAGTTCTGCCTCTCTTTACCATCTTTCTTGCCACAGTCATTAAATGAATCCCTGCAGTTACTTGTCAGAAGATCCCAAAAGATGTTCACATAATCCTGGGACATTGCCACCATCATAACTACAGACCAGTTGTCAAGTGTCCAAAGTTTCATCCAATAACCCCTTTATTTTTCTAACAAAGTCCTTCCTTCCTAGAAGGAAGAATAGAAAGAATAAAATGGAAAAGGGGATTAAAACACAAGGTCCTGGGAAAATTCGGAATGGCAATGCAAACTCCACAAGCATGATCAGATAATCTTCCACACTGCGAGGCCGGCACACTGCCCATTTAACAGCAGCCCTAATTACTTGAACCCCACCCAACCACAGGTAGACTCTATTATCTGCTGTAATATCTGTGAAGCTGTTCTCTTCTATGCATAGCTCTATGCATGCGTGGGTCTATGACAACTGCCTCATCAGAGTCTATCAAAGATAAGGAAGATGAAGACTGGCTTCTTTCTGGGCTGCCCGCCAGGCCCCCCTCTGAAGGTCCCATCTCACAGACACTCCCTTCTTCAGAGGATAATTTGCTGCCCAAAGCTGTCGGCAGCAAAACAGGCCTGTGACATTTGGATGTTTCACCCACCTCCACCTCCACCCCCACAGTCCTTGGGGCAGGAGCTGGGCCAGAGCTAACCACAACAGGTATGGTAGTATCTTCAGGTGGTATCAGGAGAATAGCCCCTTACAGCTACAGCTTTGAGCATTTTCCTGTCACACTTCTTCTGCGGTTTATACTTCTCTGATATGGGAATGCAATCTATTTTTTTCTTTTACCTAGACATTCCCCCATTCAGGAGCTCCAAAACGCTTTGGTCTTTCTTGCTGTCCTGGTCTTCTAACATGGACCCATCTGTATGGTGGTGACATTTGCCATCATTATGTCTTGAGCAGACCCCTTTGCTAAAAGAGATCCTTAGAAGGAAAGAGGAGCTTTGTTTAACAATCACAGTCCATTGCCTTCCTGCAGTAGTTCAATATTTTGTCATCAGTTTTATAGGTCCTTGTATCCCTATTTGTACCTTCCTTCTTCCTTTCTTTTTCCCCTTCTAATTACTGTATTTCTCTTCTCTGTTAGAACCCTAAACACTTCCATACCCACATTTCTGGATTCCAATGATGGGAGCTAAGCTTTTGCAATTACAGATAGTCCTTGACTTGTGACCACTCATTCAGCAACCATTAAAAGCTACAATGGCACTGAATCGGGAGGACTTTCAATGCTTCACAAAGTTCCAGCTTTACAGCATGTGATTTCCTATATATTCCTGCAAGCTTCCCACATGTAAAATCAATTATGAAGGTTGCAGTGTCCTGGAGTCCTGTGATCGCTTTTTTGTGACCTTCCTGACAAACGAGGAAACCAGATTCATTTAACAACCCTGTTACTAATTTAACAGCTACAGTGATTCACTTAACAAATGTGCCAAGAAAAGTCATAAAATGGGGCAAAACTCACTTAACAATTCTCTCACTTAACAACATACTGTACATTTTGTAGTCATAAATTGAGGACTATCTGTACTTTGCCATTCTGTGATGGAAATTCTGGTCCCAACTGCCACTGTAAGCTAAGGACTACATTTGACATACAGTGATACCTCGTCTTACAAACGCCTCGTCATACAAACTTTTCGAGATACAAACCCGGGGTTTAAGATTTTTTTGCCTCTTCTTACGAACTATTTTCACCTTACAAACCCACCGCCGCCGCTGGGATGCCCCGCCTCCGAACTTCCGTTGCCAGCGAAGCACCCATTTTTGCGCTGCTGGGATTCCCCTGAGGCTCCCCTCCCTGGGAAACCCCACCTCCGGACTTCTGTGTTTTTGTGATGCTGCAGGGGAATCCCAGCAGCGCAAAAACGGGCACTTCGCTGGCAATGGAAGTCCGGAGGTGGGGTTTCCCAGCGAGGGGAGCTTCAGTGAAATCGCAGCATCGCAAAAACACAGAGGTCCGGAGGTGGGGTTTCGAATGGAGGGGAGCCTCAGGGGAATCCCAGCAGTGCAAAAACGCACTTCGGATGGCAAAAGGGGTGAATTTTGGGCTTGCACGCATTAATCGCATTTCCATTGATTCCTATGGGAAACATTGTTTCGTCTTACAAACTTTTCACCTTAAGAACCTCATCCCGGAACCAATTAAGTTTGTAAGACAAGGTATCACTGTACTTTAATTTATCAAACAGCAGCTAAACCAGGGATGTGTCTGTGTTTGGCTAGTTCACTCAGCCTTCTATTCTTTAAAAACAAAAATATCACTCCCTTTTGTTATACCTTCCTTTAAGCAGTTTCTAATGATTCCCACACGTGATGCAGTTATAAAGATCTACACTTTATTCATTGCTTTCTCTCCACTCTCCTCAGCAAGGCCTGCAAGCATTTAACCATAGCATCTGATGTAGGCCTCACATGCTCACCCACCATAGATTCCTATGACACTCATCTGTTTGTGTGTGGGAAAGAGTTCCAATTCAATATTTGAACCAATAGGGCCCAAACAATATTGCTGAACCAACTAGGTAAATGATTTAATTTAATTTATTATATTTCTATGGCACCCAACTCCCAAAGGACTCTGAAATATTTACCCTGGAATATTGCATCCTTTGCTATAGGGCAGTGATGGTGAAATTATGGCATGGGTGCCACAGGTGGCATGCGGAACCACATCTGCTGGCACACGAGCCATTACCACAGCTCAGTTCCAATGTGCATGTGTGTGCTGGCCAGCTGGTTTTTGGTGCATCCGGAGGATCTGAGAAGGCATTTTCAGCTTATGGAGAGTCTCTGGGGTGATGGGGGGAGGGCATTTTTGCTTCTGGAGCTTGGGGAGGGTGAAAAATGGGCCTACCAAGTTTTCAAGCCTCCAGAGGGTCTCTGGGGGAGCAGTAGAGGCAATTTTTGCCATCCCCAGGCATTGAATTATGAGTATGGGCACTCACACTTGAGCGAGAGCACACACACACACGGGCTTTCTGCACATAAGGGAAAAAAGGTTCATCATCACTGCTATAGGGACTCATGGAGAGGACCTTAGAAATAATATTCAGAGACAGTTACAGAAATAACAAGGGCAGAAACCTTTTATAAAGCCCAGGAAAAGAGATAATTATTAAGAAAAGGATCAAACTGACTCCTCTTGACTTAGATGATTGTAAGGAGGGAATGTAAAAAATAAGCAGATTTGCAAGATACTGATACTATGGTCTATCTCATGAAAATTTAGTTCTGATATTCATATGGAGCTGATTTCTTGATCTGGTGTACTTCATTGGATAGAAATGTCTTCCAACTTTTGCAGCATCTCACTGCCTATCATTTATTTAGCAATATTGTCAGTTAGGAGATGTCCTGTGTCTTCTTTACCTCTTGCAGAGTGGAGAGATTGACTAAACAAGTTATTCTATCCGAGCTGCTTTTCTCCCCAGTGTAGCATTTCCCTTAAAATAGCGCCAGCGGACTTACCCCGCTGGCGGCGTTTGCTGGAGGGTCGGGGAGACACCGGGCTCCTTGGCGGTCGCCATCTTGTTCTCGGCCGAAGTCTCGCGATGCGAGACTTCGGCCGAGAGTCAGGCCAACTCGGCCTGACTGCTGACGAGTCCGGGCGGGGCTTGCTGGCCCTATTTAAGGGCGTGTAGGCCCGGGGCTGAGCCTTTTCGCCCGGACCTTGGCTGAACGGCAGACACTCGGCTGGGTGCCTGCTCTCAGCAGCCATTTTAGGCAGCCTCGTGTCTTTGGCCGCCATTTTGTGGCTTCGTAGTCGGCGGAAAGAGCTCTTCGGCGTGGCATCTTCTGCCTGGCGGAGCCGGCATCGGCTGGCTGCCGCCCTCGGTTTGCCTGCTCCGTTTTCCCCCAGGATCGGGGGGTCGTGGAGGGTGCCCATTGGGAGGAGCGGCTTGGCTTTTCTGCCACCATTGGGTGGGTTGGCCTGCCGCTGGGCCTCCCCTCGTGAGGCCTGGGTGCTTAGTGTTGGCCTCGCTTCCCAGCCCAATCTCTTGTTTTCTTAACAGATAGAATATTAAATAATAATAAGGGTATGGCCCCGAAGAAGAGGCAGGCCCAGGCCCCTCCGGCCCAACCAGCAGGGCGGCCTAGGAGGGCGTTGAGGTCTTCAGCCCGGGCTCGGGCTAACCTAGAGGGGACCCCTGGGGTGGTCCCACCGGAAGGGGGGGTTTATGCCTCCAGCCCCTCACCTTGATGTTTCTCCCTCCCTTTCTTGGGCCAGGGTCCTGGAAAGGCTTGATGAGCTGGAGCGTTGGCGGTCCGGATCGGGCCCAGGCGGGATCCCCCTGGCTGCATCGGCGGCCTGGGGAAGGGAGCCAGAAGAAGAGGTAGCCCAGGCCGGGCAGATGGCCCAGACCGGGCAGATGGCCCAGTCGGGGCAGAGGGCGGCATTGCAGGGCCCCTCTCGGATGGGCCCCCGTGGATGTCTTCAACCCCGTATGGGGCAGGTGAGGCTGCACCACACTTGTCCGCCACATCGCTCCTCCCCTTGCAGGGTCCGGGGTTTAACCCGCCTGGTTTGGGGAGTGGCGCTAGTTTTCTGGGGTCCACTTCAGGCACATGTGGTCAGGTTTGGTCCCCGCCGGCTCTGCCGGCAGGGGCGCCAGGGGTGATTTTCCCACCGGGGCCCGGGGAGGCGGGTTGGATCCCTCCAGCGCCCGCTATTATGCCCCCGCCCCCTTTGGTGTATCCACCGGGGCTAGGGGTGCTGGGAACTGGGGCCTCCACCGTGTGGGACCCGTTCGCCAGCATCAAGGCTGGGGCTATCCCATGTGGGCTACCTGCCACTCCCCTGGGGTACCACCTCCACCCGTCAGTGAAGGAGGCGATTTGGAGGGGAGAGTATATGGACCTCTTCTCACTATTGAACAGAGAGGTCCCCAAGCAGGAAAAGGATGTAGTGCCCGGGGAAAAGCCTAAAAAGACCAAAGTCACTAAGTGTTTCAGCTCATGGCTGTACGCTTTCCTGACTTATGCATCAGTTGTAATTCAAAGGCAGCCGGCTAGGGCCGCTTCTATGCTCAAATATATTGACTTAATTGCTAGGGCTCATTTTGAGTATAAAGGTACTATCTGGCATCATTACGACAAAGGCTTTATGATGCGGATAGCTCACGACCCCTCCCTCCCCTGGGATATGGTGGTGCCAGATCTATGGTTCCAGGCCACGTATATGTCTGGCAAGGAAGGGTGCGACAGGACCAATAGCGGTCATTTCATGGAGGAGGAGCCCACGGCTTCCACACCAGCCAAGGCGGCTACGGGGGGAGCGGGGAAGGGAGCCTCCCCTGCGTGTCATTAGTTTGCTGTAAAAGGGGCGTGTTTTCATCCCTTTTGCAAGTATAAACATGCATGCGGGAATTGTGGGGGGACCCATGCCTCCTCTGTGTGCCCCCGCCCCAAGAAGGGGGCGGAAAAGAAGGGTGGGGGTCCAGGAAAACCTCCCCCACCTACTGGGGGAAAAGGGACCCAGCCCAATTAATTTAAAAGCACTTGAGGGTTGGTTGATTGACTACCACCCTCGCTCGAGAGCGGCTGCTCTCTTGCTAGGTTTCTCCAAGGGATTCAGGATCCCTTACGTGGGGATTAGGCAGGCCTTCATGTCCGACAACCTTAGATCGGTTGTGGGACATGAAGACATTGTTAGGGCTAAGATTCGGAAGGAGGTGGCCGAGGGCAGGGTCCTTGGGCCTTTCCCGGAGCCGCCCTTCCCGAATCTTCGAGTATCCCCATTAAGGGTGGTCCCCAAAAAGGCGAGTGGTGAATTTAAGTTGATTCACCACTTGTCTTTTCCTAAAGGGGAGTCAGTGAATGATTTCATTCCTGACGAGCTTTGTTCAGTCCGGTACACATCCTTTGATGCGGCCGTGGCCATGGTTAGGAAGTGTGGGGTTGGAGCCCTTATGGGAAAATACGACATTAAGTCGGCATTCCGGCTCCTCCCCATACACCCAGACGACTTCGAGCTCTTGGGCTTCCATTTCGAAGGTGGTTTTTATGTAGACAGGGCTTTACCCATGGGTTGCTCTGTCTCATGCTCTCTTTTCGAGAGCTTTAGCACCTTCTTGGAGTGGGCGCTCAGGAGGCGCAGTGGTCTGGGTTCGGTTGTTCACTACCTTGATGATTTCTTGGTGGTGGGGCCTGCGTATTCGGAGCAATGCTTTGCTCTAATGCGGGACTTCGAAGCCCTTTGCACTCAGTTGGGGGTGCCTTTAGCCTCTGAGAAGACCGAAGGCCCCGCCACCAAGATTACCTTCCTCGGTATTGAATTGGACTCAGTTGAGCAATCTTCCAGATTGCCCCTGGACAAATTGATTAAAGTCAGGGATAAGCTTGATACGGTTCTGGGCTGCAGGAAGGTCACTCTTCGGCAGCTCCAGGAACTAGCTGATATACTTAATTTTGCCTGCCGGGTTGTGGTGCCGGGCAGGGCCTTTTCTAGGAGGTTATATACTGCGATGAAGGGGATTTGTTTGCCCCATCATCGTACCCGCTTATGTGCAGGGGTCAGGGCTGACCTCTGCGTGTGGCGGGAGTTTTTAGACCACTTTAATGGGCTGTCTTTTTGGAGGCACGAGCTTCTTTTGGAAGCTGAGTTGCAGCTCTGCTCCGATGCTGCGGGGACTTGTGGTTTTGGGGTAGTGTTAGGTGACCAGTGGTGCTGGTCGGTTTGGCCTCCGAAATGGAGTGCCTCTTCATTGGTTAAGGATTTGACTTTTTTGGTGCTCTTCCCCTTGATAGTGGCCCTAGAGCTTTGGGGTGAGCAGTTTGGGGACAAGACTGTGCATTTTTGGTGCGACAACCTAGCGGTTGTCCATGTTGTGAATGCCCTGTCCTCTAAGAGTGACAGGGTCATGCGGCTTGTCCGCCATTTTGTGCACAGGTCCTTGTCCCTAAACACATTGTTTTTAGCTAGGCATGTCCCCGGGTTAGATAACGGGGTTGCTGACGCCTTGTCCTGTGGTCAGTTGTCCAGGTTTCGGACCCTGGCCCCGTGGACCCGAGAGTCGCCAGAGGCATTCCCAGACCACCTTTGGAGCCTGGGCGGGCTCCCGAGCGGTGGAGAGAAGAGGCCTCCAGGGCTATCGCCCTCTCGGTAGCACCGGGAACCCTGCGGGCTTACCAGCATGCAGGTAAGGAGTTTGGGGATTTCAGGCAGGATAGGGGTTACCCCCATAGCTGGCCTGCCCCAGTTGAGCACCTGGCAGAATTTTGTGTCCAGCTTAGGCAGCTTGGCCTTTCAGTTAGGACTATTAGGTCCAGGTTAGCCGGCCTCGCCTTTCTGTCCAAGGCGGGGGGGGTTTAGAGATTTTTCTGGTGACTTCCGCATTCGGAAGATGCTGGAAGGCTGGGTGAGGGAGCGACTGGGAGCCCCTTGTGACACTCGTCGGGCCCTGACAGTTCAGCAGCTGTCCCTGGTAAATCAGGCTTTAGACAGTCTGTGTGCCTCATTGTACAAGGCCCGTCTTTTTAGGGCAGCGACTTGTGTCATGTTTTTTGGGGCCCTCAGGGTCAGCGAGGCCATGGCCTCCTCTCAAGCTGACACGTCGCTCCGTGCCTTCCAGTATGCTGATCTAGCCTTCAGGCAGGGGGGGGTGTATCCCTTGTAGTAAGGCATTCTAAGACAGATCAGCTGCACAGAGGGGTTTGTATTGAGCTAAGCGCGGCCGCCGACCAGTCTGTGTGTCCAGTGGCCACCTTGCAGCATTATTGTAGTTTACGTGGGTCAGGGCAAGGGTACCTTTTTAAGCATCTGGACGGTACCCCTCTGACCCATTATCAATTTTGGGTGTTGGTGTCCAGGGCAAGGGCTCAGGTAGGCATGGATCCCGCCGGCTATGGAATGCATTCGTTCCATATCGGCGCTGCCACTAGTGCGGCACTTTCTGGTTTCCTGGGGGTCAGCAGCATATTTGGGTTATGTTAGGCCCGCTGAGGATTCTAGGCAGGGCTTAGGCTAGGTAACCTCTCTGTGTGTCCTCTTCCAGGTCCCCATGCCAACACGAAACTGACGGCGCTGCTGTGTGGCCACAGCATGATATTTTGGGCCGGCTGCTCAGCAGCCAGAAGCGCCATCAGGACCCAGTTGTCATTGGGACGGTGGGTCAAGGTCGTTTGGATGGGCCGAAGAGGTATGCGGTGGGAAGGACTCCTGCCGGCTTTGCTGGGGGGGCAGCATCCCACGGCTGCACCCAACGTTACTGGGTAGGCGGCTTCCCAGGGTCACGCCCAGGTTGGACTGGGAGGGCGGCATCCCATTGCTGCGCCCAGATGGCTGGTCTTGCACCTCGGTGGCAATGACCTGTGCCTGCTTGGGGGTCTACCATTGATCATCCAGGCGATCAAAGACCTGCGGCGGCTTCGCTCTGTGTGGCCCAACACGCAAGTGGTGTGGTCAGAGATCCTCCTGAGGATCGTGTGGAGGGATGCCATTTCCCTTAGGACCACTCACCAGGTCAGGCGTAGAGTAAATAAGGCCCTGGGCAGAATAGTCAGGGAATTAGGTGGGGTTGTAGTGGCCCATCCCCTCATCACTGTAGATCGTCCGTGGCTTTACTGGGCCGACGGCGTTCACCTGGCAGAACAGGGGAACGCCATTTTCTTACAGGACCTGCAGCGGTCTCTGCGTGAGCTGGCGCAGCTGGAGGGGGGAGTCGGGGGGCCAAGATAGAGATCTGACCCCCGCTCATTGGCAGGTTAGGGGCGGAAAACTGGGTGGTGGTTTAGCAACTGCGCGTTCTCCCTTGGGCATCTTTGGGGATGATTGACAGGTTCTCTCCAAGCTTGTGGTGGAAGCGACCTGAGCAGTTGGGGGGAACCTGTCTTTGGGTCCCGCACCTTTAAGTCCCCTGTTAGGGGTTAGCCAGCGGGACCCCCCTCATGCAAGTGCATGGCAGGGTCTCAGGTGAGGGAGGTGTCCCTCACCTGGACTAGCATCGAGCTACGCCCATAAGTTGCCCAGGAAGGTTTATTGCTACGTCATTTCCGCCCCGGAAGTATTTGTTTGACCCTGCAGGTCCATTGTTTGGGTCATAGTTAGTTATGTTGTTATGCTAATTTATTTAAATTAAATTATGCTAATTTATGTTAATAAAAATGACCCAGTTTTAAATCCAGCTCTTGTGTCCGTGTCGTTACTCCGTCTCTTCAGCAAAATGCTAACTGCAAGTTAACTAGTTCAGTTTTGTCATCTTGGTTGATTAGGATTGTTCACCTGGCACTGCTACTGACACCTTAGTCAGGTTTCAGCTAAAGACTTCTTTGACTATTACTAGGTAAAGTTTGCAGGCCTTCAATGTATACTTCCCTTGGTGTGCCTGCTTACTCTCTTGTAATCCCTTCTTTTCAAATGAATGCAACTATAAACATTCTCTTATTTTAAATTATCCCAGCATCACAGTGATTATTCCAAAGGGTGGGAGAGCAAGATTAAAGGCTACAAGATCAGCCCTTTCATCTGGCTTCCTTGTGAGTCAAGTTTCAGAAAACTTTCCCTTCATTTGGGCATATGGGGTCATAGCCATCTGATGCTAGAAAGCATGGGTTTCATATTCTATGGTCACGTGATGTACAGTGGTACCTCTACTTAAGAACACCTCCACTTAAGAACTTTTCTAGATAAGAACCAGGTGTTAAAGATTTTTTTGCCTCTTCTTAAGAACTATTTTCTACTTAAGAACCCGAGCCCAGAAAAATTTCCCAGGAAATTTGAGAGTGGCACGAAGACCCAGCCAGTTTCCTGCCATTCCCCCTTTAATTCTGGCCATCTCGGGCTTTTCTGGGCTACCAGAGGAGCCTTTCGGTGGTGCTTAAGGAGGCTTTGGCAGTTCAGAGCGATCGAAGCATTTTACTTTCTCTGGGCACTTGGAGAGGGAATAAACCTCTGCCAGTGCCCAGAGAAAAAGAAACACTTCATTTTCCTTTCTTTGGGCACTTGGAGAGAGAGTAAGCCACTTCACTGTGGAGACTCCTTCATGCTGCCTCCCATACACCCAGTGTGAGGTTGCCTCCCACAGCATCTGGGCAAAAGGGGGCACTTAGCCCTGGCCAGATCAACTCGACTTCAGCCAAACAGAGGAGTCACCACAGTAAGGAAAGGCACTGGCTACAAAGTGAGCGAGTGAGAGGAGAGGGGAGCCCTTCAGCATGGGAAGGAAGAGGAAGCAGGTAGCAACAGCAGCAGCCACTTTTTGGTCAAAGGAGCAGGATGTTCCCCCCTCTCACCCACCTGGGTTTCTCTCTCTGGCACGGTGTATGGGAGGCAGCCTCACGTTGGGTGTATGGGAGGTGTGTGCTCCTCCACGCCACCTCAGAGTCCCTCTTTTTTTATTAAGCCTTAAGTTTTGGATTTTTTTGATTCCCCTCACCTCACCTTCTTCCTTCAGCAGTGATCGTCCTCCTCCTCTTCTTCCTCCTCTTCCTTCCACCCAAATTTTATTTCTTTCCTAATAGCTTTGCATGCATTCTTTGGTTTTACATTGATTCCTATGGGAAAAATTGCTTCTACTTACAAAATTTTCTACTTAAGAACTTGGTCACAGAACGAATTAAGTTCTTAAGTAGAGGTACCACTGTGTCAGAAAATTTTGGGACATTTTTGCCTTTGTGTGATTGTGGCCTACATGTGACACATCTGGTGCATGGGCCACCAGTTTCAAAGGCCTGCTGAAGTAAAACCATAAGCATAAAATCATCCGTTTGCAATTACATGATCTTTCACTTAGCAACTATTTCTTGTAATAAATGAATTGCTGGCTCCAATTGTGGCTGCTAAATGAGGGCTACTTGTATTCCTAATTTGCTAGATTAGGTCAGTGGCAGACCTAATCTAGCAAATCAATTAATGTTTAGAAAAGGCCATTGAGATAATATCTTATATTTCCACCAAACAGCAATATCACATTTAAGAATGACACATCTTATTCCTTATGAAGTTCCATTCACTTTGTTCCTTAAAGCAGGTCAACCTTTTGGACCTTAGAGAACACTACATTCATAATTTTAAATCCCACAGACAATACAGATAATACAGTGGACTGTATTAAAAATTCCCATCTTAAAAGCCACTGGACTATATGTAAGGCAAATAACTAAAGGTAAAATGAAGAAGAAACCACTATGGTTTAGCAATGATGTAAGTCAAGTGCTATAATCAATGAAAAAAAGGCTGCCTATAGGAGGTATAAAGAGTCTGGAGGTATAGCTGATAGAGAGGTGTATAAAATGAGACAAAAGGAGGTGATAGGAAGAAGAAAAACTGCAACATCACGAAGCTTAGTACCGGGAATAATACATGCATTGATGGGAATAAGGAGATCACTGACCATTTCAATAGCTACTTCTGTTCAGTTTTCTCAAAAGACACCTTACAATATAATACTATAGATGGATATAGCATTGCTTCCAGCTGTATGGATTCAGCTCCAGTGATCTTAGAAGCCGATGTCTTAGAAGAACTTGAACGATTAAAGATAAATAAGGCAATGGGTCCAGATGGCATCCACCCCAGAGTTCTTAAAGAACTCAGATTGGTCACTGCTGCCCCCCTGACTGATTTGTTTAACCAATCCCTGTTAACAGGAGATGTTCCTGAGGATTGGAGAATGGCCAGTGTTGTGCCTATCCACAAGAAGGGAAATAGAGAAGTAGCTAGCAACTACAGGCCAGTTAGCATGACATCAGTTATAGTTAAAATGATGGAGACTCTACTCAAAAAGAGGATGAATCAGCACCTAAAAAACAATAATTTATTGGACCCAAATCAGCATGGCTTTACTGAAGGCAAATAATGTCAAACTAATCTCATTGATTTATTTGACTATATCACAAAGGTGTTGGATGAAGGTGGTGCCGTGGATATTGCCTATCTGGACTTCAGCAAAGCCTTTTATATAGTTCCACATAAAGAGCTGATAGATAAATTAGTGAAGATTGGACTTAATCCCTGGATAGTTCAGTAGATTTGCAGCTGGCTGAAGCATAGACATGAGAGAGTTGTTGTTAATGGCGAGTATTCTGAGCAGAGACGGGTTACAAGCAGTGTGCCACAAGGGTCTGTTCTGGGTCCTATTCTTTTTTATATGTTTGTGAGTGACATGGGGGAAGGTTTGTTAGGGAAGGTTTGCCTATTTGCCGATGACTCTAAAGTGTGCAATAGGGTTCATATTCCTGGAGACGTGTGTAATATGGCAAATGATTTACTAGGTAAATGGTCAAAGCAATGGAAACTGCAGTTTAATGTTTCCAAATGTAAAATAATGCACTTGGGGAAAAGGAATCCTCAATCTGAGTATTGTATTGGCAGTTCTGTGTTAGCAAAAACTTCAGAAGAGAAGAATTTAGGGGTAGTGACTTCTGACAGTCTCAAAATGGGTGAGAAGTGTGGTCGGGCAGTAGGAAAAGCAAGTAGGATGCTTGGCTGCTGGTTAGACCACATTTGGAATACTGTGTTCAGTTGTGGAGACCTCACCTACAAAAAGATATTGACAAAATTGAACGGGTCCAAAGACGGGCTACAAGAATGGTGGAAGGTCTTAAGCATAAAACGTATCAGGAAAGACTTAATGAACTCAATCTGTATAGTCTGGAGGACAGAAGAAAAAGGGGGGACATGATCGAAACATTTAAATATGTTAAAGGGTTAAATAAGGTTCAGGATGGAAGTGTTTTTAATAGGAAAGTGAACACAAGAACAAGGGGACACAATCTGAAGTTAGTTGGGGGAAAGATCAAAAGCAACATGAGAAAATATTATTTCACTGAAAGAGTAGTAGATCCTTGGAACAAACTTCCAGCAGACATGGTTGGTAAATCCACAGTAACTGAATTTAAACATGCCTGGGATAAACATATATCCATCCTAAGATAAAATACAAAAAATAGTATAAGGGCAGACTAGATGGATCATGAGGTCTTTTTCTGCCGTCAGTCTTCTATGTTTCTATGTTTCTATATGAATCCAGCACACCACTTGCTAAAGCACCTGGACTCCCAGTGGTGCAATGAGGTCTGTTTGTACATGGTATGTAACCTACTTGGGTATTGCCATACAGTACACTAACAATGTTAGTCTACTGTTAGTAAAATATAGAGACTGTATCTTTAAGGAAATATTACTGGTTGGCCATAAGAGGGCGCCAGCATTGTTCCCTTTAGGGGGAGTTACTTTGTTAGTGATACCTTTGCCTGTGAGTTGTATTATTCTTGCTGTGTGCAGTTTGTAAACTATTAGAGTTATATTGTTGTTTCTGTATATTTGTAAATAATAATATTGTATATACATTGATACTAAGTCTGAGTCATTGTCTGGCTAACCCACATTACCTACATCCACAACAACTCTGCTTAATGTATGTTGAAGGTTTTGCACTGAGACATACTAACAAGGTCCTCTAGGCATTCTCTCCCCCCCTCTCTTTCTCTTCCCCTCTCCCTCTCTCCCCCACTCTCTTTCTCTCTTCCCCCTCTCATCTCTCTCCCTTTGTCTGTCTCATCTCTTTCTCTCTCTCCCTCTTTCTCATCTCTCTCCCCTCTCCTCTCCCTCTCGCCCCCACCCCTCTCGTGTGCACACCCGCAAGACCCAGCAAGAGATGAAGCTTCACTCCCATTTTGGAATTTGGAGCAAATCCCCATCTCCCGCCCTTCCCTTCTCAGGCCAGGTGAAGAGTGCCTGACATGGGAGGGCAAGGGGTGGGGCAACCACTGGTGTGTTCAGCTGGCAGGAAGCCACAGCATGGGGAAGAATGAGCCATAGGTTGGTGAAACCCATTACTTTAACCGGCCTGTGCCACTACCACCACCCCCTCTTTGCACCATTACCTCATTCCAACCAGTGAGGTCTGTGCAGCAAAGTTGCAAGTTTCACATAGCAGAAACTTCCAACCCCACCCTGAGCTGCCTGGCTGGTCTCATATTACAGAGCTGGCCATTAGTCATCCTCGAGCAGCTCCTCCACCAGGTGTGCCACAGACCACCCAAATTTTCTCACTGAATGGTTGGTGACCTCTGCAAGCATAGATTTGTTACTCTATGGCAGTGATGGCGAACCTTTTTGGTTCACATGCCAAAAAGGTATGTGGGGGTTGCTAGCATGTGTGCATATGCCCACATTCCTTTCCTCCTCCCCCCACACATATGCACACAAAGATACACACACACACACACACACACACAGGTGCTGCCCCTGCACAGAACATAATCCCCCCACCATCCCCACGCATGTGCGCAGACCTCACCAAAGCCTGGGATGGTGAAAAAAACAGAACAAACCAGAATTTAGGAAAAATGGATTTCAGGTTCCTTTGTTATGCTGTTTTTTGCACTCCAAGGCTTCAGGAAGCTTTCCTAAACCTTCCAGAGTGCCAAAAACAGCACAATGGGCATACCCGAAGTGCATTTTCCAAACTTCCGGTTTGCCTATTGAGTAGTTTTTTGCAATCTGGGGCTTCAGGGAAGCATACCTGAAGAATCTGGAGGGTGAAATGGCCTTCCTTAAGGCCAAAAGTCAGCTGGCCAGCACACACATGTATGCTGGAGCTGACAAAGGGCAACGTCTTGTGTGCCCTCCAATACGGCCCTGCGTGCCACCTTTCACCCTCTAAATGCTTCATGGTTGCGAAGATAAGAAGTTTCCTGGCTCATTTTATCACACGTGGTGGACTTGTCCGGAAGCACGTAAATTTTGGACATGAATTCATGATTGGATTCAGAAGATTTTAAGAAAGACTATTGATCTTAGATCCGAGATGCCTTCTGGGTATTTTACCAGATAATTTTGATAAAGAAGAGACATATTTAATTATACATATAAATACAGCAGCTAGGATTGTATATGCACAATGTTGGAAATTGAATAGGATACCAACGGAAAGGGAAGTTTTGAGAAAAATTATGGATTGTGCAGAGATGAGTAGATTGACTTTGAAACTTAAAGATAAACAAGACTCAGATTATTATAGAAATTTTGGGTAAGTTTTATGATTGGGTAGAAAATTAAGAGATACATTATGTATGTATTAGTAATTGGTTAACTTTGAAAAAATTGAAACAAGATAATTTGGTTTAAGCTCTGCAAGCCAGATGGCAAAGATGAGAAATGGTTGTAGCACTATATAATGATATAGAAACATAGAAACAAAAAACATAGAAGTCTGACCGCAGAAAAAGACCTCATGGTCCATCTAGTCTGCCCTTATACTATTTTCTGTATTTTATCTTAGGATGGATATATGTTTATCCCAGGCATGTTTAAATTCAGTTACTGTGGATTTATCTACCACATCTGCTGGAAGTTTATTCCAAGGATCTACTACTCTTTCAGTAAAATAATATTTTCTCATGTTGCTTTTTATCTTTCCCCCAACTAACTTCAGATTCTGTCCCCTTGTCCTTGTGTTCACTTTCCTATTAAAAACACTTCCCTCCTGGACATTATTTAACCCTCTAATATATTTAAATGTTTCGATCATGTCCCCCCTTTTCCTTCTGTCCTCCAGACTATACAGATTGAGTTCATTAAGTCTTTCATGATACTTTTATGCTTAAGACCTTCCACCATTCTTGTAGCCCGTCTTTGGACCCGTTCAATTTTGTCAATATCTTTTTGTAGGTGAGGTCTCCACAACTGAACACAGTATCCCAAATGTGGTCTCACCAGCATTCTATATAGCGGGATCATAATCTCCCTCTTCCTGCTTGTTATACCTCTAGCTATGCAGCCAAGCATCCTACTTGCTTTCCTTACCGCCTGACTGAACTGTTCACCCATTTTGAGACTGTCAGAAATCACTGCCCCTAAATCCTTTTCTTCTGAAGTATTTGCTAACACAGAACTGCCGATACAATACTCAGATTGAGGATTCCTTTTCCCCAAGTGCATTATTTTACATTTATAAACATTAAACTGCAGTTTCCATTGCTTTGACCATTTATCTAGTAAAGCTAAATCATTTACCATATTACAGACGTCTCCAGGAATATCAACCCTATTGCACACTTTAGAGTCATCAGCAAATAGGCAAACCTTCCCTACCAAATCTTCCCCTATGTCACTCACAAACATATTAAAAAGAATAGGACCCATAACAGACCCTTGTGGCACACCGCTTGTAACCTGACTCTGCTCAGAATACTCGCCATTAACAATAACTCTCTGATGTCTATGCTTCAGCCAGCTGCAAATCCATTGAACTATCCAGGGATTAAGTCCAATCTTCACTAATTTATCTATCAGCTCTTTATGTGGAACCCTATCAAAGGCTTTGCTGAAGTCCAGATAGGCAATATCCACGGCACCACCTTCATCCAACACCTTTGTGACATAGTCAAAGAAATCAATTAGATTAGTCTGACATGATTTGCCTTCAGTAAAGCCATGCTGATTTGGGTCCAATAAGTTATTGTTTTTTAGGTGCTGATTCATCCTCTTTTTGAGTAGAGTCTCCATCATTTTAACTACAACTGATGTCAAGCTAACTAGCCTGTAGTTACCAGCTTCTTCTCTACTGCCCTTCTTGTGGATAGGCACAACACTGACCATTCTCCAATCCTCAGGAACTTCTCCTGTTAACAAGGATTGGTTAACCAAATCAGTCAGGGGGGTAGCAATGACAGATCTGAGTTCTTTAAGAACTCTGGGGTGGATGCCATCTGGACCCATTGCCTTATTTATCTTTAATCATTCAAGTTCTTCTAAGACATCGGCTTCTAAGATCACTGAAGCTGAATCCGTACAGCTGGAAGCAATGCTATATCCATCTATAGTATTATTTTGTAAGGTGTCTTTTGAGGAAACTGTACAGAAGTAGCTATTGAAATGGTCAGCAATCTCCTTATTCCCATTAATGCATGTATTATTCCCGGTACTAAGCTTCGTGATGCTACAGTTTTTCTTTTTCTTATCACTAATATATCTGAAGAAGGTTTTATCCCCCTTCTTTACAGATTTGGCAATTTCTTTCTCTTTTCAGGCTTTAGCAGCATATATTATCTGTTTTGCCTCCTTCTGTCTCATTTTACACACCTCCCTATCAGCTATACTTCCAGACTCTTTATACCTCCTATAGGCAGCCTTTTTTTCATTGACTATAGCCCTTATATCATTGCTAAACCATAGCGGTTTCTTCTTCCTTTTACCTTTAGTTATTTGTCTTACATACAGTCCAGTGGCTTTTAAGATGGCCTTTTTTAATACAGTCCACTGGGTGCTCGCTCCTGCCATTTTATCCCTCCCCTTTAATTCATTATCTAAATATTCCCCCATTGCATTAAAATTTGTTTTTCTGAAATTCAATACTTTGGTTGCATTATAGGATTGCTCACGATGAGTTTTTTCATCAAACCACAAACATAGATGGTCACTGCAACCTAAATTTTCTCCCACCTTGACACCTGAAACCCAATTCCCATTCGTAAAAACTAAATCTAGAATATTCTCCCCTCTAGTTGGTGTCTTAACCAGCTGTGCCAGAGCTGCTCCTGTAAAGGCCTCTACTATATTCTTACTTTTGCATGTAAGGGCACTGGGGATATTCCAGTCAACATCAGGCATGTTGAAATCACCCATAACCACAATATCTCCCTTTACTGCCATATAATAATAGTGATATAAAACAAAATTTACTTATTGTTTAGACTTTAAACATATAGAACTTTATTTTACGATGTAGGTGATATATTATGAATAGTTTCTTTTATTAAACATACATATTGTCAGGACGAAATCTTCATGTGGAGTTAGAGAGTTCAGTCTGACACAACACAAGGGGGGATGGGAGGGGTAGTGAGTAGTCAGAGGGGAAAGTTACCAGACACAACCAAAGATTCCTTTCTCCAAGCCAAGGTCACCTTTTGTTCTGCCTCAACTGAAGAGAAGAGGAAGTTGATAAGCCCCTGCACACAGACTGGCTCTCGTGATGAACTTGTGGGTGTGGGGGATGTAAGATGAACCTTAACCTAGGTGGGATTCTAGGAACTATTCAGAATCAGAATGACGATGGCGTAGCTCTGATTGAGAGAATTGGACTGGGACTTGATTTATTTCTCAGATGCTATTTGGAACGCTGACATTAAATTCCGATTCTCATCTTCTTCAGCTACTGGCGGAGGAGTAAACTCAGGAGAAATGCAAGAGAAGGAGTTAACTGAAGACCCTAAGGAAAGGGATGAAGGCATGGGAGGGGCACGGCGGAAGAGAGCTGCTGATGAAACAACCCCCCCCTCAGGATTTGTCTCTTCTTGGAGCCGTGGGAGGCCAGGACCCTCTGACCAAGAGAATTGAGAAACAATTCAGTGCTGGCTGGTCGCCCCCCCCCCCCCCGCAAATTGGAGCTCACTGAGAAGCCAATTTGTTGATCAGCCTGAATTGGGGAGCCTGCAAACGGTGTCCAGGAGCCAGTCCTTGGCAGATCTCCCTGACTATTTTGGACATCTGACTGTAAGTGGAACAACCCCTAAACAGAGCCCCCAGACCCGCGGATGGGTCTTGAAAGCCCCAGGGGATTTTAATGCTGAGTTAGGGAAGGAGACCCAGTGAAGTGAACAAACCCTTTCTTTCCACATGGCTGCGAGTGAAACCCCTAAAGGTGCTGTAGGAGAATTGAAAACTACCTGGGGGACACTTCCTTCTGAGCCCAGGTTGGCAGCCAGATCCAATGGGGGAGACAAGACCCTGGGGGAGACAAGACCCTGGGGAATGCCCTGAGATGAAGATGTCTGGGACTGTGTATATTCCGGGGATAGGATGGTCCCAGTGCCAGTGGGGTCCTTACCTCCCCCCTGCTCAGGAATTCCAGCAGCCAAGCCTTTTGAGTGAAACTGTGAAAATGAATGCTATTTCTTTTCCTGCCCAGCCTCCTCCCCCTGTGCCTCCCCCTGCCAGCAGAATGAGACTGAGACAGGAGCCCCCTTCTCAGCAGGAGGGGGGTATACCATTGAGGAGGATGCATCCATTGTTTAACACCCCTTTGCCTGCCGCCTTCCCTGCTGCAGCCCCCTCCCTGGATTGCCCAGCCCACCTTCCTTCCAGGCAAAATATGATGGGGATCTGAAGAAACTTAATTACTTTCTCTACAGAGTTGGAGCATTTGTAAGGCAACATGGCCATTTGTTTCCAACAGATCACGAGCTGATTGAGGCCATTTCTGAGGCTTTAAATGAAGGGGAAGCAGCTGAGTTTATAGCTGAACTGTTTGATGAAGCCACTCCTGAGCTAAACAATGTGGCAGGGTTTGTTGAGTTAATGAGATTGAGATTTCATGACATGGCAAGCCAGGTATATGCAGAAAAACAGATTGGTTTGCTAAAACAAGCAGGGCGACCAGTGAAGGAATTGGTGTGGGAATTCAGAAGAGCTGCAGGTAAATTAAGGGACTGGCCCAAAAGATATTGATCCATACTTTTAAAAATGCTCTTGACCTAGAATTAAGAAGGGCATATGAAATTTGGGGAATCCCTTGGGCCATTCAGAACTGGTATGCCAAGGCGATTACTTTGGATGAGGTGGTTTGCGCTGAAAAGAAACCACTCCCCAGCCGGGCCTCTAACAAACTTCCAGGATGCCGCCCTTTCCTTCGCCAGCTGAGGCCTTCTAGTTCAGAGGCCATGAGGGGAATAAATTGCTACCGGTGCGGTAAACAAGGGCACAGAGTGTCTGAGTGCCTGGCACCAGCCCCCCTCTCTCTCCCAAGAGCCAAACCTCACACAATGGCAAGGAGAAGACCTGGAAGACCCTCTGAACCAGGGCATTGGGCTTTTCAAACAACGGAGCTGTTTCCTTCTGAGGATACTCCTGGGGCCGAAGAAGCCATCCCTTCAGGACCCAGCCCCAACTGGAACAAGGAACCAGCTGGAGGAGAAGACCCAATGGTGAGTGAACCCATTCCTCCATTCCCCCTTAAGGTGAAGATTAAAGTAATCACCAGAGGGGAGGAGGGGGAAATAAAGGCCCTGCTAGACACAGAATGCTCCAGATATCTAATCAGCAAAGCAGTAGAGCAAAGATTAAAAACCCAAACCAAACCTTTAGCCAAACCCATCCGGTTCCAACAAGTGAATGGTTCCATCGTAGGTGGAGCGCCGGCCACGCTCCTGACAGAACTAATTGAGTTACAAATAGTTTGACACCGTGAACTCCTGCAGTTCATAGTCACCCCCAAAATGTCAGAAACCATCATCCTGGGTTTGGTTTGGTTGGATGAATGGACCCCCACTTTAAAGTGGGAGGATGGATACTGCAAGCTTTTCCTCCACATAGGGCCTACTCCTCCCACCAAAAATGACAGGAAAAGTCTTTTCCTCAAGAGAGAGCAGATGGGCCCTTAGTAGCAGCAACGATGAAGGAAAGGACGCTGCCAGGTCTCCAAAAGGTACCCCTTGAATACAGAGACTTGGAGAGAGTTTTCAGTGAGGAAGATTGCAATGAATTGCCACCTCACAGACCCACAGACTGTGCAATAGAACTTGAGCCAGGGACAGGTCTCCCAAGACATAGAATGTATGCAATGTCACCAAGGGAAATGGAAGAGCTGAGAAAGTACATAGACACCAACCTAAGAAGGGGATTCATTCAGCCTGCAAATTGCAAGATAGCAGCCCCAGTGTTCCTTTTTTCTCCTAAGGAGAAAAAATATGGGGGCATTCATCTGATAGCAGATTTTTGCAATCTGAATGCGGTGTGTGTTACCCCGTCCCCCTTATGAAGGATCTACTCAATCATCTAGCAAAAGGGAAAATATTCACCAAGCTGGATTTAAGAGAGGCTTATTATCGCATCAGAATAAAGGAAGGGGATAAGAGGAAGACAGCTTTTAACTGCCCATTGGGGAGTTTCCAATTCCGTATCATGCCATTTGGCCTAAAAGGAGCCCCCGTGGTATTCATGCAGAACATCAATGAAATATTATATGCCCACCTTTATGAGGGCGTGCTCATGTATTTAGATGACATTCTTGTCTATAGTCAGAACCTGCCTGACCACGTCAAATTGGTGAGGCAAGTCTTGAAAAAACTTTTGGCCGCTAAGCTCTATGTGAAACTTTCCAAATGCGAATTTCAAAAAACTTCAGTAAACTATGTGGGATATCGCATCTCAACCAAAGGCATAGAGATGGACCCAGCCAAGGTGAAGGCTGTGCTTGACTGGCAAGCTCCTCGCACGCACAAACAACAGCAAAGTTTTTTAGGATTTGCAAACTTCTATCAACAGTTCATTCCAGCTTTCGCTGAAGTTGCTTTGCCCTTAACTGAACTCCTAAAAACCGGGTCCACTCCTACTAAGCCCAAACCTTCTCAGCCAATTAGGTGGACAATGGAATGCCAAAAGGCTTTTAAAGGCCTAAAAAGACTTTTTGCAAAGGAACCAATCCTGCAACATCTGGACCCAACACAAAAGTTTGTGATTCAGTCAAAGGCCAGTGATGTGGCAGTAGCGGCTGTGTTGCTACAAGAGAATGGTGAAGGACAGCTGTTGCCATGTGCATACCTTTCCAAAAAGCTGAATCCCACTGAAAGAAGATGGGCCATATGGGAGAAAGAAGCTTTTGCTATACGAGTGGCGTTGGAGGCGTGGAGACATTTAGAGGTTGGACCAATTCCTTTCGAGGTGTGGGCTGATCATAAGAACCTTGAGGCATTAAAAAAAACCTGAAAGCTTTCTCCTAGGTAAGTACGATGGGTTCAATACTTCAAATGATTTGACTTCACACAGAAGCACATCCTGGCCAGGAAGAATCTTCTTGTGGATGCCTTGTTGTGTAAACCCCAGTATAACAGCCGAAGAGAAGAAGAAATCCACCCTACTGTGCCATGTTCCCCTTCATCTTCAGAACTTACGGAGAAAGCTGCTCCTGTCCACACTTGAGGCCAGATGAGGGGACAATCATCACCCAAAGAAAAGGAGTGGGAAACCAGATTGAAGTCTGCCTTAATGACTCACCAGTGGTTCAACAACCACAAGGAAATCCTGACACTAAGGGAAGGTTTGGCTTGGAAGGGAGCCAAATTATATGTGCCTGTCAGCCTGCAAATAGAAATTCTCCAATGGAGTCATGACTCCAGACTTGGGGTCACTTCGGGTTCCTGAAAACATTGCACCTAGTGCGGAGACAATTCTGGTGGCCTAGGATGAGAGCAGAAGTCGAAGATTATGTGAAAAGTTGTGCCACCTGCACCACCTGGAAACATAGGCCTGGTAAACCCTCAGGGTTATTGCAGCAAGTCGCCACCAGATAACTGTTATCGATTTGTTCTCCAAACAAGCTCATTTCATCACTTGTTCAGGACTGCCCACAGCCAGACATCTGGCAAAGTTATTCTTAAAACACATTTAAAGATTGCATGGAGTTGCCATTAGGATTATATCAGATCGAGGGGTCCAATTCACCGCCAAGTTCGGGAGAGAATTCATCCATACCATTGGTTCCACCTAAGGACTCAGTTATGCATTCCACCCTTCCACAAATGGAGCAGCAGAAAGAGCTAACACCCTAGTGAAACAGTATCTTAGATGTTACGTGGGTTACCAACAAACCAATTGGGCTGAACTACTGCCTTTTGCGGAAGTAGCGTACAACAACTCTGTACACAGCAGTGTGGGACTAACTCCTTTCCAGGTCACCAGTGGACAAGATTTCATTCCCATGCCGGGAGACTCACTATGAAGTGAAAAAGAAATTAGATTCCTGCATTTTCTGAGGCAAACTGCAGTACCTGATTCATTGGAAAGGGTACCTCCAGTCGGAAGCAACCTGGGTTAAGAGCCGGGATGTCAAAGCTGATAGATTAATTAAGTGGTTTCATGAAACTTACCCAACCAAACTGAAATGTCTTCATTGATTTAACTGATACTAAACACCCTATGTGTTTATTCTAATTTTCCAGGAGATGGTTCTTTGCGAAGGGGGGCTACCTGTCAGGCCGAAATCTTCATGTGGAGTTAGAGAGTTCAGCCTGACACAACACAAGGGGGGATGGGAGGGGTAGTGAGTAGTCAGAGGGGAAAGTTACCAGACACAACCAAAGATTCCTTTCTCCAAGCCAAGGTCACCTTTTGTTCTGCCTCAATTGAAGAGAAGAGGAAGTTGATAAGTCCCTGCACACAGACTGGCTCTCGTGATGAACTTGTGGGTGTGGGGGATGTAAGATGAACCTTAACCTAGATGGGATTCTGGGAACTATTCAGAATCGGAATGACGATGGCATAGCCAACATGGTTCTGTTAATAAATCGAGCTCTGATTGAGAGAATTGGACTGGGACTTGGTTTATTTCTCAGATGCTATTTGGAATGCTGACACATATATAGAGAGAGAATTTTTAATTAGCTATATGATATAAGATTAAAATTTAGATAAAAGAGATTTTATTATTCTTTACATTGCTGTAACCTTTTGTAGTAAGATGGTGAGGGAAAAATTTTAATTTAGATTTTTAAGAATTGCTAATATTGTATAAAATTTATAGAAAATTTTACATGGAGAGAGATTAGAGCCTCCATTGAGGGAGTAATGAGGAAAAAAAAGTTTGTATATGATTGATTTTAAGCATTGTTGTGTTTATAAGTATATATTGTTTTACTTTATGGTAGAGAAAAAATAAAAAATCTTATATAAAAATAAATAAATAAGGGATTTGGTAGTCCAAAAATGTACTTTGTTTTGAATGGGTTCTCTTTGTATAGAACAATGAATGATACTATATTGATATCATGACAAATTGTAGTCCATTCAGTGTTAAATAACAGCCTTGGAAGGAATGCAGTTTGGGAAGGCCTGTGCCAATTTTTAAACTTTATCTTAATTTTTAATTACTTATAATTATATAATTTCATATTGTAAGAACAAACAATCAAAAGCAAAGCAAAACAAAAACAAGCATAGAAATTCATCTGGGTGAACCTCCAAAAGATTCCGACCATCATAATAGATTTGGCGACTTCCAGAGCAACATAAGGAGCACCAGTTTCTCCCTGGATCTTGGATTAGACTGTAAATTGAAGTACTAGATGGATGTTTACAAAACATACTACAAATTGTTTGGCAGCAAAAACGATTAATGAATTTTTAATAAAATTGTAAAAGTACTTAACTTCTCTATATGTAAAAACATCAATTTCAATTATCTATTGTTATTGCTATAAGATGGGCTGCTGATTGAATTCTGATTAATCAAATGTTTACAATTATTACATATATAGACAGAAAAAAAATCTTCATTTCTCACTCAAGATGCATTTTTAAAAATATATTTATATGGTTATATTATAATATTTAATCCTTAAATTGAACATCCTTAAAGAGGTTCTATAAACTTGTTTTTAAATGTTATCATTTCCCCAGTAATTTCAGTTGGTAAAATGTCTTTTACAGAGTGGACTTTCACATTTGGATCCACCGTTTATAATGGTATACATTCCAGCTTCATGTGGTCATATTTAAGAGAATGATATATGATTTCAGACATTCATCTTCTGGTTTAAAGGGTGCTGTATATGTCCTGTTGTTCATTAACTTAGATCTGTAAAATAAAATGTGAACAGTAAGTAAGAAATAAATTTGCATCTGTACATTTTATGTAATTATTTTTTAAAATCCATTCATTTGATCTGTAGCAGAAAGCAGCCTGCAATCATTTTAATACATCAATCTACATGGGCAACATGATTCTGAAAGTCAGTATCAGCATTTTTAAAACAAATGGTTAGCGGCTCAGTGCAACAAATTTAATCAGTGAGCACTGTAAAGATTTCAGTAGAAAGTAAGTAATTCTTAGTTTGCATTTACTCTGCCAGGAGTTTGATCCTGACAAGCTCAAGGTTGACCCAGCCCTCCATCTTTCCAAGATTGGTAAAATGAAGTCCAGGATTGTTGGGGACAATGTGTTGATTGTGTAAATTGTTCAGAGAGAGCTGTAAAACACTATGGAGTTGTCTACAAGTCTAAGTGGTTTTTGCTGTTGTTATTATCAACAGTTACTAATTTAGTAACTATTTCAATATCAATGCAATGAAATAAATAAGTAAAATGTATGAGTGTTCATTTGGAACCATTCATTTTGAAGCAACTAAATTTGTTGACTGAAGTAATGAAATGAGTGAAAATGGCCCACTGAGTTTTTACTCATTTCAGCTCCAGCACAGAGAAATCTTCTGATCTTTGTCTTGGCATCTGTCAGGATTCATCAACAGAACAGAAGAGATGAAGTGCTGGCAGATTTAGCATTCTGGCCTCATTTCTCAATATTTTTAAGCATTATACCTGTCCCCATAGTGCTTCTCTCCCATTGCTCTAAACCAGGGTGTCAATCTTAATTTCACTGAGGGCTGCATCAGGCTTGGGTTTGACTTTTGACCACGAATCCCAGCAACCAGTTAGGTCCCACAGAGTTGGCCTTCTCCGGGTCCCGTCGATGAAACAATGTTGTCTGTCGGGACCCAGGGGAAGAGCCTTCTCTGTGGCAGCCACGACCCTCTGGAATCAACTCCCCCCAGAGATTAGGATTGCCCCCACCTTCCTTGCCTTTTGCAAACTCCTCAAAACCCACCTCTGCTGTCAGGCATAGGGAAATTGACTCCCCTGTGCCGTTTCCCATTTTGCGCAAGGTTTGTCTGAGATGTATGATTGTTTTTTACACTCAGGGTTTTAAATTGCTTTCTATTGTTGGATTTGTACCATGTTTTATGTCGTGAGCCGCTCCGAGTCTCTGGAGAGAGGCGGTATACAAATTGAATAAATCTAATCTAATCTAATCTAATCTACTTTAGAATCCATTACATCCACAAATTTAGCTGCCAGACCAGCAATGGGTTGCTCCCAATTCAGCCTGGTTCTTAGAACCGGTAGTGCCGGTGGCAGGAAGCTCTGTCCTCTGCCCACAATGCTTGTACACATGCGCAGAAGTGTTGTGCATGTGTACAAAAACATGTGAACCGGTAGTAATGGGTTTTAGAACCCAGTACTGTGTTAGACCTAGGTCTTTTAAATATTTCAAGTGTTTTTTAATGCATATATATAGATATAGGTCAATAGATATAGATAAGGGAACAAAATGTTAATATTGGTGAATTAAAGTATTTTTCTGAAAATATACATACAGGAGTACAATTCGGATAGTCAAATTCCCCATCCACACAATAAACTGTGAATGCTTTATTTGGATTTGGTTTACAGCCTCCTCTACATGTAAATTGCACTCTATCTCCATCCTCGGAATATATTTTTCCTTCTCTTCTACTATACTTCAGCGTTATATTGCGTTCGCTCATATCTTCTTCACTTGCTGTACAAGCGGCTGTAAAAGGGCACAGATCAGATGACATATAGACTTTATACTGAGGAATTCATTTAATAAAGCAATTAAAGTTTAGGTTAGATATTTTATATTGCAATTGGGTATAACAATTACAGTGTTCTCTTGATTTTCGCGGGTTCGAACTTCGCGGAAAGTCTATACCATGGTTTTTCAAAAATATTAATTAAAAAATACTTTGTGGGTTTTTTCCCTATACCACAGTTTTTCCCACCCAATGATGCATATGTCATCACCAAAGTTTTGTTTGCCTTTAATAAATATTTTTTTTAATAAACGTTAATAAATAAACATGGTGAGTAATAATCTGAATGGTTGCTAAGGGAATGGAAAATTGCAATTAAGGGTTTTAAAGTGTTAAGGGAAGGCTTGTGATACTGTTCATAGCCAAAAATAGTGTATTTACTTCTGCATCTCTACTTAGTGGAAATTCGACTTTCGCGGGCGGTCTCAGAACGCATCCCGCGTGAAAAGTG
The DNA here is from genome assembly GCF_031021105.1 of Erythrolamprus reginae. Lineage (NCBI taxonomy): Eukaryota > Metazoa > Chordata > Lepidosauria > Squamata > Dipsadidae > Erythrolamprus > Erythrolamprus reginae. The sequence continues at coordinate 110,148,345 of NC_091952.1, read as the reverse complement.
AGGGAACACTGTACAGATCTATGTAAATGGACTGATGTCATATGTGTAAAAGGAAGAAGAAAAACATTTTAGTCCCCTTCTTCCAAATTTCCTCATATTGAAAATCTGAATTAGAAGACCAAGTTCAGGCAACCTCTCTTACAATGTCACCTTATATGTTATTTTTCAACATTGACTAAACAGGGTAAATGTGATTAAATCAACAGAGTCCGCCTCCATACTTAGTCTATTTTAAAAAACCCCCAATAATTTTAGTTCCTTAGAGATTCAACTAATACTATTATTCAAAAAGAGCTCTAGTGGATTGTTGGGAAACATGGCTTTTTAAACTTTTTGTTCAAGAAATGATTGATTGATTGATTGATTGATTAATTGATTGTTCAATGAATGAATGATTGATTGATTGATTGATTGATTGATTGATTGACTGACTGATTGACTGATGATGGGTATCTTGGGTGAATAAGCCGCAATATAAATGTAATAAATAAATAAATGATGAGGGCATGATGATGATGGTGGTGGTGGAAAGGCCCTATATTCTCACCTGTGAAATACTAAGCAAAAGAAAATCTACATACTACATAGGTACAATATTTCTCTATAAGGAATAAATCTATGAAGACTTATAGATATTACTTATACCTCTACATGTTGGCGTTTGTGACCAATGACCATTTCGACAAGTCACTCTTTGAGACCCTTGTATTGTATAGAAATTTTGGCACTGATATGTTACAGTTTCAGATTGTAAATAGGTTGCTTTGGGTGATTCCATAATGTCTCCATTCTCCATGGGAGGTGGGCGTCCACATCCCCCACCAATATCTATAATACATACAGAATCCATTCAGCAATGCTGCTCATGATTACAAACATTCAAAGTGTTTTCACACAGAGAGACACATTTTAAGCATATTCATAAGAAACTACTCTGTTTTCCCCAAAATAAGCATCCGCTGATAGTAAGTACAATCAGGCTTTTGAGTGCATGGCAATAAGGTCAAGAGCTTATTTCAGGGTTCAAACAAATATAAGACAGGGCCTTAATTTTGGGAAAACATGGTATATTTCAAAATTATACTGTTTCTTATTTTTAAAAACAATATCCTGCAGCTTGATCAAAATGATTATTACTGTTGCCCCTAGTGCTGTCTCTCAACTTTAGAAAATATAGTGCCATTACTTTTTTAATACCTAAAGCCAGATCTGTATTTAAATGAATAGCAATTGCTTTGGGATAATTGACATCTCCCCACAAGGTGTTCTTATTTGAATTACCCATTTTCCATTAATAAATGTTTAAAATCTACACAAATATATTGTGTAGTTGTATGGAATGTTGTGCCATCCATGTCAGTATTGAAGTGATGGGAGGCTTCAACACAATAAAAACAAGAATAGAAAAAAACATTTAAAAATCAATAGAGGTTGACTAAAACTAGGAAACAGTACATAAGCAGTACAGTGGTGGAATCTTCTTTCTTTGTCCTCCAAACACTTACTGTGTAAAATGCTCCATCATGGACCCAAGTCAACTGACTCAGGTTTTTAGGCAAATCTAGAATGCCTAGACAGTGAGGGTGTATCTTATCTCCAGCAGCAAGATTTTCCAGATTGTTGAGGCATGGCAGAGAAAGATCGTTTACTAGATCCTGCTAGCAAATTTTCTTGACCGAGGAGTTCTGCAGCATGTTTCTTTTGTCAGAGTGAGTGACAAAGCCATGAAGGGCTTTAAAAGTGATAACCAACATGTTCAGTGAAGGGCTGCAAAAAAAGTTACTACCACACTGTAGGCATGGCTTCTTTTGTGGGTGTGGCTTGTCATCCATGTTACCAGGTGGGAGTGGCTTGATGATCATATGACCGGGGGTGGCTTAAAGATCATGTGAATGGCTTAAAGGTGGCCAACTTGACGTCACTCACGTCAAGGGTTTGGGTTAGAGTTAGGCTGCCTGGCCTCTCCTCGCCTCAAAGATATACAATTTCCCTATCAATTTACTATTACTGACCATCCAAAATATATTATTTAATTCTATGTATATATGCCACATGTGTGCATACATATCACACACAGGCACACAAAAATATACATTATCTACTATATAAACCTTATGTGTTTGTACACATACACATACATACACACACACACACACAGCTCTTCTAAAATTATACACATTCAACCTCATTTACTGAAATATTAAAAACACACCCAGAGCCCAGAAGGGGAAAAAAAGAAACAAATTCAAAATTTTCTACCGTTTCTGCATACCTGACCATACCCGTAGGCGCCCATCACTGAATGTTGAATTGGACCCGGAAGCATACCAGCAATTAGTTCAACTCATGTAACAGCAATGTTACATGCATCTTTGAGCAGGCATTGTGAGTCTATGAGGACCCACAAGTTGTACACAGGATCTATTTGCGTCAATACAATCCCATCCAGAACTGAAGATTTTAAATTCCCAGATTCAAACAACCATATCAAGATTGTCTTACCAGGATTCAAGCCTGTTGTCCACTATTCAGACATCCACATCATCTAAGGAGGGAACAGACTAATGTCTAAAGGGTCCCAGGGATGCCCCCTTCTGCAGTGATGCATTGATCACCACCTGGAGGACAACATCACAAAGTTTTCACCAGCCAGGGATATAATAGGCAAGCACTTGCACTGATAGCCTTGAGGACCTTGTCTGCTTCTTTAGATCTAACAAAATGAAACTGTTCCCAGATACCTGGGTAAGCCCACTTCCTGGGCATCTCTAATGGACCTGCTTTATGTTTGGCCTTCTACTGAGAATAGATAGAAGCAACTTTTCCTATCAAGTGTTTCACAATTTCCTCCACATGGCTCTGGAGACCCATGTCATCATTCCCATTATATAAGTTGTAATGCAAATAATAGAGATAGTTGAAGGATGGAATGGAAAGGTATGTAACTCAATGCTACTGATATTAGAGTCAAAGGAAAAGTCACAGAAATGCAGTAAATGATGAAGAAAAGTAGCAGTGGGCAAATTTGATGCTATATCAGGAGAAATTTTAAAATGTGCTTTCATTCATAAGTGGTTAGAGTGTTTGATTAGGCCTTGCTACCATGGAGGAAAATAATTGAATTATGAAATAATGGAAAATGTGTGCAGCTTATTACATATGGATATTTAAACTTAAATTGGAAGAAGGTGCTATTGCTTGCATGGAAAAGGAAAGATAGGTGTAGGATGGAATTGAAAGGGTGAATTAAAAGCTATAGGGAGGTTAGTTTATTAATTGTTCCTGGGAATGTGTTGTGGTTAGCTCTGGCCCAGCTCCTGCTCCAAGGACTGTGGAGGTGGATGCGGGGGAAACATCCAAATGTCACAGGCCTATTTTGCTGCTGACAGAGTTGGCCAGTGAATTATCCTCTGAAGAAGGAAGTGTCAGTGGGATGGATGAGGGGGGCTTGGCAGACAGCCCAGGAAGAAGCCAATCCTCCTTATCTTCGTTAGATTCGGATGAGGAAATAATGATAGACCCACGCATGCGTAGAACTATGCATAGGAGAGAACAGCTTCAAAAGTATTACAGAAGATAATTGAGTCCACCTGTGTTTGGGTGGGGTTCAAATAATTAGGGCTGCTGTTAAATTGGCAGCATGCCGCCTCGCAGTGTGGAAGATTATCTGATTGTACTTGTTTGGACCATGACTTGCTGTTTCAGGATTGTGCTCAGAACTCTGTTTGGATTTCAGGACTTTGGGATATAAACCATTGTGAATTTTTACAATGTCTGAAAAACAGTAGCTGTGACGAATTTCACAGTTACTGGTTTATTGCCTGGATGTCTTTCTTGCCTTCGTTATCTTACTATATTCAAGTGTGCTTTGTTTGTACCAGAAATCCCTTTGAAGTTAAAAAGGAAGTTTTGCTGCTCTTTTGTTTGGATAAAGAAACTTTAATTGCATTCTCTCTTGTGTGTGTCTGCTTTGGCTATATTTCCCTTTAATTGAAGGCTTGTGTCATAAGCCGGCTGAACAGAATGTATGTGGGAGAGAAGTTCAAAAACTTAGAAAATGTGACAGTGACCAAATTAGGGAAGTGCAGGATTTTTTGATGGCCCAGGATATAAAATTAATATTATTGTCCTATAGCTGGACAAATCCCCTTCATGGATTACTGCCTTGCCATGGCAAAGGGGCTTGTATAGCTCAATGAAGCATAAACTATGCTGTACAGGGCCACCCAAGATGGACAGGTCATAGCAGAGCTCTGACAAAACATGATCTACTGGAGACGGAAATAGCAATCCACTCCAGTATCTTTGCCATGTAAACCCCATGGACAGTACCAAAAGGCAAAAAGATATGATGCTGGAACAGGTCGGAAGGTAATCAATATGCTATTGGGGAAGAGCAGGGGGCCAGTACTAATAGCATCAGAAAGAGTGAAGCAACTGGGCAAAAGCCGAAAGGACACACAGCTGTGGATGTATCTGATGGTGAAAGGAAAGTCTGATGCTGTAAAGACCTATACTTCATAGGAACCTGTAATGTAAGATCCATGAATCAAGGCAAGCTGTATGTAGTCAAACAAAAGATGAAAAGACTGAACACCAACATCTTAGGAATCAGTGAACTAAAATGGACAGGAATGAGGTAATTTAATTGAGATGACCATCAGGTATATTACTGCGGGCAATAATTCCTCAGAAAGAAATGGAATAGACTTCATAATAAAAAAGTAGGAAAAGTGATAATGGGATACAATCCTAAAAATGACAGAATGATCTCATTTCAAATCCAAGGCAAACAATTCAATATCACAGTAGTCCAAGTCTATGCACCAACCACTGGTGTTGAAGAAGATGATGTTGACCCATTCAGTGAAGCCCTACAGCACATTATAGAATTGAACCAAAAATGATGTCCTTATTATCATGGGGGATTGGAATGCTAAAATAGGAAGCCAGAGATAACCAGAATAACAGGCAATTTTGGCCTTGGAGTACAAATTGAAAAAGGGCACAGGCTGATAGAATTTTGTCAATAGAATATGATGGTCATAGCAAACACTATTTTCCAACAACCCGAGAAATACTCTACACGTGGACATCACCAGATGGTCAACACAGAAATCAGATTGACTATGTTCTCTGTAGAGAACATAGCCAAAGAGTAAGAAGTCAGTTAAAAACAAGACTAGGAGCTGACTGTGGCTCAGATCATGAGCTTCTCATTGCAAAATTTAGGCTTAAATTAAAGAAAGTAGGGGAAAGCACTAGGCCATTTCGCTGTGGTGACTCCCTCGCACCACCTCCCATACTTGGCCAATAAAATTCTATTCTATTCTATTCTATTCTATTCTTCTATTCTATACACCCGGCGTGAGGTTGCCTCTCAGAGCATCTGGGTGCAGAAAGGAAAAAGGGGGTGCTTCGCCCCGGCTGGATCAACTTGGCTTCAGCCAAACCGAGGAGTCACCACAGTTAAGGAAAGGCGCCACAGTTAAGGAAAGGCGCTGGCTACCAAATGAGCAAGTGAGAAAAGACAGGAGCCCTTCAGCATGGAAAGGAAGAGGTAGCAGCAGCAGCAGCCAGCTTTCAGTAAAAGGAGTGGGAGGTTTCCCCCTCTCACCCGTCTGGGTTTCTCTCTCTGGCACAGTGTATGGGAGACAGCCTCGTGTTGGGTGTATGAAAGGTGTGTGCTCCTCCTAGCCGCCTCAGAGTCCCTCTTTTTTTTTAAGCTTTAAAGTTTTGGATTGTTTTGATTACCCTCATCTGACCTTCTTCCTTCGGCAGCAACTGTCCTCTTCCTCTTCTTCTTCCTCCTCCTCCCACCCAAATTTCAAGCTTTTATTTCTTTCCTAATGGGTTTGCACACATTATTTGCTTTTACATTGATTCCTATGGGAAAAATTGCTTCTACTTACAAACTTTTCTACTTATGAACCTGGCCACAGAACAAATTAAGTTGTTAAGTAAAGGTATCACTGTACTTTGATAGAATGAAAAAAAATGGCAAAGCAATAGGCACAATTTACATAGATTTCTGTAAAACCTTTGATTCAGTGGTGCAAAACAAACTACTTCTAAAACTGCAATCTCATGGCAAATCTGGCCCCCTGCACAAATGGATAACTGTGTTTCTGTCAAACAGGCAACCAGTAGTCAAAATATCAAATGCTATATCAAATCCTGTGCCTGTTAACCATGGTGCAGTGTTTTAGGGCCAACACTTTTTATACTTTCCATAAATGACAATCATATTAAAATCATATTTGCAAGCATATTAAAAGCAACTGCATTCTCTTAGCTGATTATGTAAAACTATTCAACACTACTAACATTGCTGCTATCCTTCAAACAGGCCTTGACTATGTGTCAGAATGGTCAAACTGTTAGCAACTACAAATCTCAACCAACAAATGCTCTGTCTTACACATTGGCAAAAAAAAAAAAAGACACAAAATACAGGCTGGATGGAAATGACCTAGTAAGTGACCCTCACTCTGTTAAAGACTTTGGAGTACTTATCTCGAATGATCTAAGTACCAGATCTCAATGTAACAACATTGCAAAAAAAAGCATTAAGAGTTGTTAACCTAATCTTGCATAACTTCTTTTCTGGTAATATTGTACTTTTAACTAGAGCATACAAAACATTTGCTAGACCAATTCTTGACTACAGCATATCTGTCTGGAACCTACATTACATATCGAACATTAATACAATTGAGAATGTCCAGAGATATTTCATGAGAAGAGTCCCCCACTCCTCTGTTTGCAACAGAATATCTTATGCCACCATACTTGAAATTTTGGGCTTAGACAATTTAGAACTACATCCCCTTATGTTTGACCTAAGTTTAGCACATAAAATTATCTGCTACAATGTCCTATCCATCAGTAACTACTTCAGCTTCAACTGCAACAATACACAAGCACACAATAGAAACAAACTTAAGGTAAACTGCTCCAAACTCGATTGCAGATAATAGGACTTAAGCAACAGAGGGATCAATGCCTGGAATAAACTGCCTGACTCTGTGCTTTCTTCCCCAAATCCCTAAATTCTTAACCTTAGACTATCTACTATTGACCTCACCCCATTCTTAAGAGGTCTGGAAGAACCGTGCATAAGCACACCTACCGTCTATTTCCTATGTACTCATAACCATCTCATCTATACATTTACACTTTCACAATTCAACTGGTACATTAAATTTTACAATTATAGCATTTTATACAATATTGGTATATAATATAATATTGAAAAAGTTTGAAAGGACTTTCAAAATAACATGAAAGAGCCAGTGAAATAAAAACAATTTCATTTCCAATTTTAACTTCAGTTCTACATAGTGAAGATCTGTACAAATACCTGTACAACGTGGTAGTTGTTGTTCCCAACGTTTCTTCAAACATGTAATGAAAGAAAATCCAAGAAAAGTATAACCTGTGTTGCATTGATAATACACCTTCTCTTGGGGGAAATACTTCTCCTTTATGTCACCAACAATCTGACCATTTTGAATTTCAGGGGGAGAAGAACATCTTACATCTAAAATAGTAACAAATATGGTTCAGTTAAATGCACTTGGTTTTCCCAAAACAAACTTTTGTAAGCATGCTCTCACTTTAACTTTTTAAACTAAAATTGACAGTACATATCATATGGCATAGAAAATACAAGGGTGGCCCTGCAGGTTCTGTTCCCTTTGAGGTGAGCGGAATGTGAGACTACAGAGAGTGGAACGTCCTCTTCCTCCTTGAAGAAATGAAATTGGGTGCCTTCAATCATTACTATCATGATATCTGATCAGTCTTAGATTAGTGGTAGTGAGTTGTTTGTGTAAATAATTTTCTCTGAAACTCCTTTTGTAGGATTATTGTTAACTCAGAGGGTGGGAGAATCTGTATACAGTCTGTTTTCTAATTTTGTTTGTAAAAGCTAAATAAGAATACAACATTAATACTTAGATGGTATTTATGCATTAGAGCAATTCTAAAATGTTGTATTGAAAACTGGATTATTTTGCAAGAAATTTAAATCCTTCTATGAACTACATACAGAAAAGAAGCTATTAAGTGAATGACCTCTGCATGATGAACTATTCTGGCCTTTTCCCTTCGAATCAGTCTGTTACAAAGCAGCAAAGCAACAGATGCAACTGTGATCCTCTACTCTAGGCTGTGAGGGAAATGGGTTCAATATCCTTTGCTGATGTTTGGAAACCATCAGATCTGGATGAGAGAGAACAGATTAATATAAAGACCACTTAGTCTGTTCTGTTGCTTTACTATTTTTACAGTTGATTGTAATGAGGCTGTTATACTTCGTTTTTATATATATAAGCAGCTAACTGTCTCTAGATTGTGATGGGATAGAAGTGGATTATAAAATGCACCTTTTACCCCTGCAAAAGAGGGTGAAAACATGGTTGCTGTAGTCCCCCAGTACCCACACCTTTTGGTTTCTTCCTCCCAGCAATTTACCTCCTTGCAGCAAGCAGCCCATAGCCTGATTAGCATAAGCCACTGATTATATGCCTTTCAACCCTCAGCTGATTGATTGAAGCTGCAGGCAAACCCATATGTTAAAACGTAAGTGATGGAGGCAAATCACTGTCAGGGAGAGGGAAGGCAGAATTTTATTTCCTGTGCTAATCACATTGTGTTGAAACTGGCTATTTGTTGTATGCTGCAAGGAGATAAGTCAATAACTATAAATGCCTATACAATGTTCAAATTATTAGACATATTTTTTAAAGACTGCTTTATTATTTTTTCTAGACAACTTAACAAAATGAAAAAAACTTTTTAAAATAAATGCTTGATCTGAAGAGGCTTGGTGTTGTTGTATCTTCTTTTAAATTGTAGAGAATGCCGCTGGCGACTTACCCGCCGGCGCGGGTTGCGGCGTGGCTGGGGAAGGAGGCCGCCATGTTGGGGGCGGTGCCTGCAGCCCCCACGTCATCCCCGGCGGCCGCAGTGACGTGTCTTGGGGTGCGCGGGGCACCCATTGGCCGGGCAGGAGGAGGCAGCCCTATAAAAGGGGCTGCCTCGTGGCGCAGTTTCTCTTTTGCCCGGCAGCATGAGACGGCCCTGCAGCACGAGGAGTCATCGCGCAGCGAGGGACAGGCCCGGAGGCCGGAGAAGTTCGCGGATTGCGCAGCCGGCGAGCGGAGCCTGAGCAGGCCGGCGGAGGGCGGAGAGCAGCGGATTGGAGGCTATTGGGGGCCAGATTGTCTCTCGGGGGTGGTTGTGGCGGCGATGGCGCGAGGCAGCAGGGCAAAGGGAAACAGCCAGTGGCGGGGAGCGGGGGAGGGGGCCAGCGAGCAGGGAACCCCCCCCAACGAACCCCGGCATACGGGACGCAAGAGGGCCCCTAAGAGGGCATGGATGGAGGCCTCTGGGGCTGGGCAGGCCGAGCGGTATGGGCGTGAAGGCAGCTCCAGGGGGGCGGTAGTAACAAGGGGAAGGGCGGCGAAGCGTCGGGGGCCACCCCCAGGAGCGGGAGGCCGCCACCAGGGGCGGGCCCCTCCTCGAGGGCCACATGGAAGGACGACTGAGGTTACAGGGGAAGGGGAGCCTAGCGCCTCAGAGCTTAGCTTGTCTGAGGAGGGGTCCCCTGCAGGGAGGACTCCTGGGAAGGAGGGTGCAGGGGATGATTCTCTTGCTGTTTCCTCACAACTCCTATCTGCTTTACTCAAGAAACTGGATGAGCGGCCAAAGAAGAGGGGAAGGCCCCGACAGGCAGGGGCTGCAGGTGCCACAAGCGCGGAGGGGACGCGTAGCTCCTCGGAATCGGAGGAGAGGTCCCAGAAGGAGCGAGCAGAGCATCGCGCTAAGAAGAAGCGCAAGAGGAAGCGGGTAAGCAGGACAGTCTCCTGCTCCGAGGATGCCGATGATGACTCTTCACATTGGGGTGAGTGCCCTGTACCTAAGCATCGCTGGTCCCGTCCAAGGGGGCCACGAGGCAGGCTGCAGGCTGTCAAACGCACTACACATAGGGCACACAGAACATGGCGATTGCGCACGGCAGCCCAGGTTTGGGGGAGGCGGCGCAGGCGAGAGGTGACAAAACGGGGCAGGAAGAGAAGGGACACATCGCAGGACAGCTCTGAGTCAACTACCACGGAGTCCACCGACTCCTTTGGGGGTGATAGTGATAACCCTTTTGCCCCTGGCCTCCCTGACACCCCGCTGAGTATGCATATGTCACAGGCCCTTAAACGAAAAATTTGGCGTGGGGCTTACGTGGATATCTTCAGTATTTTGTTACCGGAGAAGTCCGACAAGGACAAGGATAGCAAGAAAAGGGCCGATGAACCGAAGGACACTAAAATGGATAAGGGAATATTGGCGTGGGCGTATGCCTTCTTGGCTTACCATTCAGTGGTAGTGGAAGATGACGTACACAAGACCCACGAACTTATACTTTATATGAATATGACCTTGAAGGCGTACCAGGAGTTTGGGGGGGAGGCATAGAAGCAGTACGATGAGACGTTTCGGAGATTCGCAGCACACAATAGGCACTGGCCTTGGGACACGAGGCATAATGATCTGTGGCTGCAGGCCACGCAGCAAGCGGCTACCCCGGCCAGCGGGCGGACGCCCACTGGCCACCTGCTGCTGACCCAAGGAAAGGAAGCAACCCTTCCCCGCCCCGCAGTGGGTTCAGGGACACAAGGCTCTACACAGCGTAGCGGGTCAGGTTCGTCCTTTCGGATCCCGCCGTACTGTTACGAGTACGGCGCCAGGGGAGCCTGTTCACAGCCAGTTTGCCGCTTTCGCCATGCATGCGCTTTGTGCAATGGCAGACACCCAACTTCAGCATGCTACAGAGGCAGGGGGGAGGCGGCAACAAGGACACGGGGGGCCCCTCCAAACCCCAGTCGGGAGGAGCTCAAGCTAAGGGGCCCAACCCCCGTTAGGTTGGAAAGGTTGCAGGAGAGACTTATCGGCTATCGACCAAGGAGAGAGGCCGAGTTTTTGATGGCAGGTTTTTCAGAGGGCTTTCGGATTCTGTACGAGGGGCCTAGGAGGGCCTGCCTTGCGGACAATTTGAGGTCTTTAGTTGGCATGGAGTATGTGGTACGAGAGAAGATTTTGAAGGAGGTGCGGGAGGGCCGGGTGCTGGGCCCCTTTTCGGGGCCGCCCCTGCCCTCCTTGCAGGTATCCCCCCTGGGAGTGGTGCCCAAGAGAGCAGCCGGGGAGTTCAGGCTCATTCATCACCTGTCTTTCCCTCCGGGTGAATCGGTAAATGATCACATCCCTGGGGAGCTGTGCTCACTGCACTATACCCCCTTTGAGAAGGCCGTCTCAATGGTACGAGACTGTGGAATTGGGGCCCTGATGGGCAAATGTGATATTAAGTCGGCCTTTCGTCTATTACCGATTCACCCCGAGGATTTTGACCTCCTAGGTTTTCAGTTTGAGGGGGGCTTCTTTGTAGACAGGGCCCTGCCAATGGGTTGTTCGGTTTCATGTTCTTTGTTCGAGAAGTTTAGTTCGTTCCTAGAGTGGGCCCAGGTGAAGGGCACGGGGATTCGGTCAGTTGTCCATTATTTAGATGACTTTCTTTTCGCAGGGCCGGCTGGCTCTGACGAATGCCAACGGGGGATGGCAGGATTTCAGGAATTGTGCGGTGACCTGGGCGTGCCTCTAGCCCATGAAAAGACTGAGGGGCCCACCACCAGGCTCACATTCCTAGGCATTGAGGTAGATTCGGTAGCGCAGACATGTAGGCTACCTGAGGACAAGCTGGCTAGGCTTAGGGACTCGGTTAGGGTTATTCGAACCGCCAGAAGGGTGACTCTTAAGCAGGTTCAGGAGCTAGCCGGATTGTTGAATTTCGCTTGTCGAGTGGTAGCGCCGGGTAGGGCATTTATGTATAGATTTACCGGGCGACAGTGGGTCTGAGTAAGCCGCACCACAGGATCCGCTTGAGCGTTAGGAAGGATCTAGGGGTATGGCAACAATTCTTAGACACATATAATGGGGTTTCCTTTTGGAGACAAGACATGCTTTTGAGAGGGGACATGCAGGTGAAATCTGACGCGGCAGGGACGACTGGTTTTGGAGTAATATGGAAGGATAGATGGTTTAGGGCGGACTGGCCACACGATTGGCGGGATACGGCGGTTTGCAGGGATTTGACATTCCTGGAGCTGTTCCCAATTGTCATGGGAATTGAGCTTTGGTCCCATAGTTTCGCCGGGAAGATGGTACATTTCTGGTGCGATAACATGGCAGTCGTACATGTGGTCAACACACTTTCCTCCAAAAACGAGAGGGTGATGGGGCTGGTTCGACATATGGTGGTGAAGTGCCTGGAGCATAACATGCTTTTTCGCGCGCACCATGTCCCGGGTATTAGGAACAGGGTGGCTGACGCACTATCAAGGGGGCAGTTGGCTAGTTTAAGTTTAAGTTTAAGTTTAATCAGATTTGTATGCCGCCCCTCTCCGCAGACTCGGGGCGGCTCACAGCAACAGCAATACAAGGTTCCGGCTGCTTGCCCCACAGGCCAAGGAGTACCCGGAGGCAGCCCCCCATCACCTGTGGCTGATTGGAGGGCCGACGTAAACAGGGCAATGGACATGTCCATAGCAGCAAGCACCAGGAGGTCATACCAGCGGGCAGGTAGGGAATTTTGGGCTTTTCGTCACCTTAGGAGATACGATCAGCTATGGCCTGCCCCGGTAGAGCACTTACTCGAGTTCTGTGCTCTTAGCAGACATCGGGGGTTGTCCGCCCGAACAATACGGGGCAAACTCGCAGGCTTGGCTTTTATAGCCAAGTCCCGGGGCTTCTCAGACACCACAGGGGACTTCAGGGTTAGGAAAACACTGGAGGGCTGGATTAGGGAGAGGGGTCCGGCCCGGGGTGACAGGAGGTGTCCCCTTAAACTAGTTCACCTAAAGGGGCTGTGCGGCTTGTGGGACGGGCTATGCCGCTCTCAGTACGAGGCAGCACTTTACTGTGCGGCCGCGGTTATATTGTTCTTCGGAGCTTTTCGTATTAGTGAGGTTTTAGCGGCATCTAGGTTCGACAGCTCGGGCCGGGCCCTGACTGCAAGAGATATCAGATTTAGGTGGGGCTCGGTATTCCTACGGCTGCGACGTTCCAAGACCGATCAAAAGGGACGGGGCGTTACGGTTAAGCTTTCCCGCACTAGCAACAAGAGGGTGTGCCCCGTACGGGCGATTTCAGCATACTGGGCCCTTAGGGGCAAGGAACCCGGTCCGCTTTTCTGTCACTCCTCTGGGGAACCTCTCACCAGGTACCAGTTCTGGGCAGTAACGACTAAGGCCCTGGCCCGGCTGGGCCTGGACCCCAAGCGTTACGGGACTCACTCTTTTAGGATCGGTGCAGCTTCCTTTGCAGCGGAGGAAGGTTTCAGCACGCCGGACATCTGTGCAGTGGGCCGATGGCGATCGGCGGCCTTCCAGACTTACATCCGCCCTTAGGTGAGTAGGGCGGGACAGGGCGCGGCTGCGCCACCACTTCTGACGCTGCTTTGTTTCCTCCCTTCTTTAGATAACACACAGGGTGCGCACAGGATCCTGATCTGTGGCCACAGCATGGTATACTGGGCCGAGAGGAGGGCCCAGGAGACGACGCCCGGCACGCATTTGGAGTTTGACCAGCCTGTGTCTGTTCAATGGTTGGGCCGTCGAGGCTTGCGGTGGTTTAATTTACTTCCCCTGTTATTCAACAGTGGGAAGGTGCACGGGGTGCCGGGATGGTTGGTTTTACACGTAGGAGGTAACGACCTCGGATCAATAACGGGCGTAGATTTGTTGTGGCACATTTGGGATGGCTTACAGGTGATTTGGCAGCGGTGGCCGGACACCCGAGTTTTATGGTCCAACATTTTGCCACAAAGGTGCTGGCGGCATGCTGTAAACCCTAAGGCGGTAGATGGGGCTAGGAAGAGGGTCAACAGAGCAGTTAAGAAATGGGTACTCCAGTCGGGGGGTGGAGTGATAGACCACCCCGATATCAGAGCATCCCAGATAGAGTTATATAGACAGGATGGGGTACATTTAACAGACAAGGGGAATGACAAATTCATAGCGGACCTGCAGAGGTGCCTGCACATTCATGTGCAGGGGGGGAGCAGGGGGAATAAATTCATAATTTCACCCCCTGCTGTGGCCGATAGGGGGCGGAAATGGGCGTAAGCAGCAACTGTGTGATCTCCTTTAGGGGCACCTCTACTGAGGTGAGGGGCGATTTCCTTCTCGGATTACAGGGCTCGACCGGCCTGGGTTCGGGGAGGGGGTCGCTCCTGTGGCTCGCTGCCTGGGGATTATCAGAGACCAGTGGTGAGCCATCCCATACGCCGTGGGGGCGTGGCAAGGGGCAGGGGGCAGGTGTAAGTTTACCTGACCCTGCACCCGGCAAGGAGCTTTCGCCCTAGAGTTGCTCAGTTGAGGTTGTTGGAAAGTTAACTCCGCCCCCATTTGAGTTATGCACCCCTGCAGGTCACGTGGGGTTTATTTGGTTAATAGTTAATTAAGTTGGTTTAATAAAAGTGACCCTATTTATACCCACACCTTGTGTCCGACTGTTACTCCGACTGCGCCGCAATGCCGCTGGCGACTTACCCGCCGGCGCGGGTTGCAGCGTGGCCGGGGAAGGAGGCCGCCATGTTGTGGGCGGTGCCTGCGGCCCCCACGTCATCCCCGGGGGCCACAGTGACGTGTCTTGGGGTGCGCGGGGCACCCATTGGCCGGGCAGAAGGAGGCAGCCCTATAAAAGGGGCTGCCTCGTGGCACAGTTTCTCTTTTGCCCTGCAGCGTGAGACACCCGCCCGCCCTCCCTCTGTTACAGGGTGCATATGATGGGTCGCCCCTCGGGGGGCCGAGTAGGAATTTTTTGCAGCCACAGCAAAATGGCCGAGCGGTGGCTGTTTTTTCGCCTACTCCACTCTGTGCATGGGAGTGTGGTTAGGGGGTGGACCCACCAGCTAGTACCCCTCCCCCCCTCAAGGTCACTGGGGGGGGGACGGCCGATAGGGGGCAGAAATGGGCGTAAGCAGCAACTGTGTGATCTCCTTTAGGGGCACCTCTACTGAGGTGAGGGGCGATTTCCTTCTCGGATTACAGGGCTCGACCGGCCTGGGTTCGGGGAGGGGGTCGCTCCTGTGGCTCGCTGCCTGGGGATTATCAGAGACCAGTGGCGAGCCATCCCATACGCCATGGGGGCATGGCAAGGGGCAGGGGGCAGGTGTAAGTTTACCTGACCCTGCATCCGGCAAGGTGCTTTCGCCCTAGAGTTGCTCAGTTGAGGTTGTTGAAAAGTTAACTCCGCCCCCATTTGAGTTATGCACCCCTGCAGGTCACGTGGGGTTTATTTGGTTAATAGTTAATTAAGTTGGTTTAATAAAAGTGACCCTATTTATACCCACACCTTGTGTCCGACTGTTACTCCGACTGCGCCGCAATATACATTTCTCCAATTCTTTGCTATTTCTATTATTAGACCCGGATGCGCAAAAATACACAGCAAACAGTGTATATCATCTGTGCTGTTTGCTGGGAGGGAAATTGCTGGGAGACAGAGGCAGATTTGTTTTTCCTTGTTTTCCTTTCCCAAAACTAAGATGCATTTTATGCTCCAATGCATCTTATATTCCCAAAAATATGGTAAATAAGCAAACAAGCTTGATCATTCAAGGTAGGCAAGGCAATCATAAGTGCTATTTCCAGACATAAAACCTGCACTAATTTAAAATGTGTCCCTCCTGCTGGGTTTTCATGACCTCAAATAGATTGTATATCTAGGCTGACACCCCACCCTCCAATTAGGAAATGCTAAAGCAGAGAAAACACTACCAAAAGTAATGAACTGCATTTGCGGCGCAGGCGGAGTAATAGTCGGACACAAGGTGTGGGTATAATGGGGTCACTTTTATTCAAACAACTCAACTTAACTTCTTTAACCGATTAACTTATTTAAACAATTAACCCCACATGACCTGCAGGGTGCATAAATCAAATGGGGGCGGAATTAACTTTTAAGCCAATTCAACAGAGCAACACTCGGGCGAAAACTCCTTAACACTGGGTGCGGGTCTTGGTAAACTACACCTGCCCCCTGCACCGTTACCACGCCACCCATGGCGTGTGGGATGGCTCGCTACTGGTCTATGTTAATCACCAGCAAGCGAGCCACAGGAGCGACCCCCTCCCCGAACCCAAGCCGGTCGAGCCCTGTAATCCGAGAAGGAGCTCGCCCCTCACCTCAGTAGAGGTGCCCCTAAAGGAGATCACCAGTTGCTATTTACTTTATTTTCCGCCCCCTATCGGCCACCCCTCCCCCCAGTGACCCTAAGGGGGGGCACTAGTTGGTGGGGCCACCCCCTAACCACACTCCCACGCACAGAGTGGAGTAGGCGAAAAAACAATCGCAGCTCGTCCAATTCTGCTGCGACTGCAAAAAATTCCTACTCGGCCCCCAGAGAGCGACCCATCATATGCACCCTGTAACAGAGGGAGGGTGGGCGGGTGCCTCACGCTGATCCGGGCGAGACTGCTGCATCATGAGGCAGCCCCCTTATATAGGGCTGCCTGGCTCGCCCGGCCAATCGGTGCACACGCACCGCGCCACGTCATCACGGCACCCCTTACCACGTGGGTGCCGTGGCTCCGCCCCCAACATGGCGGCCTCCTCGCCCCGCCGATCGCCGCAAACCCCATCGGCCGGTAAGTCGGCCGTGGGAATTGCGGCGCAGGCGGAGTAATAGTCGGACACAAGGTGTGGGTATAATGGGGTCACTTTTATTCAAACAACTCAACTTAACTTCTTTAACCGATTAACTTATTTAAACAATTAACCCCACATGACCTGCATGGTGCATAAATCAAATGGGGGCGGAATTAACTTTTAAGCCAATTCAACAGAGCAACACTCGGGCGAAAACTCCTTAACACTGGGTGCGGGTCTTGGTAAACTACACCTGCCCCCTGCACCGTTACCACGCCACCCATGGCGTGTGGGATGGCTCGCTACTGGTCTATGTTAATCACCAGCAAGCGAGCCACAGGAGCGACCCCCTCCCCGAACCCAAGCCGGTCGAGCCCTGTAATCCGAGAAGGAGCTCGCCCCTCACCTCAGTAGAGGTGCCCCTAAGGGAGATCACCAGTTGCTATTTACTTTATTTTCCGCCCCCTATCGGCCACAGCAGGGGGTGAAATTTTTAATTTATTCCCCCTGCTCCCCCCCCCCCTGCACATAGATGTGCAGGCACCTCTGCAGGTCCGCTATAAATTTATCGTTCCCTCTGTCGGTCAAGTGTACTCCGTCCTGTCTATACAAGTCTATTAGGGATGCCCTGATGTCTGGATGGTCTATCACTCCACCCCCGGCCTGAACTACCCACTTCTTAACCGCTCTGTTTACCCTCTTCCTGGCCCTATCCACTGCCATAGGGCTTCTAGCCTGCCGCCAACTCCTCCTTGGCAGGATGTTGGACCACCACACACACGTATCAGGCCACCGCTCCCAGATCACTTGCAAACCCTCCCAAATGTGCCACAGCAGATCGACACCTATCATCGATCCCAGATCGTTCCCACCAACGTGCAAAACCAAACAGCCCGGCACTCCTTGCACTTTCCCACTGTTGAATAACAGGGGAAGAACCTCGCGCCACCGTAGGCCATGACGGCCCAGCCACTGAACAACCACTCGATGATCCATCTCCAGCTGCGTGCCGGGCGTCGTCTCGCGGGCCCTCCTCTCGGCCCAGTACACCATGCTGTGGCCACATATCAGGATTCTGCGGTGCCTGCCATGTATTCGTTCTAGAGAAAGGGAGGAAGCAGAGCAGCATCAGAAGTGGCGGCCCGGAAAGACCCCCCCCCCCGCCCCACTCACCTAGGGGCGGATGTACGTCCGGAAGGCCCCAGATCTCCAGCGGCCCACTGTCTTTATATCCAGCCTGCTGAAACCTTCGACTGCTGCCAACGACGCTGCACCTATCCTGAATGAGTGAGTCCCGTAACGTCTGGGGTCCAAGCCCAGCCTTGCCAGCGCCTTGGACGTGACGGCCCAGAATTGGTACCTGGTAAGGGGTTCGCCGGACACATGACAAAACAGAAAGCCCGGCTCTTCACCCCTATGGGCCCAATACGCCACCAGAGCCGCCACTGGGCACACCCTCCGGTTGTTAGCCCGGGAAAGTCGGACCGTCACACCTCGACCCCTTTGGTCGGTCTTGGACCGTCTAAGCCTCAGGGACACCGAGCTCCTACTTAATTTGATATCCCTGGTGGTAAATGCCTGGCCGGAGCTATCGGCTCGGGAAGCTGCAAGAACCTCACTAACCCGAAAAGCCCCGAAAAACAAGGTCACCGCAACCGCGTGGTACAGTGATGCCTCATACTCAGAGCGGCAGAGCCGGCCCCACAGCTCATAAAGCCCCATCAGGTGGGCGAGCTTTAGGGGACGCCTGCTGTCACCCTGGGCCTGACCTTTCTCCCTAATCCAACCCTCCAATGTCTTCCTAATCCTGAAATCCCCTGTGGTGTCCGAAAAGCCCCGTGACTTGGCTACGAAGGCCAAGCCAGCAAGCTTTCCCCTAATCGTCCGGGCAGACAACCCACGGCGACGGTTAAGCGCACAGAATTCGAGCAGGTGTTCCACCGGGGCAGGCCAAAGCTGATCGTATCTCCTATCATGACGAAAAGCCCAAAATTCCCTACCTGCCCGCTGGTATGATCTCCTGGTGCTTGGGGCTATGGACAAATCCATGGCCTTGCTTACGTCGGCCCTCCAATCAGCCACAGATGCTGTGGGGCTGCTTCCGGGTGCTCCTCGGCCTGTGGGGCAAGCAGCCGGAACCTAGCCAACTGCCCCCTTGACAGTGCATCCGCCACCCCGTTTCTTACCCCTGGAACGTGGTGGGCCCGGAAGAGCATGTTATTGGCTAGGCATCTCGCTACCATATGCCGGACCAAACCCATAACCCGTTCATTCCTAGAGGAGAGTGTGTTCACTACGTGTACAACCGCCATGTTGTCACACCAAAAGTGGACCGTCCTCCCGGCAAAACTGGTGGCCCACAGCTCGATGGCCACGACAATTGGGAATAGCTCCAAAAACGTCAAATCCCTGCAGACGGCCGCACCGCGCCACTCCTGCGGCCAGTCAGCTCGAAACCATTTGTCCTGCCATACCACACCAAAACCGGTCGTGCCCGCCGCATCGGACTTCACCTGAAAGTCCGCTTTCAGCAGCATATCCTGTCTCCACAATGACACACCGTTGTACCCGTCCAGAAACCCTTGCCACACCACGAGGTCCTCCCTAATGCTCTTCGACAACCTGATCCTGTGGTGCGGTTTCGTCAAGCCAACCGTCGCCCTATACAGTCTAAACATAAAAGCCCTACCTGGCGCTATCACTCGACAAGCAAAATTTAACAGGCCAGCCAGCTCCTGAACCTGCCTAAGAGTCACCTTCTTAGCAGCTCGGGCAACCCTCACCGCATCCTTGAGTCTCGTCAGTTTATCATCGGGTAGCCTACACGTTTGCGCAACGGAGTCCACCTCGATGCCTAAAAATGTCAGTCTGGTCGAAGGCCCCTCGGTTTTTTCGTGAGCCAAAGGTACGCCTAAATCCAAGCATAAATCCTGGAAACCTGTCATTCCCCGCTGACAGTCGTCGGAACCCGCCGGCCCGGCGAAAAGAAAGTCATCCAAATAGTGCACGACAGACGCAATGCCTGTACCTTTAACATGTGCCCACTCCAAAAATGAACTAAACTTCTCGAATAGCGAGCAGGACACTGAACAACCCATTGGCAGGGCCCTATCAACAAAGAACCCACCATCAAACTGAAAACCTAACAGGTCGAAATCCCCCGGGTGAATAGGCAAAAGCCGAAAGGCAGATTTGATATCACATTTTCCCATCAGCGCCCCTACTCCGCACGCCCGGACCATCGCGACAGCCGTCTCGAATGGTGTGTAGCGCACCGAGCATAGCTCCTCGGGAATGTGATCGTTCACCGATTCACCAGGGGGGAATGACAGGTGATGTATGAGCCTGAACTCTCCCGCGGCCCGCTTGGGCACCACCCCGAGTGGGGACACCTGCAAGAAGGGCAGGGGGGGCTCCGAAAAGGGGCCCAAAACCCGGCCCTCACGCACCTCCCTCATAATTTTGTCCCGCACTACATGACCCATACCTGCCACCGACCTCAAATTGTCCGCCAGGCAGGCCCTACACGGCCCCCTGTATGGGATCCTGAAGCCCGCGGAAAACCCCGCGAGCAGAAAATCAGCCCCTTTCTTGGGGCGGTAGCCGGTGAGCCAGTACTTCAACCTGTCCAACCTAACGGGGGTTGGGCCCCTTACTTTGAGCTCCTCCCGGTTGGGGTTTGGCAGGGGCCCCGGCGTCTTTGGAGCCGGCCCCTCCCCTTCCCCTGTAACAAGCGGAGGTCGGGTGCCTGCCATTGCACAAGGCGCAGGCGTGGCGAAAACGACAATATGACCTTGAACAGGCCCCCCTGGCGCCGTACTCGTAACAGTACGGCGGGCCTCGAAAGGACGAACCAGCCGTGCTACGCTGGCCGGAGGCCGGGGTCCCCGTGCCCACCGCCGGGCGGGGAAGAGTGGCCTCCTTGCCAGGCGTCAAAAGCAAATGACCAGTGGGAGTCCGCCCACTGGCCGGGGTCGACGCTTGCTGCGTGGCCTGAAGCCACAAATCATTATGCCTCATATCCCAAGGCCAGTGTCGATTGTGGGCGGCGAACCTACGAAAGGTCTCGTCATATTGCTTCCAATCCTCGCCCCCAAACTCCTGATAAGCCTTCAGAATCATGTTCATGTACAAGATGAGCTCATGGGTCTTATGGATGTCATCTTCCACAACCACTGAGTGGTATGCCAAAAATGCATACGCCCACGCCAGAATGCCCTTGTCCATTTTGGTGTCCTTTGGGTCATCCGACCCCTTCTTGCCCTCTTTATCCCTATCCTTTTTAGACTTCTCAGGTAGTAAAATCTGAAAAATGTCAACATAAGCGCCACGCCAAATCTTACGCTTGAGGGCCTGGGACATGTGCATACTGAGCGGAGTGTCCGGGAGGCCTGGTGCGAAAGGATTATCGCTGTCAAAAGAGGTGCTGGTGGACCCAGAGGTGGTCGACCCAGAGCTATCCTTCGAGGTATCCCTCTTCCTCTTGTGCCTCCTGGCCAACCCCCTTCTACGCCCCCTCCTCCAAACTTGAGCAGCCGTGCGCGAGCGCCAGGTCCTATGAGCCCACGTGTCGTGCGTTTAGTAGCCCGTAGCCTGCCGCGAGGCCCCCTTGGGAGGGACCACCGGTGTCTAGGCACAGGGCACTCACCCCAGTGAGAAGAGTCATCGTCTGCGTCCTCGGAGCCGGACACCGTTCTCCTGGCCTTCCTCCGCCTGCTTTTCTGCTTTGCGCACCGGGTCCCCCGCGCCCTCCGCGGGCTGTCTGCTGACTCCGATGAGCTCCGAGACCCCTCTGCATTGGCAACGCACGCGGCCTGGCCCCGCCGGGACCTACCTCGCTTCCTTGGCCTCTCATCAAGTTTCTCAAGCAAGGAAGACAGTAGATGTGAGGAAACCGAAAGTGAATCCCCCTCCTCCTGCTCCCTCCTGGCAGGCCTTGCAGCGGGGGCCTCTACCCCAGACAGACCCGTTTCCAAACCGCTGAAGGCCCCCTCCTCCGCCCCAGTGGCCTCACCTGATCCCCCCGGTGCTTCCACCGGTAGGGCCCGGCCCTGGCGGCGGCCCCTTGCCCCTGATGAGGCTCCCCTTCGGCCCCCTACACGCCCCCGGGGGCTCACCTCCCCCCTGGGGCTGCCCTCATCAACTGGCCTCCTGGCCAGCCTTGCCCCCGGGGCCTCATTCCATGTCCGTTTGGGGGCCCGCTTCCTCCCGGTGCGGCATGGCTCGATGGGGGGGGTCCCTAGCCCTCTGGCCTGCCCCCCGTGGCCCGCCGCCGTGCCCCCGAACGACTTCTCCCACCCCCGCCATGTATCGCAGCCCAAATGCGCCTCCAAACCCTGTGGGGGGTGTCGCCGAAGCGAACTGAGCCTCCAGCCGCCGTTCGCGGCTCTTCTGGCCTCAAAAGGCCGAACGTCCCGCGTCGATCGGCTGCTTCGCCGGCCTCCGGGCCTGTGACGCAGCAGCCCGAGCCGGCAGTAGCAGCAGCAGCCTCGCCTCACGCTGATCCGGGCGAGACTGCTGCATCATGAGGCAGCCCCCTTATATAGGGCTGCCTGGCTCGCCCGGCCAATCGGTGCACACGCACCGCGCCACGTCATCACGGCACCCCTTACCACGTGGGTGCCGTGGCTCCGCCCCCAACATGGCGGCCTCCTCGCCCCGCCGATCGTCACAAACCCCATCGGCCGGTAAGTCGGCCGTGGGAATTCTTTTTAAAGCAATTGATGAGATCTAACAGCTAATAGCATGATAAATTTGAATAAGGATATTAAAAATTGTTATATTGGGTCATCCAGTTGACAAAAGTTAAGGAGGTAGCACTTGTTCAATGATATTTACCAAAAGGAAATGGAAAATTATTGTATTGTATTGAAAGTTGAAGGTATATGAAAAATGTATGTATTTATGAGTGGAGAAAAAATAAGCAATTTTACACACACACAACCAAAAAAGAACTTATCAGAACAAGTATTAACTTTAAAGCATAAGATGGAAAAACTGTCATCAGAAATAAATTACTGTAGAATCTAGCAGTAATTATTGACAAAGGGTTAAAAAAAATTGTATTTCTATTTTTTGGTATTCACAACAAAAAAGTATACTGCTTAATTGTTTTCATACCTTTCACATCCAAAGAGACTTATAGAAGAGGCTGGATCTGAGGAGGAATTCCATTGACAACTTTCAGCTAGTCAGCTGTTTTGTAATGTAGATTAGTCTGCAGACATCAACTGCCACAACTACTATTCCTAATCTGCAAACATCAACTAATCTGCATACATCAACTACATCAATTACTCAAGGTGTTACCCCACCAACTAATCAGGATGTTTCAATACAACCAATCAACCCGCTTGCAGCAGCTGAGCCAACACGCCACACCCACCCAGCAGTATTTATAGAGGGACAGTAGCATAGACCACACCTTGTTTGCCCAAGCACAAAGCCAAAAAACAATAGCCTGAAGATGACGAGTGGGACCTTGTCAAAATGTGTTTTTGTTTTTAGCAGCTGTTTTTAATGCTCACAACTTTTTATCTGTAAAATAGTGATCATTAAATGAAATATTATTGATTTCAAGAGACTACCAAACCCAATCTACTTGTTTTCTGTTGGAAACTTACGGTGCACACTGATTGAATTTGTTACACTGAGGATGATCGAATCATTGAAAATAACCCACTAAAGTTAAATAACAGTTTACACTTATTTCAGCCTTAGGACAGAGGGATCTTCTGGTCTTCAGTTTTAGAATCATAGTACTTCTCTCCCATTGCTCTGAATGGAAGGAATTTCATTTGGATCACAGGAATATTATTGTACAATGGAGCTTGCATTTGAAATTGCAATTAATAACAAATGGTATTAGTAAAATACAAATTTGTGTTGTGATTTACATGTAAATACCAAACATTTCTGTAGTGAACGTTTTACAAGTAGTCTTTGACTTACAACAGTTCATTTAGTGACAATTCAAAGTTACAATAACACTGAAAAAAGTGACCTTTGCAGCAATTCCCTTGATCACATGATCAAAATTCAGATGCTTCGCAACTGATTCATATTTATGATGGTTGCTATGTTCCAAGTCAATGTGATCTCCTTTTGTGACCGTCTGCCAAGGAAAGTTAATAGGGAAGCCAGATTCACTTAACAATCAGGCTATTAATTTAACAAATGTTGAGTCACTTGGGTGATTTTAGCCATTTGGTATAAAAATGATGATACTGACATTTCAGAATTTTCTTGTCCATGTAGTTTGGTTTCTTAAAATTGTTATATTTTGCTGCAGATCAGATGAATCGGTTTAAAAAAGAATTATATAAAATGTACTGATGCAAATTTATTTTTTTACTGTTCACTTTTTGTTTTTCCAGATCTAAGTAAATGAACAACAGGACATATGCCTCACCCTTTAAAACAGAAGATGAATATCTGAAAAGATATATCATTCTCTTTAATGTGACCACATGAAACTGGATTGTATGCAATTATAAACATCAGATCCAAACAAAAAAGCCTGGTCTGCAAAAGATTTTACCAACTATAATTTCTTGGGAAATGATAAGATTTAATTAAAAACAAGTTTATGGACTAAAATTAAGGCAGATAAAATAATATCCATTTGTGAATAGGTGGCAATGTAAAATTTAAAAATGATGAAATAAAATATAAAATAATAAAATATAATAAAATATAAGGTAACCTAATAAATAATGGAGGAATGGAGAATTTTTAATATATTTTTCCTTTAAACGTTTGATTAATCAGATCAAACAGCAACTCATCTTAAACAATGACAAAATTGTAATTGATAATAAGCCTATAGATATGTTCAAGGGGAAAAAGGAAGGAAAAATATCTTAAGGGAACAATCACATGAGGATTCAAGAGGAAGTTTGCAAAGGGGTATCATAAATAGTAAAAGTAAAGATTCCCTTTGCACATATGAATTACTCATTCCCAATTATAGGGGGAGATACAATATCCATCTCTTGGATATGGTAATTTTTTTTCTTTCTTATGGAAGATCACAAGATACCCTCAACTTTGCTGGTGTCATTGTGAAGTTTGGAGAACAGCAAGTTAAGAAGTACACATTTCACCAATTTTAATAATCCATTGTGATTACCTGTGGACAACATTGTGTATTTTTCCTCTTGGAAGAGTGGGGGAGAAGGATGATGAGGACGAGGACAAGGATAATGAAGAAGAAGGAGAAGAATGAAAGATTGGATGCTTCATAATAAGGCAGAGCCAAACCAGATATCTTCTCACATTAGATCTTTTCCTTATTTTATTGAATCTTCCCATGAGGAACATAGAGCACTGTCTACATTTTTTAAGTCAATGGGGTCTTTTTGACTCAATTCAAGTTGCATAATACAGATACTAATACATATTGTTCTCCACATTAGGTGGAACTATAATCCAGAATGGGTTGATCTTGCCCAATCAGATGAGGACTGAAACTGGTAATTTAAATACTGAAGGGCACTTCTGTCCTATTTCCCTCAGTCTTCAGTCTGGACAGAGGTCATCTTGTTCAATCCTCAGATTGATAGCTTCATTAGCTGATATCTCTACTTTTCATCTGTCATTGCACATGAGTTTGAGGTTTCCTTGATTCAACTGTCAGTTTTCAAGCTTTACTGCCTCTGACTGGATGGCAGGAGCAATAAAGAATAGAATAGAATAGAATAGAATAGAATAGAATTCTTTATGGGCAAGTGTGATTGGACACACAAGGAATTTGTCTTTGTGCAGATGCTCTGAGGGCCTTGGCCCTGCTCCAGTCCTGATAGGACTGAGGGACTATTATTTGGGGCCTTGTTCCCCATTAATTTCCCTCTGATTACCAGCTACTCTCAGGAACTTGTATGCTACACCTTTCCCCCTGAACTGCCAACATCTGTATCAGAGTGAGAGGAAAGGTTTAAGTCACCATGGCAACAAATCACTGATTTTTGCTCCAGCACTAGCAGTTTTTCCACTCCAATTCCTCTAACCAGCTCAGGTGACAGACCCTCCTTATCTCAGCAATTGCCTGACCACCCCTAAATTGACAGCGAAGGGGAGTTGCATCTTCGTTCCCTGCTGTCTCCTCTTCCTCCCATTGCTGCCGCTGGCTCTGGAGCTCTCCCACTTTTCCAATTATAGTCTGAGAACAGCAGAAGAATAGTGTTGTGTGAACCGAACTTGCACAGTTCGGGTTTGTGCCAAACTTTGCAGTGTTCGGCATGTTTTTAAAAGTTCGGGTTCAGGTTCGGCATTTGTTCGAACACCACGAAGCGCCGCCGCCCAGCTGTCATCTTCTGAGGAAGCAAAAAGAGGTGGGGAATCCCATGGAGACTCCTTCTGGCCCAGCTGAAATGGGGAGTTGAGGAGGAAATAAAGCCACAGGCCAGGAAGGAGATTCCCCACCTCCTTTTGCTTCCTTTTATTTTTATGGAAAAGGAAGCCGCAGCACCGCTGCAAGCAAAAGGAGGTGGGGAATCCTACAATGGGATTCCGGGGGTGGGGCTTTGACGTCACGGAGACTCCTTCCTGGCCTGTGGCTTTATTTCCTCCTCAACTCCCCGTTTCGGCCGGCCAGGAAGGAGTCTCCATGATGTCAAAGCCCCACTCCCGGAATCCCATTATGGGATTCCTCACCTCCTTGTTTATTTTTACGGGTGTAAAAATTTTTAAGTGTTCGGGTTCGGGTTTGGCGAATTTACCTGAACTCCGCCACCAAGTTCGGATAAGTTCGCTGAACCCGAACTTCGTTGGGTTCGCCCAACACTACAGAAGAACCAATTACCTGTTTGGAAGAAGTAGGCCTCATCCATGCACACAAGTAATCTGAAAGCCGACAGACAGCTGGGATCAATCAGCGGCTATTCGATGAGCCATGGAGCACAGGTGAAGCTGTCACCTCAGACAAGTTCATTGGCTTCCCCCACAGCCTCTACTGATTCCTGGGCCTTACCTTGTTTCTATGTGGGCTCCTTGTGGCTTGGGGATTTGGCGAGAGAGCCATTTTAGGTCTCTGTCTGTCCAGCCACCATTTTGTTTTTCTTGTGCCCCCATCTTACTTAGTCCAGGAGTGTAAAGACACTTGGGCTTCCAGATACTGGAAGTTTCCAACAGAAAACAAGTAATCATTCTATATGCCTAAGCTTTTGATTAATTCCTATTGATGACTGGTGATTTCTGGTCAAAGTTTATTGTCTCTACATATATAAAACCAAAAACCACTCATTCATTAATCATGAAGTCTCCAAAATAGTAAAGCTTATAAACTTAAATTTGACATGTATGTTCCTCTTGCCTTCTAGGTGCTCACTAAGAAAGGATTTTTCAAAATGACCATTGGAGCATTAGTATTTTCTATATTATTATTAACACGCTCTGTTGCCAAGGACTTCTACTTCCCCTCCCCATCTGAAAAGAAATCTGTTCCAAATGCAAAACACAAGCAGAGGAGAGAAGTTTCAGGTTCAGATTTACTTTCACAGCAAAAGCAGGGAATAGGATAGGGAGGCTTCCATGGGGAAATTCTGAGGGAGAGAAGGGGGTAGGAAAGGAGAGAATTATGTGCGGCAAGGCTGAGGGGGAGAAGTGGAGGGGAGAGGGAAGGCTTCTATGCGGCAAGCCTGAGGGAGAGAAGGAGATGGGATAGGCAAGGCTTCTGTATGGCAAGGCTGAGGGAGAGAAGGGGAAAGAAGACGCCAAGTGTAACTACTCATTAATTTTCAAGCTGTAAGTTTCAATTTATCAAGCCCAATCACATAGTTCCGTAGCAGAACACAGGTATTTAGCTAGTATTCAATACTAATATGTTTGTAATGGAGACATACAATTTCACTGGTGTTGATGTATGGGAGCTCGCAGCTGGCAACTGACTGCGGGTTACTCACAAATCCAATTGAGAGAAAAGACCTTGCACAAGAAACTTGCTCTTTGGTGAGACAACCTGGATTTTCTCTTTGGTGAGGCAACCCAGATTAAATCCAGGATGACCCTTTTATTGAAAGCAAACAAAGAAAGGCAGGCTTCTGTGATGCTACATTTCACATGGGTCTCTTACACCAATTCAAACTTATAACGTATTAAGCGTACAAAATATAACCAATAAAAATCACACAACTTGTGCTACATTTCAAAGTGCTGATTCATGAGAAAAAGAAAGCAAGAGCGAGAGAAGGGCCCCATCAGCCCACCTCGTGATATATAATGTTGCACTTTTCTTAGGCTAGCAGCAACGAAAGCAAGATAAGAGTGCAGGGAAGGAGAATGTTGCTAGAGAAACTGGGTCATCATATGTGTCATGCTCAAGGTCTATGATTTTCGCACGCACATTCCAAGACACTAGTTCCCGCGTTCCTGTAAGTTTCAATTTATCAAGCCCAATCACATAGTTCCGTAGCAGAACACAGGTATTTAGCTAGTATTCAATACTAATATGTTTGTAATGGAGACATGCAATTTCACTGGTGTTGATGCACCTTTTGCATGCCCTTCTAGCCAATAGGGTTTGGGAGGTGTAGGGTGGGTTCAATATTTACATTAATTAACTGCTGCTAGTATAAAGTATTAAGAAAATTTGTAATAAAATGTGCATCTGCTGAAATGATAACTGACATTAGTGTTTTGGTGTGTGGTTCCTCTTTTCTTATACCATAGTTCTTTAATTCAGGATGCAAGAAGCTGGTGCTGTGGAAAATGGGGAACTATATGGTAACAGCATGTACAAAAATAGAAATGATGAAATAAGGTGGGGTGCTGGAAGACAGTTGCTATGAAAATGTGGTATTTGCTTGTTGTTTTAAGCTACCTTATGAATTGTCTA
The DNA here is from genome assembly GCF_031021105.1 of Erythrolamprus reginae. NCBI lineage: Eukaryota > Metazoa > Chordata > Lepidosauria > Squamata > Dipsadidae > Erythrolamprus > Erythrolamprus reginae. The sequence goes on along the minus strand of NC_091952.1, from coordinate 110,119,808 downwards.
TGACTTGTAGTTCGGGGCCAATTGGTCTCAAGTCATCCCTTTAGACTGCTTCTCTGATTGACCTTCATTGCAGTGTGATTACTTTAAGTGTCTTATATTTGCTATGCTATAATTTCTAATAAATCTCTGAATCATAAAGTGATATTTTTGTGGTGTGCTGTCTGTTCAATTTTTATTAAGTGCAGCTATGCTCATAATCAGGTTTGACAGTAGAAGGGAAACACCATCCCAGATCTGTAATATTTGAGGGGAAAAACTGATATCAAAGTGTACAAACCATTTCTATGATAATAATTGACTAATATTTAACTGCATTTCTCTGAAGAATGTTAAACTCCAGAGTAATTTAAGAGAAGAACTAGATATCTGCAAACTTGAAGTTTTTATAAGTATTTATAAAATAAATATCAATAAATCTATATAAATAAAAATGTAAATGGTCATTTGCTCAAAATCTTAAATTTCTGAAAGTTCTTCACTGATTGAATTTGAATTTTGAAATTTTGATACAACATTGCATTGAAATATGCACCTATTTGTATTTATTTATTTATTATTTTTATTAATTGGACTTGTATGCCGTCCCTCTCCATGGACACCCCGTGGACTATATCTATATTATATAGTTGTCACACCTATGACAGGTAAAACATGCAGGTGCTTAAAATAGGACCTTAAAACAGGTCCTTTGCATTTCTAGCTCCACTTTCCACATTGTTATAGGTCAAAATCAACATCTTTTACCCCCCCCCCAAAAAAGGGGGTGAAAAGTTGGGTGCTAATTTTCTTGCGCTAATCAGTGCTGAATCTGGATGCAAGGTTGTGGAGAGCTTTTTAAGAAGTATGCACATAGTCCATTAGATCCCAATAGATAGAGATGGTTTTAGGTTCTGTTATGCCTTTCTAACATTTTCTTCTGTAAAATTGATTTGTGTTACATCACTGAAGTTAATTGTGGTATGACTAGGAAATGTTGTCCGTGAGCCATTGCTGTTAACAAAGACTGAGCTGAGGAATGTGTTAAAGAGGTTGGCTTTAACTGTTTCATCATTATAGTCTTTACCATTCGGTCCTTTAAGGCATGGGATGGATCTTGAGTCTTTGAGTTTGTTTTTTACCAAGTTATAGAAGGCACCTGTGGACTTTGTACATAAGTTTACTTCTTGATTGAAGTGATAATTGGTAAATTTTGTCTTTATTTGTTGACACAAATTTTTGTAGCAGCTTTTAATGTTTGCAATGTAGCCTGTTTTATTTTTTTGCCAAGTTCATCCTTTTTTTAGATTGGAGCTTCCTTATTTTTATGGTTAATTTAATTTTCTTGGTTTTGGTGATGGCGGTGCATATAATATAATGACTCCTTGGATTTCAAGCAAAAATATATTGCGGTACTCTTATCCCATTATTAAGGTAGTTTATGTAAGGACATATACTGAGACAAAAGTCAATCATGCTATGGTCACTGCTGGAAAAGGGTTCCTTTATTTGTAGTCTGTATATTGAGTGTAAACTGTTGCAGAAGATGAAATCAAGACAATTGTTGAGTCTAGTATTGTCTGTAACTAGTTGATCTAGCCCTAGACATTGAAGGGCTATAAAATTGTTTACTACCACACTGTGAGCGTGGCTTATTTTGTGGGTGTGGCTTGCTGGCCATGTGACCAGGTAGGAGTGACTTGACAATCATGTGACCAGGGGTTAGCTTAAAGGTCATGTGACTGGCTTAAAGGTGGCCAACTTACATCACTCACGTCAAGGATATGGATTAGGATTCCTGGCCTCTCCTCACCTCAAAGAGATACAATTTCCCTATCCATTTACTATTACTGAACATCCAAAATGTACTATTTAACTCTCTATATATATGCCATATGTGGACATACATATTATAAATAGGCACATAAAAATATACATTATCTACTATATAAACTGTATGTGCATGCACAGCTCTTCTAAAATTATACACATTCAATCTCATTTACTGCGATAGGAAAAACATACCCAGAGCCCAGAAGGGGAAAAAAAGAAACAAAATTCAATTTTTGTCTACTGGTTCTGCATGCTTGACCGTACCCATAGGAGCCAATGCTATAATAGCACTGTAAAGGGTTGAATGTATGGGTTCAGTTGTACATTCGTTTAGGTTCCACTTTATATGTGGTAGGTTTAGGTCACCAAGAAATATAAGAGAATGTGGGTAGGAGGCTCCCTACATTAGTAATGAGGTTAGCTTGTTTGCATGTCATAATTAGGGCTCTATAACATAGTAGGAAGTGAAGTGTGGTATTTAAGGTATTTAAGCCCCTCAAATATTGGAACACTGCTATCAAGTCTCACTTCATCCTTCTCTTCACTAGACTAGTCATGCCCAGTTCCTGTAATCGTTCTTCATTTGTTTTATTCTCCAGTCCCCTAATCATCCTGGTTGCTCATCACTACACTCTTTCGAGAGTTTCAATATCTTATTTATAGTGTAGTGACCAAAACTAGATGCAGTATTCTAGGTGTAGTCTTACTAAGACTTTATAGAGTGGTATTCGATCTTGATTATATCCAAGGGTGGGCTACTGTCTGGACGGGGGGCTGGGGGGGCACAGTGGGGTAGTGAAAATGGAGCTCCACCCCAGAGCACCCAATTTACACTGAAAGATATTGGAAGAAAATGCACCCTGCATAAGCCAAGCCCACAATGTAGTAGTAAAAATTTTGGTAGCCCTTCACTGATTATATCCCTCTGTTAATGCAACTCACGATTGCATTGGCTTTTTTGGCTGCCACAGCACATTGCTAGCTAATATTTAACTGGCTGTCCACTAAGACTCCAAGTTCCCTCTCACAGTCACTGCATCTTAATGCCAGTTTCACCCAGTTTATATGTGTATATTTGGTTTTTCTTGCCTAATTGTAAGACTTTACTTTCCTCTACTTTGAATGTCATTAGGTGGGAGCCAGTGTTCAATCTGTCAAGATTAATCTGGATCTTGTGCCTATCTTCAATGGTGTTAGCTATTCTTGACATTAATATTATCTGCAAATTTGATAAGTTCCACTTCTATTCATCATCTAAGTCATTTGTGAAGTACTGGGCCTAAGCTGGAATATGTCAGATATCAAATGTAATTTAATGATTTAATAATCAAATTTCTACACTGCCCTTTTCATCTGAGTCACTCTGAGTGATTTACAATACAAATTACCATGTTAAGACATGGAAGAAGGAGAAAATGTTTTCCATTGCCAAGAGGTTTTCATAAATTCATGTATCAACCTGGGAAGATTTATCAATGCTGGGATGTTGCGGCGCAGTCGGAGTAACAGTCGGACACAAGGTATGGGTATAAATAGGGTCACTTTTATTAAACCAACTCAATTAACTATTAACCAAATAAACCCACGTGACCTGCAGGGGTGCATAAATCAAATGGGGGCGGAGTTAACTTTCCAACAACCTCAACTGAGCAACTCTAGGGCGAAAGCTCCTTGCCGGGTGCAGGGTCATGGTAAAATTACACCTGCCCCCTGCCCCTTGCCACGCCGCCACGGCGTATGGGATGGCTCGCCACTGGTCTCTGATAATCTCCAGACAGCGAGCCACAGGAGCGACCCCCTCCCCGAACCCAGGCCGGTCAAGTCCTGTAATCCGAGAAGGAAATCGCCCCTCACCTCAGTAGAGGTGCCCCTAAAGGAGATCACACAGTTGCTGCTTATGCCCATTTCCGCCACCTATCGGCCGTCCCCCCCCAGTGACCTTGGGGGGGGAGGGGTACTAGCTGGTGGGTCCACCCCCTAACCGCACTCCCACGCACAGAGTGGAGTAGGCGAAAAAACAGCCACAGCTCGGCCAATTTGCTGTGGCTGCAAAAAATTCCTACTCGGCCCCCCTAAGGGCGACCCATCATATGCACCCTGTAACAGAGGGAGGGCGGGCGGGTGTCTCACGCTGCCGGGCAAAGAGAAACTGCGCCACGAGGCAGCCCCTTTTATAGGGCTGCCTCCCTCTTGCCCGACCAATGGGTGCCCGGCGCACCCCAAACTCGTCACTGCGGCCCCCGGGGATGACGTGGGGGCCGCAGGCTCCGCCCACAACATGGCGGCCTCCTTCCCTGGCCACGCTGCAACCTGCGCCGGCGGGTAAGTCACCAGCGGCATTGCGGCGCAGTCGGAGTAACAGTTGGACACAAGGTATGGGTATAAATAGGGTCACTTTTATTAAACCAACTCAATTAACTATTAACCAAATAAACCCACGTGACCTCCAGGGGTGCATAAATCAAATGGGGCGGAGTTAACTTTCCAACAACCTCAACTGAGCAACTCTAGGGCGAAAGCTCCTTGCCGGGTGCAGGGTCATGGTAAAATTACACCTGCCCCCTGCCCCTTGCCACGCCCCCACGGCATATGGGATGGCTCGCCACTGGTCTCTGATAATCCCCAGGCAGCGAGCCACAGGAGCGACCCCCTCCCCGAACCCAGGCCGATCGAGCCCTGTAATCCGAGAAGGAAATCGCCCCTCACCTCAGTAGAGGTGCCCCTAAAGGCGATCACACAGTTGCTGCTTACGCCCATTTCCGCCCCATATCGGCCACAGCAGGGGGTGAAATTATGAATTTATTCCCCCTGCACCCCCCCTACACATGAATGTGCAGGCACCTCTGCAGGTCCGCTATGAATTTGTCATTCCCCTTGTCTGTCAAATGTACTCCATCCTGTCTATATAACTCTATCTGGGATGCTCTGATATCGGGGTGGTCTATCACTCCACCCCCCGACTAGAGTACCCACTTCTTAACTGCTCTGTTGACCCTCTTCCTGGCCCCATTTACCGCCTTAGGGTTTATGGCAAGCCTCCAGCACCTTTGTGGCAAAATGTTGGACCACAACACATGGGTGTCCGGCCACCACTTCCAAATCACCTGTAAGCCATCCCAAATGTGCCACAACAAATCCACGCCCGTCATTGATCCGAGGTCGTTACCTCCCACATGTAAAACCAACCACCCCGGCACCCCGTGCACCTTCCCACTGTTGAATAACAGGGGCAGTAAATCAAACCACCGCAGGCCTCGACGGCCCAACCATTGAACAAACACATGCTGGTCAAGCTCCAAGTGCGTGCCAGGCGACGTCTCCCGGGCCCTCCTCTCGGCCCAGTATACCATGCTGTGGCCACAGATCAGGATCCTGTGCGCACCCTGTGTGTTATCTAAAGGAAGGGAGGAAACAAAGCAGCGTCAGAAGTGGCGGAGCAGCTGCGCCCTGTCCCGCCCTACTCACCTAAGGGCGGATGTAAGTCTGGAAGGCCGCAGATCTCCATCGGCCCACTGCACAGATGTCCGGCATGCTGAAACCCTCCTCCGCTGCAAAGGAAGCTGCACCGATCCTAAAAGAGTGAGTCCCGTAACGCTTGGGGTCCAGGCCCAGCCGGGCCAGGGCCTTAGTCGTTACTGCCCAGAACTGGTACCTGGTGAGAGGTTCCCCAGAGGGATGACAGAAAAGCGGACCGGGTTCCATGCCCCTAAGGGCCCAGTATGCTGAAATTGCCCGTACGGGGCACACCCTCTTGTTGCTAGTCCGGGAAAGCTTAACCATAACGCCCTGTCCCTTTTGATCGGTCTTGGATCATCGCAGTCGTAGGAACACCGAGCCCCGCCTAAATCTGATATCCCTTGCCATCAGGGCACAGCCGGAGCTGTCGAATCTGGATGCCGCTAAAACCTCACTAATACGGAAAGCCCCAAAAAACAATATAACCGCGGCCGCACGGTAAAGTGCTGCCTCGTACTGAGAGCGGCATAGCCCGTCCCACAAGTCGCACAGCCCCCTTAGGTGAACTAGTTTAAGGGGACGCCTTCTGTCACCCCGAACCGGACCCCTCTCCCTAATCCAGCCCTCCAGTGTTTTTCTAACCCTGAAGTCCCCAGTGGTGTCTGAGAAGCCCCGTGACTTGGCTATAAAAGCCAAGCCAGCAAGTTTGCCCCATATTGTTCGGGCGGACAACCCCCGATATCTGCTAAGCACACAGAACTCAAGTAGGTGCTCCACCGGGGCCAGCCATAGCTGATCGTATCTCCTAAGGTGACGAAAAGCCCAAAATTCCCTACCTGCCCGCTGGTATGACCTCCTGGTGCTTGCGGCTATGGACATGTCCATTGCCCTGTTTACATCGGCCCTCCAATCAGCCACAGGTGAAGGGGGGCTGCCTCTGGGTGCTCCTCGGCCTGTGGGGCAAGCAGCCGGAACCTAGCCAACTGCCCCCTTGATAATGCGTCAGCCACCCCGTTCCTAATACCCGGGACATGGTGTGTGCGAAAGAGCCAGGCACTTCACTACCATATGTCGAACCAACCCCATCACCCGCTCGTTTTTGGAGGAAAGTGTGTTGACCACATGTACAACTGCCATGTTATCGCACCAGAAGTGTACCGTCTTCCCGGCGAAACTAGGGGACCAAAGCTCGATGGCCACAACAATTGGGAACAGCTCCAGGAATGTCAAATCCCTGCAAACCGCGGTATCCCACCAATCCTGCGGCCAGTCCGCCCGGAACCATCTATCCTTCCATATCACTCCAAAACCAGTCGTCCCTGCCGCGTCAGACTTCACCTGCAAGTCCCCTTTCAAAAGCATGTCTTGTCTCCAAAAGGAAACCCCATTATATGTGTCTAAAAATTGTTGCCACACCCCTAGATCCTTCCTAACGCTAGCCGTCAGGCGGATCCTGTGGTGCGGCTTACTCAGACCCACTGTCGCCCGGTAAAGTCTATACATAAATGCCCTACCCGGCGCTATCACTCGACAAGCGAAATTCAACAATCCGGCTAGCTCCTGAACCTGCTTAAGAGTCACCCTCCTGGCGGCTCGAACAACCTTAACCGTGTCCCTGAGCCTAGTCAGCTTGTCCTCAGGTAGCCTACACGTCTGTGCTACCGAATCTACCTCAATGCCTAGAAATGTGAGCCTGGTGGTGGGCCCCTCGGTCTTTTCGTGGGCTAGAGGCACGCCCAGGTCACCGCATAAATCCTGAAATCCTGCCATCCCCCGTTGGCATTCGTCAGAGCCAGCCGGCCCTTCAAAGAGAAAGTCATCTAGATAATGGACAACTGACCGAATCCCCATGCCCTTCACATGGGCCCACTCTAGGAATGAACTAAACTTCTCGAATAAAGAACATGACACCGAACAACCCATTGGCAGGGCCCTGTCCACAAAGAAGCCCCCCTCAAACTGAAAACCTAGGAGGTCAAAATCCTCGGGGTGAATCGTTAAAAGTCGAAAGGCCGACTTAATATCACATTTGCCCATCAGGGCCCCCATTCCACACTCTCGGACCATCGAGACAGCCGTCTCAAAGGGTGTGTAGTGCACTGAGCACAGTTCCCCAGGGATGTGGTCATTTACCGATTCACCCGGAGGGAAAGACAGATGATGAATGAGCCTGAACTCCCCGGCTGCTCTCTTGGGCACCACTCCCAGGGGGGATACTTGCAAGGAGGGCAGGGGCGGCTCCGGAAAGGGGCCTAACACCCGGCCCTCCCGCACCTCCTTCATAATCTTTTCCCGTACCGCATGCTCCATGCCAGCTATAGACCTCAGATTATCTGCAAGGCAGGCCCTCCTTGGCCCCTCGTATGGAATCCTAAAGCCCTCAGAAAAACCTTCCATCAAAAACTTGGCATCCTTCCTTGGTCGATAGCCAGTAAGTCTGTCCTTCAACCTGTCCAACCTAACGGGGGTTGGGCCCCTTCCCTTGAGCTCCTCCCGTCTGGGGTTTGGAGGGGGCCCCTGTTTCCTTGTTGCTGCCTCCCCCCCTGCCCCTGTAGCATGCTGAGGTTGGGTGTCTACCATTGCACAGAGCGCATGCGTGGCGAAAGCGGCAAACTGGCCTTGAACAGGCTCCCCTGGCACCGTACTCGTAACAGTACGGCGGGATCCGAAAGGGCAAACCCGACCCGCTACGTTGTGTAGAGCCCTGGGTCCCTGAACCCACCGTGGGGCGGGGAAGGGTTGCTTCCTTTCCTTGGGTCAGCAGCAGGTGGCCAGTGGGCGTCCGCCCGCTGGCCGGGGTAGCTGCTTGCTGTGTGGCCTGAAGCCACAGATCGTTATGCCTCATGTCCCAAGGCCAGTGTCTATTGTGTGCGGCGAATCTCTGAAATGTCTCATCGTACTGTTTCCATGCCTCCCCCCCAAACTCCTGGTACGCCTTCAAGATCATATTCATGTAAAGTATAAGTTCGCGGGTCTTGTGCACGTCATCCTCCACTACCACTGAATGGTAAGCCAAGAATGCACACGCCCACACTAATATCCCCTTATCCATTTTAGTGTCCTTCGGTTCATCGGACCCTTTCTTACTATCCTTGTCTTTGTCCTTCTTGGACTTCTCCGGTAACAAAATACTGAAGATATCCACATAAGCCCCACGCCAAATTTTTCGCTTAAGGGCCTGTGACATATGCATGCTCAGCAGGGTGTCCGGAAGGCCAGGGGTGAAAGGGTTGTCACTGTTGCCCCCGAAGGAGTCAGTGGACTCCGTTGTGGTTGACTCGGAGCTATCCTGCGATGTGTCCCTTGTCTTCCTGCCCCGTTTTGTCACCTCCCGCCTGCGCTGCCTCCCCCACACCTGGGCTGCCGTGCGCAATCGCCATGTTCTGTGTGCCCTATGTGGTGTGCGTTTGACAGCCTGCAGCCGGCCTCGTGGCCCCCTTGGACGGGACCAGCGATGCTTAGGTACAGGGTACTCACCCCAATGTGAAGAGTCATCATCGGCGTCCTCAGAGCAGGAGGCTGTCCTGCTTACCCGCTTCCTCTTACGCTTCTTCTTAGCACGATGCTCAGATCGCTCCTTCTGGGACCTCTCCTCCGATTCCGAGGAGCTCCACGTCCCCTCCGCGCTCGTGGCGCCTGTGGCCCCCATCTGCCGGGGCCTTCCCCTCTTCCTTGGCCTCTCATCCAGTTTCTTGAGTAAAGCAGATAAGAGTTGTGAGGAAACAGCAAGAGAATCATCCCCTGCACCTTCCACCCCAGGTGTCCTCACCGCAGGGGACCCCTCCTCAGACATGCTAAGCTCTGAGGCGCTGGGTTCCCCTTCCCCTGTTCCTTCAGCCATCCTACCGCGTGGCCCCCAAGATGGGGCCCGCCCCTGGCGGCAGCCTCCCGCTCCTGGGGGTGGCCCCCGACGCTTTGCCGCCCTTCCCCTTGATCCTACTGCCCCCCTGGAGCTTCCCTCTCGCCCAGGCCTCCCGGCCTGCCCAGCCCCAGAAGCCTCTATCCATGCCCTCTTTGGGGCCCTCTTCCGTCCCGTACGCCGGGGCTCGATGGGGGGGTGCCCTGCTCGCTGGCCTGCTCCCCCGCTCCCCGCTGCCGGTTTCCCGCCTTTGCCCTGCTGCCTCGCGCCATCGCCGAAAAAACCACCCCCGAGAGACAATCTAGCCCCAATAGCCTCCAATCCGCTGTCCACCGCCCTCCGCCGGCCTGATCAGGATCCGATCGCCGGCTGCGCTGTCCGCGAACTTCTTCGGCCTCCGGGCCTTGTCCCCTGCCGTGCGATGTCTCCGGGTGCTGCCGGGCAAAGAGAAACTGTGCCACAAGGCAGCCCCTTTTATAGGGCTGCCTCCCTCTTGCCCGGCCAATAGGTGCCCCACGCACCCCAAACTCGTCACTGCAGCCCCCGGGGATGATGTGGGGGCCACAGGCTCTGCCCACAACATGGCGGCCTCCTTCCCCGGCCACGCCACAACCCGCGCCGGCGGGTAAGTCGCCAGCGGCATAAGTGGGTTTTTTCCCTCTTCTGAAGAGATAGAAACACAGCATGAAAAGTTGAAAGTTCATGCTTGATTTGTTTGTTATTCATTGCAATACAAAGTTCACAAAGTTCTCATTTAGTCCTCATTTAGCTAGCAAGGTCATATTTTTATTCCAGTAATACTTCTTTTTCATGTTCCGTAACAAAAAGCAAAGCAAAAAGGAGGCGGGGATGATAGTAGCTCAGAGAAATCAGCTGAAATAGCTAAACTACTGAACTGAATTTTAGTGGCTGGGAGATTACCTGCAGAGCTATGAAGGCCTGGCTGCTCCCGACTGCTGTTTTTCTTCTCTGGCCAGACTTCTCTTCTCAAAAAGGTAAGTTAAAGGTAAGTTAAAACAAAGAGAAATCAAGGGGGAACTAGTGCCTGATTGCATTCATTAAAGGAACTAGTTCTTTTAGAAAAGACAAACAGTTTCATTTTTCTCTTGAGGCTTTCTAGACATTTGTAATACCAGATTCTTTAAAAATATCATGGATTTATAATTCCAATCCTGTTTTCAAATACAAGACTTTTCAGCAGTTGATTTGTAAATAACAAAATACTTCACATCAGTATTATAAATTCACAACAATTCTGAGGATCTTTGTTTCAGTTAATAAAGAAATTGATATGATAATAACCAAGTAATTACCATGACTAAGATGAGGTTTCATAAGTCAGAGTGATTGAAGTTGTAGAGATGTATTTTAGTTGGGTATCGTATATATCAGGATAAATACAAAGAAATTAGCGGATGTCTAAATTGAAAATGGTTGTATCCTTTACAAGAAGACAATGAAGGTAATATTGACTTCACAATATTTTAAAGTTCAGACTATATTTTCTAAGACTATATTCTTACTTTGAGCCAATCATATATTTATCACTGTTTTGGATGATTGCAAAAGTCATTCATGAAGGAAAAGGAAGAAATAAAACTGATCTTAATCAACAATCAGTGATGGAGAACCTTCTTTTCCTCAGAAAGAGCATGGGCGCATGCTATCGCCCATGTGCGAGTGTTCACACCCATAATTCAATGCCTGGGGAGGGCGAAAACAGTTTTCCCTGCCCCCTAGAGGCTGGAAATGGCCTGTTTCCCAACTTCTGGTGGACCCAGTAGGCTCATGTTTCCCCCTCTCCAGGCTCCCAAGGCTTCCCTGGAGCTGAGAGAGGGTAAAAACGCCCTCCCCCATCCCTCCAAAGTCTCTCTGTAAGCCAAAAACACCCTCCCAGGGCCTTTGTGCAAACAAAAAATCAGCTGGCCAGCACACACATGCACGTTGGAGCTGAGCTAGGGCAATGGCTCGTGTGCCAGCAGATATGGCTACGCATGCAACCTGTGCCACAGCTTCATCATCACTAGTATAGATGGTATTCTTTCCCCAATAATTGTAAAATTAATTGGTAACTCAATGCCATGAGAAGTTGTGAATGCTATCCAATTTCAGACTTTTTCAAATTAAATAGCTAAATTCACTAGCTGACGGGTTAGAGGCAATTATTCTATAATTATTTTCTTCCTGATTCTGACCGGAACAATCTGGAACTGAATATATTCAAAACTGTAAAAAAAAATGGTAGACTTTAGGAGAAACCCATCTGTACTTTCACCTCTTACAATACTAGACAATACAGTATCAAGAGTAGAGACCTTCAAATTCCTATGGTCAACTATATCGTAAGATCTAAAATGGACACTTAACATAATCAAAAAAGCACAACAAAGAATGTTCTTTCTGCACCAATTCAGAAAGCTCAAACTGCCCAGGAAGCTACTGATACAGTTCTACAGAGGAATTATTGAGTCTGTTATCTACCCCTCTATAACTGTCTGGTTTGGTTCTGCAATCCAACAAGACAGACACAGACTTCAGAGGATAATTAGAACTGCAGAAAAAACAATTACTACCATCCTTTCTTCTATTGAGGTCCTGTATACTGCACAAGTCAAAAAGTGGGTTGTGAAAATATTTACTGACCTCTCACATCCTGGACACAAACTGCTTCAATTCCTACCCTCAAAACAGCACTATAGAGCAATTCACAGCAGAACAATTTATTATTTATTTATTTATTTATTTATTTATTTATTTATTTATTTATTATTTAGATTTGTATGCCGCCCCTCTCCGCAGACTCAGGGCGGCTCACAAAAAAGTGAAACAATTTACAATAAATCTAAATTACAGTTTAAAAATATTTTAAAAACCCCATTTTCTAAACAAACATACATACAGACATACCATTCATAAATTGTATATGCCCGGGGGAGATGTCTCAGTTCCCCCATGCCTGATGACAAAGGTGGGTCTTAAGGAGTTTACGAAAGGCAAGGAGAGTAGGGGCAGTTCTAATCTCCGGGGGGAGTTGGTTCCAGAGGGTCGGGGCCGCCACAGAGAAGGCTCTTCCCCTGGGGCCCGCCAACCGACATTGTTTAGTTGATGGGACCCGGAGAAGGCCCACTCTGTGGGACCTAATCGGTCACTGGGATTCATGTGGCAGCAGGTGGTCTCGGAGATATTCTGGTCCAGTGCCATGAAGGGCTTTAAAGGTCATAACCAACACTTTGAATTGTGACCGGAAATTGATCGGCAACCAATGCAGACTGCGGAGTGTTGGTGAAACATGGGCATACCTAGGTAAGCCCATGACTGCTCTCGCAGCTGCATTCTGCACGATCTGAAGTTTCCGAACACTTTTCAAAGGTAGCCCCATGTAGAGAGCGTTACAGTAGTCGAACCTCAAGGTGATGAGGGCATGAGTGACTGTGAGCAGTGAGTCCCGGTCCAAATAGGGCCGCAACTGGTGCACCAGGCGAACCTGGGCAAACGCCCCCCTTGCCACAGCTGAAAGATGGTTCTCTAATGTGAGCTGTGGATCGAGGAGGACTCCCAAGTTGCGGACCCTCTCCGAGGGGGTCAATAATTTCCACCCCCCAAGGGTAATGGAAGGACAGAGGAATTGTCCTTGGGAGGCAAAACCCACAGCCACTCCGTCTTATCTGGGTTGAGTCTGTTGACACCCATCCAGGCCCCAACAGCCTCCAGGCACCGGCACATCACTTCCACTGCTTCGTTGACTGGATATGGGGTGGAGATGTAAAGCTGGGTATCATCAGCGTACTGATGATACCTCACTCCATGCCCTTGAATGATCTCACCCAGCGGTTTCATGTAGATATTAAATAGCAGGGGGGAGAGGACCGACCCCTGAGGCACCCTACAAGGGAGAGACCTTGGGGTCGACCTCTGGCCCCCTACTAACACCGACTGTGACTGACCGGGAGTGGTAGGAGGAGAACCACTGGAGAACAGTGCCTCCCACCCCCAACCACTCCAGCCAGTGCAGAAGGATACCATGGCCAATGGTATCGAAAGCCGCTGAGAGGTCAAGAAGCACCAGGACAGAGGATAAACCCCTGTCCTGGGCCCGCCAGAGATCATCCATCAACGTGACCAAAGCAGTTTCCGTGCTGTAACCGGGCCTGAAACCCGACTGCTGGGGACCTAGATAATCAGCTTCTTCCAAGGACCGTTGGAGCTGGAATGCCACCACCTTCTCAACAACCTTCCCCATAAAGGGAAGGTTGGAGACTGGACGGTAGTTATTGAGTACGGCTGGGTCCAGGGAAGGCTTCTTGAGGAGGGGGAGCACGAGCGCCTCTTTATAGGATGATGGAAAGGATCCCCTCCCCAAGGAAGTGTTGACAATCTCCTGGACCCAGCTCCGTGTCACCTCCCTGCTGGCCGAAACCAGCCAGGAGGGCCACGGATCCATTAAACAGGTGGCGGAAATCACAGCTCCAATGGCCTTGTCCACTTCATCAGGTGTCACTGGATCAAACTCTTCCCAGACAGGTGGACAAGTACGGGCCCCAGTCACCTCGACTGACTCGTTGTCAGTCGACTCTGTTTTCCAATTGGAGTCGAGGTCCGCCTGGATCTGAGCGATTTTATCAGCGAAAAACGTGTTAAAATCCTCGGCACTACTCTGTAAGGGCTCCCCAACTCCCCCCTTGTTAAGAAGGGAGCGGGTCACCCTAAACAGAGCAGCCGGGCGGGATTCTGCTGATGCAATCAAGGCGGCATGATACGCGGATCTTGCCACCTTGAGCGCCACTTTGTAAGTCTTAATAAAAGCTCTTACAAGTGTTCGATCAGATTCAGACTTACTCTTCCTCCATCGCTTCTCTAGACGTCCCTTCTGGTGTTTCAACTCCCGGAGCTCCTCGTTGAACCATGGAGCTCTATGGGGTCTAGCGCCATGGAGAGGTCGCAAAGGCGCAATCCGATCAAGACCCTCTGCTGCAGCCTTGTTCCAGGCTTCCGCAAGAGACTCTGCCGAACTGTGGATGAGTGTATCTGGAATAAACCCAAGCGCCGTCTGAAAGCCCTCTGGGTCCATCAGGTGTCTGGGGCGGAACATCATAATTGGTTCTGCCTCCCTGCGGGGAAGGATTGGAGCCAGGAAGTCAAGCTGTAGTAGAAAATGGTCTGACCATGACAAAGGCAATACTTCTAAGCCCCTTAGTCTCAGACCATTGCTCAATTGCTCAGAGAGGAATACCATGTCGGGTGCATGTCCTCCCTCATGAGTCGGACCCTGCATTACTTGAGTCAGGTCCATGGCTGTCATGGTGGCCATGAACTCCTGTGCCAGTCCAGAGTCTTCGCCGAGTGACGGCAGGTTGAAGTCCCCCAAGACAATAAGTCCGGGGAACTCCACCGCCAACCCGGCTACCTCCTCGAGCAGCACAGGCAGGGCTTTTGACACGCAGCTGGGAGGCAGGTACATGAGAAACAAGCCCACCTGAACCCCTAAGTCCAACTTCATCAAGAGAGACTCGCAACCCGCAATCTCTGGAGCAATGAGTCCACGTAGGCAAAGGCTCTCCCTGGCTATAATAGCCACTCCTCCCCCCCTTCCCTGGGGTCGAGGTTGATGCCATATCTGAAACCCAACTGGGCAAATTTCAGAGAGAGGAACTCCCCCGTCTGGGCCCAGCCAGGTTTCAGTAATACATGCCAGGTCGGCCTCCTCATCCAGGATTAAATCCCGGATGAGGAGAGCTTTATTTACCACCGACCTGGCATTAAGCAGCAGCAACCTGAGCCCAGGGCCAGAATTACACTCATCACCAGTACCCAAGGTTGAGCTCACAGAGCCAGAACAAGGGATCATTATTAAGCAACGATCCCTCGTTCCCCTGGAACGGCTAACTCTGTGGCCCCCGCCATATCTGCCTCTCCCCAGCAACACCTGGATATTCTGACCCTCTGTCACCCCAGAGATCAGCGCCCCCCCCTCCTCCTGCCTCTCCGGTGTCAGGTGGGCGAAATCCGTCATTCATACTGTTTCCAATTATCTCATTCATACCATACTCCCACCCACCCCAACCATCACACTCATACCAATCATTCACTCCATGCACAGTGTTATATCTACGCCAATCATCCATTAATTAAGAACCCCCCCAATAATATTAAAAATGAATTAAATTAATAATAGTTAAAACACTAATAAAATATATCACAATAAATAAGTATAAAATAGAGAGTAGAAAAAGTTCATAAATTAATAATTGATAATATAAAATTAGATCTTAGTTATTAATTAATCATCAGTCAATCGATCAATCCAGGTATGATGTCCTCTGTAGGTCTTCTATGAGGTCTTAAAGTCTTAAAAGGTCTTAAAAAAGCTGCTGTCTTCTACAATCAATCCACTAGGGGCGCAGGTCTTCAATAATAGTGCATAGCAATCAGGAGGAGGGGGGATGGGGGGGAGACGACAAATGGTGATAAAAATTTGCAAAGATAGCATTAGCAATATCACCAGTCCGGTTGGCCACAGTGTTCCCGAGCAACCAATTACAATCCTCACCCCCTCTAATCATTTTAGTCATTGTTGTTCCAATATCCACCAACTCCATCTGTCTCTTCGATCTTTCAATCCTCTTCTAACCTCCCCTCGGCACCAGCAACTCTCACCCACTGGTGCCATGTGGGGGGGGCGGGGGCGGGGGGGTTGTCTCTGGATGTCCCCCGCTTGCAGTTGTCCTCCGCCACTGGCAACAGGTCACTCCCATCTCGGTGTTGGTGTTGGTCTCCACTTCTCTTCGTCGCCTCCGTTACCCCCTGGCTTCCACCATCCCGGCGCTGGTCACTCTCACTCACCAAGGGCCAGGCGGGAGGCTCAGTTCAGCAATAACCTCCACGCTCCACACTCCACGCTGTCTCAACTTCTTTCCTCCTTTTCTCCCTCCAATGTTTGTATTTCGCGCCAGGCACTGCCGCCATCCTCCCCGTCTCAGCTGGTCACCTCTCGATGCCGTGGTCTTTCTTGGTGCCTCTACAACAGGGTGGATGCCCTCTCTGTCACCTCCGCCTCAGCACCGGTCACTCTCACTCACTGGGGCCGGGGCGAGAGGCTCAGTTCGTTAGTACCTCCACACTCTCTCGGCTCCTTTCCTCCCTCCGATATTCAAATTTCGCGCCAGGCATGGACGCCATCTTCCGCGTCCCAGCTGATTGCCTCTCCATGCCGCAATTTTTCTCAGCACTTCTACAGCGGGTGGGAATATCTCATCTCCAGCCCTCAAGCCCTCAAGATGCAGCAGCAGCAGGCAGACTTCAGGGCATTTCTCACCCTGGATTAATACATTTTTCTGATGATTTTCACCATCGTTTCAGAGGAGCGGTGGACCCACCATCTCCTCACTGCTCAAACCGGAACCGGAAATATACTGTGTGTCCAATCATACTTGCCAATAGAATTCTATCTCTTCCCCTGGGGCCTGCCAGACGACATTGTTTAGTCGACAGGACCCAGAGAAGGTCAACTCTGTGGGACTTTATCGGCCGCTGGGATTTACAAACACTTTTCAAATGTAGAGAGCATTGCAGTAGTCGAACCTCGAGATGACGAGGGCATGAGCGACTGTGAGCAATGACTCCCTGTCCAAATAGTGCCGCAACTGGTGCACCATGTGAACCTGTGCAAACGCCCTCCTCACCACAGCCGAAAGATGATGTTCCAATTTTAGCTGTGGATTGAGGAGGAAGCACAAGTTGCGGACCCTCTCCGAGGGGGACAATAATCTCCCCCCCCCCAGGGTAATGGACAGACAGATGGAATTGTCCTTGGGAGGCAAAACCCACAGCCACTCCGTCTTCTCAGGGTTGAGTTTGAGCTTGTTTACACTCATCCAGACCCCAACAGCCTCCAGGCACCGGGACACCACTTCCACTGCTTCGCTGACTGGACATAGGGTGGAGATGTACAACTGGGTATCATCAGTATACTGATGATACCTCACCCCATGCCGTTGGATGATCTCACCCAGCGGTTTCATGTAGTTATTAAATAGTGGGTGGGGACCGATCCCTGAGGCACCCCACAAGAGAGAGACCTAGAGGTCAACCTCTGACCCCCCACTAACACCGACTGCAACTGACCACAAAGGCAGGATGAGAACCTCTGAAGAACAGTGCCTCCCACTCCCAACCCCTTCGCCGGCACAGAAGGATACCACGGTCAATGGTATCGATGGTATCGAAGCTGCTGAGAGGTCAAGAAGCACCAGGACAGAGGACAAGCCCCTGTACCAGGCCCACCAGAGATCATCCATCAGCGCGACCAAAGCAGTTTCCGTGCTGTAGCCAGGCCTGAATCCTGACTGTTGAGGGCCTAGATAATTGGCTTCTTCCAAGAACTCTGAAAGTCCCATTTGAGTCCCATCTCAAGCAGGAGGCATTCCTGGCCTTTTAAAGGAGGCCTTCATGAAGGAGCCAATCCACAAAGACCCAGAACCCCATCATTCATTTGTAGTAGATGTGGATGTGTCAGACATTGCCGTCAGAGCCATGTTCTCCAGGCTCATGAGGATGGCAGTCCTCTTTTCCCATGCACTTATTATTCCAGCAAGTTAAATCCATCCGAATGCAACTACACAATTTGGGAGAAAGAGTTATTTGCCATTAAGACCACGTTCAAGACCTGGAGGCATCCCCTTGAGGAGTATTGACATCAAGTAGAAGTTTGGACAGACCGCAAGAACCTGGAATTCCTATAAAGTCCAAGGAAACTTAACCAGCACCAGATCTGGTGGTCCTTCTTCTTTGCCCAATTCAACTTTAAAGTCACCTACATCCTGAGTGGGTGTAACCACCTGGCAAATGCCCTATCCCGCAAACCTGAATACATCCATGTCGAGGACCCACTGCTGTCTCAGATTATCCTGCCCATCAAGTTGTTTATGGCTGTCCACAACCCTGTTGATCTATGAAGACATATTCGGGAGGAGAAGCAGAGGATGATTTTGTAGAGCAACGGAAGTGGAACATAGGGCCTGAGTCTCCTTGGACCTTCTCAGAAGACCTTCTCCACTTTTGAGACAAATTGTATGTCCCAGCAGGACTGCTCTGAGGTCTGACTTTTACCCAATGCCATATTAACTCTGTGTCAGGACATTTCAGTCTGTTTAAGATACTTCACTTGGTTTTCCGGACTTTTTGGTGACCCTGACTCCGTCATGACATCCAATCCTATATGACCTCCTGTATCTGGTGTCGTCAGGCCAATTCAGTCATGGGAGCACCTCCTGGTCTGGTGCAGCCTTTGGTGAGGCCAGAGAGACCCTGGGAGTCCATCTCCATGGACTTTCTAATGGACTTGCCTCTGTCCACCAGTTTCATGACTGTGTTCATGGTGGTAAACATGCTGATGAAGATGGTGCATTTCATCCCCTTTCGAGGATTACCATCAGCTCGCTCCATTGCCCACATATTTATTCAGCATGTCTTCTAGTTACATGGGCTGCCATATAGGGTCATGTCAGACAGAGGGGCCCAATTCACCACCCAATTCTGGAAAAGTCTGATGTCAGCTCTAGAGATCCAAGTCTGTTTATCATCAGCACATCAAACTGAAACTAACGGAGGCATGGAGAAGGTGATTGGCATCCTTGAGCAGTACCTGCATTGTTTTGTCAATCAACAACAGGATAATTGGGCAGAGTACCTCGCAGTGGTCAACTCCCAACACACTTCCATCCAAACCACTCCTTTCTTAGACAATTTGGGCTACCACCCCCACTTCTTCCAGCTCACACTCCTTGATTCCCCATTTCCTGCAGCAGAGGACTTCTTGTTCAAGCTGCAGGCCATTCACCAATTAGTATATGAAACCAATTGGTACATGAAACCGTACATGAACAAGGCCAAGGTGGATTACAAAAAGGTCATGGATCACTCTTGAAGAGCCACACCACCATTGGTGATAGGGGATCGAGTATGGCTCTCTACCAAGCATCTCCCCACTGACTGACCAGTCTGCAAGCTCAGCCATCACTATCTGAGGCCATTTCCAGTGGAAGCAGTCATGTTCTTGTGACTTATTGCCTGACCTTGCCCCTCTCCTTGTCTATCCCGTGTTCCACTCTTCTCTTCTTGTTCCTGACAATCCTGCCTGTCTGCTCCATCTTCTTCATCAACCACAGCCATTGCCCAGTATATGAGATGAACTGCCCAAATTTGAGGTCGCCAGCATTCATGATTCACAGTGGCTGAAGGGCTGGTTCCAGTACCTCATCGAGTGAAAGGTGAATGGGCCAGAAGATTTCATGTGGAAGGATGTGATCTCTGTTCAAGCTCCTGACTTGGTTCATGGATTCCATGAACAATTCCCATCACAACTGCATCCAGGCTGACAGATCCAGGGGAAGGGCCCTGTGGTGAGGGATAGTGTTGTGCATGCCTGCATCCTGCAGAGCTGGTCATGGATCCCGAGGACCAAGAGGCGGTTGTGGTGCAGTACCATCAATCCTGGCACCCGAGTCTGATAGTGAGGAGGGACACATGAGTGATACAGAAGAAGAGGAGAGGGTCTCTTATTCTCGAGGCTAGGGCATGCAGGGCTGCTAGCAGACAAGACTGGCTACACAGGAGGAGGTCTCTTTGAGAGAGAGCTGCAGGCTAATTGGCCATGCCCTTAGATTATTTAAGTCCTAACCACGCTGAGCATAGTTGCAGGGAACAACGTCATTTCTGAATCTTGACTCCTGTGTTGCCAGTTTGCATTCCAGTTCAGACTTGCTTCTTGCATTTGCTAGTTTGGATGTCGCTTCTAACTCTTGACTTCTGCATTTGTATTTCAGCAAGGAACTTGTCTCTTGCATTTGCCAGTTTGGGACTTATGCCAAGTACAGTAAAACTTGCCAATTATCTTTTAGAGTTTGGCCAGCTGTTAAGATAGTGTATTAACAGCTGGGATTGTGAACAGAATAACTTCTGCCTTTTCTTTTGCTTTTCACATTCCCCAGAGATTAGAACTGCCCCTACTCTTCCTGCCTTCCGTAAACTCCTTAAAACCCACCTTTGCCGTCAGGCATGGGGGAACTGAAACATCTCCCCCTGTGCATGTTTAATTTATATATGGTATGCTTGTGTGTATGTCTGTTAGTATATGGGGTCTTTTGTAAATCTTTAAATATTTTAAATTTGTCAGATTATTTATGATTTGTTCCACGTGTTGTGAGCCGCCCCGAGTCTTCGGAGAGGGGCGGCATACAAATCTAAGTAATAAATAAATAAATAATAATAAATAAATTATTCAAAGTAATCAGAGTCTGCAGTTTCAGTGTAATGAAGGATATGTGCTTGTAGTTCCATCAGTTAGAAAGTGTATTGATGGTTACATGGATTTCCCATTATGTATCTCTGGTAAGCATGCTATCAAAATGATTTAATTATCTAGGATCGTAACTAATTAAAACAATTAAGATAATATAATGAATAAGCTGGTGTGGTTAGAGTGCAACACTGCAGGCTACTTCAGCTAGCTGTAGTTCAGCAATTCACACCAGCTCAAGGTTGTCTCAGCTTTCCATCCTTTTGCCCCCAGATTGTTGGGGGCAATATGCTGATTCTGTAAACTTACCATGAACAAATGTGTTTGTAATTGTCAGGAATGTTGATCAATGGATTATTTGTCTAATATAGATAGTGAAGGAGGATGTGGACGCCCACCTGCTGTGGACAATGGAAACATCATAGACACACTCAAGGAAACCTATTTACAATCTGAAAGTGTAAATTATCAGTGCCAAAATTTCTACATAATGGAAGGTTCTTCAAGAGTCACTTGCCAAAATGGTCGTTGGTCACAAACACCATCATGTAGAGGTATAAGTAATATCTATATTTTTTTATAAACATTTGTGCTTTATAAACAAAAATTGTCCTTTGGGAAAGGTTGGCTGAACTTGTTTTTTTGTATAATTCAGACATTTAGTATGAGGAAATCTGGAGGAAGGATAAAATATTTTCCTTCTGCCTTTTGCATATGAAACATTGCCTTGCTTAAAAGAGGTTTATGTATGTTAGGTGGTTTAGTTTATGACTGATAACAGCTGAGAGACAAAAAAAAAGAGAGGAGGCAACAACAGATAAAAATCCATTTACATAAATCTCTAATCATTTTATTCCATTGCAACATAGAATTTCCCACCTAAATTTTAATCATTTTATCAAAGGAATTATTCACTGTCAAACTTTGTTTGCATCATCAGATCTGTGTTCTTTTGCAGGCCCTTGCACAGCAAGTGAAGAAGATATGAGAGAACACAATATAAAGCTGAGGTGGAAAACTTGGGATAAAATATCTTCCGAGGATAGAGATGTAGTGGAATTTGAATGTAGAAGAGACTATAAACCACAGCCAAATGCCAGATCATTCAGAGTTACTTGTATGAATAGGAAATTAGACTTTCCAGACTGCATTCCTATAGGTACATTTTCCAGAAAAATGCTTTAATTCACCAGTTAACTTTTCTTTCTCCTGTCTATATTTATATACTACGCTAGTGGTGGTAAAGTGACCAGATTTTAACATTGGTAAAGAGGTAAATCTTCTCTCCATTTCTCTCTCTTTTTCTCTCCCTCTCTCCCTCCCTCTTTCTTTATCTCCCTTCCTTTATCTCTTTTTTCTTTCTCTCCATTCCTCTTCCTTTCTCTCTTCCTCCCTGTCTCTTTCTTTCTCTCCCCCTCATTCCCTCCCTCTCACTCCCTTTCTCTCTCTGTCCCTCCCTCCCTTTATATTTCTCTCTCCCTCGCTCTTTCTTTCTCTTTCTCCCTCTCTACCTTCTTCTCTTTTTTCTCTATCTGTTTCTCTCTTCCGCCCTCACTTTCTCTCTATTTCCCTCTCTTTTTCTCCCTCCTATTTCCTTCTTTCTTTCTTTCTTTCTCTCCTTCTCTCTTTTCTCTCTCTTTCTCCCTCCCTATTTCTTTTTCTCTCTCCCCCCTTCCCTCTCTCCCCCTCTTTCTTTCTCTTCCTTCCTTCCATCCTCTCTTTTCTCTCTCTCTTTCTCTCTTCCTTCCTCCCTGTCTCTTTCTCTTCCTTTCTCTCTCTCCCTCCTTACCTCCCTCTCTCTCTGTTTTTCTCACTCTCTCTTCATCCCTCCCTCCCTTTCTCTTTATTTCTCTCCCTTTCTCTCTCTCTCTCTCTCCCTTTCTTTCTTTCTTTCTTTCTCTCTCTTCCTTTCTTCTCTCTCTCTCTCTCTCCATCGATGGTACGTACCTGTGCTGCCTCTCTCACCTGCTTCCAAGATGACACTTATCCAGAGGCAGAGGTATAGTACACTCAGTCTCTCCATTCATGGTGCTGAGGCAAAGGTCCATTGGGGAGGAAAAAAGCCAGCGCAGTTTACCCCTGCTCAGTTTTCCCCCAGCACTGGCAAGTAGCATCTGCTGGGGAAAAACTTGGAAGCCACGAAGAAGGAAGCTCAGCTTCCATGCTGCCCAAAATCGACCAATGCGAAGGTTTAGCAATCTCCAGCTGACAGCTTCTTTCAAAAAATCAGGACTTTTAAAAAACGCTGTGGGACACAGGACAAATTGCTAAAAAGCGGGACTGTCTCGCTAAAAGCAGGACATTGGGTTGCCTTAAGTGATGCTTAACCTATTTTTGCTCAGGTGCCAAAAGGGAGTGTCCCTGCCTGTGGCCACATCCATAATGTAATGCCCTCCCCCAATGTATGTGCACACAACCACCAGCCCCATGCTGTACCCCTATGCCTACGTACAGGCCTCACTAAAACCTTTTCAATCTCCCCAGTTTCAAATGGCTTTTCTGAAACCTGTGGATGGTGAAAAAAATGGCCTAATTGGCCTATTGGAACTTCCGGTAGGCCCATTGGGTCTGATTTTTGCCATTTACAGACTCTGGTGGCTTTTCTAAAGGCCAAAAATCAGTTGGCCAGTTGGAGCTGACATAGGGCAACACCTCGAATGCCATCACATATGGCTCCGTGTGCCACAGATGGCACACATGCTTGTCATCATGATACTATACCTACTATATATAGTGGTACTTAAGAACTTAATTCATCCTGTGACCAGGTTCTTAAGTAGAAAAGTTTGTAAGTAGAAGCAATTTTTCCCATAGGAATCAATGTAAAAGCAAATAATGCATGCAAGCCCATTAGGAAAGAAATAAAAACTTAGAATTTGGGTGGGAGGAGGAACAAGAGGAAGAGGACAGTCACTATTATAGGAAGAAGGTGAGGTAAGGGGAATTAAAAAAAATCAAAACTTTACGGCTTTAAAAAAAAAAGAGGGACTCTGAGGCGGTGAGGAAGAGCAGGGCCTTGCATACACCTGGCGTGAGGCTGTCTCCCATACACTGTGCCAGAGAGAGAAACCCAGGGGGAATGGCAGGACACTGGCCAAGCCTTCATGCCGCTCTCAAGTTTCCTGGGAAATTTTCCAGGCTTGGGTTGTTAAATAGAAAGTGGTTCTTAAGAAGAGGCAAAAAAATCTTAAACAATTCAAAGTGTTGGTTATGACATATAAAGCCCTTCATGGCACCGGACCAGATTACCTCAGGGACCGCCTTCTGCTGCATGAATCCCAGTGACCAGTTAGATCCCACAGAGTGGATTTTCTCCGGGTCCCGTCAACTAAGCAATGTCGCCTGGCGGGACCCACGGGAAGAGCCTTCTCTGTGGTGGCCCCGGCTCTCTGGAACCAACTTCCCCAAGAGATTAGAACTGCCCCCACCCTCCTTGCCTTTCGTAAACAACTTAAAACCCACCTCTGCCGCCAAACATGGGGGAATTAAGATCTTCTTCCCCCCTAGGCCTTTACAATTCTATGCATGGTAGGCATGTATGTATGTTTGGTTTTTATATTAATGGATTTTTAATCATTTCTAATACCAAATTACATTGGTACCTCGGTTCTCAAACGCCTCGGTTTTCATACATTTCGGATTTCAAACAAAATTTTCTGCAAAAATTTGCTTCGGTATCCAAACAAAAATTCGGGTACTGAACAGAAAATTTTGTTTACTATCCGAAATGTAAGATCTGAGGGGACGAGGTGAGAGGGAATGGGAGTTGGAATCCCGACACGCTCCTCCTGGCCGCCCTCTTAACAGCCTCCCAGTTTCTACCTTGGAACTGCTCCAAGCTGCAGGAAGGGTAGGGCTGGCTGCAATACCGGCAGCTTTGGGGGGCTCCTTTCTTCAGCGGTTCAGTTTGGTACTTCCAGGCAGCTGCACCAACTTTTTCCTTCCCGGCGGCAGCGGCTCCGGCGGCTTCCCTACGAGGAAGAGCAGCGTCAGGAACATCATGTGATGAAGGTAAGCCGCCGGAGCCGTCGCTGCAGGGAAGGAAAAAGTTGGTGCAGCTGCCTGGAGGTACCGAACTGAACCGCTGAGGAAAGGAGCCCCCCGAAGCTGCCGGTATTGCAGCCAGCCCTACCCTTCCTGCAGCTTGGAGCAGTTACAAGGTAGAGACTGGGAGGCTGTTAAGAGGGTGGCCAGGAGGGGCGTGTCTTGATTCCGACTCCCATTCCCTCTCACCCCGTCCCCTCAGATTCTTATCCCATAGGAAATAGAGGAAATACTGTAGATTTAATTGGTTCCCAGCAAGTCAATGGGCTGGGAACCAATTAAATCCATTTCCATTATTTCCTATGGGATAAATTAATTCGGTTCTCAACCAAATCGGTTCTCAACCACACTTCTGGAACGGATTGTGGTCGAGAACCGAGGTACCGCTGTACTATTGTACACTGTTTTATTGTCGCTGTTAGCCGCCCCGAGTCTCCAGAGATATCTGCTTCTCTCTATTTCACAATTAACATCCTTTAACTTTCCTTCTCAGCACACAACACAAAACTAGCTGTCATTTTAAAGATCTCAAATGTACTACTTGTGATAAATTCTCCATCCATTTTCACACCTTTAGTCATCATTCTATAATGATATACAGATCAACCTAGATGCTTTGTTCATTCCCATTCATTAATATTGTATACTTCCTTCTTCTTTCAAATTTAACTATTTGAAGGTTTGGTAAAGAACATAGAATAACAGGATTGGAATGGAGATTTTGGAGGTCAGGTAGTCCAACCCTCTGCATTTGGCAGGAGATACTATACCATTGCAGACTTTCTTTAGATTTTACAGGATAGATAAACCTGATCATAGAAAGAATAACAGAATAACAAAACAAAATAATAGAGTTGAAAGGGACCCATTTCATCCCCCTGCCCAAACAGGAGACCATTTCACATAAATGGTTGTCAATCTCTCCTTTAAAACCTCCAGTGATGGAGCATCTCAACTTTTGTAGGCAAACCATTTCTCTGGTTAAATGTTCTCATTGTCAGTTCTTACTTCTAGGTTGCTTCTCTCCTTAATTAGTTTCCATCTATTGCTTTTTGTTTTGTCCTCAGGTGTTTTGAAGAATAGGTTGATCTTGTCTTCTTTATGTCAGCTTTTCAAATATTAGAAAATTGCTTTCATATCACAGTAGACTGCAACTGTTCTTCATATGTTTTAGTTTCTGTCTTCAATCATCTGTGTTGTTGTTCTCTGCACTATTTCTAGAATTTCTCTATCTTTTTTTTTATATTCTACTGACCAAAACTGGACGCAATCTTCCAAGTGTGGTTTTACCAAGGCATTATAAAGTAGTGCTAACACTTCCCATGGGTTTGATTCTATCTCTCTATTAATGCAGCCTTATGATTGCATTGGCTTTTGGGGCAGATGCAGCACACTACTGGCTCATATTTAAATGATTGTCCACAATGATTCCTAGATCCCTTTCACAGTTACTGCTATTGAGTTATACTGCTATTCTATACCTGTGCATTTGGTTTTTCTTATCTACCAGGAAGGGGTAAAACTTACTTTTCTCACAACTAAATTTAATTATATTAGATAGCATCCTATGTTCAAGTCTGTCAAGATCCTTCTGGTTCTTGAGTCTATTTTTTGGGCTGTTGGCTACTCCTGCCAGTTTGGTGTCATCTGCAAATTTGATGAATTTCCCTTGTCCTCATCTAAATCATTTATGAAGATGTTGAAGAGTACTGGGCCTGAGATAGAGCCTTGAGGTATGCCACTGCTCACTTCCCTCCATGTAGATATGGTTCCATTAAGGACTGCTTAATGTTGAATGTGGTTTAACATGTTGAGTGTGGTTTATCAGCTAATTACAAATGGGGTTGATGCTGTCTAGCCAACATTTTTCTAGTTTACAAAGAAGTAGGTTGTCATTTACTTTGTCAAATGCCCTACTGAAATCCATGTTTACTATGTCCACAGCATTTTGTTATTCCACTAATTTAGTCACTTTGTCAAATCATGAAATAAGATCTGTCTGGCATGATATTATTCCTTTTTGCATCATTCATGTATTAAAGTGTCATTGAAATCATTACCATGAACAAATGTGTTTGTAATTGTCAGGAATGTTGATCAATGGATTATTTGTCTAATATAGATAGTGAAGGAGGATGTGGACGCCCACCTGCTGTGGACAATGGAAACATCATAGACACACTCAAGGAAACCTATTTACAATCTGAAAGTGTAAATTATCAGTGCCAAAATTTCTCCATAATGGAAGGTTCTTCAAGAGTCACTTGCCAAAATGGTCGTTGGTCACAAACACCAATATGTAGAGGTATAAGTAATATCTATATATTTTTATATATTTATATATATATATTTGTGCTTTATAAACAAAATTGTCCTTTCGGAAAGCTCTTAATACCAGAGCTGTTGTATCAGTATGATAGTGTCAGAAGGTGTTTTGTGGCCTTGTAATGGAATTAGAAGTGGTAGTATTGTGAACCAAGATAAAGAAACTCTCGGAGAGAAACTGCATTATAGTGGAAAATGGTACAATACCTTCTGACATTTACAAATGTTGTCCTTATTTTGCGAAACCTTCCTGTGAAATTCCACAGTCTATATTTAATTTTTCTTAGTATTTCACAGCTGAGCACACAGTGCAATCCCATCATCACCATCGCCATTAGCAGTCATTCCCAGAAGAGAAATTATAAAACACTCAGTTTACCAACAATCCCCTAATTTGTTTTTTGAATGATGGTAATAGATGGAGTGGCTTGGGTCTTACCTCCCAAGGACAATTCCATCTGTCCGTCCATTACCCTGTGGGGAGAATCATTGACCCCCTCAGAGAGGGTCTGCAACTTGGGCGTCCTCCTCGATCCACAGCTCACATTAGAGAAACACCTTTCAGCTGTGGCGAGGGGGGCATTCGCCCAGGTTCGCCTGGTGCACCAGTTGCAACCCTATTTGGACAGGGAGTCACTGCTCACAGTCACTCATGCCCTCATCACCTCAAGGCTCGATTACTGTAATGCTCTCTACATGGGGCTACCTTTGAAAAGTGTTCGGAAAATTCAGATCGTACAGAATGCAGCTGCGAGAGCAATCATGGGCTTTCCCAAATATGCCCATGTTACACCAACACTCCGCAGTCTGCATTGGTTGCCGATCAGTTTCCGGTCACAATTCAAAGTGTTGGTTATTACCTATAAAGCCCTTCATGGCACCAGACCAGATTACCTCAGGGACCGCCTTCTGCTGCACGAATCCTAGCGACCAGTTAGGTCCCACAGATTGGGTCTTCTCCGGGTCCCGTCAACCAAACAATGTTGCTTGGCAGGACCCAGAGGAAGAGCCTTGTCTGTGGTGGCCCCGACCCTCTGGAACCAACTCCCCCCAGAGATTAGAATTGCCCCCACCCTCCTTGCCTTTCGAAAGCTGCTTAAAGCCCACCTCTGCCACCAGGCATGGGGGAACTGAGATACACTTTCCCCTAGGCCTTTACAATTTTATGCATGGTATGTCTGTATGTATGATTGGTTTTTATATAATGGGTTTTTAACTGTTTTTAGTATTGGATTTTGTTATATACTGTTTTATTGCTGTTGTTAGCCTCCCTGAGTCTCCAGAGATATCTGCTTCTCTCTATTTCACAATTAACATCCTTTAACTTTCCTTCTCAGCACACAACACAAAACTGGTTGTCATTTTAAAGATCTCAAATGTACTATTTGTGATAACTTCTCCATCCATTTTCACACCTTTAGTCATCATTCTATAATGATATACAGATCAACCTAGATGCTTTGTTCATTCCCATTCATTAATATTGTATACTTACTTCTTCTTTCAAATTTAACTATTTGAAGGTTTGGTAAAGAACATAGAATAACAGGATTGGAATGGAGATTTTGGAGGTCAGGTAGTCCAACCCTCTGCATTTGGCAGGAGATACTATACCATTGCAGACTTTCTTTAGATTTTACAGGATAGATAAACCTGATCATAGAAAGAATAACAGAATAACAGAATAACAAAACAAAATAATAGAGTTGAAAGGGACCCATTTCACCCCCCTGCCCAAACAGGAGACCATTTCACATAAATAGTTGTCAATCTCTCCTTTAAAACCTCCAGTGATGGAGCATCTCAACTTTTGTAGGCAAACCATTTCTCTGGATAAATGTTCTCATTGTCAGTTCTTACTTCTAGGTTTCTTCTCTCCTTGATTAGTTTCCATCTATTGCTTTTTGTTTTGTCCTCAGGTGTTTTGAAGAATAGGTTGATCTTGTCTTCTTTATCTCAGCTTTTCAAATATTAGAAAATTGCTTTCATATCACAGTAGACATACCCGATTCCTGCAACTGTTCTTCATATGTTTTAGTTTCTGTCTTCAATCATCTGTGTTGTTGTTCTCTGCACTATTTCTAGAATTTCTCTATCTTTTTTTTTATATTCTACTGACCAAAACTGGACGAAATCTTCCAAGTGTGGTTTTACCAAGGCATTATAAAGTAGTGCTAACACTTCCCATGGGTTTGATTCTATCTCTCTATTAATGCAGCCTTATGATTGCATTGGCTTTTGGGGCAGATGCAGAACACTACTGGCTCATATTTAAATGATTGTCCACAATGATTCCTAGATCACTTTCACAGTTACTGCTATTGAGTTATACTGCTATTCTATACCTATGCATTTGGTTTTTCTTATCTACCAGGAAGGGGTAAAACTTACTTTTCTCACAACTAAATTTAATTATATTAGATAGCATCCTATGTTCAAGTCTGTCAAGATCCTTCTGGTTCTTGAGTCTATCTTTTGGGCTGTTGGCTACTCCTGCCAGTTTGGTGTCATCTGCAAATTTGATGAATTTCCCTTGTCCTCATCTAAATCATTTATGAAGATGTTGAAGAGTACTGGGCCTGAGATAGAGCCTTGAGGTATGCCACTGCTCACTTCCCTCCATGTAGATATGGTTCCATTAAGGACTGCTTAATGTTGAATGTGGTTTAACATGTTGAGTGTGGTTTATCAGCTAATTACAAATGGGGTTGATGCTGTCTAGCCAACATTTTTCTAGTTTACAAAGAAGTAGGTTGTCATTTACTTTGTCAAATGCCCTACTGAAATCCATGTTTACTATGTCCACAGCATTTTGTTATTCCACTAATTTAGTCACTTTGTCAAATCATGAAATAAGATATGTCTGGCATGATATTATTCCTTTTTGCATCATTCATGTATTAAAGAGTCATTGAAATCATTACCATGAACAAATGTGTTTGTAATTGTCAGGAATGTTGATCAATGGATTATTTGTCTAATATAGATAGTGAAGGAGGATGTGGACGCCCACCTCCTGTGGACAATGGAGACATCATAGACACACTCAAGGAAACCTATTTACAATCTGAAAGTGTAAATTATCAGTGCCAAAATTTCTACATAATGGAAGGTTCTTCAAGAGTCACTTGCCAAAATGGTCGTTGGTCACAAACACCAACATGTAGAGGTATAAGTAATATCTATATTTTTAATATATATTTGTGCTTTATAAACAAAATTGTCCTTTGGGAAAGCTCTTAATACCAGTATCAGTATGATAGTGTCAGAAGGTGTTTTGTGGCCTTGTAATGGAATTAGAAGTGGTAGTATTGTGAACCAAGATAAAGAAACTCTCGGAGAGAAACTGCATTATAGTGGAAAATGGTACAATACCTTCTGACATTTACAAATGTTGTCCTCATTTTGCGAAACCTTCCTGTGAAATTCCAGAGTCTATATTTAATTTTTCTTAGTATTTCACAGCTGAGCACACAGTGCAATCCCATCATCACCATCGCCATCAGCAGTCATTCCCAGAAGAGAAATAATAAAACACTCAGTTTACCAACAATCCCCTAATTTGTTTTTTGAATGATGGTAATAGACGGAGTGGCTGTGGGTCTTACCTCCCAAGGACAATTCCATCTGTCCGTCCATTACCCTGTGGGGAGAATCATTGACCCCCCTCAGAGAGGGTCTGCAACTTGGGCGTCCTCCTCGATCCACAGCTCACATTAGAGAAACACCTTTCAGCTGTGGTGAGGGGGGCGTTCGCCCAGGTTCGCCTGGTGCACCAGTTGCAACCCTGTTTGGACAGGGAGTCACTGCTCACAGTCACTCATGCCCTCATCACCTCGAGGCTCGACTACTGTAACGCTCTCTACATGGGGCTACCTTTGAAAAGTGTTCGGAAAATTCAGATCATACAGAATGCAGCTGCGAGAGCAATCATGGGCTTTCCCAAATATGCCCATGTTACACCAACACTCCGCAGTCTGCATTGGTTGCCGATCAGTTTCCGGTCACAATTCAAAGTGTTGGTTATGACCTATAAAGCCCTTCATGGCACCAGACCAGATTACCTCAGGGATCGCCTTCTGCTGCACGAATCCTAGTGACCAGTTAGGTCCCACAGATTGGGTCTTCTCCGGGTCCCGTCAACCAAACAATGTTACTTGGCAGGACCCAGAGGAAGAGCCTTCTCTGTGGTGGCCCCGGCCCTCTGGAACCAACTCCCCCCAGAGATTAGAATTGCCCCCACCCTCCTTGCCTTTCGAAAGCTGCTTAAAACCCACCTCTGCCGCCAGGCATGGGGGAACTGAGATACACTTCCCCCTAGGCCTTTACAATTTTATGCATGGTATGTCTGTATGTATGATTGGTTTTTATATAATGGGTTTTTAACTGTTTTTAGTATTGGATTTTGTTATATACTGTTTTATTGCTGTTGTTCGCTGCCCCGAGTCTGTGGAGAGGGGCGCCATACAAATCCAATAAATAATAATAATAATAATAATAATAATAATAATAATAATAATAATAATAATGTTGAAGGAGAAGATGCAATCTGGAATTTTTTAAAAAAGGTTGGCTGAACTTGTTTTTTTGTATAATTCAGACATTTAGTATGAGGAAATCTGGAGGAAGGATAAAATAATTTCCTTCTGCCTTTTGCATATGAAACATTGCCTTGCTTAAAAGAGGTTTATGTATGTTAGGTGGTTTAGTTTATGACTGATAACAGCTGAGAGACAAAAAAAAGAGAGGAGGCAACAACAGATAAAAATCCATTTACATAAATCTCTAATCATTTTATTCCATTGCAACACAGAATTTCCCACCTAAATTTTAATCATTTTATCAAAGGAATTATTCAGTCAAACTTTGTTTGCATCATCAGATCTGTGTTCTTTTGCAGGCCCTTGCACAGCAAGTGAAGAAGATATGAGAGAACACAATATAAAGCTGAGGTGGAAAACTTGGGATAAAATATCTTCCGAGGATAGAGATGTAGTGGAATTTGAATGTAGAAGAGACTATAAACCACAGCCAAATGCCAGATCATTCAGAGTTACTTGTATGAATAGGAAATTCGACTTTCCAGACTGCATTCCTATAGGTACATTTTCCAGAAAATTGCTTTAATTCACCAGTTAACTTTTCTTTCTCCTGTCTATATTTATATACTACGCTAGTGGTGGTAAAGTGACCAGATTTTAACATTGGTAAAGAGGTAAATCTTCTCTCCATTTCTCTCTCTTTTTCTCTCCCTCTCTCCCTCCCTCTTTCTTTATCTCCCTTCCTTTATCTCTTTTTTCTTTCTCTCCATTCCTCTTCCTTTCTCTCTTCCTCCCTGTCTCTTTCTTTCTCTCCCCCTCATTCCCTCCCTCTCACTCCCTTTCTCTCTCTCTTCCTCCCTCCCTTTATATTTCTCTCTCCCTCGCTCTTTCTTTCTCTTTCTCCCTCTCTACCTCCTTCTCTTTTTTCTCTATCTGTTTCTCTCTTCCGCCCTTACTTTCTCTCTATTTCCCTCTCTTTTTCTCCCTCCTATTTCCTTCTTTCTTTCTTTCTTTCTTTCTTTCTCTCCTTCTCTCTTTTCTCTCTCTTTCTCCCTGCCTATTTCTTTTTCTCTCTCCCCCCCTTCCCTCTCTCCCCCTCTTTCTTTCTCTTCATTCCTTCCATCCTCTCTTTTCTCTCTCTCTTTCTCTCTTCCCTCCTCCCTGTCTCTTTCTCTTCCTTTCTCTCTCTCCCTCCTTACCTCCCTCTCGCTCTGTTTTTCTCACTCTCTCTTCATCCCTCCCTCCCTTTCTCTTTATTTCTCTCCCTTTCTCTCTCTCTCTCCCTTTCTTTCTTTCTCTCTCTCTTTCTCTCTCTTCCTTTCTTCTCTCTCTCTCTCTCCATCGAGCTGTGCTGCCTCTCTCACCTGCTTCCAAGATGACACTTATCCAGAGGCAGAGGCATAGTACACTGAGTCTCTCCATTCATGGTGCTGAGGCAAAGGTACATTGGGGAGGAAAAAAGCCAGCTCAGTTTACCCCTGCTCAGTTTTCCCCCAGCACTGGCAAGTAGCATCTGCTGGGGAAAAACTTGGAAGCCACGAAGAAGGAAGCTCAGCTTCCATGCTGCCCAAAATCGACCAATGCGAAGGTTTAGCAATCTCCAGCTGACAGCTTCTTTCAAAAAATCAGGACTTTTAAAAAACGCTGTGGGACACAGGACAAATTGCTAAAAAGCGGGACTGTCTCACTAAAAGCAGGACATTGGGTTGCCTTAAGTGATGCATAACCTATTTTTGCTCAGGTGCCAAAAGGGAGTGCCCCTGCCTGTGGCCACATCCATAATGTAATGCCCTCCCCCAATGTATGTGCACACAACCACCAGCCCCATGCTGTACCCCTATGCCTACGTACAGGCCTCACTAAAACCTTTTCAATCTCCCCAGTTTCAAATGGCTTTTCTGAAACCTGTGGAGGGTGAAAAAAATGGCCTAATTGGCCTATTGGAACTTCCGGTAGGCCCATTGGGTCTGATTTTTGCCATTTACAGACTCTGGTGGCTTTTCTAAAGGCCAAAAATCAGTTGGCCAGTTGGAGCTGACATAGGGCAACACCTCGAATGCCATCACATATGGCTCCGTGTGCCACAGATGGCACACATGCTTGTCATCATGATACTATACCTACTATATATAGTGGTACTTAAGAACTTAATTCGTCCTGTGACCAGGTTCTTAAGTAGAAAAGTTTGTAAGTAGAAGCAATTTTTCCCATAGGAATCAATGTAAAAGCAAATAATGCATGCAAGCCCATTAGGAAAGAAATAAAAACTTAGAATTTGGGTGGGAGGAGGAACAAGAGGAAGAGGACAGTCACTATTATAGGAAGAAGGTGAGGTAAGGGGAATTAAAAAAATCAAAACTTTGCGGCTTTAAAAAAAAAGAGGGACTCTGAGGCGGTGAGGAAGAGCAGGGCCTTCCATACACCTGGCGTGAGGCTGTCTCCCATACACTGTGCAAGAGAGAGAAACCCAGGGGGAATGGCAGGACACTCGCCAAGCCTTCATGCCGCTCTCAAGTTTCCTGGGAAATTTTCCAGGCTTGGGTTGTTAAATAGAAAGTGGTTCTTAAGAAGAGGCAAAAAAATCTTAAACAATTCAAAGTGTTGGTTATGACATATAAAGCCCTTCATGGCACCGGACCAGATTACCTCAGGGACTGCCTTCTGCTGCATGAATCCCAGTGACCAGTTAGGTCCCACAGAGTGGATTTTCTCCGGGTCCCGTAAACTAAGCAATGTCTCCTGGCGGGACCCACGGGAAGAGCCTTCTCTGTGGCGGCCCCGGCTCTCTGGAACCAACTTCCCCAAGAGATTAGAACTGCCCCCACCCTCCTTGCCTTTCGTAAATAACTTAAAACCCACCTCTGCCGCCAAACATGGGGGAATTGAGATCTTCTTCCCCCCTAGGCCTTTACAATTCTATGCATGGTAGGCATGTTTGGTTTTTATATTAATGGATTTTTAATCATTTTTAATCATTTCTAATACCAAATTACTATTGTACACTGTTTTATTGTCGCTGTTAGCCGCCCCGAGTCTCCAGAGATATCTGCTTCTCTCTATTTCACAATTAACATCCTTTAATTTTCCTTCTCAGCACACAACACAAAACTGGTTGTCATTTTAAAGATCTCAAATGTACTACTTGTGATAACTTCTCCAACCATTTTCACACCTTTAGTCATCATTCTTCTTTCAAATTTAACTATTTGAAGGTTTGGTAAAGAACATAGAATAACAGGATTGGAATGGAGATTTTGGAGGTCAGGTAGTCCAACCCTCTGCATTTGGCAGGAGATACTATACCATTGCAGACTTTCTTTAGATTTTACAGGATAGATAAACCTGATCATAGAAAGAATAACAGAATAACAAAACAAAATAATAGAGTTGAAAGGGACCCATTTCATCCACGTGCCCAAACAGGAGACCATTTCACATAAATGGTTGTCAATCTCTCCTTTAAAACCTCCAGTGATGGAGCATCTCAACTTTTGTAGGCAAACCATTTCTCTGGTTAAATGTTCTCATTGTCAGTTCTTACTTCTAGGTTGCTTCTCTCCTTGATTAGTTTCCATCTATTGCTTTTTGTTTAGTCCTCAGGTGTTTTGAAGAATAGGTTGATCTTGTCTTCTTTATGTCAGCTTTTCAAATATTAGAAAATTGCTTTCATATCACAGTAGACTGCAACTGTTCTTCATATGTTTTAGTTTCTGTCTTCAATCATCTGTATTGTTGTTCTCTGCACTATTTCTAGAATTTCTCTATCTTTTTTTTTATATTCTACTGACCAAAACTGGACGCAATCTTCCAAGTGTGGTTTTACCAAGGCATTATAAAGTAGTGCTAACACTTCCCATGGGTTTGATTCTATCTCTCTATTAATGCAGCCTTATGATTGCATTGGCTTTTTGGGCAGATGCAGCACACTACTGGCTCATATTTAAATGATTGTCCACAATGATTCCTAGATCCCTTTCACAGTTACTGCTATTGAGTTATACTGCTATTCTATACCTATGCATTTGGTTTTTCTTATCTACCAGGAAGGGGTAAAACTTACTTTTCTCACAGGACAGTCACTACTAAAGGAAGAAGGTGAGGTAAGGGGAATAAAAAAAATTCAAAACTTTACGGCTTAAAAAAAAAAGAGGGATTCTGAGGCAGTGAGGAAGAGCACGAGCCTCCCATACACCCGGCGCGAGGCTGTCTCCTATATACTGTGCCAGAGAGAGAAACCCAGGGGGAATGGCAGGAGACTGGCCAAGCCTTCATGCCACTCTCAAGTTTTCTGGGAAATTTTCCAGGCTTGGGTTCTTAAATAGAAAATGGTTCTTAAGAAGAGGCAAAAAAAATCTTAAACACTCGGTTCTTATCTAGAAAAGTTTTTAAGTAGAGGCATTCTTAGGTAGAGGTACCACTGTACATCTACTGTATATCTAATCATTGAAAAAAACAATTGAAATGTGTAAATGGCCAAAGCCTGGTAGCTAAAATTGTGGATGTAATAGATTATAAAGCAACTTAGTCTTTGGCAATTCTTCTAAATCAGAACACTTTTGAAGATTCCTCTGACCTAAATAAAATTTCTTCTGATCAGAGCAATGGGAAAGAAACCTATGAGTGTTGGTGTTACTTAAAAACAATGAGGCATGGGACAAAAACATTGTCTATCATTTCATCTCTTCTGGTCTGTTGCTGAATCCTGATAAATTCCAAAATAAAGAACAGGAGATCCCTGTGTCTTAGGCCTGAAATGAATGTAAGCTCTATTTTAACCTCAATGGGCTATTTTTATTGATTTCATTGTCCTCAATGGAACAAATTCATTTAGCATGCACAGTAACATTTTCAGTAGAAAGCAAGTAATCCTTGGGTAGGATCTAGTAGTCTCCTGAAGTCAATAGAATTTTATTTAATAATGGACAATCTATCTCATCCAATTCATTTCATGGGGTGTTTCTTCAGTCTATTTTTTACATTCATTCTAAGCTTGGAAATGAAAAAAAAAAATGTTTTGAACATTTGTAGTCCTCCAGGTCATATGTGACCCGGAGTAAAAAAGGTTGGTTCTAGCTACTGGAATGGGGTTTTTTGAATACTTTTTTTTTTGCTAGTATACTAATTTGAACATGAAATGAAAAAAATTAATGCTTATTTGTTTATTTTGCTGAGAAAAGCCTGCCCCCCCAGCTGTGTGCAATTTTTTCCATTTATAGATAGATTAGCCTGCAAAATCTGAATTTTTAAAATATCTTTGGCATTGGCGTATTAATTTGAACATTTCTGAACATAATGAAATGAAAAATGAAATGAAAAATTGATGCTTATTTGTTTATTTTGCTTAGAAAAGGGCTCCCCCTGGCTATGTGCAATTACTTACCCCTGCTATTGTCCTCACATTTACTGTACACTTGTACTCCTCCAGGTCCTTTTAGACCCAGAGTAAAAAAAGGTTGGTTTTAGCTACTGGAAGTGTCTTTTTAAATACTTTTTTCACTAGTATGCTAATTTGAACATTTCTGAACATAATGAAATGAAAATGAAATGGTGCTTATTTGTTTATTTTGCACAGAAAAGGGCCTTCCCCGGCAACCAGGCTAATCTATCTATAAATTGAAAAAAAATTGCACACAGCCAGGTGGGCAGGTTTTTCTGAGCAAATTAAACAAATAAGCATTAATTTTTTCATTTCATTTTTTATTTCATTGTGTTCAGAAATGTTCAAATTAGTATACTACTGAAAAAAGTATTCAAAAAACCCACTTCCATTAGCTAAATCCAACTTTTTTTTACTCTGGGTCTAAAAGAACCCAAGGACCAAAAGTGTATAGTAAATGCGAGGAGAACAGCAGGGTTAATTAATTAGATTTAACTATTGTATATCATTGTTTCTTTTATATGTTGTAAGCCACCCTGAGTCCTGGGAGCGGCATATAAATCAAATAAATAAACAAGTAAGTAAGTAAATGAATGAATAAATAAATAAATAAATGCAAGAAATAAAATAAAAAGTATGAGCATTCATTTGGAACCATTAATTTTGAGGCAAGTAAATTCATTGCATGGAGTTTCCATTTATCATTTCAGTCCCAGTACAGAGGAATGTAAGAATCTGGTCTAAGAATCTTCCAGGATTCAGAAACTCATTATGAAAGGACATATATTTTTTTCCTTCCTGCCCCATTACTTGTTTTAAGTATTATTCACATGATACTTCTTTCCCATTGTTTTGAATGGAAGCAATTTTATTTAGATCACAGGAATCTTATTGTATAACGAGGCTTTCCTTTGAAATTACAATTAATACAAATAGGAATAATATAATACCAATTTTTTTCAAGAGTTAAAATTAAATATCAATTATTTCTGTAATGAAATAATTCTTCTAATCATTCTTTCTAATCAATGAAAAAATGGCAGCTTTTTCGGTATTGCTGGACTACAGCTCCCAGTGTCCTTCTATTGGGCTGTGTTGTCAGAGAATAATGGGAGTTTGTTTATTCACTGCATTTGTATTCCATCCTTTCTCAAGTGTATCCCTGGTGAGAATGAATGGTTAATAAATATTCTTTAAATTTGTTATTGTAAATTATATTGTTGTAAAAAGTAATTTCTTTTTTAAAAAAGGAGAACATTGCCCAGAGGTCTACAAATTTTGAGTCACTTGAGTAAATTAAGTAATTGAGTTGCTGACATTTCAGAGCCTTCTTGCCCATGTATGGAATCAATTTAATATCGCAAAGTTATCAGAGGCTGTATTTTTTTGAGGATCAAGATCTAGCCATTTAAAAAAGAATTACGGTATATAAAATGTAGAGATGCACATTTATTTCTTCATTCTTCACATTGTATTTTACAGATCTAACTAAAGGAACAACATAACATGCACACCGTTCTTTGAACCAGAAGATGAACATCAGAAATCATTTATCATTCTCCTAAAATATGACCACATTAAACTGTATTGTCTATAGCTATCAACAAAGTATCTGAACCTAAAAGTCTACTTTGTAAAAAAACAAGTTTTACCAACTGGGAAAAAGTTAACATTTACAAACAAGTCTGCAGACTATATTTAAGGCAGATACATCTACAATGAAGAATTTACCTTTTTAAAAAATATACATTTTATCAGTAAACATTTAATTAATCTGAATTATCATTCAGCAGGTCAACTTAACACAATAAAAATAGAAAATTGTAATTAATATTTTCAGCTTAAAGATGTGCTGAGTTCTAAAATAAAAATAAATAAATATTTTTTTCACCAAGCAATTTGTAATATATTCTTTAA
This sequence comes from Erythrolamprus reginae, assembly GCF_031021105.1. Classification (NCBI taxonomy): domain Eukaryota; kingdom Metazoa; phylum Chordata; class Lepidosauria; order Squamata; family Dipsadidae; genus Erythrolamprus; species Erythrolamprus reginae. The sequence continues at coordinate 110,081,187 of NC_091952.1, read as the reverse complement.
ATAACAGAGATAGAGAGCAAACTCTCTAATTCACAGTCCAATCCAAGTTCCAGAAGCAGTCTAGTCTTCCTTGGGTTGTTCTGGAGTTAGCCCAATATACCTTCATGCTCAGATCAACCAAGTGAATTTGCTTTGATGTATAACATGGGAAAATAACAAATGGGTTCAAGGTTTTGTTTTTCTTTTTAACAGTATGAAATTATATAATTATTTATTAACAATTAAAATTAAGCTAGATTTTATAAATTGATGCAGGGCTTGCCAAACCACATTCCTTCATAAACTTTGACACAGAATGGAATGAAATGTACTAAATGTTCTAAAACCACTAATTACAGTAGTTCTTCTTCTGATCTTTAAAAATCCACCAAATCATTTTTGGCCTTTCATCCTTATGTGATTGTATCATCTCTGAATTTGAAATAATTCATTGGCTTGGCTTCTGATTGTATAATAGATGACAATTGGCTTGATGTTATGAACAGGACTCCAGGACAATAACATTCCGGGGGGTGGGGGACCAGGAAATTTCAGCTGATAAGTTTTCATTCCTTGTTATACCCACCTAAATTAGGGGGAGTCAGTCTGGGTCTTTGCCTAATAACTTTGTCTGTTTCTTACTTGTAGCTGTGATACAATTCCAGTTTGAGGATAGGTGGTTTATTAGCTTATTAATAAATAATTAGAAACTTTGGTAAGCTATTAATTGATTTTAGTTAGCGCTATTAGTTTATTTGTGTCTTTGCCTCCTAGAAGTAACATCTTTTTAACACCTGTTGGCAAGATCTAGAGGGGTTGACCACGAACACCTCATAGGTTGTTCAGAAATATTTCCTATATAACTGGTAGGTCGTGACTTTGACAATATTGAAATTAAGGAAAATAAAATGGTATTTAGTTTACACTTAAGCTGATAAAGATGTTTAAATGGGGGTCTGGAGATAAGTAAAGTGTATCATTAACATAGTAAAAAACACACCTAGAGGTTCAATCTATAATAGTCCAGCCTATCAGTACAGAAGGAGACAGAATAGGGATGCAGATCAAAATAGGAAAGAAAATAGTAAGAGAACATTTATCCAATCTGAATAAGTTCAAATCATCAGGATTAGATGGATTTCATCTCAGGAAACTAAAGGAGCTGGCAGATGTGTTTTTGTAGCTACTAAAGGAAGTTTTTTAGAGTTCTTGGAGCATGGTAAAACTGCTAGAGGACTGGAATACAGCTGAAGAGCCCTTCACTCCTCCCCTCGAAACAGAATACCCTACGAGACTAAGACTTTCAATCCTGGGTCTTGAAAGCTTAGAACTAAGACGCTTTAAACATGATCTAAGTATTCAAGATTATATGCTGCAACATCCTGCCTGTTGGTGACTACTTCAGCTTCAACCACAACAACACAAGAGCACACAACAGATTTAAACTTAATATTAACCACTCCAAACTTGACTGTAAAAAATACAACTTCAGTAACCGAGTTGTCGAAGCGTGGAACTCCATAGTGTCATCCCCCAACCCCCAACACTTTACCCTTAGATTATCCACGTTTGACCTATCCAGATTCCTAAGAGGTCAGTAAGGGGCGAGTACAAGTGCACTAGAGTGCCTTTCGTCCCCTGTCCTATATCTCCTATACCTTTCCTATATCTCCTATACCTTTCCTATGACCTATATCTCCTATACCTTTCTTCTATTCCTATATCTCTTCTTCTATTCTTTCATTGATATGTTCTATTCCTATAACTTCTCTTCTATTCTTTCTTAGATATATTTTACTATGAGTATATCCTCTATAACCTTCATCATGTATTTTACTATGTGTATACCCAATAAAACCCTCATTGTGTATTGGACAAAATCAATCAATCAATAAAAATATAGTTGCTACAACAGTATCGAGTCTGCCTTAGATATTTTAGTTTCCATGACCAATGTTCCCTCTAATATTTTTTCGGTGTGGGCAGAAAAGTATAATGTCTGAGTGGCGCATTTTCATGCCTGGGCGTGGATTGGTTAGAAACCTAGTTGTTAAGCGAATCTGGCTTTTCTGCCCCCCTGCCCCCATTGTCTTTGTTTGTGAGACAGTTGCAAAAGTCACGTAACACAGCAACGGTCATAAATATGAAATGGCAGCCAAGTTTTGATCACACGATTGTGGGGCTGCTGCGAAGGTCGTAAGTGTGAAAAGGGGGCATAAGTCACTTTTTCAAGGCCATCATGACTTTGAATGGTCAGTAAATGAACCGTTGTAAGTCGAGGACAACCTGCCTTCCCCCCTAGATGTTTTCTGGGGAGCTTCAAAATGGACTCATGATCTGCTTCTAAAAGAGTGCACTGGTCGGACAGATAATCCTCGACTTCTGTTCTGACCCCAGTGGATGCCAACGATTCAATCTCCTGCGTAAGACAGTTATTAAGTGAGTTCTGCCTCTCTTTACCACCTTTCTTGTCACAGTCATTAAGTGAATCCCTGCAGTTACTTGTCAGAAGATCCCCAAAGATGTTCACATAATCCTGGGACATTGCCACCATCATAACTACAGACCAGTTGTCAAGTGTCCAAAGTTTGATCCAATAACCCCTTTATTTTTCTAATAAAGTCCTTCCTTCCTAGAAGGAAGAATAGAAAGAATAAAATGGAAAAAGGGATTAAAACACAAGGTCCTGGGACAATCCGGAATGGCAATGCAAATTCCACAAGCACGATCAGATAATCTTCCACACTGTGAGGCCGGCACGCTGCCCATTTAACAGCAGCCCTAATTACTTGAACCCCACCCAACCACAGGTAGACTCTATTATCTCCTGTAATATCTGCGAAGCTGTTCTCTTCTATGCATAGCTCTACGAATGTGTGGGTCTATGACAACTGCCTCATCAGAGTCTATCAAAGATAAGGAAGGTAAAGACTGGCTTCTTTCTGGGCTGCCCGCCAAGCTACCCTCTGAAGGTCCCATCTCACAGACACTCTGTTCTTCAGAGGATAATACGTTGCCCGAAGCTGTCGGCAGCAAAACAGGCCTGTGACATTTGGATGTTTCATCCACATCCACCTCCCCCCCCCCCCCAGTCCTTGGGGCAGGAGCTGGGCCAGAGCTAACCACAACAGGTATGGTAGTATCTTCAGGTGGTATCAGGAGAATAGCCCCTTACAGCTATAGCTTTGAGCGTTTTCTTGTCACACTTCTTCTGTGGTTTATACTTCTCTGATATGGGAATGCAATCTATTTTTTTTCCTTTTACCTAGACATTCCCCCATTCAGGAGCTCCAAAAAGCTTTGGTCTTTCTTGCTGTCCTGGTCTTCTAACATGGACCCATCTGTATGGTGGTGACATTTGCCATCATTATGTCTTGAGCAGACCCCTTTGCTAAAAGAGATCCTTAGAAGGAAAGAGGAGCTTTGTTTAACAATCACAGTCCATTGCCTTCCTGCAGTAGTTCAATATTTTGTCATCAGTTTTATAGATACTTATATCCCTATTTGTACCTTCCTTCTTCCTTTCTTTTTCCCCTTCTAATTACTGTATCTCTCTTCTCTGTTAGAACCCTAAATGCTTCCATACCCACATTTCTGGATTCCAATGATGGGAGCTAAGCTTTTGCAATTACAGATAGTCCTTGACTTGTGACCCCTCATTCAGCAACCATTAAAAGCTACAATGGCACTGAATCGGGAGGACTTTCAATGCTTCACAAAGTTTCAGCTTTACAGCATGTGATTTCCTATATATTCCTGCAAGCTTCCCACAAGTAAAATCAATTATGAAGGTTGCAGTGTCCTGGAGTCATGTGATCGCTTTTGGTGACCTTCTGACAAACGAGGAAACCAGATTCATTTAACAACCCTGTTACTAATTTAACAGCTACAGTGATTCACTTAACAAATGTGCCAAGAAAAGTCATAAAATGAGGCAAAACTCACTTAACAATTCTCTCACTTAACAACATACTGTAAATTTTGTAGTCATAAATTGAGGACTATCTGTACTTTGCCATTCTGTGATGGAAATTCTGGTCCCAACTGCCAGTGTAAGCTAAGGACTACATTTGACATACAGTGATACCTTGTCTTACAAACGCCTCGTCATACAAACTTTTCGAGATACAAACCTGGGGTTTAAGATTTTTTTGCCTCTTCTTACGAACTATTTTCACCTTACAAACCCACCATCACCGCTGGGATGCCCCGCCTCCGAACTTCCATTGCCAGCGAAGCACCCATTTTTGCGCTGCTGGGATTCCCCTGAGGCACCCCTCCATGGGAAACCCCACCTCCAGACTTCTGTGTTTTTGTGATGCTGCAGGGGAATCCCAGCAGTGCAAAAACGGGCACTTCGCTGGCAATGGAAGTCCGGAGGTGGGGTTTCCCAGCGAGGGGAGCTTCAGTGAAATCGCAGCATCGCAAAAACACAGAGTCCGGAGGTGGGGTTTCGAATGGAGGGGAGCCTCAGGGGAATCCCAGCAGCACAAAAACGCACTTCGGATGGCAAAAGGGGTGAATTTTGTGCTTGCACGCATTAATCGCATTTCCATTGATTCCTATGGGAAACATTGTTTCGTCTTACAAACTTTTCACCTTAAGAACCTCATCCCGGAACCAATTAAGTTTGTAAGACATGGTATCACTATACTTTAATTTATCAAACAGCAGCTAAACCAGGGAAGTGTCTGTGTTTGGCTAGTTCATTCAGCCTTCTATTCTTTAAAAACAAAAATATAACTTCCTTTTGTTATACCTTCCTTTAAGCAGTTTCTAATGATTCCCACACGTGATGCAGTTATAAAGATCTACACTTTATTCATTGCTTTCTCTCCACTCTCCTCAGCAAGGCCTGCAAGCATTTAACCATAGCATCTGATGTAGGCCTCACATGCTCACCCACCATAGATTCCTATGACACTCATCTGTTTGTGTGTGGGAAAGAGTTCCAATTCAATATTTGAACCAATAGGGCCCAAACAATATTGCTGAACCAACTAGGTAAATGATTTAATTTAATTTATTATATTTCTATGGCACCCAACTCCCAAAGGACTCTGAAATATTTACCCTGGAATATTGCATCCTTTGCTATAGGGCAGTGATGTGAAATTATGGCATGGGTGCCACAGGTGGCATGCGGAACCACATCTGCTGGCACACGAGCCATTACCACAGCTCAGTTCCAATGTGCATGTGTGTGCTGGCCAGCTGGTTTTTGGTTCATCCGGAGGATCTGAGAAGGCATTTTCAGCTTATGGAGAGTCTCTGGGGTGATGGGGGAGGGCATTTTTGCTTCTGGAGCTTGGGGAGGGTGAAAAGTGGGCCTACCAAGTTTTCAAGCCTCCAGAGAGTCTCTGGGGGAGCAGTAGAGGCCATTTTTGCCATCCCCAGGCATTGAATTATGAGTATGGGCACTCACACATGAACGAGAGCACACACACAAGGGCTTTCTGCACATAAGGGAAAAAAAGGTTCATCATCACTGCTATAGGGACTCATGGAGAGGACCTTAGAAATAATATTCAGAGAAAGTTACAGAAATAACAAGGGCAGAAACCTTTTATAAAGCCCAGGAAAAGAGATAATTATTAAGAAAAGGATCAAACTGACTCCTCTTGACTTAGATGATTGTAATGAGGGAATGTAAAAAATAAGCAGATTTGCAAGATACTGATACTATGGTCTATCTCATGAAAATTTAGTTCTGATTTTCATATGGAGCTGATTTCTTGATCTGGTGTACTTCATTGGATAGAAATGTCTTCCAACTTTTGCAGCATCTCACTGCCTGAAATGAATCCAGACGCTAGTAATCTTAGAACGGTACTTTAATTCAGCTCAGAGAAAGAGAAGTGACAGCTCAGCAAGGCAAGTGACTTTAGCGAGTACCGATCTGCTTTGCCTGGGAGAAACTGCTTCTTTTATACATTTGCGGTTCCCGCCAAAGCAAGGAGCAGCCACGTCTGAGCCAATCAGGAGCGACTTCCTGACTCCGGCTCAGACAGCGCTTTAAACAGGAAGAAACTATTTACAGTTGAAACAAGGTAGCCATTACGGACACAACACCCCTCCCTCCTTAGTTTGGATGCATCCATTAGGAAAGCCATGTGACAAAATCGTCCAATCTGCTTGGTCTTCGCGAGGATCGCTCGGACCTGTGCAGTTCAGTTATGTCCTCAGTCTCGACGGTGGAAGTTGGCTCGCTGCTGCTCTCCCGGTGCGGCTGTGGCCTTACTTGTGCGTCGGCCTGCTGGTTGCTGATTTCGGAGGAGGATGATGGCTCGGCGTCGCTGGAGGCCTCCCCTCGTCCCGATAAGTCCAATTGCATATTAATTAGTTCGGGTAGCGTGTTGTCGTCTGTAGAGTTGGGAGAGGCCGTGTTAGCGGTTTGCTGTAAAGTATTTTCCGCACGTTTACGTATGTGGTCAATGTGCCGCTTCCACATTCGACCATCTTCCATTTTTACAACATATGTCTTTGGAGCAGTTTGCTTAACAATAATTCCTTTTTTCCAGTTCACACCCCCATCAAAATTCTTAACAAATACATTTTGTCCCAAATACATTTCTCTTTCAGGTTTTACAAACATTTGGTTATTTTCACAGAACCTGGGGTGTAATCTATCTAGTGGTGACCTTAATTTCCTACCCATTAGCAACTCAGCAGGGCTTATGTGCGTGTGCGAGTTTGGGGTGATGTGTTGGGTTAACAGGAATTGGTCCAGATTTTGTTGTACATCCCCAGGGCCTGACCTACGTAAGGCTTCCTTAGCCACCCGAACGTAACGTTCTGCCAATCCATTAGCCCAGGGTGAGTAAACTGAAATGAGTGCATGTCTGACTCCTAGGTTGTCTAAAAACAATTCAAACTGTCTGGCTGTTAGTTGTGAGCCATTGTCAGATACTAGGATATCCGGGCAACCATGGGTAGCAAACAGTCTGCTCAATACCTTGATGGTGGCACACGTGGTTATGTTGCTCATTGCAATGATTTCTACCCACTTAGAAAATGCATCGACTACTATTAAGAAGTATTGTGACCCCACTGGCCCTGCAAAATCGATATGAATTCTGGACCATGGTCCTGCAGGTTGCTCCCACTCTGCTGGAGTTGTCTTGGGGGGGTTAGGCCGTGACTCTTGGCACGGGTCACATTTGGCTACCCAGTTCTCAATGTCTGCATCTAAACCTGGCCACCATAAATGTCCCCTGGCTAGGCCTTTCATCCTGACAATCCCAGGATGGCCTACATGTAACATTTTGAGTACTTTTACCCTTAGGGTTTTAGGGATGATCACTCTATCCCCCCACAACAAACAACCCTTTACATATGACAATTCTAAACGTTTAGTCTTAAAATCACACAATTCAGGTTTCAACGAGTCATTTTGCCAACCTTTAAGTACACAATTTACTACTTGTTTTAGGAGGGGGTCTTGCTGTGTGTGTGTAGCCACCTCCTTTGCCGTGACTAGCGGTTTGTCATCTAGTTCTATCATTAATACATCTGCAGATGGGGCAGGGTCTACTACTAATTCTGCCATAGGGCACCTACTGAGACCATCCGCGTGGTTGATGGTTTTACCCCCTTTATGGATGAGTTCGTATTGGTATCCTGAGAGGAAAAGGGCCCACCTTATTAGTCTTGGGGACATAAATGGGGGAGTAGGCTTGTCGGGGGCTAAAAGTCCCAGTAAGGGTTTGTGGTCTGTGACCAATTCAAAACTCCTCCCAAAAAGGTAGTTATGAAATTTCTTTACCCCTGCCACTAAAGCTAGAGCCTCCTTATCTAGCTGGCTATAGTTCCTTTCGGTATCTGTCATTGTTTTGGAGAAGAAAGCAATTGGAGCCTCTGTATTATTTGGCAAGATATGAGCCAACACCCCTCCCACGCCGTACGGGGAGGCGTCGCACGTAAGCCTGATGGGTAATGAGGTGCTATACTGGACTACCACACTCTTAGAAGTCAACAGCTGTTTTATTTGAGTAAAGGCTTCGTGTTCAGTTTTCCCCCATGTCCAAAGGGCTTCTTTCTGGAGCAAACGGTGTAGAGGCTCTGCTACTGTTGCCTTCTGTTTTAAGAAAACGGAATAGAAGTTAAGAAGGCCTAGGAAAGCTTGCAATTCTGTCTTATTTTGTGGCTCTGGGGCTTCTCTGATGGCTCTCAGTTTCTCGGTTGTGGGGTGGATACCTTCTCCATCAATCTTATACCCTAGGAATTCAACACTGTTTGTCCCCCACACACATTTGTCTGGTTTAATTCTTAGTCCTTTGTCCTGCAACCTCTTAAGTACTTCCCTTATTCTTTTGTTTAGCTGTTCCTGGTTTTCCCCTGCAATTAAGATATCATCAAAATAGGGAATGGCCCCTTTAATGCCTGCTAATAGGCGTTCCATTATACTTTGAAATATGCCTGGGGCTATGCTCACTCCAAACTGCAGTCTGGTACATTTAAAGGCACCCCTGTGGGTTACAATTGTTTGCACTTTTGCTGTTTGTTCATCGACTGTTAGCTGCTGGTAAGCCTGGGCGAGGTCAATCTTTGCAAACCTTTTTCCTTCCCCCAGGGAGTGCAGGAGTTGTTGTACAACTGGAATGGGGTAAGGGTGATGTTGGAGAGCCTTATTTAAAGTAGATTTGTAGTCAGCGCAGACTCTTAATGAGCCATCTGGCTTTAAAGGCGTGACTATGGGTGTCTCCCAGGGACCCTGCTCCACTGGAACCAAAATGCCCTGACTTATGAGCTTGTCTAGCTGCAGATCCAGTTTGGGAAGGAGCGGAAGGGGCACCCTGTGGGGTTTGAGTCGAATAGGTGGAATCTTTGGGTCAATAGAGAACGAGATGGGGGGCCCTTTGTAAGTCCCTAGAGTGGGGCTAAACACTTCGGGGAACTCTTGTAGGAAATCAGGCATGCTATTCGAGTTAATAGTACAAACTCCAGAAATTTCAATTCCTAAAGGTTCCATCCATGCCAAACCCAGGAGAGAATGCTTAGCCCCTGTAACCACAATCATAGGGAGGGTACATTTAACATCCTTAAACACAATAGGTACGTTCAATTTGCCCAACACAGAGATTACCCCCCCTTGAAAATCTCTAATCACCAATGAGGTTTGCAATAAGTCATCTTTAGATAGATTAGGCATGTATAATTTGAGCTTTTCCCATGGCATGAGGGTGTATTTAGACCCCATGTCCAGTTCCATGGAGCATGGTTTGTTGTTAAGCAGTAATGAAATTACAATTTTGCCCCCATTTCTTGTTGCCGTGTTATTCACGGAAAATTTAGTGTTACCTTTTGAGTAGTCGCGGTTAGCGGCTGAGTAGTTCCTTCGGTTTGAAAAGCGGGCAGGTCGGTTTTCTCGCGGTTGGGGCGCCTGGTGTTGGCCTCGTTGATTGCGCGGTGTGGAGAAGGTTTCTTCTGGCGTCGATGCTCTGCAGGCTTCGGCGATGTGGCCTCGTCGGTTGCAGCGGCGGCAAATGGCATCCCGGAAAGGGCATCGTTGGCGCTGGTGGTTTCCCCGGCAGCCGGCGCAAGGGGCTGTGTGGTGAGGAGCTCTGTGCTGTCTCGGCTGGTCTTGCAGCAGGAGGCAGTTGTCCTCGTTCTGGGCTGACGGGCTGAGGTCGTCTGATCCCTCGACGCGGTGAAAAGCGGAGTCGATCTTGGCGATGACTTCTCGCCGTTCGTTTTCCTTCAGCTCTTTGGCCGCGGCGTCGGCGACCTCTGCGGTTTGAGCTAATTTGATCACGGTTTGTAGCGTTGGCTCGTCTTCGGTGAGGAGTTTGTTCCTCACTGAGGCGTTTTTCATGCCGAAAACTAGGGCATCGGTGAGGAGCGACTTCCTGACTCCGGCTCAGACAGCGCTTTAAACAGGAAGAAACTATTTACAGTTGAAACAAGGTAGCCATTACGGACACAACACTGCCTATCATTTATTTAGCAATATTGTCAGTTAGTAGATGTCCTGTGTCTTCTTTACCTCTTGCAGAGTGGAGAGATTGACTAAACAAGTTATTCTATCCGAGCTGCTTTTCTCCCCAGTGTAGCACTTCCCTTAAAAAATGCTAACTGCAAGTTAACTAGTTCAGTTTTGTCATCTTGCTTGATTAGGATAATTCACCTGGCACTGCTACTGACACCTTAGTCAGGTTTCAGCTAAAGACTTCTTTGACTATTACTAGGTAAAGTTTGTAGGCCTTCAATGTATACTTCCCTTGGTGTGCCTGCTTACTCTCTTGTAATCCCTTCTTTTCAAATGAATGCCACTATAAACATTCTCTTCTTTTAAATTATCCCAGCATCACAGTGATTATTCCAAAGGGTGGGAGAGCAAGATTAAAGGCTACAAGATCAGCCCTTTCATCTGGCTTCCTTGTGAGTCAAGTTTCAGAAAACTTTCCCTTCATTTGGGCATATGGGGTCATAGCCATCTGATGCTAGAAAGCATGGGTTTCATATTCTATGGTCACGTGATGTACAGTGGTACCTCTACTTAAGAACACCTCCACTTAAGAACTTTTCTAGATAAGAACCAGGTGTTAAAGATTTTTTTGCCTCTTCTTAAGAACTATTTTCTACTTAAGAACCCGAGCCCAGAAAAATTTCCCAGGAAATTTGAGAGTGCCACGAAGGCCCAGCCAGTTTCCTGCCATTCCCCCTTTAATTCTGGCCACCTCGGGCTTTTCTGGGCTACCAGAGGAGCCTTTCGGTGGTGCTTAAGGAGGCTTTGGCAGTTCAGAGCGATCGAAGCATTTTACTTTCTCTGGGCACTTGGAGAGGGAATAAACCTCTGCCAGTGCCCAGAGAAAAAGAAACACTTCATTTTCCTTTCTTTGGGCACTTGGAGAGAGAGTAAACCACTTCACTGTGGAGACTCCTTCAAGCTGCCTCCCATACACCCAGTGTGAGGTTGCCTCCCACAGCATCTGGGCAAAAGGGGGCACTTAGCCCTGGCCAGATCAACTCGACTTCAGCCAACCGAGGAGTCACCACAGTAAGGAAAGGCACTGGCTACAAAGTGAGCGAGTGAGAGGAGAGGGGAGCCCTTCAGCATGGGAAGGAAGAGGAAGCAGGTAGCAGCAGCAGCAGCAGCAGCAGCCACTTTTTGGTCAAAGGAGCAGGATGTTCCCCCCTCTCACCCACCTGGGTTTCTCTCTCTGGCACGGTGTATGGGAGGCAGCCTCACGTTGGGTGTATGCGAGGTGTGTGCTCCTCCACGCCACCTCAGAGTCCCTCTTTTTTTTATTAAGCCTTAAGTTTTGGATTTTTTTGATTCCCCTCACCTCACCTTCTTCCTTCAGTAGTGATCGTCCTCCTCCTCTTCTTCCTCCTCTTCCTTCCACCCAAATTTTATTTCTTTCCTAATAGGTTTGCATGCATTCTTTGGTTTTACATTGATTCCTATGGGAAAAATTGCTTCTACTTACAAAATTTTCTACTTAAGAACTTGGTCACAGAACGAATTAAGTTCTTAAGTAGAGGTACCACTGTGTCAGAAAATTTTGGGACATTTTTGCCTTTGTGTGATTGTGGCCTACATGTGACACATCTGGTCCATGGGCCACCAGTTTCAAAGGCCTGCTGAAGTAAAACCATAAGCATAAAATCATACGTTTGCAATTACATGATCTTTCACTTAGCAACTATTTCTTGTAATAAATGAATTGCTGGCTCCAATTGTGGCTGCTAAACGAGGGCTACTTGTATTCCTAATTTGCTAGATTAGGTCAGTGGCAGACCTAATCTAGCCAATCAATCAATGTTTAGAAAAGGCCATTGAGATAATATCTTATATTTCCACCAAACAGCAATATCACATTTAAGAATGACACATCTTATTCCTCATGAAGTTCCATTCACTGTGTTCATTAAAGTAGGTCAACCTTTTGGACCTTAGAGACCACTATTTTCATCATTTTAAATCCCACAGACAATACAGAAAATACAGTGGACTGTATTAAAAAATCCCATCTTAAAAGCCACTGGACTGTATGTAAGGCAAATAACTGAAGGTAAAATGAAGAAGGAACCGCTATGGTTTAGCAATGATGTAAGGGCTATAGTCAATGAAAAAAAGGCTGCCTATAGGAGGTATAAAGAGTCTGGAAGTATAACTGATAGAGAGGTGTATAAAATGAGACAGAAGGAGATGAAACAGATAATATATGCTGCTAAAGCCTCAAATAAGGAAGAAATTGCCAAATCTGTAAAGAAGGGGGATAAAACCTTCTTCAGATATATTAGTGATAGGAAGAAGAAAAACTGCAACATCACAAAGCTTAGTACCAGGAATAATACATGCATTGATGGGAATAAGGAGATCACTGACAATTTCATAGCTACTTCTGTTCAGTTTTCTCAAAAGACACCTTACAATATAATACTATAGATGGATATAGCATTGCTTCCAGCTGTATGGATTCAGCTCCAGTGACCTTAGAAGCTGATGTCTTAGAAGAACTTGAACAATTAAAGATAAATAAGGCAATGGGTCCAGATGGCATGCACCCCAGAGTTCTTAAAGAACTCAGATTTGTCATTGCTACCCCCCTGACTGATTTGTTTAACCAATCCCCGTGAACAGGGGATGTTCCTGAGGATTGGAGAAAGGCCAGTGTTGTGCCTATCCACAAGAAGGGAAATAGAGAAATAGCTAGCAACTACAGGCCAGTTAGCTTGACATCAGTTATAGTTAAAATGATGGAGACTCTACTCAAAAAGAGGATAAATCAGCACCTAAAAAACAATAATTTATTGGATCCAAATCAGCATGGCTTTACTGAAGGCAAATCATGTCAAACTAATCTCATTGATTTCTTTGACTATGTCACAAAGGTGTTGGATCAAGGTGGTGCCGTGGATATTGCCTATCTGGACTTCAGCAAAGCCTTTTATATAGTTCCACATAAAGAGCTGATAGATAAATTAGTGAAGATTGGACTTAATCCCTGGATAGTTCAGTGGATTTGCAGCTGGCTGAAGCATAGACATCAGAGAGTTGTTGTCAATGGCGAGTATTCTGAGCAGACACTGGTTACAAGCAGTGTGCCACAAGGGTCTGTTCTGGGTCCTATTCTTTTTTATATGTTTGTGAGTGACATGGGGAAGGTTTGTTAGGGAAGGTTTGCCTATTTGCCAATGACTCTAAAGTGTGCAATAGGGTTGATATTCCTGGAGGCGTCTGTAATATGGCAAATGATTTACTAGGTCAAAGCAATGGAAACTGCAGTTTAATGTTTCCAAATGTAAAATAATGCACTTGGGGAAAAGGAATCCTCAATCTGAGTATTGTATTGGCAGTTCTGTATTAGCAAAAACTTCACAAGAGAAGGATTTAGGGGTAGTGATTTCTGACAGTCTCAAAATGGGTGAGCAGTGTGGTCGGGCGGTAGGAAAAGCAAGTAGGATGCTTGGCTGCATAGCTAGAGGCATAACAAGCAGGAAGAGGGAGATTGTGATCCCGCTATATAGAACGCGGGTGAGACCACATTTGGAGTACTGTGTTCAGTTCTGGAGACCTCACCTACAAAAAGATATTGACAAAATTGAACGGGTCCAAAGACGGGCTATAAGAATGGTGGAAGGTCTGAAGCATAAAACGTATCAGGAAAGACTTAATGAACTCAATCTGTATAGTCTGGAGGATAGAAGGAAAAGGGAGGACATGATCGAAACATTTAAATATGTCAAAGGGTTAAATAAGGTTCAGGAGGGAAGTGTTTTTAATAGGAAAGTGAACACAAGAACAAGGGGACACAATCTGAAGTTAGTTGGGGGAAAGATCAAAAGCAACCTGAGAAAACATTATTTTACTGAAAGAGTAGTAGATCCTTGGAACAAACTTCCAGCAGACGTGGTTGGTAAATCCACAGTAACTGAATTTAAACATGCCTGGGATAAACATATATCCATCCTAAGATAAAATACAGAAAATAGTATAAGGGCAGACTAGATGGATCATGAGGTCTTTTTCTGCCGTCAGTCTTCTATGTTTCTATGTTTCTATATGAATCCAGCACACTTGTTAAAGCACCTGGACTCCCAGTGGTGCGATGAGGTCTCTTAGTACATGGTATGTAACCTACTTGGGTATTGCCATACAGTACACTAACAATGTTAGTCTGTAAAATATAGAGTCTGTATCTTTAAGGAAATATTACTGGTTGGCCATAAGAGGGCGCCAGCATTGTTCCCTTTAGGGGGAGTTACTTTGTTAGTGATACCTTTGCCTGTGAGTTGTATTATTCTTGCTGTGTGCAGTTTGTAAGCTATTAGAGTTATATTGTTGTTTCTGTATATTTGTAAATAATAATATTGTTGTATATACATTGATACTAAGTCTGACACATTGTCTGGCTAACCCACATTACCTACATCCACAACAACTCTACTTAATGTATGTTGAAGGTTTTGCACTGACACATACTAACTAGGTCCTCTAGGCATTTTCTCCCCCCCTCTCTTTCTCTCCCCCTCTCCCCCCCTCTCTTTCTCTCCCCCTCTCCCCCACTCTCTTTCTCTCTTCCCCCTCTCATCTCTCTCCCTTTGTCTGTCTCATCTCTTTCTTTCTCTCTCTCCCTCTTTCTCATCTCTCTCCCCTCTCCTCTCCCTCTCTCCCCCACTTCTCTTGTGCGCACACCCGCAAGAGATGAAGCTTCACTCCCATTTTGGAATTTGGAGCAAATCCCCATCCCCCGCCCTTCCCGTCTCAGGCCAGGTGAAAAGTGCTTGACAGGGGAGGGCAAGGGGTGGGCAACAACTGGTGTGTTCAGCTGGCAGGAAGCCACAGCATGGGGAAGAATGAGCCATAGGTTGGTGACACCCATTACTTTAACTGGCCTGTGCCACTACCCCCCCCCCCCCCCTCTTTGCACCATTACCTCATTCCAACCAGTGAGGTCTGTGCTGCAAAGTTGCAAGTTTCACATAGCAGAGACTTCCAACCCCACCCTGAGCTGCCTGGCTGGTCTCATATTACAGAGCTGGCCATTAGTCATCCCCGAGCAGCTGGTCCCCCCCCCCCGCAAATTGGAGCTCACTGAGAAGCCAATTTGTCGATCAGCCTGAATTTGGGAGCCTGCAATCGGTGTTCAGGAGCCAGTCCTTGGCAGATCTCCCTGACTATTTTGGACATCTGACTGTAAGTGGAACAACCCCTAAACAGAGCCCCCAGACCCACGGATGGGTCTTGAAAGCCCCAGGGGATTTTAATGCTGAGTTAGGGAAGGAGACCCAGTGAAGTGAACAAACCCTTTCTTTCCACATGGCTGCGAGTGAAACCCCTAAAGATGATGCAGCAGGATTGAAAACTACCTGGGGGACACTTCCTTCTGAGCCCAGGTTGGCACACAGATCCAATGGGGGAAGCCCCAAGCAGGGGAGACAAGACCCTGGGGAATGCCCTGAGATGAAGATGCCTGGGACTGTGTATATTCCTGGGATAGGATGGGCCCAGTGCCAGTGGGGTCCTTACCTCCCCCCTGCTCAGGAATTCCAGCAGCCAAGCCTTTTGAGTGAAACTGTGAAAATGAATGCTGTTTCTTTTCCTGCCCAGCCTCCTCCCCCTGTGCCTCCCCCTGCCAGCAGAATGAGACTGAGACAGGAGCCCTCTTCTCAGCAGGAGGGGGG
Source organism: Erythrolamprus reginae (assembly GCF_031021105.1). Lineage (NCBI taxonomy): Eukaryota > Metazoa > Chordata > Lepidosauria > Squamata > Dipsadidae > Erythrolamprus > Erythrolamprus reginae. The sequence continues at coordinate 110,065,575 of NC_091952.1, read as the reverse complement.
TATACCATTGAGGAGGATGCATCCATTGTTTAACACCCCTTTGCCTGCTGCATTCCCTGCTGCAGCCACCATCCCGGATTGCCCGGCCCACCTTCCTTCCAGGCAAAATATGATGGGGATCTGAAGAAACTTAATTACTTTCTCTACAGAGTTGGAGCATTTGTAAGGCAACATGGCCATTTGTTTCCAACAGATCGCGAGCTGATTGAGGCCATTTCTGAGGTTTTAAATGAAGGGGAAGCAACTGAGTTTATAGCTGAACTGTTTGATGAAGCCACTCCTGAGCTAAACAATGTGGCGGGGTTTGTTGAGTTAATGAGATTGAGATTTCATGACATTGCAAGCCAGGTAGATGCAGAAAAACAGATTGGTTTGCTAAAACAAGCAGGGTGACCATTGAAGGAATTGGTGTGGGAATTCAGAAAAGCTGCAGGTAAATTAAGGGACTGGCCCAAAAGATTATTGGTCCATACTTTTAAAAATGCTCTTGACCTAGAATTAAGAAGGGCATGTGAAATTTGGGGAATCCCTTGGGCCATTCAGAACTGGTATGCCACAGCGATTACTTTGGATGAGGTGGTTCGCGCTGAAAAGTAACCACTCCCCAGCCGGGCCTCTAACAAACTTCCAGGACGCCGCCCTTTCCTTTGCCAGCTGGGGCCTTCTCATTCAGAGGCCATGAGGGGAATAAATTGCTACCGGTGCGGTAAACAAGGGCACAGAGCGTCTGAGTGCCTGGCACCAGCCCCCCTCTCTCTCCCAAGAGCCAAACCTCACACAACGGCAAGGAGAAGACCTGGAAGACCCTCTGAACCAGGGCATTGGGCTTTTCAAACAACGAAGCTGTTTCCTTCTGAGGATACTCCTGGGGCCGAAGAAGCCATCCCTTCAGGACCCAGCCCCAACTGGAACAAGGAACCGGCTGGAGGAGAAGACCCAATGGTGAGTGAACCCATTCCTCCATTCCCCCTTAAGGCGAAGATTAAAGTAATCACCAGAGGGGAGGAGGGGGAAATAAAGGCCCTGCTAGACACAGAATGCTCCAGATATCTAATCAGCAAAGCAGTAGAGCAAAGATTAAAAACCCAAACCAAACCTTTAGCCAAACCCATCCGGTTCCAACAAGTGAATGGTTCCATCGTAGGTGGAGCGCTGGCCACGCTCCTGACAGAACTAATTGAGTTACAAATAGGTCGACACCGTGAACTCCTGCGGTTCATAGTCACCCCCAAAATGTCAGAAGCCATCATCCTGGGTTTGGTTTGGTTGGATGAATGGACCCCCACTATAAAGTGGGAGGATGGATACTGCAAGCTTTTCCTCCACATAGGGCCTACTTCTCCCACCGAAAATGACAGGAAAAGTCTTTTCCCCAAGAGAGAGCAGATGGGCCCTTAGTAGCAGCAACAATGAAGGAAAGGACACTGCCAGGTCTCCAAAAGGTACCCCTTGAATACAGAGACTTGGAGAGAGTTTTCAGAGAGGAAGATTGCAATGAATTGCCACCTCACAGACCCACAGACTGTGCAATAGAACTTGAGCCAGGGACAGGTCTCCCAAGACATAGAATGCATGCAATGTCACCAAGGGAAATGGAAGAGCTGAGAAAGTACATAGACACCAACCTAAGAAGGGGATTCATTCAGCCTGCAAATTGCAAGATAGCAGCCCCAGTGCTCCTTTTTTCTCCTAAGGAGAAAAAATATGGGGGCATTCATCTGATAGCAGATTTTTGCAATCTGAATGTGGTGTGTGTTACCCCCTCCCCCTTATGAAGGATCTACTCAATCATCTAGCAAAAGGGAAATTATTCACCAAGCTGGATTTAAGAGAGGCTTATTATCGCATCAGAATAAAGGAAGGGGATAAGAGGAAGACAGCTTTTAACTGCCCATTGGGGAGTTTCCAATTCCGTGTCATGCCATTTGGCCTAAAAGGAGCCCCCGTGGTATTCATGCAGAACATCAATGAAATATTATATGCCCACCTTTATGAGGGCGTGCTCATGTATTTAGATGACATTCTTGTCTATAGTCTGAACCTGCCTGACCATGTCAAATTGGTGAGGCAAGTCTTGAAAAAACTTTTGGCCGCTAAGCTCTATGTGAAACTTTCCAAATGCGAATTTCAAAAAACTTCAGTAAACTATGTGGGATATCGCATCTCAACCAAAGGCATAGAGATAGACCCAGCCAAGGTGAAGGCTGTGCTTGACTGGCAAGCTCCTCGCACGCACAAACAACAGCAAAGTTTTTTAGGATTTGCAAACTTCTATCAACAGTTCATTCCAGCTTTCGCTGAAGTTGCTTTGCCCTTAACTGAACTCCTAAAAACTGGGTCCACTCCTACTAAGCCCAAACCTTCTCAGCCAATTAGGTGGACAATGGAATGCCAAAAGGCTTTTGAAGGCCTAAAAAGACTTTTTGCAAAGGAACCAATCCTGCAACATCTGGACCCAACACAAAAGTTTGTGATTCAGTCAAATGCCAGTGATGTGGCAGTAGCGGCTATGTTGCTACAAGTGAATGGTGAAGGACAGCTGTTGCCATGTGCATACCTTTCCAAAAAGCTGAGCCCCACCGAAAAGAGATGGGCCATATGGGAGAAGGAAGCTTTGCTATACAAGTGGCATTGGAGGCATGGAGACATTTCTTAGAGGGTGGACCAATTCCTTTCGAGGTGTACACTGATCATAAGAATCTTGAGGCATTAAAAAAACCCCAAAGCTTTCTCCTAGGCAAGTACGATGGGCTCAATACTTCAAATGATTTGACTTCACACTGAAGCACATCCTGGCTGGGAAGAATCTTCTTGTGGATGCCTTGTCGCGTAAACCCCAGTATAACAGCCAAAGAGAAGAAGAAATCCACCCGATTATCCCATGTTCCCCTTCATCTTCGGAACATATGGAGAAAGCTGCTCCTATCCACACTTGAGGCCATATGAGGGGACAATCATCACCCAAAGAAAAGGAGTGGGAAACCAGACTGAAATCTGCCTTAATGACTGACCAGTGGTTCAACAACCACAAGGAAATCCTGACACTAAGGGAAGGTTTGGCTTGGAAGGGAGCCAAATAATATGTGCCTGTCATCCTGCAAATAGAAATTATCCAAGGGAGTCATGACTCCAAACTTGGGGGTCACTTTGGGTTCCTGAAAACATTGCACCTAGTGTGGAGACAATTCTGGTGGCCTAGGATGAGAGCAGAAGTCGAAGATTATGTGAAAAGTTGTGCCATCTGCGCCACTAGGAAACATAGACCTGCTAAACCCTCAGGGTTATTGCAGCAAGTCGCCAACTCTAGCAGGCCCTAGGAAGAGATAGCAATGGATTTTATTGTGGAACTCTCTGAGAGCAAGGGAAACACCGTTATTTGGACTGTTATCGATTTGTTCTCCAAACAAGCTCATTTTATCGCTCGTTCAGGACTGCCCACAGCCAGACATCTGGCGAAGTTATTCTTAAAACACATTTACAGATTGCATGGAGTTCCCCGTAGGATTATATCAGATCGAGGGGTCCAATTTACCGCCATGTTCTGGAGAGAATTCATCCATACCATTGGTTCCACCTAAGGAGTCAGTTCTGCGTTCCACCCTTCCACAAATGGAGCAGCAGAAAGAGCTAACACTGTAGTGGAACAGTACCTTAGATGTTACGTGAGTTACCAACAAACCAATTGGGCTGAACTACTGCCTTTTGCGGCAGTAGCATACAACAACTCTGTACACAGCAGTATGGGACTAACTCCTTTCCAGGTCACCAGTGGACAAGATTTCATTCCCATGCCGGGAGACTCACTATGAAGTAAAAAAAAAATTAGATTCCCGCATTTTCCGAGGCAAACTGCAGTATCTGATTCATTGGAAAGGGTACCTCCAGTCAGAAGCAACCTGGGTTAAGAGACGGGATGTCAAAGCTGATAGATTAATTAAGCGGTTTCATGAAACTTACCCAACCAAATTGAAATGTCTTAATTGATTTAACTGATACTAACCCCTATATGTTTATTCTAATTTTCCAGGAGATGGTTCTTTGTGAAGGGGGGCTGCCTGTCAGGCCAAAATCTTCATGTGGAGTTAGAGAGTTCAGCCTGACACAACACATGGGGGGATGGGAGGGGTAGTGAGTAGTCAGAGGGGGAAGTTACCAGACACAACCAAAGATTCCTTTCTCCAAGCCAAGGTCACCTTTTGTTCTGCCTCAATTGAAGAGACGAGGCAGTTGATAAGCCCCTGCACACAGACTGGCTCTCGTAATGAACTTGTGGGTGTGGGGGATGTAAGATGAACCTTTAACCTAGGTGGGATTCTGGGAACTAGTCAGAATCAGAATGACGATGGCATAGCCAACATGGTTCTGTTAATAAATTGAGCTCTGATTGAGAGAATTGGACTGGCACTTGGTTTATTTCTCAGATGCTATTTGGAATGCTGACACATATATATAGAGAGAATTTTTAATTAGCTATATGATATAAGATTAAAATTTAGATAAAAGAGATTTTATTATTCTTTACATTGCTGTAACCTTTTGTAGTAAGATGGTGAGGGAAAAATTTTAATTTAGATTTTTAAGAATTGCTAATATTGTATAAAATTAACAGAAAATTTTACATGGAGAGAGATTAGAGCCTCCATTGAGGGAGTAATCAGAAAAAAAAAGTTTGTATATGATTGATTTTAAGCATTGTTGTGTTTATAACTATATATTGTTTTACTTTATGGTAGAGAAAAAATAAAAAATCTTATATAAAAATAAATAAATAAGGGATTTGGTAGTCCAAAAATGTACTTTGTTTTGAATGGGTTCTCTTTGTATAGAACAATGAATGATACTATATTGATATCATGACAAATTGTAGTCCATTCAGTGTTAAATAACAGCCTTGGAAGGAATGCAGTTTGGGAAGGCCTGTGCCAATTTTTAAACTTTATCTTAATTTTTAATTACTTATAATTATATAATTTCATATTGTAAGAACAAACAATCAAAAGCAAAGCAAAACAAAAACAAGCATAGAAATTCATCTGGGTGAACCTCCAAAAGATTCCGACCATCATAATACATTTGGCGACTTCCAGAGCAACATAAGGAGCGCCAGTTTCTCCCTGATCTTGGATTAGACTGTAAATTGAAGTACTAAATGGATGTTTACAAAACATACTACAAATTGTTTGGCAGCAAAAATGATTAATGAATTTTTAATAAAATTGTAAAAGTACTTAACTTCTCTATATGTAAAAACATCAATTTCAATTATCTATTGTTATTGCTATAAGATGGGCTGCTGATTGAATTCTGATTAATCAAATGTTTACAATTATTACATATATAGACAGAAAAAAATCTTCATTTCTCACTCAAGATGCATTTTTAAAAATATATTTATATGGTTATATTATAATATTTAATCCTTAAATTGAACATCCTTAAAGAGGTTCTATAAACTTGTTTTTAAATGTTATCATTTTCCCAGTAATTTCAGTTGGTAAAATGTCTTTTACAGAGTGGACTTTCACATTTGGATCCACCGTTTATAATGGTATACAATCCAGCTTCATGTGGTCATATTTAAGAGAATGATATATGATTTCAGACATTCATCTTCTGGTTTAAAGGGTGCTGTATATGTCCTGTTGTTCATTAACTTAGATCTGTAAAATAAAATGTGAACAGTAAGTAAGAAATAAATTTGCATCTGTACATTTTATGTAATTATTTTTTAAAATCCATTCATTTGATCTATAGCAGAAAGCAGCCTGCAATCATTTTAATACATCAATCTACATGGGCAACATGATTCTGAAAGTCAGTATCAGCATTTTTAAAACAAATGGTTAGCGGCTCAGTGCAACAAATTTAATCAGTGACCACCATAAAGATTTCAGTAGAAAGTAAGTAATTCTTAGTTTGCATTTCCTCTGCCAGGATTTTGATCCTGACAAGCTCAAGGTTGACCCAGCCCTCCATCTTTCCAAGATTGGTAAAATGAAGTCCAGGATTGTTGGGGACAATGTGTTGATTGTGTATATTGTTCAGAGAGAGCTGTAAAACACTATGGAGTTGTCTACAAGTCTAAGTGGTTTTTGCTGTTGTTATTATCAATTTAGTAACTATTTCAATATCAATGCAATGAAATAAATAAGTAAAATGTATGAGTGTTCATTTGGAACCATTCATTTTGAAGCAACTAAATTTGTTGACTGAAGTAATGAAATGAGTGAAAATGGCCCACTGAGTTTTTACTCATTTCAGCTCCAGCACAGAGAAATCTTCTGATCTTTGTCTTGGAATCTGTCAGGATTCATCAACAGAACAGAAGAGATGAAGTGCTGGCAGATTTAGCATTCTGGCCTCATTCCTCAATATTTTTAAGCATTATCCCTGTCCCCATAGTGCTTCTCTCCCATTGCTCTAAACCAGGGTGTCAATCTTAATTTCACTGAGGGCTGCATCAGGCTTGGGTTTGACTTTTGACCACGAATCCCAGCAACCAGTTAGGTCCCACAGAGTTGGCCTTCTCCGGGTCCCGTCGATGAAACAATTTTGTCTGGCGGGACCCAGGGGAAGAGCCTTCTCTGTGGCAGCCCCGACCCTCTGGAATCAACTCCCCCCAGAGATTAGGATTGCCCCCACCCTCCTTGCCTTTTGCAAACTCCTCAAAACCCACCTCTGCCGTCAGGCATAGGGAAATTGACTCCCCTGGGCCGTTTCCCATTTTGCGCAAGGTTTGTCTGAGATGTATGATTGTTTTTTACACTCAGGGTTTTAAATTGCTTTCTATTGTTGGATTTGTACCATGTTTTATGTTGTGAGCCGCTCCGAGTCTCTGGAGAGAGGCGGTATAAAAATTGAATAAATCTAATCTAATCTAATCTACTTTAGAATCCATTACATCCACAAATTTAGCTGCCAGACCAGCAATGGGTTGCTCCCAATTCAGCCTGGTTCTTAGAACCGGTAGTGCCGGTGGCAGGAAGCTCTGTCCTCTGTCCACAATGCTTGTAACATGCGCAGAAGTGTTGTGCATGTGTACAAAAACATGTGAACCGGTAGTAATGGGTTTTAGAACCCAGTACTGTGTTAGACCTAGGTCTTTTAAATATTTCAAGTGTTTTTTAATGCATATATATATAGATATAGGTCAATAGATATAGATAAGGGAACAAAATGTTAATATTGGTGAATTAAAGTATTTTTCTGAAAATATACATACGGGAGTACAATTCGGATAGTCAAATTTCCCATCCACACAATAAACTATGAATGTTTTATTTGGATTTGGTTTATAGCCTCTTTTACATGTAAATTGCACTCTATCTCCATCCCCGGAATATATTTTTTCTTCTCCTCTATTATACTTCAGCGTTATATTGCGTTCGCTCATATCTTCTTCACTTGCTGTACAAGCGGCTGTAAAAGGGCACAGAACAGATGACATATAGACTTTATACTGAGGAATTCATTTAATAAAGCAATTAAAGTTTAGGTTAGATATTTTATATTGCAATTGGGTATAACAATTACAGTGTTCTCTTGATTTTCGCGGGTTCGAACTTTGCAGAAAGTCTATACCATGGTTTTTCAAAAATATTAATTAAAAAATACTTTGTGGGTTTTTCCCCTATACCACAGTTTTTCCCACCCAATGACGTCATATGTCATCACCAAAGTTTTGTTTGCCTTTAATAAATATTTTTTTTAATAAACGTTAATAAATAAACATGGTGAGTAATAATCTGAATGGTTGCTAAGGGAATGGAAAATTGCAATTTAGGGGTTTAAAGTGTTAAGGGAAGGCTTGTGATACTGTTCATAGCCAAAAATAGTGTATTTACTTCTGCATCTCTACTTAGTGGAAATTCGACTTTCGCGGGCAGTCTCAGAACGCATTCCGCGTGAAAAGTGAGGGAACACTGTACAGATCTATGTAAATGGACTGATGTCATATGTGTAAAAGGAAGAAGAAAAACATTTTAGTCCCCGTCTTCCAAATTTCCTCATACTGAAAATCTGAATTAGAAGACCAAGTTCAGGCAACCTCTCTTACAATGTCACCTTATATCTTATTTTTCAACATTGACTAAACAGGGTAAATGTGATTAAATCAACAGAGTCCGCCTCCATACTTAGTCTATTTAAAAAAAAACCAATAATTTTAGTTCCTTAGAGATTTAACTAATACTATTATTCAAAAAGAGCTCTAGTGGATTGTTGGGAAACATGGCTTTTTTAACTTTTTGTTCAAGAAATGATTGATTGATTGATTGATTGATTGATTGACTGACTGATTGACTGATGATGGGTATCTTGGGTGAATAAGCCGCAATATAAATTTAATAAATAAATAAATAAATGATGATTGCATGATGATGATGGTGGTGGTGGTGGAAAGGCCCTATATTCTCACCTGTGAAATACTAAGCAAAAGAAAATCTACATACTACATAGGTCACAATATTTCTCTATAAGGAATAAATCTATGAAGAATTATAGATATTACTTATACCTCTACATGTTGGTGTTTGTGACCAACGACCATTTCGACAAGTCACTCTTCGAGACCCTTGCATTGTATAGAAATTTTGGCACTGATATGTTACAGTTTCAGATTGTAAATAGGTTGCTTTGGGTGATTCCACAATGTCTCCATTGTCCACGGAAGGTGGGCGTCCACATCCCCCACCAATATCTATAATACATACAGAATCCATTCAGCAATGCTGCTCATGATTACAAATATTCAAAGTGTATTCACACAGAGAGACACATTTTAAGCATATTCATAAGAAACTACTCTGTTTCCCCAAAATAAGACATCCCCTGATAATAAGTACAATCAGGCTTTTGAGTACATGGCAATAAGGCCAAGAGCTTATTTTAGGGTTCAAAAAAGATAAGACAGGGTCTTAATTTTGGGAAAACATGGTATATTTCAAAATTATACTGTTTCTTATTTTTAAAAACAATATCCTGAAGCTTGATCAACTGATAGGCAAAAAATGATTATTACTGTTGTCCCTAGTGCTGTCTTTCAACTTTAGAAAATATAGTGCCATTACTTTTTTAATACCTAAAGTCAGATCTGTATTTAAATGAATAGCAATTGCTTTGGGATAATTGACATCTCCCCACAAGGTGTTATTATTTGAATTACCCATTTTCCATTAATAAATGTTCAAAATCTACACAAATATATTGTGTAGTTGTATTGAATGTTGTGCCATCCATGTCAGTATTGAAGTGATGGGAGGCTTCAACAGTATAAAAACAAGAATAGAAAAAAAACATTTAAAAATCAATAGAGGTTGACTAAAACTAGGAACCAGTACATAAGCAGCACAGTGGTGGAATCTTCTTTCTTTGTCCTCCAAACACTTCCTGTGTAAAATGCTCCATCATGGACCCAAGTCAAATGACTCAGGTTTTTAGGCAAATCTAGAATGCCTAGACAGTGAGGGTGTATCTTATCTCCAGCAGCAAGATTTTCCAGATTGTTGAGGCATGGCAGAGAAAGATCGTTTACTAGATCCTGCTAGCAAATTTTCTTGACCGAGGAGTTCTGCAGCATGTTTCTTTTGTCAGAGTGAGTGACAAAGCCATGAAGGGCTTTAAAGATGATAACCAACATGTCCAGTGAAGGGCTGCAAAAAAATTTACTACCACACTGTAGGCATGGCTTATTTTGTGGGTGTGGCTTGTCAGCCATGTTACCAGGTGGGAGTGGCTTGATGATCATATGACTGGGAGTGGCTTAAAGATCATGTGACTGGCTTAAAGGTGGCTAACTTGACATCACTCACGTCAAGGGTTTGGGTTAGAGTTAGGCTGCCTGGCCTCTCCTTACCTCAAAGATATACAATTTCCCTATCAATTTACTATTACTGAACATCAAAAATATATTATTTAATTTTATGTATATATGCCACATGTGTGCATACATATCACACACAGGCACACAAAAATATACATTATCTACATTATCTTCACCAGCCAGGAGAGATAGGGATATAATAGGCAAGCACTTGCACTGATAGCCTTGAGGACCTTGTCTGCTTCTTTAGATCTAACAAAATGAAACTGTTCCCAGATACCTGGGTAAGCCCACTTCCTGGGCATCTCTAATGGACCTGCTTTATGTTTGGCCTTCTACTGACAATAGATAGAAGCAACTTTTCCTATCAAGTGTTTCACAATTTCCTCCACATGGCTCTGAAGACCCATGTCATCATTCCCATTATATAAGTTGTAATGCAAATAATAGAGATAGTTGAAGGATGGAATGGAAAGGTATGTAACTCAATGCTACTGATATTAGAGTCAAAGGAAAAGTCACAGAAATGCAGTAAATGATGAGGAAAAGTAGCAGTGGGCAAATTTGATGCTATATCAGGAGAAATTTTAAAATGTGCTTTCAGTCATAAGTGGTTAGAGTGTTTGATTAGGCCTTGCTACCATGGAGGAAAATAATTGAATTATGAAATAATGGAAAATGTGTGCAGCTTATTACATATGGATATTTAAACTTAAATTGGAAGAAGGTGCTATTGCTTGCATGGAAAAGGAAAGATAGGTGTAGGATGGAATTGAAAGGGTGAATTAAAAGCTACAGGGAGGTTAGTTTATTAATTGTTCCTGGGAATGTGTTGTGCTTAGCTCTGGCCCAGCTCCTGCTCCAAGGACTGTGGAGGTGGATGCGGGGGAAACATCCAAATGTCACAGGCCTGTTTTGCTGCCGACAGTGTCGGCCGGTGAATTATCCTCTGAAGAAGGAAGTGTCGGTGGGATGGATGAGGGGGGCTTGGCAGACAGCCCAGGAAGAAGCCAATCCTCCTTATCTTTGTTAGATTCGGATGAGGAAATATGAACTATGCATAGGAGAGAACAGCTTCAAAAGTATTACAGAAGATAATTGAGTCCACCTGTGTTTGGGTGGGGTTCAAATAATTAGGGCTGCTGTTAAATTGGCAGCGTGCCGCCTCACAGTGTGGAAGATTATCTGATTGTACTTGTTTGGACCGTGACTTGCTGTTTCAGGACTGTGCTCAGAACTCTGTTTGGATTTCAGGACTTTGGGATATAAATCATTGCGAGTTTTTACAAAATCTGAAAAACAGTAGCTGTGACGAATTTCACAGTTACTGGTTTATTGGCTGGATGTCTTTCTTGCCTTTGTTATCTTACTATATTCAAGTGTGCTTTGTTTGTACCAGAAATCCCTTTGAAGTTAAAAAGGAAGTTTTGCTGCTCTTTTGTTTGGATAAAGAAACTTTAATTGCATTCTCTCTTGTGTGTGTCTGCTTTGGCTACATTTCCCTTTAATTGAAGGCTTGTGTCATAAGCCGGCTGAACAGAATGTATGTGGGAGAGAAGTTCAAAAACTTAGAAAATGTGACAGTGACCAAATATAAAATTAATATTATTGTCCTATAGCTGGACAAATCCCCTTCATGGATTACTGCCTTGCCATGGCAAAGGGTCTTGTATAGCTCAATGAAGCATAAACTATGCTGTGCAGGGCCACCCAAGATGGACAGGTCATAGCAGAGCTCTGACAAAACATGATCTACTGGAGACGGAAATAGAAATCCACTCCAGTATCTTTGCCATGTAAACCCCATGGACAGTACCAAAAGGCAAAAAGATAGGATGCTGGAACAGGTCGGAAGGTAATCAATATGCTATTGGGGAAGAGCAGGGGGCCAGTACTAATAGCATCAGAAAGAGTGAAGCAACTGGGCGAAAGCCGAAAGGACACACAGCTGTGGATGTATCTGATGGTGAAAGGAAAGTCTGATGCTGTAAAGACCTATACTTCATAGGAACCTGTAATGTAAGATCCATGAATCAAGGCAAGCTGTATGTAGTCAAACAAAAGATGAAAAGACTGAACACCAACATCTTAGGAATCAGTGAACTAAAATGGACAGGAATGAGGTAATTTAATTGAGATGACTATTAGGTATATTACTGCGGGCAATAATTCCTCAGAAAGAAATGGAATAGACTTCATAATAAAAAAGTAGGAAAAGCGATACAGTGGTACCTCGAGATACGAGTTTAATTCGTTCCGGACCTGGGCTCTTAAGTCGAGCAGCTCTTATCTCGAACGACTTTTCCCCATAGGAATTAATGTAAATAATTTTAATTGGTTCCAGCCCTCAAAAAACTCACAAAGTTAGTCTAAATTATGCAGAAAGACATGTTTTTAATGAAGAAATGTACATGTACATATAAATGAATAATGAAGTTTCTTTCACTTAACTTGTAAACTTTCTTAAACTTTTAAATTTACATATGTTCAACTTCTCTGCCACCCAATCCTGTAGGACAGAGGTCCCCAACCCTTTTTGCACCAGGGACCGGCTTTAAGCGATCAAGAGAGGAATGGGTGAATGAATGGACGGAGGGTGGGAAGGAAGGAAGGAAAGAGGGAAGGGACAGGAACAGAGGAAGGAAGCAAGGAAACTTATGAAAGGGGAGAGTAAGAGAGGAATGAGTGAAGGGAGGGAGGGAGGGAAGAAGGTGGGAAGGAGAAAGAAAAGAAGAAATAGAGGAAGGGAAGGTAAAAGAGAGAAAGAAAAAGAGCAAGAAAGAAAGCTGCAAGCCCCCCCCCGAGCCCCCCAGGGCGGCTGCAACCTTTTAAAACATGCGCGCCGCTTCGCAGCTGTCTCCTGAAGCCGAACGCGGAAGTTAGCGTTTGGCTTCAGGAGACAGCTCCTTGGCGCTTGTATCTCGAATTTGGGCTTGTAAGTAGAACAAAAATATCTCTCCCCTCCCAGCTCTTATCTCGAGTTGCTCTTAAGTAGAGCAGCTCTTATGTCGGGGTTCCACTGTACTGGGATACAATCCTAAAAATGACAGAATGATCTCATTTCAAATCCAAGGCAAACAATTCAATATCACAGTAGTCCAAGTCTATACACCAACCACTGGGGTTGAAGAAGATGATGTTGACCCATTCTGTGAAGCCCTACAGCACATTATAGAATTGAACCAAAAAATGATGTCCTTATTATCATGGGGGATTGGAATGCTAAAATAGGAAGCCAGAGATAACCAGAATAACAGGCAATTTTGGCCTTGGAGTACAAATTGAAAAAGGGCAATAGAATATGATGGTCATAGCAAACACTATTTTCCAACAACCCGAGAAATACTCTACACATGGACATCACCAGATGGTCAACACAGAAATCAGATTGACTATGTTCTCTGTAGAGAACATAGCCAAAGAGTAAGAAGTCAGTTAAAAACAAGATGAGGAGCTGACTGTGGCTCAGATCATGAGCTTCTCATTGCAAAATTTAGGCTTAAATTAAAGAAAGTAGGGGAAAGCACTAGGCCACTCAGGTATGAACTAAATCATATCATCAATGAATATACAGTGGAAGTGACAAATAGATTTAAGGAATTATATCTGATAGACAGAGTGCCTGAAGAACTATGAATGGAGGTTCACAACATTGTACAAGAAGTAGCAACTAAAACCATACCAAAGAAAAAGAAATACAAGAAAACAAAATGGCTGTCTCAGGAAGCTTTGCAAACAGCTGAAGAAAGAAGAGAAGTGAAAGGCAAAGGAGAAAAAGAAAGATACACCCAGTTGAATGCAGAATTCCAGACAATAGCTAGAAGAGATAAGAATGCCTTCTTAAATGAATAGTGCAAAGAAATAGAAAAAAACAATAGAATAGGAGGACCAGAGATCTCTTCAAGAAAACATGAGAAGAACATTTCATGGAAAGATGGGCATGATAAAGGACCAACATGGCAGAGATCTAACAGAGGCAGAAGAGATTAAGAAGAGGTGGGGAAAATGACACAGAAGAATTATACAAGAATGAGGTTAACGTCCCTGATAACCACAATGGTTATTTTATAAGCCTAGGGGGAAGGGAATATCTCAATTCCCCCGTGCCTGACAACAGACGTGGGTTTTAAGGAGCTTATGAAAGGCAAGAAGGATGGGGCATCTCTGATATCTGGGGGGAGTTGGTTCCAGAGGGTCGGGGCCGCCACAGAGAATGCTCTTCCCCTGGGTCCCACCAGATGACATTGTTTAGTCGACGGGACCCAGAGAAGGCCAACTCTGTGGGACCTAACCAGCCGCTGGGATTTGTGCGGCAGAAGGCGGTCTTGCAGATATCCTGGTCCGGTGCCATGAAGGGCTTTATAGGTCATAACCAACACTTTGATTGTGACCGGAAACTGATCGGCAACCAATGCAGACTGCGGAGTGTTGGAATAACATGGGCCTACCTAGGGAAGCCCATGATTGCTCTCACAGCACGATCTGAAGTTTCCGAAAACTCTTCAAAGGTAGCCCCATATAGAGAGCATTAAAGTAGTCGAACCTCAAGGTGATGAGGGCATGAGTGACTGGGAGCAGTGACTCCTGATCCAAATAGGGCCACAACTGGTGCACCAGGCGAACCTGGGCAAACGCCTCCCTCGCCACAGCTGAAAGATGTTTCTCTAATGTGAGCTGTGGATCAAGGAGGACACCCAAGTTGCGGACCCTCTCTGAGGGGGTCAGTAATTCCCCCCCCCCAGTGTGATGGACAGACAGATAGAATTGTCCTCGGGAGGCAAAACCCACAGCCACTTTGATTAATGTAGTAACTTTTATTTTTATTAATATTGTTTTATATCAAAATGAATGACACTCAGATACCATAGTATCCATGCTATGATATTGATGAAATTGATGTATATTTAAAGATAAAAAAACTTTTACAATTAGACATATGAATGGGCAATGAGGAGCAATGTAGGAAACCTTCAAATGATTAAATAGGATACAAATTATTAATAAATGGAAAAAATAAGCTAATGGGTCAATCTACATACAGTGGTAACTCTACCTAAGAACGCCTCTACTTAAGAACTTTTCTAGATAAGAACTGAACCCAAGCCCAGAAAAACTTCCAGGAAATTTTAAAGCGGCATGAAGGCCCAGCCAGTTTCCTGCCATTCCCCCTTTAATCCTAGCTATCTCGGGCTTTTCTGGGCTGCCAGAGGAGCCTTTTGGTGGTGCTTAAGCAGGCATTAGCAGTCCAGAGTGAACGAAGCATTTTTCCTTTCTCTGGGCGCTTGGAGAGGGAATAAACCTCTGCCAGCGCCCAGCGAAAAGAAATGCTTCCTTTGCTCTGGGCAACCCAGGGAGAATGGAGCGTTTTCCTTTCTCTGGGCACTTGGAGAGGGAATAAACCATTTCGCTGTGGTGACTCCCTCGCACCACCTCCCATACTTGGCCAATAAAATTCTATTCTATTCTATTCTATTCTATTCTATACACCCGGCGTGAGGTTGCCTCTCAGAGCATCTGGGTGCGGAAAGGCAAAAGGGGGCGCTTCGCCCCGGCTGGATCAACTTGGCTTCAGCCAAACCGAGGAATCACCACAGTGAAGGAAAGGCACTGGCTACCAAATGAGCAAGTGAGAAAAGACAGGAGCCCTTCAGCATGGAAAGGAAGAGGTAGCAGCAGCAGCAACCGGCTTTCAGTAAAAGGAGTGGGAGGTTTCCCCCTCTCGCCCATCTGGGTTTCTCTCTCTGGCACAGTGTATGGGAGACAGCCTCGTGTTGGGTGTATGAAAGGTGTGTGCTCCTCCTAGCCACCTCAGAGTCCCTCTTTTTTTTTAAGCTTTAAAGTTTTGGATTTTTTTGATTCCCCTCATCTGACCTTCTTCCTTCGGCAGCAACTGTCCTCCTCTTCTTCTTCTTCTTCTTCCTCCTCCTCCCACCCAAATTTCAAGCTTTTATTTCCTTCCTAATGGGTTTGCACGCATTATTTGCTTTTACATTGATTCCTATGGGAAAAATTGCTTATACTTACAAACTTTTCTACTTATGAACCTGGTCACAGAACTAATTAAGTTGTTAAGTAGAGGTATCACTGTACCTTGATAGAATGGAAAAAAAATGGCAAAGCAATAGGCACAATTTACATAGATTTCTGTAAAACCTTTGATTCAGTGGTGCAAAATAAACTACTTCTAAAACTGCAATCTCATGGCAAATCTGGCCCCCTGCACAAATGGATAACTGTGTTTCTATCAAACAGGCAACCAGTAGTCAAAATATCAAATGGTATATCAAATCCTGTGCCTGTTAACCGTGGCGCAGTGTTTTAGGGCCAACACTTTTTATACCCCTCTTCGGAGAGGGGCGGCATACAAATCCAAATAATAAATAAATAAAATAAATGACAATCATATTAAAATCATATTTGCAACCATATTAAAAGCAACTGCATTCTCTTAGCTGATTATGTAAAACTATTCAACACTACTAACATTGCTGCTATCCTTCAAACAGACCTTGACTATGTGTCAGAATGGTCAAACTGTTAGCAACTACAAATCTCAACCAACAAATGCTCTGTCTTCCACATTGGCAAAAAAAAAAAGATACAAAATACAGGCTGGATGGAAATGATCTAGTAAGTGACCCTTACTCTGTTAAAGACTTTGGAGTACTTATCTCGAATGATCTAAGTACCAGACCCTGCTGTAACAACATTGCGAAAAAAGCATTAAGAGTTGTTAACCTAATCTTGCATAACTTCTTCTCTGGTAATATTGTACTTTTAACTAGAGCATACAAAACATTTGCTAGACCAATTCTTGACTACAGCATATCTGTCTGGAACCTACATTACATATCGGACATTAATACAATTGAGAATGTCCAGAGATATTTCATGAGAAGAGTCCCCCACTCCTCTGTTTGCAATAGAATATCTTATGCCACAATACTTGAAATTTTGGGCTTAGACAATTTAGAACTACATCCCCTTATGTTTGACCTAAGTTTAGAACATAAAATTATCTGCTACAATGTCCTACCCATCAGTAACTACTTCAGCTTCATCTGCAACAATACAGGAGCACACAATAGATACAAACTTAAGGTAAACTGCTCCAAACTCAATTGCAGATAGTTGGACTTCAGCAACAGAGGGATCAATGCCTGGAATAAACTGCTTGACTCTGTGCTTTCTTCCCCAAATCCCTAAATTCTTAACCTTAGACTATCTACTATTGACCTCATCCCATTCTTAAGAGGTCTGGAAGAACCGTGCATAAGCACACCTACCATCTATTTCCTATGTACTCATAACCATCTCATCTATACATTTACACTTTTACTGTAATCTTATATATGCTTAACAAAAATAAATAAATACAATCTACTTTCACAATTCAACCGGCACATTAAATTTTACAATTATAGCATTTTATACAATATTGGTATATAATATAATATTGAAAAAGTTTGAAAGGACTTTTTCAAAATAACATGAAAGAGCCAGTGAAATAAAAACAAATTCATTTCCAATTTTAACTTCAGTTCTACGTAGTGAAGATCTGTACAAATACCTGTACAACGTGGTAGTTGTTGTTCCCAACGTTTCTTCAAACATGTAATGAAAGAAGATCCAAGAAAAGTATAACGTGTGTTGCATTGATAATACACCTTTTCCTGGGGCAAATACTTCTCCTTTATGTCACCAACAATCCGACCATTTTGAATTACAGGGGGAGAAGAACATCTTACATCTAAAATAGTAACAAAAATGGTTCAGTTAAATGCACTTTGTTTTCCCAAAACAAACTTCTGTAAACATGCTCACTTTAACTTTTTAAACCAAAATTGACAGTACATATCATATGGCATAGAAAATACAAAGGTGGCCCTGCAGGGTCTCTTCCCTTTGAGGTGAGCGGAATGTGAGACTACAGAGAGTGGAACGTCCTCTTCCTCCTTGAAGAAATGAAACTGGGTGCCTTCAATCATTACTATCATGATATCTGATCAGTCTTAGATTAGTGGTAGTGAGTTGTTTGTGTAAATAATTTTCTCTGAAACTCCTTTTGTAGGATTATTATTAACTTGGAGAGTGGGAGAATCTGTATACAGTCTCTTTTCTAATTTTGTTTGTAAAAGCTAAATAAGAATACAACATTAATACTTAGATGGTATTTGTGCATTAGAGCAATTCTAAAATGTTGTATTGAAAACTGGATTATTTTGCAAGAAATTTAAATCCTTCTATGAACTACATGCAGAAAAGAAGCTATCAAGTGAATGACTTCTGCATGATGAACTATTCTGGCCTTTTCCCTTCTAATCAGTCTGTTACGAAGCAGCAAAGCAACAGATGCAACTGTGATCCTCTACTCTAGGCTTTGAGGGAAATGGTTTCAATATCCTTTGCTGATGTCTGGAAACCATCAGATCTGGATGAGAGAGAACAGATTAATATAAAGACCACTTAGTCTGTTCTGTTGATTTACTATTTTTACAGTTGATTGTAATGAGGCTGTTATACTTCGTTTTTATACTCTCTATATAAGCAGCTAACTGTCTCTAGATTGTGATGGGATAGAAGTGGATTATAAAATGCACCTTTTACCCCCGCAAAAGAGGGTGAAAACATGGTTGCTGTAGTCCCCCAGTACTCACACCTTTTGGTTTCTGCCACCCAGCAATTTACCTCCTTGCAGCAAGCAGCCCATAGCCTGATTAGCATAAGCCACTGATTATATGCCTTTCAACCCTCAGCTGATTGATTGAAGCTGCAGGCAAACCCATATGTTAAAATGTAAGTGATGGAGGCAAATCACTGTCAGGGAGAGGGAAGGCAGGATTTTATTTCTTGTGCTAATCACATTGTGTTGAAACTGGCTATTTGTTGTATGCTGCAAGAAGATAAGTCAATAACTATAAATGTCTATACAATGTTCAAATTATTAGACTTATTTTTTAAAGACTGCTTTATTATTTTTCTAGACAACTTAACAAAATGAAAAATCTTTTTAAAACAAATGCTTGATCTGAAGAGGCTTAGTGTTGTTGAATCTTCTTTTAAATTGTAGATAATAACTGTACTTCCAGATAGCCACATCAATTTTAACAGTATCTGTAAAAGTATCACCCTGAAATCTAGCAGTGGTCCTGCTTAATATAAAGATAAGGCAACTGAGTTAAACCCTGACTTAGTCATGATTGGAGTAGATCTATTTAAATAATTGGGAAGAGTTGGTGTGACTACGTTTAAGAAAACCTGTTGGTATTAATATAATGCCATAATATACATTTCTCCAATTCTTTGCTATTTCTATTATTAGACCCAGATGCGCAGAAATACACAGCAAACAGTGTATATCATCTGTGCTGTTTGCTGGGAGGGAAATTGCTGGGAGACAGAGGCAGATTTGTTTTTCCTTGTTTCCCTTTCCCAAAACTAAGATGCATTTTATGCTCCGGTGCATCTTATATTCCAAAAAATATGGTAAATGAGCAAACAAGCTTGATCATTCAAGGTAGGCAAGGCAATCATAAGTGCTATTTCCGGACATAAAACCTGCACTAATTTAAAATGTGTCCCTCCTGCTGGGTTTTCATGACCTCAAATAAATTGTATATCTAGGCTGACACCCCACCCTCCGATTAGGAAATGCTAAAGCAGAGAAAACACTACCAAAAGTAATGAACTGCATTTCTTTTTAAACAGAAAAGAAGACATTTCAAATTGGAGGAAGTTCAACGGAAACGGCCCAGGGGAATCAATTTCCCCATGCCTGATGGTAAAGGTGGGTTTTAAGGAGTTTGCGAAAGGCAAGGAGGGTGGATGGATTCCCGGGGGAATTTTATAAAGGAAATAAAGATCTATTTGAACCCATATTACTGGAGACATACAATGAAATATTAGAACAAGCCAAAATTCCAGAATCCTGGAGAGAATCATACATAACGATGATACCAAAGGAGGGGTTAGACAAACAGAAAATAAAAAACTACAGACCAATTTCTCTGCTTAACGCGGATTATAAGATCTTTATGGTAATCTTAGCAGACAGAATAAAAGAAATATTAAATAAAATCATCAACACAGACCAAAATGGTTTTCTACCCTCCAGACAAATTTTCAACTGCACCAGGACAGTTTTAGACATCTTAGAATATGGTGAAGCCCATCCAGGAAAGCAAATAGCTCTTGTCTTCCTGGATGCCCAGAAGGCATTTGATAATGTTAATTGGCAATACTTAAATGAGTTAATTAGAGAATTAAAATTAGGTAACAGATTTGAAAACATTATCAAAAATATATATACCACCCAAAAGGCTAGAGCAATAATAAATGGAGACACTACAAAACCAATTTTGATAGAAAAAGGAGTCCGCCAAGGCTGCCCAATGTCACCCTTATTATTTATACTGACACAGGAACTACTACTAAATAAAATAAGAAATAATAAAAATATACAAGGAATTAAAATTAAAAAAGAAGAATATAAATTACAGGCATACGAGGACGACATGGTGTTCTTTTTAGAAGAACCAACCAGCTCTGGACCAGAGTTAATCAAAGAAATTGAAAATTTTGGGGAATTTGCAGGTCTAAAAATAAATAAACAGAAAACAATGTTAATGACAAAAAACATGAGTATACGACAAATTAGGAAATTAGAAGAAACTACTAAACTCCAAACTACAAAAAAAAATGAAGTACTTAGGATTAATATTAACAAACAAAACAATTACACTTTAAAAAGACAACTATGACAAATTATTGCAAGATACCAAATTTTTTTTAGAGAAATGGAAAGACCTACAAATATCAATGTTAGGCAGAATATCTGTAATAAAAATGGATATTCTTCCCAAATTTTTGTATCTTTTTCAGACAGCTCCGATTAACTTGGAACCAAACTTTTTTAAAGAAATCAATAAAATCATCTCCAAATTCATCTGGCAAAACAAAAGGCCAAGAATAAAATATGTTTATCTCCAAGATAATAGAATTAGAGGAGGCCTGGGGCTCCCGGATCTAAAAATATACTATAAAGCGGCAAGCCTAATTTGGATAAAAGAGTGGATTAACTTAAAAAATAAGAGAATACTTGTATTAGAAGGCCATGACTTACAAACAGGCTGGCATGCGCATTTATGGAAAGATAAATTGCAAAAACAGACTATATTCGACAGGCACTTGATCCATAAATCACTACTAAAAACCTGGTACGAAATTAAAAATAAACACTACGACAAAATTCCAAGATTGCTTTCCACTATGGAAGCCATCATCTACCCAAATTTGATCGATATAGCCAAAACCATCAAGTACATAGACATATTACAGCCAAACGGGGAATTCAAATCTAGACAAGAACTGGAAAGATTAAATTACAAAATGGATTGGTGGACATACGCCCAAATAGAATCCAGATTTAAAAAAGACAATCAAACACCCGGTATTCAAAAATCTATGAACCCATTAGATAAGATTCTGATAGGGAATGAAAATAAACAAATAAGCAGAATATATCAAATACTTTTGGAACAGGAAAGAATAAAAGAGACGACTAAAACACCAATGATAGCGTGGGAAAAAAATCTGCAACACAAAATACATATTGCAGACTGGGAAAGAACATGGACCACAATATCCAAAATAACCCTTTCGACAGCATATAAGGAAAATTATTATAAACTTTTTTACAGATGGTATCTCCCACCAGCTAGGTTAGCAAAGATCCACCCAACATTATCAGACACATGTTGGAAGTGTAAAAAGGAAAGAGGTACGTTTTTCCATATGTGGTGGTCTTGCCCCATGATACAAAAAATTTGGACAATAATCCAAACTTGGCTCTCAGAGATTACGAAAGAGGAAATAGAACTCACACCGGAAGCTATGCTTTTAGGAGTTTGGAGAAAACATTATTCAAAACAAACAATGCTCCTCACAACACATATAAACACTGCCACGAGAATTGCGATAGCACAACTCTGGAAAAGTGATCAGATACCAACGGAAGATTTAATTATAGATAAGATATATGCCTGTGTGGAGATGGACGAACTCATGAACTCAATTAAGGGAAATAAAATCATAGAATCAAAAAGAACATGGCAAAAATGGCATGAATGGGTTCAAAAGTGAATATAAAATCAACACAATATGAAACAACAGTACAGTTGAAACGACCTACAGTTACCATGTAAAATTAATGAACGTAATAGATTTTAGAATTTAAAAGTATGAAATACAATGTATATAATGAAATGAAACTGGTCAAAATTTATTGTCAGAATGTTAACAGAGAACATGTATAATCTGTAATTCAAAATAATGTGTGATAGGAATGATATAAGAAAAATTAATAAAGAGATTTTCAAAAAAATAATAATAATAAAGCAGAGAAAATACTACCAAAAGTAATGAACTGCATTTCTTTTTAAACAGAAAAGAAGACATTTCAAATTGGAGGAAGTTCAATGGAAACGGCCCAGGGGAATCAATTTGACAGTAAAGGTGGGTTTTAAGGAGTTTGTGAAAGGCAAGTAGGGTGGGGGCAATCCTAATCTCTGGGGAGAGTTGATTCCAGAGGGTCGGGGCTGCCACAGAGAAGGCTCTTCCCCTGCGTCCCGCCAGACAACATTGTTTCATCGACGGGACCCGGAGAAAGCCAACTCTGTGGGACCTAACAGGTCGCTGGGATTTGTGCGGCATTATCTATTTGTCAAACAGAAAAAAATAAGAGCAACAGCTCATCTTGGGTGAATGGTTCGGATTTGATTGATTCATTGATTGATTGATTGGAGGCTGTGAGTAAAGGTAATAATGTTGATGTGGTGGTGCATCTTGGCACAAATGATTTGTCCCAGAGAAATGTTAATGTAGTAAAAAGAGATTTCCAATGTCTAAGCGTGGAGCTGGGCAAAATAACTGATTCAGTGACTTTCTCAGAGGTGTTACCGGTTTGTGGCCAGGTGGATAAAATAACTTGTATCGGAGAGTTTAATGTGTGGTTAAGGCAGTGGTGTAAAGCTGAAGGTTTTGGCTATGTAAGTCATGATGTCAGTAGGTGGTCTAATAGGGAGTTGTTTAAGAGGGATGGTTTGCATCCATTATACAGAGGTACCCAGGTGCTCGGTGAGGAGTTCAGAACTTTTTTGGACAGGCATTTAAACTAGGTAAAGGGGACAGAGATGTAACTGATGTGGGTGATTTCTGTCCCCGACCAATGAGGATAAATCAGTTTCTGGAAGCTTATGAAAAGGGAGCTGCAAATAAAATAGATGTAGTTGTTGATGATAAGGGGCAAACTAATAATGAAAACAATGTTCTTCGGGTAATGTGCACGAATGCTCAAAGCTTGAGCAACAAGCTTTGTGAGTTAATGGCCATAATATCTAGAGATAATTTGGATCTGGTTGCCATAACTAAAACATGGTTTAAGGATTCTAATGAATGGGAAATATCCATAGCAGGATATAAACTGTGTAGGAAGGATAGAATAGAGAGAAGGGGTGGGTGGAGTAGCCATTTATGTTAAGGAAAGTCTAAAAACAACACTAATTCAAAATATATGTAAAGCTCTGGAGACTCTCTGGGTTTGCATGCAAAATAAAGAAGGTTCTATCATTAGAATTGGGGTGATCTATAGGCCTCCAGGGCAATCTGAGGAATATGACAACAAGATGGTGGATGAAATTACCCAAATGGCAGTAAAGGGAGATATTATGATTTCAACATGCCTGATGTTGACTGGAATATCCCCAGTGCCTTTACATGCAAAAGTAAGAATATAGTAGAGGCCTTTACAGGAGCAGCTCTGGCACAGCAGGTTAAGACACTGACTAGAGGGGAGAATATTCTAGATTTAGACTTTACGAATGGGAATTGGGTTTCAGAGGTTAAGGTGGGAGAAAAATTAGGTTGCAGTGACCATCTATGTTTGTGGTTTGATGTAAAAATTGATTGTGAGCAATCCTATACTGCAACCAAAGTATTGGATTTCAGAAAAACAAATGTTAACGCAATGGGAGAATATTTAAATAATGAATTAAAGGGGAGGGATAAAATGGCAGGAGCGAGCACCCAGTGGACTGTATTAAAAAAAGGCCATCTTAAAAGTCACTGGACTGTATGTAAGGCAAATAACTAAAGGTAAAAGGAAGAAGAAACCGCTATGGTTTAGCAATGATGTAAGGGCTATAGTCAATGAAAGAAAAGGCTGCCTATAGGAGGTATAAAGAGTCTGGAAGCATAGCTGATAGAGAGGTGTATAAAATGAGACAGAAGGAGGCAAAACAGATAATATATGCTGCTAAAGCCTTAAAAGAGGAAGAAATTGCCAAATCTGTAAAGAAGGGGGATAAAACCTTCTTCAGATATATTAGTGATAGGAAGAAGAAAAACTGCAGCATCACGAAGCTTAGTACCGGGAATACTACATGCATTGATGGGAATAAGGAGGTCGCTGACCATTTCAATAGCTATTTCTGTTCAGTTTTCTCAAAAGACACCTTACACTATAATATTATAGATGGATATAGCATTGCTTCCAGCTGTACGGGTTCAGCTCCAGTGATCATAGAAGCTGATGTCTTAGAAGAACTTGAACGATTAAAGATAAATAAGGCAATGGGTCCAGATGGCATCCACCCCAGAGTTCTTAAAGAACTCAGATTTGTCATTGATACCCTCCTGACTGATTTGTTTAACCAATCTCTGTTAACAGGAGATGTTCCTGAGGATTGGAGAATGGCCAATGTTGTGCCTATCCACAAGAAGGGCAGTAGAGAAGAAGCTGGTAAATACAGGCCAGTTAGCTTGACATCAGTTATAGTTAAAATGATGGAGACTCTACTCAAAAAGAGGATAAATCAGCACCAAAACCCCCACAACTTATTGGACCCAAATCAGCATGGCTTTACTGAAGGCAAATCATGTCAGACTAATCTCATTGATTTCTTTGACTATGTCACAAAGGTGTTGGATGAAGGTAGTGTGGTGGATATTGCCTATCTGGACTTCAGCAAAGCCTTTGATACGGTTCCATATAAAGAGCTGATAGATAAATTAGTAAATATTGGACTTAATCCCTGGATAGTTCAGTGGATTTGCAGCTAGCTGAAGCGTAGACATCAGAGAGTTATTATTAATGGTTTTTTTAGTTGTTTTAATATTTGATTGTTACATGCTGTTTTTTATCACTGTTTGTTAGCCAGAAAGGGGCGGCATACAAATACAATGAATGAATGAATGAATGAATGAATGAATGAATGAATGAATGAATGAATGAATGAATAAATAAATAAATAAATTCTGAGCAGACACAGGTTACAAGCGGTGTCCCACAAGGGTCTGTTCTGGGTCCTATTCTTTTTAATATGTTTGTGAGTGACATAGGGGAAGGTTTGGTAGGGAAGGTTTGCCTATTTGCCGATGACGCTAAAGTGTGCAATAGGGTTAATATTCCTGGAGGCGTCTGTAATATGGTAAATAATTTAGCTTTACTAGGTAAATGGTCAAAGCAATGGAAACTGCAGTCTAAAATAATGCACTTGGGGAAAAGGAATCCTCAATCTGAGTATTGTATTGGCAGTTCTATGTTAGCAAAAACTTCACAAGAGAAGGATTTAGGGGTAGTGATTTCTGACAGTCTCAAATTGGGTGAGCAGTGTGGTCGAGTAGTAGGAAAAGCAAGTAGGATGCTTGGCTGCATAGCTAGAGATATAACAAGCAGGAAGAGAAGATTGTGATCCCACTATATAGAGCGCTGGTGAGACTACATTTGGAATACTGTGTTCAGTTCTGGAGACCTCACTTACAAAAAGATATTGACAAAATTGAACGGGTCCAAAGACGGGCTACAACAATGGTGGAAGATCTTAAGCATAAAACGTAGCAGGAAAGACTTAATGAACTCAATCTGTATAGTCTGGAGGACAGAAGGAAAAGGGGGGACATGATCGAAACATTTAAATATGTCAAAGGGTTAAATAAGGTTCAGGAGGGAAGTTTAATAGGAAAGTGAACACAAGAACAAAGGGCAACAATCCAAAGTTAGTTGGGGGAAAGATCTAATGCAACAGAGAAAATATTATTTTACTGAAAGAGTAGTAGATCCTTGGAACAAACTTCCAGCAGACGTGGTTGGTAAATCCACAGTAACTGAATTTAAACATGCCTGGGATAAACATATATCCATCCTAAGATAAAATACAAAAAATGGTATAAG
Source organism: Erythrolamprus reginae (assembly GCF_031021105.1). Taxonomy (NCBI): domain Eukaryota; kingdom Metazoa; phylum Chordata; class Lepidosauria; order Squamata; family Dipsadidae; genus Erythrolamprus; species Erythrolamprus reginae. Next base: position 110,039,527 of record NC_091952.1, on the reverse strand, counting down.
GGCAGACTAGATGGATCATGAGGTCTTTTTCTGCCGCCAGTCTTCTATGTTTCTATGTATGCCGCCATGTCAGGAATTAAAAATCCCTGGGTAATATCTTAATACAGAAAGTAGGCCTCTGTTAAGAATGCTGAGTCATTCAGAGGCAGTTGAGCGTGCAGCAACCTAGCAATTATATGAATGGTATTTAATTAGGCAAGAGCTCCCTGCTCTTTCTATGTCTGATCTCTATGCCTGTTCGCTGTTAGCTTGTGTGCTGGTGCTGTTCGTGGAAATATGCTTTGAAGAAGCTGAAATGCTGTACAAGACTATGTCACAAAGGTGTTGGATGAAGGTGGTGCCGTGGATATTGCCTACCTGGACTTCAGCAAAGCCTTTGATACGGTTCCACATAAAGAGCTGATAGATAAATTAGTGAAGATTGGACTTAATCCCTGGATAGTTCAATGGATTTGCAGCTGGCTGAAGCATAGACATCAGAGAGTTATTGTTAACAGCGAGTATTCTGAGCAGAGTCAGGTTACAAGCGGTGTGCCACAAGGGTCTGTTCTGGGTCCTATTCTTTTTAATATGTTTGTGAGTGACATAGGGGAAGGTTTGGTAGGGAAGGTTTGCCTATTTGCCGATGACTCTAAAGTGTGCAATAGGGTTGATATTCCTGGAGGCGTCTGTAATATGGTAAATGATTTAGCTTTACTAGATAAATGGTCAAAGCAATGGAAACTGCAGTTTAATGTTTCCAAATGTAAAATAATGCACTTGGGGAAAAGGAATCCTCAATCTGAGTATTGTATTGGCAGTTCTGTGTTAGCAAATACTTCAAAAGAAAAGGATTTAGGGGTAGTGATTTCTGACAGTCTCAAAATGGGTGAACAGTGCAGTCAGGCGGTAGGGAAAGCAAGTAGGATGCTTGGCTGCATAGCTAGAGGTATAAAAAAGCAGGAAGAGGGAGATTATGATCCCGCTATATAGAATGCTGGTGAGACCACATTTGGAATACTGTGTTCAGTTCTGGAGACCTCACCTACAAAAAGATATTGACAAAATTGAACGGGTCCAAAGACGGGCTACAAGAATGGTGGAAGGTCTTAAGCATAAAACGTATCAGGAAAGACTTAATGAACTCAATCTGTATAGTCTGGAGGACAGAAGGAAAAGGGGGGACATGATCGAAACATTTAAATATATTAAAGGGTTAAACAAGGTCCAGGAGGGAAGTGTTTTTAATAGGAAAGTATACACAAGAACAAGGGGACACAATCTGAAGTTAGTTGGGGGAAAGATCAAAAGCAACATGAGAAAATATTATTTTACTGAAAGAGTAGTAGATCCTTGGAACAAACTTCCAGCAGACGTTGTAGATAAATCCACAGTAACTGAATTTAAACATGCCTGGGATAAACATATATCCATCCTAAGATAAAATACAGAAAATAGTATAAGGGCAGACTAGATGGACCAGGAGGTCTTTTTCTGCCGTCAGACTTCTATGTTTCTATGTTTCTAAGTTGGTTCCTGGAAGGTATTGAGCTAAGATAGTTGTAGCAAGGTACTAGTAAGAGACTAGTTTATTGTATGTATAGTATAGACAGTAGTTGTAGTAGTAGTATAAAGAAGTGTTTAATTTTTTAACTCCATTTCTACTGGTCTGTGGCTGGCTGACTGGTTGGATTGGTGGGCTGGCTGGACTGGTTAGCTGGTTGGGCACAAACAGACTACCTTGCACAAATGCAAGCTCTGATACGCCCCTCTCTGTGGATTAATTAATAAGATAAATAATATTTCATTTCTGAATTTTAAAAAATGTACTCTCCATGTGAATTTTGTGAATCTCAGCAAAAATATAGACCATATATTCCTACCTTGACATCTTGGCAAGGGTGACCAGTTATTTTGTCTACATGTTACAGTAGCTGATTCAGATATCTCAAAACCGTCATTACACCGATAAGTTATTTTCTCGCCATTCGTGTACTTCTTTATTGTATCTTCACTAATTCTAGCATTTTCAACTATAGGGGGTGTGGGACATGTTGCATCTAAATTGATAGAGGATACAAAACTTCAATTTCCTGAAGTGATTCAAAATAGATAGAATATAGGCCAAAAATAAATTATGACAAAATATATCATCAACATTAGGCCAGCTAAAGACACAAAATTGTTCATGTTGATCGATTCCAATAATGCTTCCATTGGTTAATTTAATCTAGGCTTTTTTGACCATACAATGTAAAGAATCATTCAATTTCTAGAACAACAAATGCCTGTTTTTCTGAGTCCACATAGATTGAAAGAGTAAGGCAGCATAGATTGAAAGAGTAAGACAGCAAGTTTGTCCTCTTTCCTTTAAGCATCACTTTTCAACAATGTTGTTTCAAAAACAATTAATTTGTGAAGTTCAAAAATAAAATTACTGTACCTTTACAAGTGAAGGATCCTACCCATTCTCCTTTTATACATGTCTTTTGAGTAAGGTCTTCAGTATCAAATCCATCATTGCATATATAATTTAATATTTTTCCAGAATTATACAGTTCTGCATCATCTTGCTCCAGTGAAGCATTAGGGATTTGGGGGGCTGGACCACATGACTTTTCTGGGGGGGGGATGAAAAAACAACTTTCAGTAGAAATTAATTTATGCCAAGATTTCTTAAAATATTTAAAAAATAAGCATATTATCATCAATAGCAGTTTTAGAAAGTTAAGATGCAAGAGCACTATTCAGTTTACCCTAACCTTTACAAAGAACTCATTCATAGGAGACTGTCTATTTCAGAAGTTCAATGCATTTTTAAAAATAAAATTCTAAATACAGGTAGTGCTTGAGTCATAATTGAGCCCAAAATTTATGTTGCTAAGTGAAACTTTTGTTAAGTGAGTTGGCCCCATTTTACGACATTTATTGCCACACTTATTAAGTTAATATTTATTTATTTATTTATTTATTTATTTATTTATTTATTTATTTATTTATTTATTTATTTACTTATTTATTTATTTATTTATTTATTTAGTCCAATACATAATACACATTGAAGAGAATAGATATGTAGTAATATAAATAAAGAAAATAATAGAAGATATAAAAGTATAGGTGAACATATTTGAAAGGAAGAAAAGATAAACGAGATAAGGAGAGACAATTGGACAGGGGACGGAAGGCACACTGGTGCACTTATGCACGCCCCTGGAGAGGTCAATCGTGGATAGTCTAAGGGGAAAATGTTGGGGGTTAGGGGTTGACACTACTGAGTCAGGTAATGAGTTCCACGCTTCGACAACTCGGTTGCTGAAGTCATATTTTTTACAGTCAAGTTTGGAATGGTTAATATTAAGTTTGAATCTGTTGCATGCTCTTGTGTTGTTGCGATTGAAGCTGAAGTAGTACAGGTAGAATGTTGCAGCATATGATCTTGTGGTCATTACTTAGATTGTGTTTTAGGTATCGTAGTTCTAAGCTTTCTAGATCTAGGATTGATAGTCTGCTTTTGTAGGGTATTCTGTTTCGAGTGGAGGAGTGAAGGGCTCTTCTGGTGAAATATCTTTGGACATTTTCAAGGGTGTTGATGTCCGAGATGTGGTATGGGTTCCAGACAAATGAACTGTATTCAAGGATTGGTCTGGCAAAAGTTTTGTAGGCTCTGGTGAGTAGTGTGAGATTGCCAGAGCAGAAGCTGTGTAGGATCAGGTTAACAACTTTAGAAGCCTTTTTGGCGATATTGTTGCAGTAGGCTTTGGCACTTAGATCATTTGATATTAGCATTCCAAGGTCTTTTACTGAGTGGGGGGTTGGCTGTGAGAATTTGTTTATTCAGTTTATATATGAGGTTCGGATTCTTTTTGCCAATGTGGAGAGTAGAACATATGCTGGTTGATATTTGAAGTTGCCAGGTGTTAGACCAATCTGAGACAAAGTCGAGGTCTTTTTGGAAAGTAGATGTGTTGTCCGTGGTGCTGAAAAGTTTTACATTGTCGGCGAAAAGAGCACAGTTGCTTGTGATATGATTGCAGAGGTCGTTGATGCAGAGAATGAATAGAGTAGGTCCTAGTACGCTGCCTTGGGGAATGCCACTTTTAACCGGGACAGGGGTGGAAATGGCACTTCCAATTTTGACAACTTGTTGCCTGTTTGACAGGAATGCAGTAATCCAGCTATGGAGGAATCCTGAGATGCCATAGGATTTGAGTTTTAGGAGTAGTTTGTCATGGACCACTGAATCGAAGGCTTTGCAAAAGTCAATATAAATTGCATCAATGGATTTTCCTTGATCTAGGTGGGTAGTCCATATGTTTTTGCAGTGAAGTAGTTGAAGGTTGAAGGATAATTTCTTTCTGAATCCAAATTGTTTGTTAGAGAGTAGGTTATTAGATTCTAAGTAAAGGTTGATTGATTTATAATTGATTCCATGACTTTACATGAGATGCAGCATAGTGAAATTGGTCTGTAGTTGTCAACGAGAGAAGGGTCTCATTTTTTGAAGATGGGGATGACTACTGCTTTTGACCATAGCTTGGGGGGTATGCTGGTCCTGAAGGAATTTTGAAAGATGATGCTTGGTGGTTCGGCTATAGCAGAAGAAAGGTTTTTTAGGAACTATGTGCAAAGACCATCTGGTCCGACTGATAGAGAAGGTTTGAGGTCTCGGATTGCTTTTTCAACATGGTCTATAGTGAAGTCTACTTTGGTTAGGTCGTTTAGAGAGTTTGAGGTGTGATTTGTGAAGATGGGGGAATGAGCCATTACTGTTAACGAAGACAGACCAAAGAAAGAGTTGAAGAGGTTAGCTTTGGATGGATCATCATGGTATTCTTTGTTGTTGAGTCCAACGAGAGGTGGAATAGGTCTAGAGTCTTTGAGTTTGTTGTTGACAAAGTTGTAGAAGGCTCGTTTAGGTTTGGTGAGAAGGAGATTCTCCTCTTGTTTGCTGTGGTAGTTGAGACATTCTGCTTTTATTTGTTGGCAAATGCTTTTGTAGCGTCTTTTGAAGTTGGTTACTTGGCCTTTTTTATTTTTACACCAGTGAGATCTTTTTTTGGTTTGTAGTTTCCTTATTGAGACAGGTAAGTTATTTTTTTGTTTTTCTTCTGGTTGAAGTTAGTGGTACATGTAGTCTGATAGGTCTTTTAACTTGTAGTAAGAATGTGTTGTAGAAATCATTAATAGTGTTGCAGTTAGAAAATATAGTTTGCCGGTCAAGAATTGAGAGATTGGCATCTATGAGTTTGTAGTTGGATTTCCTAAAATTATACTTAAATGACACATGATACAGGTGAAAGTTATCCTGGTGTAGATTGAGATTGAAGTTAATCATACTATGATCCCTGTTGGAAAAAGGTTCTGTTACATGCAGACCATAGATTGTGCTTTTGCTATTACAGAATATGAGGTCAAGACAGCTGTTAAGTCTAGTATTGTTTAATACTAATTGGTCAAGTCCCAGGCTGGTGATGGCATTGTATAAGGTAGTGTGGATTGATTCCGTGCTGCATTCATTTAAGGTCCAGTTAATGTGAGGTAGGTTGAGGTCACCAGGGAAGATAATGGGGTAAGGGCAGGAGGTTGCCCATATTAGCAGTGAGGTTAATTTGGTTGCATGAGTGATGACGGAGTCAGGAGCTCTGTAGCATAGTAGGAAGCGAAGTGTGAGATTGAGGGAAAGATCACATATAATGGTTTCTGGGAGGATAAGATCATGTGCAACTTGGATGTTTTTTAGATTGAGTGATTTTTTATACAATATAGCTATACCGCCTCCTCTGCGGGATTCACGGTCAGACCGAAGGACAAGGTAGTTACTTGATGTGATGATGGAGTCAGGATAGGATGTATTTAGCCATGTTTAACAGACAAAGATCAAATCAAATAAGTTGGTGTCTAGAAGGAGGAGGAATTCAGACAACTTGTTAATTATACTTCTTGCATTGATTAGTTTACATTTAAGATTGAGTTTGGGTTCTGGGTTGAAGTTGGGCTGAGTTGAGTTGAATATAAATTGGAATGGATTGAGGTTGGATTGAACTGAGGAAATAAGGAGCACGCTTTCCTATTCTTGGTTGGAAGTACTGGGGATGGCAATTTGTTGATGAGAGGTGGTGGGTTGGAAAGTGTGGGATGGTTGAGGAGGGATGGGATTTTTGAAGGGAGGGTTATAGGTCTTGGTTTTGATGCATTCAGTGTGGTAGTCTACGTATAGGTTGGTTTCACCAAGCTCAATCATTGTAATTGTTCAGTTAGTAACATGGTTGTTAAGTAAATTTGGCTTTGACTTTGCTTGTCAGGAAGTCACTGCAACCATCATAAATATGAACTACTTGCCAAACATCTGAAGTTTGATCATATAACCATGGGGATTCTGCAACAGTTGTAAGGGTGAAAAACGATAATACATCAGTTTTTTCAATCCCATTGTAACTTTGAACAGTCACTAAATGAACTGTTGTAAGTCAAGGACCATCTGTATCACATAAGATTTTGAGAGATACTCTATATGATTGAGTCAGAAGAGCATACATTAATATTGTATCATTTAAGTATAATTGTACTGTGCATTTACTTAAATACATTTTCTATAGCAAGGGAAAAAACCTGAAGAAATTAAAGTTTGGTTTTAGATTTGCATAACTGCTTCTCTGCCCTGACTTTCTCTAAGAAAAACTGTTGTGGCCTGCCAGCGGCCTGTGCAGCTGGCACCCAAGTAGGACAGTGAGAAAGAAGAGGCTACTCCTCTTCTTGATCTAAGAGCCTGCAGAGCTGCCAAGAAATGGAATGGTTACTCCAGAGGAGGTCTCCTCGGGAGTAAGATTGGGGGCTAATTGGCTACTCCCCTAGTATACTTAAGAACAGTAGAGATGGCTGAAAGGCTGCAATAGTTCAGACAATAGTTCAAAACAACAGTTCAGACTTGGATATCTGTCATGAATTGTCATCTCCACCCCATGTCCAGTCAGCGAAGCAGTGGAAGTGATGTGCCGGTGCCTGGAGGCTGTTGGGGCCTGGATGGGTGTAAACAAACTCAAACTCAACCCAGACAAGATGGAGTGGCTGTGGGTCTTGCCTCCCAAGAACAATTCCATATGTCCGTCCATTACTCTGGGGGGAGAATCATTGACCCCCTCAGAGAGGGTTCGCAACTTGGGCGTCCTCCTCGATCCACAGCTCACATTAGAGAAACATCTTTCAGCTGTGGCGAGGGGGGCGTTCGCCCAGGTTTGCCTGGTGCACCAGTTGCGACCCTATTTGGACCGGGAGTCACTGCTCACAGTCACTCATGCCCTCATCACCTCGAGGCTCGACTACTGTAACGCTCTCTACATGGGGCTACCTTTGAAGAGTGTTCGGAAACTTCAGATCGTGCAGAATGCAGTTGCGAGAGCAATCCTGGGCTTCCCTAAATATGCCCATGTCACACCAACACTCCGCAGTCTGCATTGGTTGCCGATCAGTTTCTGGTCACAATTCAAAGTGTTGGTTATGACCTATAAAGCCCTTCATGGCACCGGACCAGATTATCTCAGGGACCGTCTTCTGCCGCACGAATCCCAGCGACCAGTTAGCTTCCCACAGAGTGGGTCTTTTCTGGGTCCCGTCAACTAAACAATGCCGCTTGGCAGGACCCAGGGGAAGAGCCTTCTCTGTGGCGGCCCCGGCCCTCTAGAACCAACTCCCCCCAGAGATAAGAATTGCCCCCACCCTCCTTGCCTTTCGCAAGTTACTTAAAACCCACCTCTGCCGCCAGGCATGGGGGAATTAAGATTCCTTCTCCCCCTAGGCCTTACAATTGTATGTATGGTATGTTTGCATGTATGTTTGTTTTTTTATATTAAGGGGTTTTTAATTCGCTTTTAGTATTGGATTATTATTGTATATTGTTTATGATTGCTATTAGCCGCCCCGAGTTTTCGGAGAGGGGCGGCATATAAATCCAATAAAACTAAACTAAACTTGTGAATCCCTGTTTCTCTGCTTCAGATTTCTTGAAAGACTCCTGGGCATTTTTCCAAGCGCTTAAACATTATGTGAAATAACAAGAATTGCATTGTTTTGAGTTAAGTGTGTCTGAACTTACGCCAGCTGCTAATGTAGATGTCAGGCTGAACTCTCTAACTCCATGTGAAGATTTAGAGAGTTCAGCCTGACAGGAGATTAATTAGCAGATGACTTTCTGCAAGAAAGGATTGCATTTTGATTTGTGTGTGTGTGACCACTGCTAAGCCAGTTGTTATTATTAATGGTTCACTGATTAAAGTAAATTCATTCAAAAGGTGTGTTTTTGATCCATTCATAAATGGGGACAAAACAAAAACCACAAAAAAGGGTTTTGAGGTATTTGGGGATTTATTAAAATTACATTTTAAAAGCAAATTAATGGAAATATTTGATTAATTTATTCACTCTATACTTTGATTTAGAAGTAGAGTGATTTTTAGACTGTGCATATATGTTTGATTTTCAAATTGTGCTTTAATTTTAACTCTCTGTTCATTGTGTAGAGTCATTTTTATGAGTTAGTCAATTATATAAATTATTAAAATAAGTTTTAAAACCTTTTTTAAATAAAGTTTTTCTTTATCTTCAAAGGAGCAAGCCAGGGCCAGGTTTTGAATGACCATTAAAACTGAAGACAGAAGTTATATCCCATTTAGCCCTGATAGAAAGCAAATGTACAAAATGTTAACAACAATTAAGGAAAGCCAGAAGCTGACTTTAGTTTCAAGCATCAGATCTTATTTACAAAAATAATTAAGAAATCCAGCAAGGAATTATGCATTAAATTTAATTATTGGTGCTATATGGATTCATTATCTCTCTTATTCCTGTTCCAAAAGTGTGCTCAATAAACTGTATGTTTCCATGTAACCTGGAACCTTTTTATAGGCTAGTTAACCTAAATTAAGGACAGACTGATATTACCCATTCTAGAGCATTCTGATGTTCATTTTATTCTTTTTATAGGAGAGCCTTTTCAAATGCTGTTGAAGTATATTTGGTACATTGCTCAACAATAATAACTGTGAAAGGGATCTGGGAGTCCTAGTGGACAACCATTTAAATATGAGCCAGAAGTGTGCAGCAGCTGCCAAGAAACATTTCTAGGCTGCATAAACAGAGGGATAGAATCAAGATCACACAAAGTGTTAATACAACGTTATAATGTCGTGGTAAGGCCAAACTTTTGGTCACCACAATCCAAAAAGGAAGTTGAGACTCTAGAAAGAATAGAGAGAAGAGCAACAAAAATGATTAGGGGACTAGAGGCTAAAACATATGAAGAACGGTTGCAGGAACTGGGTATGTCTAGTTTAAGGAAAAGAAGGACGAGGGGAGACATGATAGCTGTGTTCCAATAGCTCAGGGGCTGCTACAAAGAAGAGAAAGTCCAAAGCACCTTAGGTAGAACAAGAAGCAATAGGTGGAAACTAAATAAAGGAGAGAAGCAACTCAGAACTAAGGAGAAAGTGGAACAGCTTGCCTCCAGAAGTAAATGCTCCAACACTGGAAGTTTTTAAGATGTTGGATAACCATTTGTCTGAAGTAATGTAGGTTTTCCTGCCTAAACAGGAGCAGGAAGACCTCCAAGATCCCTTCCAACTGTTGTTGTTGTTGTTATTGTTGTTGTTGTTATTATTATTATTTGCACATTTGTACAAAAGTAGAGCTCATCTGCCTGGAATCCACACTGTACACCATGTAGCATTTAGACTTATATACTGCTTCATAGTGCTTTTACAGCCCTGTCTAAGCAGTTTACAGAATCAGCATATTGCCCCCAACAATCTGGGTCCTCATTTTACCCACCTTGGAAGGATGTAAGGTTCAGTCGACCTTGAGCAGGGGGTGAGATTTGAACTGCTGAACTATAGCTAGCAGTTAGCTGAAGTAGCCTGCAGTGCTGCACTCTAACCACTGTGCTACCCTGGCTCTTATATGTATTCATGTTTTAATACTTGACATTAACACAATTGAGCAAGTCCAGAGGTATTTCATGAGAAGAGTACTCCACTCTTCTGCTCACAACAGAATACCTTATGCCACCAGGCTTGAAATTTTGGGCTTGGACAACTTACAACTATGTTGCCAATGGTTTGACCTAAGCGTAGTAAAACAAAATTATCTGCTACAATACTCTACCTGTCAATAACTATTTCAATAACTTTAATTGCATTAAGAAATCCAAATAAAATAGTGAAGCTCAATTATAACCTGATGTGGAAGAAAATGTTAAAACAGATGAAGAGTTGGAAAAATAAAAAATTGAGAAGGATGGCAAAGATAAGAGCACTTAAAATGATGATTATCTCAAAAATGATGTATTTATTTCAGGTTTTACCAGGTACCTTTTCAGATGCAAAATTGAGGGAATGGGATAGTAAATTGAATTATTGGATAGAAGAGAATAAAAGACCTAGAATAAGGAAAAGATGGCTGATTGCTAATGAAAAAGATGGAGGATGGGGAAGCCCTAGTTTGGAGCTATATAGAGACGTGTTTCAAATTGAAAGATTAATGGAGCTGCAGATATTAGAGAATAATAAATGGGTTAGATTGGAAAAAGAGATTAACAAAATTAATAATAGAGAGCTGTTATTTATAAAATGGAATAAAAAGGAAATCAATAAATTGATGGACCCTTTAAGGGGACTTTAGAAATTTGGTCAAAACGGCATGGAAAAATGGGAATAAAAAGATCAAAGCTGTCAACTTTGTATGTATTAAATAGAGATAACGAAATTAATTTAAATAAAATTATAAAGGAATTGAATGATAAAGGGATAACCAGAATAGAACAGTTATATAAGAAGGATGGAAGAGTTAGCAGAATTCGTTTAGAAAGGTGGTTGGGCCAACAGAGATGGTTGCAGACAAACACAATAAGCAAACAATTGAACGAAAGGGAGAATAAAGAAACATTATTAAGAGAAGAAACTCAACTGGAAAAATATTAAAAGAAAAATGGGATGATATAAAAGCACAAGCAAGTAATATATACAGAATGTTATCACAGGCGGAAGAGAGTGTGATAAAAGGATTAACTAGATGGTGGCAAAATGAAGTACAAATAGACGAAAGAGAGATGAAGGAGATAGTTGAAAATATACAGAAAACAAAGGATACAAGAGTTAGAGAAATGAGGAGGAAAATTTTACATAAGTGGTATTATACACCAACACAACTTGCATATTTTTAGAAGAAGGGGAAAGGCACTTGTTGGCATGGATGCCAAGAGAGAGGAGTTTTTATGCACATGTTCTGGGAGTGCTCAGTAGTACAGAAATTTTGGAAAGTAGTGCAAGATGAAATGAACAGGATGTTAAATATTAATTGGACAATTACAAAAGAAATGACAGTACTGGTAAAAAAGGGAGACTTAAGAGAATTTAAAGAAATAAAAGTAGCAGCATTGGAAAGCACCCAAGCAGTAATTGTATTGGGTTGGAAAGAAGCAGCAAAATGGATGATACAGAATTGGTATCGGTACATGGTGGACCACATTTGCTTTGAAATTATGGAGGTAAAGATAAATATGTATAATGAAAATAAATTGAAAAAACTGATGGAGCGATGGGAAATGGTGAGAGGTTATATGACAAGTAGAATTTGTGATTTAGCCATTAAGAATAAATTAGAATCACTCTTTGATATATAAATAGAACACAGATTCCAGTTTAGAAGAATATTAAAGATGTTAGTACAGACACTCCAATTGGTGGTGGGGTATACAGTGGTACCTCAAGATACGAACCCCTCGTCTTACGAACAACTCGTGATACGAACCGGGGGGTTCAGAAAAATTTTGCCTCTTCTTACAAACTTTTTTCGAGTTACGAACCGGCATTCGGAGACTGCTGGGAAGCCGCGCGGCTGTTTTAAAAGGTAACAGCCGGGCGGCGGGGCTTCCCAGAAGCCTCCCGAACGCCGGTTCGTAACTCGAACAAAGTTCGTAAGAAGAGTCAAAATTTTGCTGAACCCCGGGTTCGGTTCGGGAGGTTGCTGGGAAGCCCCCCCAGGCTGGCTGCAACCTTTTAAAACCCCCACGCCGCTTCGCAGCTGTCTCCCGAAGCCGAATGCGGAAGTTCGGCTTTAGCGTTCGGCTTCAGGAGACAGCTGAGAAGCGGCGCGGGTGTTTTAAAAGGTCGCAGCCGGCCTGGGGGGCTTGACAGCACCCCCCCCCCGAACCCGGGTTCGAGGTTCTGGGGGTGCTGGCAAGCCCCCCAGGCTGGCTGCAACCTTTTAAAACACCCGCGCCGCTTCGCAGCTGTCTCCCGAAGCCGAACGCGGAAGTTCGGCTTTAGCGTTTGGCTTCAGGAGACAGCTGGGAAGCGGCGCGGGTGTTTTAAAAGGTCGCAGCCGGCCTGGGGGGCTTGCCAGCACCCCCCCGAACCCCGAACTTTTGCCAAACATCCGGGTTCGGGGTTCGGGGAGCTGCTGGGAAGCCCCCCAGGCCGGCTGCGACCTTTTAAAACACCCGCGCCACTTCGCAGCTGTCTCCCGAAGCCGAACGCGGAAGTTCGGCATTAGCGTTCGGCTTCAGGAGACAGCTGGGAAGCGGTGCGGGTGTTTTAAAAGGTCGCAGCCGGCCTGGGGGGCTTGCCAGCACTCCCCCGAACCCGGGTTCGGGGGGGTGATGGTAAGCCCCCCAGGCCGGCTGTCACCTTTTAAAACAGCCGCGCGGCTTTCCAGCAGTCTCCGAAAGCCGTTTTTTTGCGGGGGGTTTTTTGGTTGCACGGATTAATTGACTTTACATTGTTTCCTATGGGAAACAATGTTTCGTCTTGCAAACCTTTCGTCTTACGAACCTCCTCCTTGCACAAATTAAGTTCGTATCATGAGGTATTACTGTATATGTATATCGTCAGGTGATGGGTGCACCTTCACAGGACACTGTTTTTATGTTGTATGTATGTAGTTTGTATGTTTTAACATTTAAAATTAATAAAAAAAATTATAAAAAAATTACTTTAATTGCAATCATACACAAGCACGCAATAAATACAAACTAACGTTTTTATTTATTATGTTCCAAACTCGATTGCAGAAAATATGACTTCAGCAATACATTGGACAATGCCTGCAATGCTGTACTTGACTCCATTGTTACTTCATCAAACTCCCATAGCTTAAATCATGGCCCTACCGGAACGGCCCCGCTCCCCCTGTGCGCGCGTGAGCAATTTTTCGCTTCTGCAGATGCAGAAAATGGGAAAAAAAGTAAGTGCCTGCTCGCTGCTGCCCACCGCCATTTGCCCTCCCATCGCCCGCTTGCCACCATTTGCCCCACATGGCAACTCCCCCACTGCCCGCTCTACCGACATGCGGCCCCCTCACCACCTTACAGCAGTCGCGGAAGCAAAAAAACCTGTAATTTTTACCGGATTTGCTCCAGTTGCTCGTGCACATACGTGCATATCCAGCTGCAACTGGAGCAGGCCTACACGCTCCGCTTTCCACAGCGGAACGATGGTTCCGGGCATTCCAGCTGCTGCCCATGCCTGGCTTCAACCCTAAACTGTCTACCATGCACCTCACCCCATTTCTAAGAGGTCTGTAAGGGGTGTACATAAGAGTACCAGTGTGCTTACCATCCCTGTCCTATTGTTCCCATTTATTTGTACCCTGTATTTACAGTTTTTATATTCATGTTTATACATATACCTGTTATCTTATGTTTGACAAACCAAATAAATAAATAAAATAAAGTTATCTCTCCAGGTGGAGGTGAATGGGCTGTTGAATTCTATAGTCACATTCTCAGTAGACAGGGATAAGAGGGAGTGCTACAGAATCTATTTCATTTTTTAACCTTTACTTTTTTTTGTTTACTTCCCAAGAACAAAAATTAGGGCTTGACTATGCAGATTTAAAATTTCCAGCCTTTTGTCTTTTCTGGTCTGTCACTACAGCCATAACTTAAAATAATTATGCATATATTTCTGAATACTCACGGGTGATAACCATACTCTTAGGAAACACTTGATTCTTAGATCATCAAGGTTAGCTTTATCTATTCTCTGCTTATGTACTAATCCAGTCAAGAATGGATTTAAATACTAATTGCCACTCAGACAATTAATATTTAAAATAAAGTATATAAAATCAAGCATTTATAAATAACATTTACATACTCTGAACTTCCCTAAGGTGAGAAAGACATTTAAATCTAGACATAACATCATTTCATCTACATTATTGCAAGACAGGTAGCTAACATTCCATTATCATCTCTGCTCATGAGTTGCTAATAAGGCAGAAACAATAAAAAATTGTAGAGGTACTTGGAGATGTTTTTTTTAGAAGATTTGAAAATGTATATCAGTCATTCAGTAAATAAACTTTGTATTGCTGCAATGGAATAAAATGCTAGTATGGGAATATCTTTCTGGAATGTTCCTTTAATTTCATAGTATCTTTTAAAGATTATAGCTTTAATGTTAAAAATATACTATGTTCTTAACAATACAGTATCTGTCATCTTTAAGATACAATTGGTATGCAGAGAGGACGTGGATTAGGATGGGTTCCAAACATTTTTACTGTCACTCTCTGGGCGTGGCTTATTTTGTGGGTATGGCTTGAGGGTCATGTGAGTGGGTGGGAGGGTTGCTGGGTGATCATGTTACTGGGTGGTCATATGACCAGAGGGATGTGGCCAACTTAACATCACAGCGTTAAAGTGCCTGGTCTTTCCTTGCCTCAAAGGCCTCAATGAGATACAATTTCCATGTCCATTTACTACTACTGAACATCCAAAATATATTATTTAATCCTATGTTCTTTCTTCCTTGTCTCTCTCTTTCTCCCTCCCTCCCTTCCTTTTTCTTTCTTTTTCTTTCTTTCTTTCTCTCTTCCTTCCTCTTTTTTCTTTCCTATTCCTTTTCTTTCTTTCTTTCTTTCTTTTTTCTGTCCTTCCTTCCTTCATTTCCTCTCTCTCTTAATACCCTATATGAGTCCTAGACTCCACCATCACCCACCACAAATGGATGGCTTTAGAATTTAAAACACTTTTTAAAAAATACAATAACCTGGTTAATATCTTCATTTTGACAAATTTAAACATTTATGACCTTCAAGTTAAACCTATACTTTTATATCTTTTCTTCTATTCTTTTCTTTATTTATATTACTACATATCTATTCTCTTCAATGTGTATTATGTATTGGACTAACTAACTAACTAACTAACTAACTAACTAACTAACTAACTAAATTAAAAAAAAATGTCCTGTTATATTGCCAGTGCACCTAAAGATGAAATATTTTATGCTAGTTTCTTTAATCTGAAGTTATAAATTATATTAATCCCATCATTAGAAATAATGAGAAGTATGTTTTAATTAATAATTTGATTAATGGAAATTGGTTTTCTAGAAAAAACATCTGGTAGTTCTAAGGAAGATTCCTGAGGTTTAGATCCTTATTAAGTCTGAAGATTTGTAGAAAAGGAATGCTAAAAACATAATTTATTATCATTATGGAACTACAAGTTTAGGCTTTATTTTCTGCTAAAAGTAATTAATGGGTTTTTCATGAATAATAAGGAAATAGTTGCATGTATCCAACATATTTCTGTTTCCAGTCATGTTAGAAGGAGGAGGAAAGCCAAGTTGCTTGGTGACCAACTATGGCGTTTTACCATTAAAAAAAAACCAAAAACCCACCAGCAGAGTCAATTTAAATAGTTTGTAAGGCAGCCTGGCAGTGAATGTGCTCCACATAACTGCTGAAGGCTTGGAGACAAGAGGAGCCGAAATAACTCCCCAGGAGCTCAAACGCTGAATGCTAAAGGTTTACCCCAAAGGGCTGTGGAAGATGGCACCCAAATGCATAGGTAAATAAGTGGTCGACTAGCCGAGACAGAGAGCCATGAGCCTCCCCCAGTAATAACTTTCATGCTCAGAGACTGTAATGCTTTTTTTGATCATGCAAGTTATTTGAGAGACATACAAGCACATTGAGATTGGTTTAGATGATGAGACAAATGGCAGATGCGAGGGTGACCAGGGGGGACTGGGTGAAGGCTATAGACGCTGTTGCTTCTCTTTTGACCATTTGAGGCAAAATATCAGATGCCAGGGACCAGACACCGTTGGGAGAGAAACAGCAAAGTGAGGAATTTCTAACTACCGAGGGGTTAGGGGTATGAAGGGTATGCTGGCTTTTGATCTGGAGAGAATAATGTGCATTGTTGGGAGGAATAAACTGCAGGAATCCCTGGATGAGGAGTGACCTGCATCTTGGGGAATCTATCTTGAGGATGTTTATTTATTTATTTATTTTTATTTATTTATTAGATTTGTATGCTGCCCCTCTCCGTAGACTCCGTAGACAAGGTACCAAGGACCTTGGACTCATATGGATACAGATTGTAAAACCTGGCACCCCCACCATCACCTCCCCTTCCCTTTATGGACCGATTCTTCTGGCTTACTCTTTTAAGATCGAAATGGACTTTACTGTTGTTATTTATATATATTTTATATATTACTGTAGATTGGAGAGAAAGGTCTTTGTTTTTCCCAGAGGAAACATAATGGTCCCTGCTTGAGAAAGCCAAGCAATTCTAGCAGATATCTAGTAGAGACCAGCCAGAATAGCACTGAAAATAAACACTTATTAAATAAAAGTTATACTGCTGAAGACTAAACCCAGACAGGCAAAATGGCAGCGCCGGACTTACCCGGCGGCAGGCTTTGCTGGAGGGACCGGGAGACACGGTCCCTCATGGCGGCCGCCATTTTGGATCCCGGGCGAAATCTCGCGATGCGAGACTTCGCTCGGGAGGTCAGGCCTGATTGGCCAGGCTTCTGATTGGTCCGGGCGGGGCCTGCTTGCCCTATATAAGGGCGAGCAGGCCCGGGGCTCTCCCTTTTCGCCCGGACTGCAGAGGCCACGAGCAGACACCCGCCCGCCCTCCCTATTTTTCAGTGTGCTTAGGGGTCGCCCTTAGGGGGCCGAATGGGAATTTTTGGCAGTTCTGCCTCTTAGCCGAGCTGTTTTTTCGCCCATTCCACACTGAGGAGATGGATGTGCGGTTAGGGGGTGTTTGCATTTATTAGGTTAATTGGCTTACCTTTGGTCATTTGGGTAGGCAGGTTAGGGGCAGAAAACTGGGGTGGTTTAGCAACCGCGCGTTCTCCCTTGGGCATCTTTGGGGATGATTGACAGGTTCTCCGCAAGCTCATGGAGGGAGTTTCTGCCTGAGCAGCTGGGGGGAACCTGTCTTTGGGTCCTGCACCTTTAATTCCCGGATTCGGGTTAGCCGGTGGGACCCCCCCTCATGCACAGCATGGCAGGGTCGCAGGTGATGGTCTGGCCCCTCACCTGGACTTGCATCGAGATACGCCCATGAGTTGCCCAGGAATGTTTTTGGCATAACGTCATTTCCGCCCCGGAAGTATTTGTTTGACCCTGCAGGTCCATTTCCGGGTCATAGTTGATTATGCTAATTTATGCAAAGTATTGAATAAATTATGCAAATTTATGTTAATAAAAATGACCCAGTTTAAATCCAGCTCTTGTGTCTGTGTCGTTACTCCGTCTCTCCAGCAAACAAAAACAAAAAATTTTGCACTGCTGTGCTTACTTACTTTACATATTTTTTTGTTATCATACGGAACTTGCCTAAGCTATCTACATTCACCATCTCTTCTCTGGAGTGGTAAAAGAGTCCTTCAGGAAAGACAATCTTTGAGCTGATTTATTAAACCAATGACACTTTCTAAGTCCCTTATACACTGTGAATAATAGATTTTGACGTCAGAATCCTGCTGACAAAAACTGTTTTGAAAATTTACATGATATTACAAATAAGATTAATGTTTGAGGTCATACATGTGATATTTCAAGACATGTGAAATCTCAATATTTATAAGCCCCTACAAATTCCTCATTGATGCATCTTCCTTGTCCCATTTCTAATATTAACATAGGAATGAAAAAAATACATATGCACTCAAACACAGGGTTGGCATTTCAATAGAAAAAAGTACTATTTCTTACCTTTGCAAACAGGTAGCTTAGACCATTTCAAATTTTCACATCTTACTGTATTTGGCTGACTAATTTCAAAACCTGAAAGGCAGTTATACTCTACAGTTTCATTAGGAAAAAACCTTGTGCGGTTTCCAATTTCTATTATACCATTGACAATTTCAGGAGGAGATTTACATCGTAAATCTAGAAAGAGAAACCATAAGAAGCTTTTTAATGAAAGAAATAAAATATCATAAAGACATTTCTATTGTATCTGTATAGGAAATCTCTTTTAATGAAACATAATTCAAAAAACAAATCTCTATGCTAAAAACAGCTGCTAGTGTAGAACTAGTTCTGAAAGACTCAAATTGCTGCCAACCCTTCCATCGTAAGCGGCTGCCTCTTGGTCATGTGATGCATAATGGAGTGTATAGAGCAGTGATAGCGAACCTTTTTTTCCTTGGGTGCCGAAAGAGCGTGGGCGTGCACTATCACACATGCACGAGTGCCCACACCCATAATTCAATGCTTGGGGAGGGCGAAACAGCTTCTCTTGCCCCCTGGAGGACCTCTGGAGGTCAGAAACAACCTGTTTCCCAACTTCTGGTGGGCCCAATAGGCTCCAAAGACTTGATTGAGTCTTCGGAGAGGGGCGGCATATAAGTCTAATAAATTATTATTATTATTATTATTATTATTATTATTATTATTATTATTATTATTATTATTCCCTGGAGCCAGGGGAGAGTAAAATCTCCCTCCCCATCCCCCCAGAGGCTCTAAGGAAGCCAAAAACGCCCTCCCAGAGCCTCTATGTTGGGCAAAAATCATCTGGCTGGCACACACATGCACGTTGGAACTGAGCTAGGGCAACAACTCACGTGCCAGCAGATATGGCTCTGTGTGCCACCTGTGGCATTCGTATCATAGGTTTGCCATCACTGGTATAGAGCATATACATCCCCTATGCTCGCCACCATATACAGACACAGGTCAAACCAGAAATAGTTTTAGCATCCATGTACCAACCCTGATCTAACTCTCAGAGAGAGAAGAAGGCAGCATCTACAATGTGCAAAGAACCTGATTTGTCGCTTGGAACAAAGCACACACATATACAGAGGCCACTGTGGATAAATGGCTGTGAAGAATTCCATAAGCCATGCTCTGAATGTTCTCCCAAAATTTTGCTTCTTACACTTTATCTGTAATGTCCAGTTTCTTTAAAATAAAGACAAAACTGAGCATACAAACCAAGACAGCGTGGGGGTGTTTGCCATTTTCCATCTTCACACTTTATTTTTTGTGGGCCACGAAGAAGGAAATGTTCTTGACACTTAAGGCTAATTTCTTCTCCACTCTTGTAGATTCTCATCTCTGTTATATTGATGGCATTGGGAAGTTGAGGTGGTGGAGGACAGTTTCCTTTAACAAAACATCTTATAATTAAAATTTGATTAGAATTAGAGCTGAAAATTATCTCATTTCTATTTCACCCAAAGAAGATAAATCCTAAATATTTTCTTAGGAGGATTTATGTCAAATCTCTTGTTTAATCTCTACTGTGATTGAGATGCCATAATGACAAAGAGATTTAAATTCTAATTATATTTGCATGATAAATTATCAGGGCTTCTTTAAGTCAGGATTTCAGTTGAGTTATACAATGAAATTTGCTGCATCCAGTTGATAAATGGCTACGTAGGAGAGCCGACAAATAGTCTTTGTGGTGCTCTTCAGTAGTTTGGTAGTTTTCCATACATTTGCCTATGATATTTTTCTCTCTTTGGCAACTGAGGATGGAGATATTTGTGATCTCATTTTTCTTGAATGTTGATGTCCCCATGTGAGGCTAGGGATGTAGTTTTGGGTACCACAGCCCTCATAGTCTGCTGACCCATAGGCTTCTATCCTTACCCCTACCAGTCAGTATTTGCATTATGTTTCAAAAGATATTTGTTTGTTTGGCAATGTTTTACAGATAAACATTTACGGTAAGAATTAAACAGCATGCAAAAATTAATCGCTTTCAAAGTTAAATAGCAAGCAGATCAGCACCTTAACAATACATCTAAAATACAGGGCATGCAATTAATCCATAAATATTTTGTGAAAGAAATCAATTTGAAACATTTTTCTAAAGAAAAACGCTATTCTAGAAAGCTGGTGCTACTACTGAGAAATTGTGGTTTTATATTTTATATCTCATTCCTCTCCCCTTGTTTCATGGAAGTTGAGCACCTTGTCCTTGGCTGACTGTGATTTCCAAAATATATAGATCAACACCTGGAATTGATACTGATAATCTTGTGGAAACCAATGAATTTCATCAGAAAATGATATCGATAGAGAAGCCACATAGACTTTCCTTTTCACCAATCCTACAGAATGCCAGGATTGACCCAACTGGGGAATGAAAAAAACAAGAAGTATAGCTTCCATCTTTTCTATTTTTATTGTCTTTTCTTTTCTGTTATCTGCTCTAACATTTGGGGTGTGCATAAGTGCACCAGTGTGCCTTCCGTCCCCTGTCCAATTGTCTCTCCTTATCTCATTTATCTTTTCTTCCTTTCAAATTTGTTCACCTATACTTTTATATCTTTTATTCTATTCGTTTCTTTAGTTATATTACTACATATCTATTCTCTTCAATGTGTATTATGTATTGAACTAATTAGCTAGCTAACTAACTAAGTAACTAACTAACTAAATAAATAAATAAATAAATAAATAAATAAATAAATAAATAAATAAACATCAATCTGTTTTTTCACAAACAAATATTTCAGGAGCACATTTTAAACTTTCTGTTTCTTCTGATGATTATTCTTTGCTGTCACCTAGTACTCAGAGTTCATCCTTAAACATTACACCTAGAAACACTCACAAAACAGCCATTAAGGTCAAAACCAATTCAACAGCCACAAACTAAGCTACAACAATATCTAATTACATTAAATACCAATGATATGAGTCATTGTTGCAAGATCTGTGTGCTTTAAGGCCACAATTGATGAAGCAGATGGATCCATCAAAACTTTGCAGCTGTGACGTTAATACAGTAGTTAAATTTAACTGTATTGATCTTTGACACCTATAAACATTGTTTTCAGGATTGATCATAAATTAGATTAAGGTAGACAAGCTGATATTGAACTAGACTATGAGGAAAGTCCACCAGTTAGCACAAAGACAGGTAACCAGCTGAAATTATTCATCTAATCCAGGCAAAGTTTATCTATTCATCACAATATTTGCTCTTCTATGAACTGAACAAAAATAAGATTTAATTAATGTAAATATAGTTAGGAGGTATCCTAGATTATCACAATTTTGGAAAGGAATGAAGATGAATGCCTTGTAACCTGAATGTTAAAACATTTACATTTTATTTTAATATATTTCTTATTGATTTATGAGGGGGAGTTACATTTATTGTAAAGTTATTTTGAAATTAACTAGGAGCAATATAATGATCCAATGGTCTTCTTAAGCAGCAGAAATTCTGAAATTTATTCCAGTGAAATTTTTTACCTTGCCAAGAAACTGATGTAGATGCATGCAAGTACCAAAAATCAAAGACAAATTCCATATTAGATTTGCATGCTTTTATTCTGTGTAAATTCACTTCAATTGCTTAAGACATGAGAGACTCAAAGCAAATAACGTTGTAATGTGACAAATGAAATTTTATCACTGAACTTAGATTGTCGCTTAATGGGGAAAAGTGGACAAAAGTATGCTGTCCAATGCAGACTACAACACAACTGTGTTACAACTGAGTTGACCCCTGAGGTGGAGCTGCTGCTGTGAAGGGAACAGAATAGTTGCTATGGAAGAAACCAATTCTTACCGATACGCTGTTCTGGTAGCAGCTGCCAGACTGCACAATTTGCACGCAACCACTCCGGTGCTGATCATCGGGTGGTGCTATCTTTTTTTCTGAATTTCAGGGCTTTATTGCTTCTTTTTGCATGTGAGGAAGAAAATAATGTCAAAATCGCATAAGCGTGAACGTCCCCTCATGAGATTTCAGCACTTTTTTGCTTCCTGCGCACGTGTGGAAGCAAAATTGCATGAGGGATGCATGCGCACAAGCGTGCTCAAATCAGGAGGATGCACGCAGAGCACACCAGTATGTGGATAAGTGCAACCCACCACTGGAAGAAACAAACTGATTTTAGGGTTAATGCTGTATTTGCTTTTGTCCTTGGTTTGTTGAGAAGGATGTTACATGGAAAGACAGTCCACAGGTGTGCCCACTTTTATTTTTAGAGAAGATTGATATCACCCTATTGAAGAAAGCAGAAACTTGTACGTAGCATGCAAACGATACCTTCACACAGTGGCTCAGGAAGCCATAATCCATCAACACATTTTGTTTGATGCAGATTGGAACCACAGCGGTATTTTGCAAACTGGTTGGTCTTAAACGGCTTTGTAGGTGAAACAGTTGGATGAAAGACTGCAGACCGTGGACGTGTACATGTTCGTGGATTAACTAACAATTCAAATATTGTTACATGAGTATTTGTATAATAAATCCATTATTCTTCTCTTTATTTATATAATCCATTCTTCTTCTTCTAGACTGACTTCATATTCCAAATACATTTATTGATTAATTTCTGCTTTATTCATCTGTTCTCTATTCTGAATGGCAGATCCCTTATGCAGGATTTTAGATTTGATGCAATCATCAGACAGGTAAGCCAGAAAGTTGGCCTTAATGAAGTAGGTGGCATATAGGTTGGATTGATAAACAAACAAACAAAAGGGATAACCTTATCCCTTTCCTTTCTGTTCCCATTCTGAATTTCAAAGCTGCCAGTTATAGATCTCCCCAATTGTGAAGATCATAAGAGCCCAAATCTACGGTAGAATAGTTTAATTTAAAAAATGAAAACTGCAGCTTTGACCCCTCTGTGACAGCCTTTTCTCTGTGACGGCCTCTCAAATATTGGAAGACTGCTGTCATGTCACTCCTACTCCTTCTCTTTCTAAGATTAGACTTACCCAGTTCCTGCATCCGTTCATTGTATCTTTTTAGACTCCAGCCCCCTAATCTATTCAATTCAATTTATTACAGTCATAGACAGAGACCATATGTGTGTGTATGTGTTTGTGTGTGTGTGTGTGTGTGTGTGTGTGTGTGTGTGTAAAGAGCTCGATCTTACTAGTCTCCCTTCCTTTTCATTATCAGCAAAAATGTTATACACACAAAAAATTTATAATAATAAATTATCTATGATAACATCCAGTCTGTCAATTACAGTCTGCTTAATACTAAAAAGTAAAGGAAATAAGCAGTGCAAAGGTTTGCCACATTTGTATAAAATTGCTATAGTGGTTTAAACACGTGTTTCTGATGAATCCACAGTGCTGTTGCACAGAATATAGCTCCTTGTGTTATAGTTATGGACTGCTCGTCCTTAAGCAGCCACTTGAGATAAGAACTACGACATCGAACATGCAAACAAATTATCCACATGGGCAACCAACTGCCCATACTAACGTGGGCAACCAACTGCCCATACCCCATTATCTTCCTCGGAGACCTCAACCTACCACACATTAACTGGTCCTTAAATGAATGCAACACGGAAACCATCCATTCTACTATATATATTATCGTCACCTATCTGGGACTCGACCAACTAGTAACTAACAATATCAGTCTTAATAACTGTCTGGATCTCATCTTCTGCAACAGCAAAAGTGCAATGTATGGCTTACAAATAACAGAACCATTTTCCAACAGTGACCACCGCATGATAAACTTCACTCTCAACCTAAGCCACACTACGATCCACTAAAATAATACAACACCAAAATTCAATTTAAAAAAAACGAACTACGAACTTATTGAAGCCCACCTCTCAACATTAAACTGGAAAACTCTATTCTCTGAATGCTACACCACTGATGACCTCTACAACACATTCCTACTTGAAATGAAAATTATTATCAGACTTCATGTAGGTCTAACATGTACCACAAACAAAAAAAAATAACCTCCCATCTCAATAAGAAAATTACAGACAAGAAAAAAATCTTTCTGGAGGAAAAACAAAAAAGGACAAGTTTCCAACTTCAAAAGCCGATATAAAAGCATTTGCAATCAAATAAAAGCAGAATGCCTTAACTACTACAGCAAACAATAGGAAAACCTCTTAAGCACCAAATCTAATAGAGCTTTCTACAACTTTGTCAACAATAAACTCAAAGACTCTAGACCTATCCCACCTCTCAAAGGACCCAACAACAAAGAATACCATGATGACTCATCCAAAGCCAACCTCCTCAACTCTTTCTTTGTCTTTGTCTTTGTTAACAGCAATGGCTCATCTCCCAATTTCATCAATCGCACCTCAAACTCCCTCAATGACCTAACCCAAGTAGACTTCACTGAAGACTGAGTTGAAAAAGCATTACATGACCATAAACCTTCTCTATCAGTCGGACCAGACGGTCTATGTGCTTACTTCCTAAAAGAGCTCTCTTCTGCCATAGCTGAACCACTAAGCATAATTTTTGAAAAATCCTTCAGAACCAGCATACTTCCTAAGCTATGGTCGAAAGCAATGGTCATCCCCATCTTCAAAAAAGGAGACCCCTCTCTTGTCGATAACTACAGACCAATATCATTATGCTGCATCCTATGCAAAGTCATGGAATCAATTATAAACAAATCAATTACTCTCCATCTAGAAACTAATAACTTGCTCTCTAACAAACAATTTGGATTCAGAAAAAAATTATCCTGCAACCTGCAGCTTCTCCACTGCAAAAATATATGTACAACTCATCTAGATCAAGGGAAATCTATAGATGCAATTTATATTGACTTCTGCAAAGCCTTTGATTCAGTGGTCCATGACAAACTACTCCTAAAACTCAAATCCTATGGCATCTCAGGATCCCTCCACAGCTGGATTACAGCATTCCTGTCAAACAGACAACAAGCGGTCAAAATAGGAAGCACCATATCCACCCCCACTTGCTTAAAGACCTCGGTATATTAATAACAAAAGATTTAAGTGCCAAAGCACATTGCAACAACATAGCCAAGAAGGCTTCAAGAGTTGTAAACCTAATTCTACGTAGCTTCTGCTCTGGCAATCTCACACTACTTACCAGAACTTACAAAACTTTCACCAGACCCATCCTCGAATACAGCTCATCTGTTTGGAACCCAAATCGCATCTCAGACATTAACACCCTTGAAAATGTCCAAAGATATTTCACCAGACGAGCCCTTTACTCCTCCACTTGAAACAGAATACCCTACGAGACTAGACTTTCAATCCTGGGCCTACAAAGCCTAGAACTAAGATGCCTTAAACAAGATCTAAGTATTGCCCAAAAGATCATATGCTGCAATGTCCTGCCTGTCGACGACTACTTCAGCTTCAACCACAACAACACAAGAGCACACAACAGATTTAAACTTAATATTAACCGCTCCAAACTTGACTAAAAAATATGACTTCAGTAATCAAGTTGTTCAAGCCTGGAACCCATTACCTGACTCCATAGTGTCATCCCCAAACCCCCAACAATTTACCCTTGGATTATCCACGGTTGACCTATCCAGATTCCTAAGAGGTCAGTAAGGGACGAGTACAAGTGCACTAGAGTGCCTTCTGTCCCCTGTCCTACTGCTCTCCTATATCTCCTATACCTTTCTTCTATTCTTATATCTCTTCTTCTATTTTTTCATTGATATGTTCTATTCCTATAACTTCTCTTCTATTCTATCTTAGATATATTTTACTATGAGTACATCCTGTATAACCTTCATCGTGTATTTTACTATGTGCTTACCCACTAAAACTCTCATTGTGTATTGGACAAAATCAATCAATCAATAAAGTGTCAGAACAGCCAAGATACCTAGCAGCTATTGGAAAGATGGTTTTTTTTTCATAACTCTGTGTAAAAGGAACATTGAAGGAGTGTGTGATCAAAGATCTCCACCTCTCCTGAGCCACATGAACTTTTTTTGCTGCTCTTCTCTATATCCTCTTTAGAGTTTCAACATCTTTTTCTATTATGATAAAAAAAAACCCTGAATGCAGTATTCCAAGTATGTCTTACCAAAGTAGTATAAAGCTGTACTAATATTTCATGTGACCTTGATAATATTGCTCTATTGATATAACCTAGGACTCCATTGGCTTTCTTAGCAGCTGCTGCACACCGCTGGCTCATATTTAAGTGATTGTCCATTGAGACTCCTAGATCCCTCTAAAAATTAATGTTGTTGAATTACATGCCACATATTTTATACCTAGCCATTTGATTGTTCTTGTCCAAAGATAAAACTTTACTTTTCTCACCACTGAATTTGCATTGCACTGAATTTGCATTTTAGAATCTGCCAGTTTTTCACTACAAAGATGAGGTACCAGTAAACTTGAACCAGTAATTATAACCTGGATCATTTGGTTTTACCATGTACTAAAAGAGCCACCTAATGCTTTTATCATTGGAGGCCATTTCTATGAATCAATATAATCCCATCAGGATTACGTTTGAATTGAATCATTTTCAAAAGCATTAAAATCTTTCTTTTTCATAGATCCTGTGAAAATCCCATTTAAACAGAGATCAAACAGAAAAAACCCCCACACTGGCAGTTCCCATTGTTATCCTGCTGAATCACACTTCTGAGCAATCATGTCAATAATTAATGCCGTTCCAAGATAAGTTTAAAATTCATTTCTATAGGTTCAATCATAACACTCTAGATTACCAAGACATGATGGTACTTCCCACTGTCCATGAAGACACTTAGCTGGGTTGGTCCCAATAATGACATGTTGTCCATTGCATTTGTATTTCACAGTGTCACCATGCCTGTATATGAATGACTCAACCTCGTCTACAAATCCATTTCTAATTGTTGGAGGTGATCCGCATGTTTTTGTTTCCTCTGTTGAAAGCAGCAGAAAAATGAATTACTACATAAAGGTATTAATAATTTAGCTTATTCTAACAATTTGCCCTTGTTATAAGTTATATACCCACTATAACTCCATTATCAAACAATCAATCAATATAAAAATTACAGACAGTTTTTATTTTTTCAGTTTTGTTAGAGGTTTTTAATATCTGTAACAGAAAGTTCTGACCAAATGAAGGAGGAAAATATATGTGAACATCCATATTCCAGCTAACACTCAATTCGTACTGATGTCAACTTGCAAAGCTTTCCAGACCAGTTTTCAAGTTGCCCTAAGTAGTAATATGGGGAGAACTGACAGAGCTGCCTCAAGCAAGAATACATTCCAAACATGCCTTTCTACAGATTGTATCCCAGGCTACCAGAGCCAGCAGGTGGAGTGTGGGTTTTACAGTCAGCCAGTGTGTTCCATTGGAGAATGTGATTTATGACACATGTAGGTGGGAGTGGGGAAACAGGGTCATGAAGACCCATAAATTACATGGGGTCAAAGCTGACTTCACTGGAGTAATTGCTGCAATATTACTCCTAATAAATGACTGGATTTCTTTTGAAACTTTGCTCAAGACTCATGAATTAATTAGGGCATCTTTCAGAAACTTCACAGAGAGTCAGTTCTGACCACATGTAATACATGGACCCCCGTGATCCTGTCTCCCCCCAAGGTGTGTCATAAATTACATTTTCCAATGGAACATGTTAACTGGTTGTAAAACCCACACCCTTCCTGCTGGTTCCGGTACAACTGTATTACCATAACTTAAATATTTGTATTGCTAATTATTTGAATCATATGCTGCAATTTCTTGTCTAGTTATCATTTAATTTTTAATATTGAAGTCTTAAACCTGTTATGGTACTTCTAATATGATTTCGTGAATCATCTAGCTACATTAAGCCCACATTTCCAATACATTTTTGGAAATATCACAAATTTTGTGAATATCATGCTACCTCTAACCATGTCTGATTTTACCATTTGTTCTCATGGAGCCATGGAAATGTTACAAAGAGAAGGACAACTCTCAATTTCTACTTCCTGTTGTGAGGAAAAAAGACTCGAGTGTTAGAATTAATTACAGGAATATATTCATGACTCATGAGATTATTAGAATAAATCAGAATATAATTTAATTCCTCTATAATTTTGTTACTTAAACACTGGAAAGTAACCCCTTCCATTCTCTTCTAATGAATTGGAATCTGTTTTAAAGGAAGATTCCAGTTTACACACCATGGAACACTCGCCCCACCACTCCCCCTCCCAGATAAGTACAAAAAACTACCATGTTACATTTACAAGTCTGTCTGCTCATATTTCTTCTTGTGAACACATCTTTCAGACAGCTGCTTTTTACCTATGCATGTTGTAAAGGGTGTCCATTCACCATCCACACACTCTAGGATTTTTGATCCATATAGTGCAAATGAGATATCACACTGAACTTCCGATAGATCACCATGCTCAAAAACTGCTTCATGTTCAGCAGTAATTATGCCATGTGGAATGATGGGTAATGCCAGGCACTGTTTAACATTTTCTAGAAAAAAAGAGAATATCATTTTTATTTTTTATTTCTGCCGCACGAATCCCAGCGACCAGTTAGGTCCCACAGAGTTGGCCTTCTCCGGGTCTTATCAACTAAACAATGTTGTCTGGCGGAACCCAGAGGAAGAGCCTTCTCTGTGGCGGCCCCGACCCTCTGGAACCAGCTTCCCCCAGAGATCAGAATTGCCCCCCCCTCCTCTTAAACTTCCCTCCTCTTAAACTTCTTAAAACCCATCTCTGTCATCAGGCATGGGGGAATTGAAATATTCCTTCCCCCCCAGGCCTATACAATTTATGCATCGCATGTTTGTGTGTATGTTTGGTTTTTTAAAATAAGGGTTTTTAAACTATTTGAAATATTAGATTTGTTATATGCTGTTTTGATTATTGTTGTTAGCCGCCCCAAGTCTACAGAGAGGGGCAGCATACAAATCTAATAAATAAATAAATAAATATATAAATTTTGAGTGTCTACTCAGGTCCCACAGGGATATGCTTCATTACTATAGTTATACTATAGCAACTATTACAACAACCAGTAGAAGAACAGCAGTAGGTAATGTTTGTTTAAAATGTCAGTATAGGTCTGGTGTCCAAGAGTATACATTATAAATAGCCTTAAAACATAAATAAATAGATTTTTGTTTCCACTATTTTTATATCTTACTCATTTCCTCCCTTACTCTCAAAAAGATGCAAAAAGTGGTGGATTAAGTTTGCAAATCTTACAAAGACATATGAAGTTGTAGTGATAGCTAGAAATACTCTTCAGCAAGTCTACATATGAGTTTTCAATAATTGTCTTCTTCAAAGCATGTGAAAAGTTAGAAGAGGATCAACTCTCATGCCTTGGTACTAAACAACGGGGGGGGGGGGATGATGATGAATGAATAAACATGGGAATAAACAATGAATGAAAATATTAGAAAGTTGAGGAAAGTTATATTTAGAACCAAATGCTCCATTTTAAGAAACGTCATGCTGAACATGGTCAAACATTTATCTTAAATGCCTAGAAGAAATCTCAAGAGGGCCAGTTGCCTAAATATCACTTGAAAGACAACATTCTCCTTCAGATTAAATACTGAAGAAAACTCAAAAATAAGTACCCGTTGCTTTTACTGTTGAGTCATCCATGGCTGGAAAAAAAAAGGAACCATTCATAGTGTCAATTACAATAACCTTCTGGACTAGTTTAGGAGCTAGGAAGTGGAGCACTTATTGAGCATTTCTTCTTATTTCAGAGCTGTTTCCACTCAATGTAGGATGGAGCAGTCAGTGTAATCTGAACCTATTGCTTTGTGGTGTGACTAAAGGCTGCCAATCCCTTTCTAAACATCTGTATGAAGCTGTTCAGGGAGGTCATTCACCAATTTCTGTGCAGTATTATCCTATTTCAATTATATCTAATTGTACATTTCCCTCCCTAATTGTTCAAGTGAAACTGTCACAATCCTGCCACAGTATGGAGATGGCTGTGAGAGTCTGAATGTGGAAAAATAAAACAAAATCAAGTGGCTATGATTATTGGTCTTATCAGTCTTAAATCTGGAAATATATCAACCTTGACTCTGAGTGGAATTGCACCTCTTTGCTTGGGTTCAGTTCATACTCCTTGCACACATGGCTCCTGTTTCAAAAGCAAGTGGCAACTGTGGCTGGGGAGCTTTGTAAAACTTTATCTTGCATACCAATTGTGTTTGATCCTGACTCACACTAAGAAATAGACATAGAAGGCTAAACTGCATTTTATTAATTTTGCATATAGCAAACTTGCAGATTTAAATGTCTTTCCCCCTCCTCCTCCTTTTATATGTCGTGTAAATTAAACTGTTTTTTGTACATCTAGCCCCTCATTTAGGATTTTGCAATTTTTATTTCCTCACTGATTTAGTAGCAGCTCTTCTCTCTATCAAGGTCAATCTCTTTAATTTTTATAGGGGAACTTCTTACAGCAATTAATGTCTGAGTCACCTCCTGATTGAATTATTGCAATGTATTGCACATCGGACTATGAAAATTCTGGAAAGTTCACATGGTCCTGAATGCAATGATGAGGGTAATTATGTATGTCTCTGTTGTGGCTCCCAATAGACTTCAAGGTGCAATTGAAGGTGCTGGTTACCATCTATAAAGCCCAACATGGCATAGGATTGGCTACTTGCAGAGCCAAATCCTCCCAAGTGTACATATTGATCTGATTTCCTCAATGAAAAATGTCCTCTTATGGCACCCAGGTTATGTGCTTTTCTGATGGATGCATCAGCCTTTTTCAAACATTTCCCCTCAAAAATTGGTTACCACTTTAAACACCTTTAGAAAAGGTGTTATATATGTATTATGTTTAAAATGTTTTATAAATAAAAAAAGAATTGGTCCTCACCTTAAACACCTTTAGAAAAACAGCTAAGATCTTTCCTTGGGCCTTTGGGTCAGAAGAACCAGATTTCTCAAATGATGAGTTTCTTACCATCATTTTATTTTCTTAGAAGATGTTAATGGAATGTTTTTATTATTATTGATTGGGTTTTTTTCTTTTTGTATGCTTCTTCTTGAGCAGGGGGTTATACTAGAAGACCTTCACATTTCTTTCCAACTTCTGTTATTTTTTTATATATATTTCGTTATCATATTCTTAACATTTTTTTCTTTTCTATATCTGTTTCTTTTTTCATTATTTTCTGTACTTTCTGTTTTTCTTTTTTTTCCAGTTTATATCTTTACTGCTGTAATCTGTTAAAAAGTTCTATTAAAATGTATGTTGTTTAATGATTACAATAAAGAAGTGGACTTCAAATACAGCTGTTACTTGTCAATACAGGAGAATTGCCCATTTCTTTCCTTTTACAATATACATTTCTGGTTTTGTGTAGGTGTTCAATTCAATATTTTATTTATTTATTTATTTATTTATTTATTAATTCATTCATTCATTCATTCATTTATTTATTGGATTTATATGCCGCCTCTCTCCCAAGACTATTACAATATATTTGTAATTCTGCTAGCTGACTTCTTTTTATGCTTGGCTATGTTAAAAGTACATTCAAAAGTCATTTTAATATAATAAAAAAGAAATATTCCCATTGCCTCTAAAAAATAAAAAACCTACAGAACAATTAATATTACTATTCATATAAACATTATATGAATTTAAGAATACACTTCTGTTGTATGTTATATATGTATAAATGAAGATGTGAAAGAGACCTATTCAATATATCCTGCTAAGAGAAATCTGTTTACTACTCATTGGTTAGCATTCCTCACACAATCTAGAAAACAGAATATATATATATATTTAAGAAACATATGCCCTAATTCCCTTCCTCTCACCTAAAATACAGTAATAATTCTTAAATTGCCCATTTTTACCTTTACATATTGGAAGCTGTGGAAACCATCCAAAATAATAACATTGTGCAGATTCAGAGCCAACTCTTGTAAATCCTTTGTTGCATTTAAAATGTACCACCATTTTATTGTGAAATGTGTCCTCTTTTTGTTCAATTGTGCCATTTTCCAAAATTGGAGTTTCACATACTATAGCTATACAAATGTTGAATAAAATAAAATAAAGTTATTTCAGAATGAAACTGCTTGCCAGACAGTTTAAGACACTGATGTTTATATATAAAATAAACATGATTTTATATTCTTTAAATGCAATATGAGTTGCACTATATATTCCTCAGTTTTCCAGTATTATACTGGAATGAAGTAGTGGTGGTGATTGTCATCCAGGAATCCCTTATGGCTTCTGAAGGCACTACTCTACAGATCACCAGATGTGAGACCCTGTTCATTATATTGCACTCTAGCGATTAATGGGGATTGTTCCTGCTTGTACAATAACTTCCCTACTTGAGCTCCTTCATTCCATTTCTAGGATGAAAGTGTGATTCTCCAGACTTCAGAAGACTTCAATTTGCCTTTTCTGGGTGTGGAATAAAATGACTCAGGAGTTCATGCCTATCTTGATAGTCATGGGCTTATCTCAGATCTTCCAGACCAAGGGACACCAACTAATGATTCTTGGACCACTGGTGGTCCGTCAGAAAATTTTGGTGACCCCCAAAAATTATTTGCATTTTTTAATTGCACTAAATCAGGGGTCCTCAAGCTATGGCCTCTGGGATAGATATGTGCAATGAATGCTTGTGTTGCTGCAGAGAGTCTCCCCCTTTTTTTCCAGATTGGAGAGGAACAGAAATTCTGACTTGGGGTCTGCTTCAGCCTCCTGGTGCAGGGCTTTGGATGAAGGCTGGAGGGAAGTGCTACTGGTGGGACTGTATCATGACCTGAAACTGGCTGATCATCTCAGCCCATTGAACCTCCAGGCACCAGTTTCTGGCCTTGCACATCTGCAGGTCTTCCTTCTGCTTGGAAAGCCTATGCTTGTAGTCTTCAGTGAGGTGCTTCTGCTCAGCCTCCTTCTCAGCCAGATCCAATTTGAACTGAGCCAGCTGTTTCGGCAAATTTTTCTTCTGGTGGCGGCTTAGCTCCAACAACTGTTTTCTGTTGGATGGGCAGGTGAAGAGTGGCTGGGAGGGGAGGGGGGAATAGTGGTTGGTGAGGTGCCTCTTGATGTGAGTGACATTAAGTTGGCCACGCCCACCCAGGTGGTCGTTAGGCAGATCATATTCATGGTCAGCAGGATTTAAAATTATGAATTTAGTTGTCCTGGCGGTCTGAATTGTTGGTGATTCCTGATCCAGAGCCCAACATGGAATAATGATCAAGCTCCAGATCTAGTTTCCTTTGGAGAACTGGCTGTGTGATCTGGAATTAGGAGAGCTTCCAGTGTCTTAAATTACACACTGATTATTACGGGATTATCTAGTGTCTCTATGGGTCCATTAGATTGGTCTGTCTTAGATGATGGATTCATAGGTTTCAGGGGAGCTGGGTAGTTGTTCCTGCTCATCTGTTTTATGGTCCATCCAAAGACTTAGTCACTGGTTGAAATAAGAGAGGGCTGAGGTAGGTAGCAACCATGCAATATCTCATCTTGGGAATCTTGCCATTTCCAATGGCTTATGAAAAAGCTGAGGGAGGTGAAAGGAACAAAAGAAGTGTCTAGAGTATTCCTGGCACTCAAAAAAAGATAAACTTGACTAAATATTGGTTACAGCTCTATTAAAGTCTATCATGTGACAGTAAGGATGATGAATCCTTCTGTACCCCTACTGCATGCACTAATAGTTGCTCCATGGTCCTGTTTAGAGTGGCACAAGACCTTTTCAATAAATGGGGTTTGAAAATTGTTTTGTAGAAACATAGAGAAATTTGTTCGTAATCTGTTAGGAAAAAATATGCTCATATAAGTTCATAGTTAAATGCCAGCTTTGTTGCAGGTGCAGACCACTTGTCTGGGAAGGAATCCAATTTGGGAGCAGTTTGAACTGTTGGACCTGACAAAGTGGACTAGGTACTTACGTATGGGAGTTCAGCCATCTCCTCTATAGATCCATGTCCCTTCTGGCTCATTAAAGAATAATAATAATAATAATAATAATAATAATAATAATAATAATAATTTATTAGATTTGTATGCCGCCCCTCTCCGAAGACTCATACAAGAAGCTTGTATGAGATCTTAGGCACTGCTTAATACTGGACAATTTTAGTCTAGTATTTAACCTTGGTTTGAAAATGTGGTTTATAAAGTTGTACATAGCTTTAGATGACCTTGTGTTTTGGAAATAGAGCCAGCTGCTTTCTGAATTGAAGGGAAGACTTAAAACTGGATTTCCCTGCATTTAGTCTAGTACCACTGTGCCTTGCTGGCTCTCTCAGACATAAACTATGGATGAATGATTATAATGAAATATGGTTATCCTTCTTATTGTTTATATTTTTATGTTATTTATTTAACATCTGTGAATATATGATAAATAGATTATTATTGAAAAGGTTATAGCTAATATTTAGAAATTACTGGAAGAACAGAGGGAAGAAAATTAAATAAACAATTGAATTATTCTACCTTTTTAAATTTATATTTAAAAATTCAGTTTCTGGAAAATAATTTAGGATTATAATACTTTAAAGTATACCTAAATATAAATGCAACATTATGGAAATCATCAGGAAAATATTATTGAAGTATTGATTTAGACAATTGGATTCTTAGATGCTTCATTAACTTACACACACAGCTAGGAGCAGGTTCCCACCCTTTCTCAGTGCAAGCTATGGTTTCATCAATGGTAGTTTTTGTAATTTCAAACCCCTCTTTACATTCATAGTGAAGTTCATCTCCAGGAATGAAAATGGATTTAGTTGTGGTGAAGGTAAAATCACTTTCAGATGGCTTTAAGCATGTCTCTGTGGAATCAAAGTGTGGTTATTATTAGTCTCACTGTTCTTTTCTCATGAGTCTGAGTCTTCTCACCAAAGAATGGCCTCTGAGGTACAGGAATATGCAGGAAGCAAATAATGACTTGCTATAAATAAGCTCTCACTGCTTCATGCTAATAATTTTGGCAAACAGGGTTAGTTGTTTTTAACCAGGTTAGTGGGTCACATTAGACAATTTGATCTTGCAGGCCCTTTCATGATTCTAGCACCTGAACACATATACATAGTTTTTCAGGATTGTGCTGTAGTTGTGGCTACCTACACTGTAGACAGTAACTATGTGAGTACTGTACTTTGTGTCTTTCAGCAGTTTTTGCTTTTGAATCTGAAGTGAATTTTGTGCTTGATTATATGTTGTGTAGAGAACATGACAGGTGCTCAATAGATTTTCTTGCCCTTTTGCAAGTTTAAGGATATATAACTCCCTCTGTAAATGGAAAATCCACAATATATATTTTCTGTTTGCACCTAAGGGATATTTGTGGCATCAGCTCTTGGGATGACAGGAAATAAAATGCAAATTGTATGTTTACAATAAAAGTGTTATTATATTGTTATGTCAGGCTATTCTTCATTGAATAAGGTTCTATGTCTTTGTTTCAATCTATCTTCCAATGGAATTGTATTTACTTACTGATACATTCAGGCTCTGGGCTCCATCCCTCTGTAAGGCACTGAATCTCTGCCTCAGTCTCTTCTTTTGGTGTTGTATAACCATCATCACAAGTATATTTGGCTTTAGCGCCAATCTGAAAACTCTGTTGCCACGATTGAAAATTCCCATGCAATATATTAACCTTCTTACATGTACGTTGTTGAACTTCTAATGGAAAAAAGCAGTATAAAATGTGAATCCTTCTGTTTATAAAATGCAAACTCTTTATAAAATATCTGGGAAATAAAATATTTGGGAAAAGCAGTATAAAATGTGAATCCTTCTGTTTATAAAATGCAAACTCTTTATAAAATATCTGGAGCCAGAGGAAGATTGCCTCTTTTTAAAATCATGAATAAATGGGCTAAAAGGCTGCTAAGAAAAGCCGTATACAATACATTGAAAAATCCATAAGTAGATTGAGTGGGGAAATCAATGTATTCGATTAGGCAGTTTCACAGCTATCTTTCTTATAGAAACTTAGGGCATTTAATTTGTCCTTTAATCATATAAAGTAAATCAAACTGCCATATAAGCTACATGTATTCCATATTTTAGTGGCTCATCTCAGTCTGTATTGGAATTCCTACATGTGGATCATGGGCTGAAGATTCTCACTTGTGTTTTGAATGTCCTATATTCTGGCCCAAATCCTTTGGAGTTTAATGGGTGACAACATCAGGAGATTTGGAATTTATTTATTTATTTGATTGGTCTTATATGCCACCCCTCTCCAAGGACTCAGGAAGGCTTAATCCTTTTAAGATGCTGTTGACACCGAAACTTATTAATATGCAAGATCTCTTGAAATTGCTGTGAAAAGATATATAAATTATAGGTGAATCCAGGAAAGATTGGACTGTTCAAGGAGAGTTTTGAAAACTCCAAATATATTCTATTTTAGATGGGGTTACAATGCCCATCTCAAAGGAAACCACATACAGACTAGTGTTTTCGATCCCTAAAACTGTAATGATATATTTCGGCTAGGCGTAGGGACACGTACAGTAATAGAAATAACATGATACAGTACATTGCATTCTGTTTATTTATGTGAACAGAAGTTATGTAAGTTAGCATGATGCAGGAGTGAGTTCTTCCTGGTTTGGACCAATGCTATAGAAGTAGTGGTGACCTGCTGGTGATGTCATGATGACATCACCAAACCAGATTGGACAGTGCTGATCCATGGGGACAACCATCTTTCTCCCCCCCCCCCCATTTTTTCTTCTTCTGAGCATGTGGAAAAGCCAAGTGTTTGGCCCTGTGCATGCAGTCACCATCTTGAGGAAGCCAGACAGAAGAGAGGTAAGTTACAACTAGGGGTAGTCCTCAAACCGGAACATCGGGAATGCCGTTCCGATGACAGAAATAGAGTGTGTAGGCTTGCTCCATTGCTGTCCAGAGTGCATGCATTGTGCATGCGCAACTGGTACAATTCTGGTAAAAATTGACAGGTTTTTGCTCCTGCGCATACATGGAAGCAAAGAAACCGGCACTTTTTGCTGCCAGAAAGATATTTTGGCTGCTGCACCTAGAACAGCAGCTGGGGCTGGCACCAAAAGCAGCCTGTCCCATCTCCCAGGCCGCAGGAGAGATGCAGACCGCACGGCCAGAATTGGGGTCACCCGGTCTGCTCCATGGTCCCTGCAGGAGGTGAGCACAGGAGAAAGGTAAGCGGGGGCATTGCAGGGCAAGCGGCAGGGGGAGCAAGGGCAAGGGCCACAGCAAGGGTGAGCGGCACAGCAGGGGGAGTGGTGGAAGGAGTGAGGACTGCGGCAGGGCAAGTAGCAGGGAGAGCAAGGGCGAGGGCCTTGGCAGGGCAAACGGCGGGGGGAGCAAAGGCGAGCAGCCCAGCAGGAGTAGTGGTGCAGCATGGTGAGCAGTGGGGGGAGCGAGGGCCGCGGCAGGGCAAGCAGCAGGGGAACAAGGGTGAGCAGCACAGAAGGGCGAGCGGTGGTGGGAGCAAAGGATGTGACAGGGTGAGCAGTGGGAGGAGCAAGGATGAGCAGCGCGGCAGGTCGAGAGGCTGTTACTTATTGGTTTCCAAGTCTTTTTACTTCTGCACTTTTGCAGAAGCAAAAACTCACCCGAAATCATGCATGCATGTGTCATCATGTGTGATTCGCTTCTGCACATGCGCAGAAGCCAAATCCTGCACTCCGTGTCCATATGCGCTCAGCACGCGAACGCTCCATGCTCCCGGCTCATTCTGGAAGTGCCCAAAATGGTAGCCTGCCACTGGTTAGAACGCACTCTGCTTGGGTTCCTTCAACTTTTCAATCCCAGAAATCATGACCCATGAAAGAACCATATAAAACATAAAAAGTTATAGGATGACAAGTAAGAAGTACATGACTACAAAATGCCTTTCTCCTATTTACAGCTAGGCACCATTTCCCTTCCCTCATTCCTGATTTTATTTGGTTTTTCCCCCTACCCTGAAAGCAATAGGAAGTGAGGCGGTAGGGGGCAAGAAGAATAGCTCAGACTATTGCTATGATTTTTTTGCTCCTATATTCTGTCGTTTAGGTATGCGTTTTGTTAATGTAGAAATGTTACTTAGAACCTATTAAACAACACATTGAAGACTGAGTCTGTCAATCAAATTTATTACCTATATTGGTCTCCTCTCCTGGGCTTCTTCCCACTTTCAGACAAATACAAACAGACAGACTTTCCAATGTGGAAAGTTAGGAAAACCAAACAAGAAATGTTTATTCTAATCAGCTAGGTCATAAATACAAGAAGGGAACAGGTAATGCATACATCTCCCAACTCAAGGAAATGCATGGTAATCTGATACTATAACTGTTCTAATATAGAGTGGGACAGAATGCTAGCTCCAATCTATGAAAGGAAGAAAGAAAGAAAGAAAGAAAGAAAGAAAGAAAGAAAGAAAGAAAGAAAGAAAGAAAACAGAAGAAAGGAAGGTAAAATCAGGAGGGAGGATGGAAGGAAGGAATAAGGGGGTTCATGTGACTGGGTGGGAGTTTTCTGTGGAAAATGGATCCAAATGGC
The DNA here is from genome assembly GCF_031021105.1 of Erythrolamprus reginae. Lineage (NCBI taxonomy): Eukaryota > Metazoa > Chordata > Lepidosauria > Squamata > Dipsadidae > Erythrolamprus > Erythrolamprus reginae. The sequence continues at coordinate 110,000,995 of NC_091952.1, read as the reverse complement.
TATTTGAATGTTTAAGGTTGCTGATTCTTGACCTAAACTATAAAAAAAAAACCAAACCCAAATGATTTAATGTGCTTCCTGTATCATTTTTATTCCCTTCGTGATATTAACCATTCAATTGTTAAGGTATCCAAGACTTTGAAATCCTTTGCTGGCATATTCCTTATAGCAGAGGTAGCAGATTACATGAAGATACGTACAAATAAAACCCACTTATATCAATAAGTAGGGCTCATATAGGGTATTAAGAAAGAGAAAGAAAAAGAAAGAGGGAGGGAGGGAAGAAGAAAGGAAGGAAGGAAGGAAGGAAAGAAGGAAGGAGAGAAGAGAGAGAGAGAGAAAGGAAGAAGATGAAGGAAGCACCTTGAAAAGAAGGACAAGGGGAGGCATGATAGCAGTGTTCCAATATCTCAGGGGTTGCTACAAAAAGAGGGAGTCAAACTATTCTCCAAAGCACCTGAGGGTAGGACAAGAAGCAATGAGTGGAAACTAATCAAGGAAAGAAGCAACCTAGAATTAAGGATAAATTTCCTGACAATGAGGACAATTAATCAGTGGAACAGCTGGCCTCCAGAAATTGCTCTAACATTGGAACTTTTAAAGAAGATATTGGACAGCCATTTATCTGAAGTGATGTAGGGTTTCCTGCCTGGCAGGGGGTTGGACTAGAAGACCTCCAAGGTCCCTTCCAACTCTATTTATTATTATTATTATTATTATTATTATTATTATTATTATTATTATTATTATTATTATTATTAACCTTGCCACTAGATGTGGCTTTAGAAGACACTTTGAAACAGCACAGCAATTTAGGGCTGGAAGATATCTCGGAGGTCATCTAGTCCAACCCCATGCTGTAGCAGGAAAACTTAAATTGTCTGGATTATTTTGGTGCCTCTAACAGAGAGGAAAATTGCCAGAAAGAAGTTTACTAGGATAAGGTTGCCATGAAGAGGAAGGCAGACATAGTCCTTGACCTATGACCACAATTGTGCCCAAAATTTTGGTTGCTAAGCAAGAGTATTTTCAAGTGAATTTCACCACATTTTACTCAATCCATTATACTTCCTGGCTCTAACGGCCAGGTGCAAGCAAGGGAAGACAATATGAAGGCATGTATAATGTTTTAATGTACAGAAATTATGGTTAAATGTGTGGCAGAAAGTGGACTCTGGATGTGTTTTTCCAAATGCAGTAAGTGAGGTGAATGTGCAGTTTTAGAAGAGCTCTCTCTCTCTCTCTCTCTCTCTCTCTCTCTTTCTCTCTCTCTTTCTCTCTCTCTTTCTCTCCCTCTCTTTCTCTCTCTCTTTCTCTCTCTCTTTCTCTCTCTCTCTCTTTCTCTCTCTCTTTCTCTCTCTCTCTCTCTTTCTCTCTCTCTCTGTCTGTACATACACATACAATATTTACAGTAAATAATGTATATTTTTGTGTGCCTGTGTGTACATATGTATGTACATATAGGGCATATATACATAGGGTTAATCAGTATACAGTAATACCTCATCTTACGAACCTAATTGGTTCCTGGGGGAGGTTCGTAAGATGAAAAGTTTGTAAGACGAAACATTGTTTCCCATAGGAAACAATGTAAAGTCAATTAATCCGTGCAACGAAAAAAAAAACGCAAAAAAATGCCGCCGCCCGGCTGTCACCTTTTAAAACAGCCGGGGGACTTCTCAGCATCCTCCGGAACCCGAACGCCAAACCTGAACTTCCAGGTTCGGCGTTTGGGAGGCCGCCGAGAAGCCCCCCGGCTGTTTTAAAAGGTGACAGCAGGGTGGTGGGGCTTCTCAGCGGCCTCCCGAACCCAAACTTTTGCCGAACTTCTGGGTATGGCGTTTGGGAGGCCGCTGAGAAGCCCCACCACCCAGCTGTCATCTTTTAAAACAGCTGGGGGGCTTCTCGGCGGCCTTCCGAATGCTGAACCTGGAAGTTCAGGTTTGGCGTTTGGGTTCAGGAGGCCGCCGAGAAGCCCCCCGGCTGTTTTAAAAGGTGACAGCAGGGCAGCAGGGCTTCTCAGCGGCCTCCCGAACCCGAACTTTTGCCAAACTTCCAGGTTCGGCGTTCGGGAGGCCACCGAGAAGCCCCGCCACCCAGCTGTCACCTTTTAAAACAGCCAGGTGCCTTCTCGGCGGCCTCCCGAATGCCGAACCTGGAAGTTCGGGTTTGGCATTCGGGTTCAGGAGGACGCTGAGAAGCCCCCCAGCTGTTTCAAAAAGTGACAGCCGGGCGGCAGGGCTTCGCGGCAGGTTCGTAAGAAGAAAAAAGTTCGTAAGAAGAGGCAAAAAAATTCTGAACCCCGGGTTCGTATCTTGGGTTGTTCGTAAGACGAGGGGTTCATATCATGAGGTACCACTGTATTTTGGATGTTTGGCAATAGTAAATAGATAGGAAAATTGTATCTTGTTGAGGCCTTTGAGGCGAGGAGAGGCCAGGCACACTAACCCTAATCCTTGACACATCAAGTAGGCCATGCCCACCCAGCAAACCCCCCCAACCAGTCACATGACCATAAAGCCACCTACACCTAGTCGTATGGCTGCCAAAATACTCCCATCTAGTCACATGACCACAAGGGCATGCCTATGTCACATGACTATCAAGTCACACTCACAAATAGTAGTAACTACTGAACATCCAAAATATAGTATTTAATCCTATGTATATATGCCCCATGTGTACATACATAGCACTAGGAAGCGGTATATAAGCCTAAGTGCTATAAATATTACACATAGGCACACAAAAAGATACATTATCTACTATATATACTATATGTTATACACACACACACACACACACACACACACAGATTCAACTCACTTAGTGCATTTGGAAAACGCAGCCAGAGACCACTTTCTGCCATACATTTAACCATAACTTCTGTACATTAGAACATTACACATGCATTCAGATGTTTTTCCATAGCTTGCACATGACTGTTAGGGCCAGGAAATGATGCCTTTAACAGAGAGGAAACTTTGGTGCCTCTAACAGAGAGGAAAATAGCTAGAAAACAGGAATTTACTAGGACAAGGTTGCCATCCAGAGGAAGGCAGAGATAGTCCTTGACTTATGACCACAATTGAGCCTAAAGTTTTGGTTGCTAAGCAAGAGCATTGTTAAGTGAGTTTCACCACATTTTACTCAATCCATTACATTTCCTGGCTCTAATAACAGTCATGTGCAAGCTAGGGGAAAAACATCCGAAGGCATGTGTAATGTTCTCTCACACTCTCTCATCCCCCCTTCTCTCTTCCTCTCCCTTCCTCCCTCTCATCTCTCTTTCTCTCCCTCTCACATCTCTCTCTCTCTGTCCCTTTCGCTCTCTATCTCCCTCTCTCCCTCTCTGTCGATCCCTCTCTGTCTCTCTCTCCCCCATCTTATCTCTCTCTCTCACACACACACACTCACAGCCTGTTTTCAGGAGCAAAAAATAATAGCAACAGTCTGAGCTGTTCTCCCCCTCCCTTGCTTCTTTTTGCTTTCAGGGTGGGAGGGAAAACCAAATAAAAATGGGAAGGAGGGAAGGGGAATGGTGCCTAACTGTAAATAGGAGAAAGGCATTTTGTCATCCTATAACTTTTTGTGGTTTTTATGGATTCTCTCATGGATCATCATATCTGGGACTGAACAGTTGAGGGGACCCAAGTAGAGTGGGTTCTAACCAATGATGGGCAACCAAAATCTATCTCTTTGTTGGCTGGCTTCCTCAAGATGGTGACTGCATACAAAAATTCAGCTTCTGCATATACTCAAAAGAAGAAAAATGAGAAAAAAATGGGGGGAAAAGATGGCAGTCTCTATGGACCAGCACTGACCGATCCAGTTTGGTGACATCATCAGTGGGTCGCCACCAGTTCTATAGAACTGATCCAAACTGGGTGGAACCCACCCCTGCTTCAATGAGAACAATTAGAGAATTGTCATATTTTAATACTTCTTTAGTGTTATACAATTGTGAAAGTATTTAGAGCACAGACCTAATTATTTTTATGCAAATGCTTTCACACACACACACACACACACACACACACACACACTGAGGTTTAAAAAATGTGTTTGATGCAGTGAATTGTTTTAGCTGCAAGATATATATAAAATGCAATTTTGATGTTTACTACTTTTTTCTTTATTTTACTGTTCCTTAATAATTGCCATTTATCTATTCATTTATTTTATATTTGTATACTGCCCAACACAATTTATACTAGGCCTCAGATCTTCTTTGGAGACAAACCTAAATCTCCTTTGCCCATCAAAACACATCACTGTGTCTTAAAAAATAAGAAATATAATGAAAACAATGTTTCATTGTTAACAAACTTAATCTGAAATATTTTTCTTCAAATCAAAAGTTACCTTTTTATTGAAAATATTAAATAGATCTAAGCAATATTAAATAGATCTAAGCAATATAAGGCATTAAGTTAAATAAATAAATGATAGGCACAACTATATGTATATACATAAACTTTACCGTTACCCCCAGTCACATGCTCTTTTTTTTGCTGAATTTGAAAACCAAGGGAGACTAGGTTAGATCTATTTCGGCCTTATTTTGGCCTCATCAGCTAGCCATACCCACTGGGACTTGAACCTGCAACCTTTGCCTTGTAAGGCAGAGAATTATCCTCTAGGCTACAGTATCCAATTCCTTCAGCTCTGCACCAGAGAAGGGTTACATATTTTTGTGTCGAATCACCCTGGTGTATTGAAGGAACATCACAGCTCCTTATTTGCCTATAAAAACATGTGATACAAACATATATATATATACACATGGTAAGCAATTTCAGGTCAGGCAATTTTAGTTAACCTTCCTAAAACTTACCTGGCTGGATACATTTTGGAGCAGGTGACCACCCATTTTTTGTGCAAGTAATTGTTGATTGCTGGTTTGCAGGAAAATATCCCCAATCACAAGTAAATGTAATGTTGTCACCTTCTATATACTTGTTCCGGGAGTTATAAACAGTACGGCCATGATAAAAACGTACATAAGGATCACACCGTTCTAAAAACAAAAAAGAGCAAGATGGTTACATCATTTATGGTTCTTGGAAGCTATTCATACTCTGCATGATATCTAATTCACAGAGATGACAAGATGTGAAGAAAAGAGGAAGCTGATGAAGAAGAATCCTATTTTTCTGTTTATATTTTATCAAAGACTCAGCTTTTACCTCTCTCATTTAAGGCTTTAGTAACATTTTTTTGCAAACTGTAGGCTCCAAAACAACCTTTAGAGTCTCTTGAGAAGAGACAGCAGTGCAAGCATCATCCTAGCAGGCAAAACAACCCAATAACAGGCTGACATCTCTGTAGGATGTTACTTCATTAAGGTTAAAGTAAGGTCAGGACAGCATCTGACCTGTTTTGTTTATACTTGGCAATATCTACTACAAAGGGGAAGAATTACTTACTGAAACACTTTACTTCTGGGACATAACGGGAACTCCTGCATGTTGCTGTTTGCCATGTTTCCTTGTTTGCAGGCAGAAAACCATCAAAACAATAAAACTGAATTGATTGTCCCTCCCATTTTGGAAATGGTTTGTAATATTCAAGATAATTGGTCATTCTTCCATTTTCTATATCTATATAATCACATCCTTTTCCTGAAGAGAAGGCATAGGGGGAAAAAAAGTAAGGCACTCCCCAAATTCAGAATATTCTATCAATTCATTTGCTTTGCTTTATTCTGTGCTAGCATCAAAGATGAACCTGTTATTAAATGTTATTGTTTGCTCTAGTGCAATATCAGAATCAGATCTGGATTTCTGCCTTGGATCTAAAGAGAGAACAGAGAGTGACAATGAGTGATGCAGTAATAAAAGGTCCTTATTTCTTCTGCTTACAATCTGTGCGGGCTGTGGGGAGAATGGAATGATATTGATTTGACATCTTCAGTCTTATACTGTAAAATGGGACTGAACTTCTTTCTACTTCCCTGTTTTATTACTGCACTAGGATTTATCAAGCATTGTGATTCTTGCTGTTATTGCTATTATTATATTTTCATCTGCCTTTTCATAAATGAGTCAAGGTAGCAAATATAGCATTATTTCAGAGGTGGTTTTCAGCTGGTTCAGACCAGTTCGGGTAAACCTGTAGTGGCGACCTGTGCAGGCAACCCCATCCTATATCGCTGTGTTTTATATGTTGCATGCATGTCTGGATGGCACATGTGAGTGAATTGCCATGTTATTTAATGTTGCATGAATGCGCAGATGGTGCACTTGAGAGAATTGGCATTTTTTGTGATGCTGCACATATGTACAGATATGGACAGCACATGTGCATTCTCATTTCTGGTGCCGAGCGAATAGGTTGCTACAGTATGTGAAGCTCATCTCTGCTATACTTCTAGTTTCTATTTTCTCTACTACAAGTGGGGTGAATTGGGCTGAGAGGGTGACCATTGGCTTTGATACCTAAGATGAGACTACAACTAGCAGTCTTCTGGTTTCAATATTGGAGTGTGGTTTTCATCTCTTCCAGAGGGATTAGGTCAAACACTTCATTGATACAGTAACCTTTTGATTGGTCTGCAGAATCCCACAATACTAAATGATCAAGAGTTCTGATTAATATTCATCACCAAGGAACCTTTAACAAAGTTTGCATCAATATCAAGCTGAGGAGTAACTTATATTGCTTTGGTCCTAAAATAGAATAGAATAGAATTTTTTTTTAATTGGCCAAGTGTGATTGGACACACAAGGAATTTGTCTTGGTGCATATGCTCTCAACGTACATAAAATAAAATATACATTTGTCAAGAATCATGTGATACAACACTTAATGATTGTCATAGGGGTCAAATAAGCAATGAAGAAGCAATATTAATAAAAATCTTAGGATATACGCAACAAGTTACAGTCATACAGTCAACATGGGAGGAAATGGGTGAAAGGAATGATGAGGAAAACTAGTAGAAGAAAATGCTTTCCTCGGCTAATATTTTAAGAAATGACTTTTTCCAGTTTTTTAAACAAATACTTTAAAATCAAGAAAATTTGTGCAGGTTTTTCCCTAAGCCTTTTTTCCTTTCTCCTCTTTCCAGTTTTAAGCTTTAAGATTCTGAAACATGTGCCCTTCATGTACAAGGATATCATTAGATACGTAAAGTAGTGCTATGTCACATGGTTACTAAAGATGAATGGCAGATTGCAACCTCTGAAATATAATTCACAATCCAGTAGATATGACTTAGGTTGTGTACTGAATTTCCCTACCCACCCTTCACTTCCTGCTGGGCAGGGGAAAGAGTTAGATGTTTTAAGACAAATAGTGGCACTTGGCTGCAGTTTGAGAGAACTTCCATCTTCCTAGCAGCCTCTCAAAAAAATTGAAGGAACCTTGAAATGGAAGATGATGTGATTCAGATTTATATTGAAAGAGGTAGAATGTATTTGAATTTAGAGGTCCATTTTCTGGATAATGCTGAATTATTTCAAAATCATTGCAGAAGTTAGGGGGACAAAATGTTTTTAGTTCAGCTTTATGAATACCTCAGTCAGCTTTGGAAGATAAAATTTTAATAATTTCTGATGAGAATGTAAAACCTTACTAGTATCTTTGAGATTTTCTACAGAGAGAATTTCAGAATTTCTCCAGAGTTTGTCCAGAGATTGATTTTCCTCTGGGTCCCCCGCACCCCACAATTTTCCTGACATTTGGAGTGCCTCTCATATTACATTGTAATGACTACATCTATGAGCCAGGATAAGCTGACCAGATTTTAACATTGGTAAAGCAGGACCCCATTAAAGGGGGGGGGGTGTTCACCTAAATTATCTGAGACGAAGGGAGCGTATATGTGTCGTGGAAGAGAACTGGCCAATACTTTTCTCTGGGCTGGGTCATCGTTCTTCCCTTAATGCTACTATTCTTTCTTTCTTTTGTTTATTCTTTTGTTTCCTTCTTTTCCTCTCATTTCCTCCTTTTCCTCTCATTTTCTCCCTCTATCATGTTCTCGTTTATTTTTATTTTTCTCCCTTTTTCTCTCTCTCCTCTGTCTCTCTTCCTTCCTTCCTCTCTCTTTCTCTCTCTCCCTCCTTCCCTCCCTCTCATTTTCTTTCTTTCCCTTCCTTCCTCTCTCTTTTTTATCTCTCACTCTCTCCTTCCCTCCCTCTATTTCTATTTCTTTCTTTCTTTCCTTCCTTCCTTCATCCTTCCTTAAACTCTCTTTTTCTCTCTTTCTTTCTCTCTCTTTCTCCCTCCTTCCCCCCTCCCTCTCGCTTTCTTTCTTTCTCTCTGACAAGGCAGGAGCTACCCCGGTCATCGCGAGGCTGCTTTCTCCTGCTGGGGTGCCCAGCTTTACCTTTGGATTCTTCCAATCACAGGCCAGTTCCAAACCTGAGCTAGACAGACAATCAGGCACCACATGGCCTCCTCCCTCCCTCCCTCCCTTCCCTCCTTCTGTCCACTCTCCCTCCCATCTCCTTCCTTCCTTCTGTCCTCTTTCCCTCCCTCCCATCTCCTTCCTTCCTTCCTTCCTTCCTTCCTTCCTTCCTTTCCCCCTCCCTTCCTCATCTGCTCCACAGATCCAGCAAAGGCCGAGCTCACGACCTGCAGATCCTTATTTCTGGGGCATGCCACAAAGTCCTGGCCATCCCCTCACTGAGGGCTCCCCATGGGCAGTCTCTGCTTACCTCCTCCCACCACCCCTTTTCTCAGGCTCTGGGCAGGGGCAGTCGAGTGTGGAGGGGGCTGTGCTGAGCCTGGCTGAGGAGAGGACGGGGGCCCCTCAGCATTCAAGCAAGGTGGTGTTTGGCAGGTGGCGGGCTGAGCCTACGCCAGAAGTGAGAATGCAAGTGTGAGAAAGTCAGTCAAGTGAAGGAAGACAGGAGAAAAGGCTTCAGGTGGCTGCACTCACTCTTGGCTGGCTGAAGCCGGTTGGAGTGCAACAGCCAGCCAAGCCCCTGGATTGGGTACTGCCGGTTGCAGCCTTCAGGTGGGAAGAAACGGTGCCCGGCTCTATTGCACAGCATTGGAAAATGCTGCATGGCAGTTCATTGTTGGGTGCGCAGCTGCGGAGGAGGAGGGGAGGGTGGAGAGAAGGCCAGGGGCTAGCCACATGGCCACTGAAAACAAATCGGGATTTTATAAATTATTATTATTATTATTATTATTATTATTATTATTATTATTATTATTAATTAGATTTGTATGCCGCCCCTCTCCGGAGACTTGGAGCGGCTCACAACAACAAGACAGTACAAATCCAATGGTTAAAACAATTTAAAACCCTTAACATAAAAAACAATCATACATCTCATACAAACCATATGTAAAGCGGAAACGGCCCAGGGGAATCAATTTCCCCATGCCTGGTGACAGAGAGGGGTTTTAAGGAGTTTGCGAAAGGCAAGGGGCCAATCCTAATCTCTGGGGGGAGTTGATTCCAGAGGGTTGGGGCTGCCACAGAGAAGGCTCTTCCCCTGGATCCCGCCAGACAACATTGTTTTGTCGACGGGACCCGGAGAAGGCCAATTCTGTGGGACCCAGAAGGCGGTCCCAGAGATATTCTGGTTCGATGCCATGAAGGGCTTTATAGGTCATAACCAACACTTTGAATTGTGAAACTGATTGGCAACCAACGCAGACTGCCGAGTGTTGGTGTAACATGGGCATACCTGGGGAAGCCCATGATTGCTCTCGCATCTGCATTCTGCACGATCTGAAGTTTCTGAACACTCTTCAAAGGTAGCCCCATATAGAGAGCATTACAGTAGTTGAACCTCAAGGTGATGAGGGCATGAGTGACTGTGAGCAGTGACTCCCGGTCTAGGTAGGGCCGCAACTGGTGCACCAGGCGAACCTGTGCAAACACCCCCCTCGCCACAGCTGAAAGATGGTTCTCTAATGTAAGCTATGGATCAAGGAGGATGCCCAGGTTGCGGACCTTCTCTGAGTGGGTCAGTAATTCCCCCCCCCCCAGGGTGATGGACGGACAGATGGAAGTGTCCTTGGGTTGAAGTTGAGTTTGTTGACACCCATCCAGGCCCTAACAGCCTTCAGGCACTGGCACATCACTTCCACTGCTTCGTTGACTGGACATGGGGTGGAGATGTAAAGCTGGGTATCATCAGCATACTGATGATACCTCATCCCATGCTCCTGGATGATCTCACCCAGTGGTTTCATGTAGATATTAAATAGCAGGAGGGAGAGGACTGACCCCTGAGGCACCCCACAAGTGAGAAGCCTAGAGGTCGACCTCTAACCCCCCACTAACACCGACTGCAACCGACTGGAGAGGTAGGAGGAGAACGACTGAAGGACAGTGCTTCCCACTCCCAACCCCTCCAGCCGGCGCAGAAGGATACAATGGTCGATAGTATCAAAAGCTGCTGAGAGGTCAAGTTGTACCAGGATAAACCCCTGTCCCAGGCCCGCCAGAGATCATCCATCAATGCAACCAAAGCAGTTTCCATGCTATAGCTTGGCCTGAACCCTGACTGCTGAGGGCCTAGATAATTGGCTTCTTCCAAGGACTACTGGAGCGCCACCACCTTCTCAACAACCTTTCCCATAAAGGGAAGGTTGGAGACTGGACGATAGTTGTTGAGAATGGCTGGGTCCAGGGAAGGCTTCTTAAGGATGGGGCACACAAGTGCCTCCTTGTAAGGTGCCAAGAAGGACTCCCTCCCCAAAGAAGCATTGACAATCTCCTGGACCCAGCTCTGTGTCACCTCCCCAGTGGCCGAAACCAACCAGGAGGGACATGGATCCAGTAAGCAGGTGGCAGAACTCACAGCTCCAATGGCCTTGTCCACTTCATCAGGTGTCACCAGATCAAACTCTTCCCAGACAGATGGACCAGTATGGGCCCTAGTCACCTCGACTGACTCGTTGTCAGTCGACTCTGTTATCCAATCGAGGTCTGCCCGGATCCGAGCGACTTTATCAGCGAAAAATGTGTTAAAATCCTTGACGCTGTTCTGTAAGGGCTCCCCAACTCCCCCCTGGTTAAGAAGGGAGCAGGTCACTCTAAACAGAGCTGCTGGGCGAGATTCCGCTGATGCAATCAAGGTGGCATGATACACGCATCTTGCCGCCTTGAGCGACACTTTGTAAGTGTTAATATGAGCTCTTTCAAGTGTTCGGTCGGATTCGGACTTACTCTTCCTCCATCGCTTCTCTAGATATCTCTTCTGGCATTGGGATGCAGCGGGATGCAGGACAAATTATTAAATATTGGGACTGTCCCACCAAAAGTGGGGCATCTGGTTACCTTAGGCTAGGACTAGAGAGGTTTACATTCAATTTCCCCCCATATTAAATAGTTTGGTAACCTTGATTCAGTAACTGGATGTAGAAGCAGAATAAAAATTTAAGCAGAACCTAAAATACCCCACCAAAAAAACTTCAGAGTATCTTTTTCTGAAGACTCTATTCAGATAATGATATTACCATAATACTAGATGTCATATCTCATTGTGATTAGAACTATCTCGTGATTAGAACTTTTTGTTTTAAAAAGACTTGAAAATTCCTTTGAGTTAGATTTTGTGTTTAATGGTAGTTATTCAGGAAACTTGGAGCATTTTAGAAAGGTACCACTGGAGCTTAATTACTAGGCCACCTTGTGGCTAACTTATTTTTTCTTTCATTGTTTCACCTTGTCGCTTTAAGGGGTGGTGGGTTTTTTTTAATGTTCAATTTTATAGAAATCTGTTTTGGCATCCGAATTTCAAAGAATACCCACTTCTCTGTTTAATTTCACTTTTGGATAAGTCAGTATTGACTGAGTTGGGACAACACAGATTTAAGAGTGTTTAGATAGTTTGTGGCTTTTCACAACCTTTATAGAGACTGGAGTGTACTCATTGTGTTTCTCAAGTATTTGCATACAAGCCAGTACGTTAGACCCATGTGTTTCTATTTTTCTAGATTGAAACAGTTTTAACTGTTACTGTCTTTTCCTTTCCTTCTTTAAAACTATTGATTTTATTCCTGCAGCCACTTCTGTTCAATCTTTTTTGGTATTCAGGCTTCCTGTTCCTCCATTTCAGTACTATTCTTCCCATTCCTCATTTAATGAAAGCTAAATTCCTCAACATATGATTTTTTTTTCACTCATTGCAATCATTCTAGTCATGTGCCATGAAAAAAAGCAGGTCTGCTCAGGTGCCAGCAAATTATAATGCATGTATTCCTATAAACTAAAGTACATTTTTTGTTTCCCCTGTAGCAAATAGGCCTCCCCTAGTAGTTCATTGAGAGTATGAATATACAGCATTGTCCTCAACCTGTCCCTATTCCATTGTAAGAATCAACTCTGCCTATCATTTCTCACTCTGTATCGAAATGGTATTTTTATTATTTCTTCTAGCACTTTAATAGCTAAGCAGTCTATCTGTGATACTTCACTAGACAAGAAATATTTGTTTTTCTCTGGATACTATTAGCTGTCTTCCACAGTCTTTCCAATTTGGGCTGCCCCTAACCAATTCCAAAAGGATATTTTTTCTGTACAGATGGATTATAATTTATTTTGTCAAGCATACAACAAATTTCGCATTATGTACCTGAAAAGGGCAGTTTCGTGAATACCTGATCCTGTATGGTACAGGGTCATCCTATCACTGAAAAGTGTAAGAATTTCACCTGGTGTGAGTAGATAATGAGGCAGTTACTTTTATCCTTATCATCTTATAGAGAAATATCCCGTAGAAATACACTAGTTCTCCTACTGCCTTGTTGTTTTTCAACAAATAGGAAGACAGCTAATTTGGATGGACATTAATTAATCAGATCCCTGAAAATTCAGTTCAGTTCCTATAGTCATCAGATGGCTTATGAATGACTGGTTAGTGATAGCATGGAGCATGTTTTCTACGCTATATAATGCTATTATTCCATTTTTAGATTGTTTTTCCTTATTTTGTTGTGGAACAATTTTTTTATTATTATAAAAGACTTTAGGATTGTTTTTAATGAAAAAATTACAGTAATCATACTCTAACTACTGATAGCTATAATAAAATATTATCCTACCACCATAATTATCTCATTTCATCTACCCAACTATAAGAATATTATTCATAAACAATGAAGCAATTTCTGCTCTAGAAAGAAACTTCATAGGAAAAGTTGCTTACGTTGACAGACAGGAACAGGGACCCAGCCAGTTTCTTGGCATATGGAAGGCTTTCCCAGGCTTTCAGAGACAAACCCTTCATTACATGTTATGTCAATTTTTTGATTGTACATATATTGAGTTCGTCTAGGTAGAAAGTGGCCATTTGTCACTTCTGGAGGGGAGCAGTTAATTTCTATGGAGGAATATGAATAAAAACAGGTGGTCAATTTTAACCAACAAGAACATTTATCAGTTCCAGGTCCTTGGGAAGTTCTCAATGATGAAGAAAGATTAGTTGATTGTAAATGACAAACCAGTTATTTATAGCCATTTATCGACTATTGATAAATTAATACTGACCACATTGGGGATCCTTGCCCTAAGGCTGCTTTGCTCTGTTCTCAATTTGCTGCTTAGCAGAATAGAATAGAATAGAATAGAATAGAACAGAATAGAATTCTTCTATTGTCCAAATGTGATTGGACATACAAGGAATTTGTCTTTGGTGCATATGCTCTCAGTGTACATGAAGAAAAAAATAAAATACATTCATCAAGAAACATAAGATACAACATTTAGCGATAGACGTAGGACATTAATAAGCAGTCAAATCATATTAGGAAATAATAAATCAATATAAATCATAAAGATATAAGCAACATTGATAAAGTCATATGTGGAAGGAACAGAAGAATAATAGTAATTTAGTCTTAGTAAATAATTTGACAGTGTGGTGGAAATTAGTTATTTAGCAGAGTGATGGCATTTGGGGAAAAAAACTATCCTTGTGTTAAGTTGTTCTGGTGTGCAGTGCCCTATTCTATCATATTGAGGTTAGAAGTTGAAACAATTTATGTCCAGGATGTGAAGGATTTGTAGATATTTTCAAAGCTCTCTTTTTGACTCATGAAGTATACATGTCCTCAATGGGAGGCAGGTTGGTAGTAATTGTGTTTTTTTCCTGCAGTTCTAATTATCTGTTAAAATCTGTGTCTGTCCTGTTTGATTGCAGAAACAAACCAGACAGTTATAGAGGTGCAGATGACAGACTCAATAATTCCTCTGTAGAACTGAATCAGCAGTTCTTTGGGCAATTTGAACTTTCTGAGTTTGCAGAGAAAGAACATTCTTTGTTGTGCTTTTTTGATGATGTTTTTGATATTGTCCATTTTAAGTTTTGAGATATGATAGAACCTGGAAACTTGAAGGACTCTACTGTTCATACTATGTTGTCTAGTATTAGTCTACTATATGCTGGCTCTGTTAAAAAGTGTATTGCTAACATGTTGTAAGCCGCCCTGAGTCTAAGGAGAAGGGTGGCATAAAAATAAATAAATATTGTAAGAGGTTATAGTATAGTAGAGTTTTTCCTAAAATATACCATTAATATAAAAGTAATGTATTGTTAAAAAAAATATTAAAATTAACATTAATGTGATTTCAAAATACTCAGGGGAAGAGCGAATTAGTGCTCAAATGGAAAAACCACCAATACTGAAATCATAAGGTGATTTCAGTCTAAAACAAGGATAGCCAACTGATTTGTGGAGTTTGTGAAGACAAAAAGGGGGTAATTTTTATTTTTATTTACATCTTAACTTGTGCTTGACTAATATTTTTAAATTAATTCTAGTGCTGGGGAGGGTGGGATGGGAATTGGAGGATGGAGTTGGCTTAGGATTTTATTAGTTAATTTAATTAATTAGTTTCATTAATTATTTGGGGATTGAATGTTCAAGTGAATGGTTCTTGTTTGATAGATAGGGATTATTGGTTAGATAAAATGTGGGGTCCAGAGATGAAGACCAAGGTTCCCCTGGTTGGAAATGGGTGGGGCCCTGGTCATAACCCCCAAGCTAGTATGTTTGTTGGGATACTGTTAGTACGTGGTACATACAGATATTTGGAATTGCCATGTATGTTAAACTACCAGTTGTAGTTTGCATTTGTTACAGTTGTAATATCTCTTTAAGGACTTTGGCTGGCTAGCCATAAGAGGGCGCCAGCACTCTCTCCTGATGATGACACTGGATAGCTCATTCACCTTTTGCCTTTTACCTTGTGGGGAGAGTATTTTTCTGCTTTGTGCTACTATGTGCGGTTTGTTTATTTCTCCTTTGTGCTTGTAGATATGTACTTTATATATGTAAATAATACTTGTTTAGCATACTAAGTCTGTGTTGTTACTGGCTGTATTACATATCCATACTCTTCCTTAAACTCTGCTCAGTGTATGTTGAAGCCTAGCTGCACCGAAACATACTAACATTGGTTATGGGCCCAGTGGCACAGTACTCTGGTTTGTTAATGTGTGGTTTATTTTAGCTAGCATTGTATCACAGCTAGTATTTTTGCTGTAACAGTATTATTGAAAGAATGGAAACATTCCAGTCCTCTAAAATTTTCTCCATTGCTCAGTTGGATGGAAGCAACTACAGCACATGGGCTGATAAATGCACTATGCTGTTGCAATGTGAGGTACTATGGGATATTGTTGCTGAACCTCCCAATTTGGATGCCTTGGATCCTGATGTGGAGGAGGATGCCAAGAAGATAAAAGACTTTAACCGGGACAATATGAAAGCTCACAGTTTAATTGGTCTTATGCTTGCAGCCCAGCGATTAACTCACATTCGTGGTGAAAGCTCAGCTGCCAAGTGTTGGGACAGTGTTGGTGCACATATACAATTAACGAGGAAATTTTTTCGCACTCGTTTAGCCCGGAATAGAGATATGCTAGCTCATTTGACTGTGATGAAAGAGATTTTGGTAGAGCTGCATGAAAAAGAGCTTGTTTTCTCAGAGATTCATCAAGTGTACATTATCTTATTTTTACTCAATGATAGCTATGATGCTTATGTATCATTGTTAGGTGTGCTGTCCAAAGATGAACTTACTTAAACTGAGATTACTGGGTGTTTGCTGGAAGAAGTGAATCTTCGCAGAGACCGTTTGCAGTTTAAAGAAGAAAAGCTTTTTGTATCTAGAAACTTGTTCAAACTTGTTACAAAGATAAACAAAAAGGACATATTGCAAAGCTTTGTCAATGGAAAGAAAAGCCTGGTGATATTTTTGTGGCTACCAGGAATGTAAAACAAACCAGGAATGTTAAGAGTGGTTTGTGGGTTGTTGACAGTGGATCAACACATTGTTTAAACAATGATAAGAAATGTTTTGAGAAGCAAATGCAAGTAGGGAAAGTATTTGTTTAGCTAACAGCTGGAAACTTCATGCTTCTGGAGAGGGAAATGCTCGCTGTTCATTTTTTAAAAAAAACAGTGTTCTCTTTATATATTCCTCAGGCAAAGTGTAATCTGCTGTCTGTTAATGTATTAACCATGATGGGTTATACTGTATTATTTAAAAATGATCATTGCATTATTAAGAAAGAGGGGTATAAAATTGTTGCTGAGTTTAAAGATGGTTTATACGTGCTTAATGTAAAGAAACAAGCCAAAAGAAATGCCATGTTTGGCAATGTAAAACCTCGTGATAATTGTATTCATCTTAGGCACAGAAAAATGGGGCATTTGAATTTTCAATTGGTGAAAAAGACAATTGGGCTTGTTGAAGGTATCAAACTTAAACCAGGTTCAAGATATGTAGATTGCAATATTTGCCACTAAGAGAAAAGCAAGGTTACCCCTACAAAGCATTATGAAGGTTTTAAAACTAAGGCTATCTTGTAACTAGTGTTTATTGATGTAATAGGTCCATTGAGAACAACTAGCTATAATTCCAGGTTTGGCTTTGTGTATGCAATGAAGACGAAGGCAGATACTTATAGGTTGTCTAGTAACTGGCTGAAATTTGTGGAAAGAAAAATGAATAAGAAGGTTGTTAGTGTGGTCTCTGATAATGGAACAGATTTTACAAACAAGAGGTTTGCTGACTTGCTGAAGGATTGTGGTATAGAACACAGGCTGTCTGTGCCTTATAGGCCACAGCATAATGCATTTGTTGAGAGGAGAGGCCAAACGCTACAGGCCATGATGAGAACCATGATTAGGGATTCTGGTTTGTCAGGACAGGTATGGTGTTGTATCCTGAAATGGCTACCTTGTAACGCTGTAAATAGTTTGTTCCTCTTTTCCAGCGCTGTCTGAGCCCAAGCAGGAAGTCGCTCCTGATTGGCTCAGACGCGGCCGGCTCTCGCTTTGGCGGGAACCGCAAAAGTATAAAAGAAGCGGCTTCTCCCTGCAGAGCCAGTCGGTACTCGCTGAATCGTCACTTTACCTTGCTGAGCTGTCACTTATTCTCTGAGCTGAATAAAAGTACCGATTGCTCAAACCCTGTCTCTGGGTCTACTTCACTGGCGACGAACGAACGGAAGAACTTCGCGTGCAACATGGACAAAATCCAGATCGGCCAGGCTCCAGAACTTTTCGATGCCGAGAAAATGACTTGGGACGAGTACATGGCCACCTTCGAGATATTCCTCGAGGCGGCGGGAATGCAGGACGCCGGAGCCGATCGCAGACGGGCTATTTTTCTAAACTACTGCGGCGCAGAGATCCGTAGACTTGCCCAAACTCTCACCGAACCAGAACAAGCAAGAGCCACAGCGTGGGACGTCCTTCAACAGAAACTAGCGAGCCATTTTAAACCAACCAGACCAGCCGTGGTTTACCGGCATCAATTTCACATGATGGCTCAGAGAGAAACCGAGTCGATAAGCCAATTCACAACGCGGCTTCGAACGGTACTCGCTCAATGCAAGTTTCAAGATCCGGAAGCTCGCCTCACCGACGCCTTGATTTTCGGCATGAAGAACCACACAGTGAGAAGTAAACTCCTCACCGAAGATGAGCCGACTCTACAAACCGTAATCAAATTAGCGCAAACCGCGGAAGCAGCCGACGCAGCGGCAAGAGAATTAAAAGAGCACGGAAGGCGAGAAACCATTGCCAAAATCGACGCCGAGTCTCCCAGCGCCATGGGAACAGACGTCCGCGGCCAGCTAACTAGCAACGGGGACGACTGCCTCCTCCTGCAAGACCAACCGAGACACCCTAGAGCTACTCATCCAGCCCCCTGCGCGGGCTGCCGGGGAAATCACCAGCGCCATCGATGCCCGTTCCGCGACACCACTTGCCGCCGTTGCAACCGGAGAGGCCACATCGCCATCGCATGCAGGGCAACGGCACCAGAAGAAACTTTTGCCACACAACAATACCAGCGACCCCAAAACCACCCCCCCCAATCGCGAGAAAGGAGACCGTTCCGCAACTCGGGTCAAAGGAATTACCCCACCGCTAACCGAGACTACAATAGAGGTAACTCTCAATATTCCGTGAATAACACGGCAACCAAAAAGGGGGCTAAAATTGTTATCTCGTTGTTGCTAAATAACCAGCCTTGCTCAATGGAGCTAGATACGGGTTCGAGATATACCATCATGCCCTGGGAAAAATTTAAGCTATATATGCCTAATGTGTCTGAGGCTGACCTAATTCAAACCTCTTTGGTGATCAGAGACTTCCAAGGGGGGGTAATCTCGGTCCTGGGAACTGCAAATGTACCTATTGTATTTAAGAATGTCAAATGTACCCTTCCCATGCTTATTGTGACGGGGGCCAAACACTCCCTGCTAGGGCTAGCATGGATGGAACCGTTGGGGATTGAAATTTCGGGTGTGTGTAATGTAAACTGTGATATTATGCCTAACTTTGTGAAAGAATTCCCTGAAGTGTTCAGCCCCACCTTAGGATTGTATAAGGGAACCCCCATATCTTTCTCTATTGACCCCAAGGTCCCACCAGTTAGACTGAAACCTCGCAGGGTTCCCCTCCCGCTTCTCCCCAAGCTAGACTTACAGCTGGACAAACTCATTAGTCAAGGTATCTTGGTCCCTGTGGAACAGGGGCCATGGGAAACTCCCATAGTGACACCCCTGAAGCCAGATGGCTCCTTAAGAGTTTGCGCTGATTACAAATCAACCCTGAATAAGGCACTCCAACACCACCCCTACCCCATTCCGGTTGTGCAACAACTCTTACACTCCCTGGGGGAGGGGAAAAGGTTCGCAAAGATCGACCTGGCGCAGGCTTACCAGCAACTTCCGGTCGATGAACAAACAGCAAACGCTCAAACAATTGTAACGCACAGGGGGGCTTTCAAATGCACGAGGTTACAGTTTGGGGTGAGCATAGCCCCAGGGATATTCCAGAGCATCATGGAACGCCTATTGTCAGGGGTAAATGGGGCCATCCCATATTTTGATGACATCTTAATTGCAGGGGAAAACCAGGAACAAGTGAACAAAAGAATAAGGGAAGTACTTAAGAGGCTACAGGACAAAGGGTTACGAATCAAGCCTGATAAATGTGTCTGGGGAACTAACAGTATTGAATTCCTAGGATATAAAATAGATAAGGAAGGTATCCACCCCACAACTGAGAAGCTGAGAGCAATTAGAGAAGCCCCAGAGCCACGAGATAAGAGTGAGTTGCAAGCATTTTTGGGCCTCCTTAATTTTTATTCCGTTTTTTTAAAGCAGAAGGCAACAGTAGCAGAGCCTCTCCATCGTTTACTCCAGAAGGAAGCCCGCTGGACATGGGGGAAAATTGAACGTGAAGCCTTTGCTCAAATAAAAAATTTACTAACTTCTAAAAGTGTAGTAGTCCAATATAGTGCCTCACTACCCATTAGGCTCACGTGCGACGCTTCGCCGTACGGCATAGGAGGAGTCCTAGCTCACGTTCTACCTAATCAGACAGAGGCCCCAATAGCATTTTTTTCAAGAACCATGACCAGCACGGAGAGAAATTATAGCCAGTTAGACAAGGAGGCTCTGGCATTAGTGGCAGGGGTAAAGAAGTTTCACAATTACATTTTTGGAAGAAATTTTGAGCTAGTCACTGACCACAAACCCCTACTAGGCCTGCTAGCCCCCAACAAGCCCACTCCACCTTTTATGTCTCCAAGACTAATCAGATGGGCCCTTTTCCTCTCTGGGTATCAGTATGAGCTCACCCACAAGGGGGGGAAGGAAATCAATCATGCAGACGGCCTCAGCAGATGCCCCATAGCAGACTTGGTAGAAGACCCTGTTCCAACCACAGACGTGCTAATGATAGAACTCGAGGAAAACCCACTAACCACAGCAAAAGAGGTAGCTGCACACACGCAGCAAGACCAAATCCTGAAACAAGTAGTGAACTGTGTTCTAAAGGGATGGCAAAATGATATTGTTAAACCTGAATTGTGTGATTTTAAGAACAAAAGGCTTGAATTGTCATATGTAAAAGGTTGTTTGCTGTGGGGGGATAGAGTGATCATCCCCAAACGCCTAAGGGAAAAGGTACTCAGAATGTTACACGTGGGCCATCCTGGGATTGTCAGGATGAAGAGCCTAGCAAGGGGGCATTTATGGTGGCCAGGGCTTGATGCTGATATTGAAAGTTGGGTTTCAAAGTGTGACCCGTGCCAAGAGTCTAGGCCCAATCCCCCCAAAACAACTCCGGCTGAGTGGGAACAGCCTGCTGGCCCTTGGTCTAGGATCCACATTGATTTTGCTGGCCCAGTGGGGTCTCAGTATTTCCTAATAGTGGTTGATGCTTTCTCCAAATGGTTGGAAATAATAGCAATGAACAACATAACCACAAGTGCCACTATCAAGGTATTGAGCAGACTGTTTGCATCCCATGGTTGCCCTGATCTATTGGTGTCTGACAATGGACCACAACTAACAGCCAGGCAATTCGAATTATTCCTAGATGGCCTGGGGGTCAGACATGCCCTCATCTCGCCTTACTCGCCCTGGGCTAACGGGTTGGCAGAACGTTACGTAAGGGTGGCAAAAGAGGCATTGCACAGGTCAGGCCCTGGAGATGTGCAACAGAACTTGGACCAATTCTTATTAACCCAGCACATTACCCCTAACTCGCACACACATGTAAGCCCTGCAGAGTTATTGATGGGGAGAAAGTTGAGGTCACCACTAGACAGGTTAAACCCAAGGTTCTGTTTGAATAATAACCAAATGTGCATAAAACCAGAAAGAGAAATGTATTTGGGTCAAAATGTATATGTAAAATGCTTTGATGGAAATGTAAACTGGATGAAGGGAATTATTGTTAAGCAAAATGCACCCAAGACTTATATTGTTAAACTGGAGGATGGTCGTTTGTGGAAACGACACATAGACCACATTCGGAAACGAACTGAAAACCAATTACAACAACCCGCTGACTCGGACTCTCCCCCCTCAACAGACTTTTATACATTGCCCGAACTAAGAAACACGCAGAGAGACTTATCGGGCCAGGGGGAACCATCCAGCGACGCCGAGCCATCCTCGTCCTCCGAGGCCTTCGTTGGGCCCGCCAGGCCTAGTCCGCCGCACCGGGAGAACAGCGGCGAGCCATCCTCCACAGTCAGTGGCGAAGGAGAAAATGGACTGCGCAGGTCAGCGCGAGAGTCTCGAAGGCCTCACCGATTGGACGACTTCGTCACGTGGCTTTCTTGATGGATGGGTCCAACTATGAGGGGAGGGGTGTTGTATCCTGAAATGGCTACCTTGTAACGCTGTAAATAGTTTGTTCCTCTTTTCCAGCGCTGTCTGAGCCCAAGCAGGAAGTCGCTCCTGATTGGCTCAGACGCGGCCGGCTCTCGCTTTGGCGGGAACCGCAAAAGTATAAAAGAAGCGGCTTCTCCCTGCAGAGCCAGTCGGTACTCGCTGAATCGTCACTTTACCTTGCTGAGCTGTCACTTATTCTCTGAGCTGAATAAAAGTACCGATTGCTCAAACCCTGTCTCTGGGTCTACTTCATATGGTCTGAGGCGTTGCTGTGTGCGAATGTTGTCTTATACAATGTTGTTCACTCATCTACTGGAGAGATTCCATTCACTAAGTGGTATGGTAAGAAGCCTGACTTGAGCTATCTTCATGTGTTTGGAGCACCAGCATGGGTGCATATTCCATCTCAAGTTCGTAGAAAAGGTCAGCATAGAGCAAGGTTGTTGTATTTCGTTGGTTATCACAACAACCATAGATCTTTTAAGTTCTGGGAAAAGAACACTGGTGTGTGCAGTTACAGTGCAAGTGTCAATTTCCTAGAACAGACTGGATGGAATAGGGTAGAACACCCTGAAGGGACAAATAAAGAAGTTATTGTTCAGTCTCCTTTATTTGTAAAGAAGAAGGATAGTTGCCAGAGACTGCTTAGCAGTGCTGGAAGCGAGTCTGAAGGGTCAGGTGAGGAGGAGTTATTGGCCGAGGAAACTCCTGGTACGAGTGAAAGTGCTCCAGTAGTGTATATTAAGAGTGAAGTGAAGAACAAGCCAATGCCAGGTACTAGTGATGTTGTTGTTCCAAGGAGAGGTTGTAGGGTTAGGAAGGAACTGGATAGGTACAAGGCTAATGTAGCTTGTGCAGTTGTGGAACCATCACATTATGGAGAACTTAAAATGTTTCCAGATAAAGAGAAGAGGCATTGGCATGATGCTATAAGAAAGGAGTTAGCTGCCATGAAGCAGTTGGAAGTGTATGAAGAAGTACAATTGCCTCCTGGAGAGCATTTAGTGGGATCTCTTGGGTCTATAAAGTCAAAGTTTTTCCCAGATGGAGGGTGATTATGATAAAATCTTTGTTCCAAGTTTAAGAGCAGTAACTCTGAGTACAGCATTAGTATGGGCTGCGAAGCACAAGTTTTGTGGGCATCACATTGATATGGAAACGGCATATCTGCACGCGCCGTTGCAGCATAAAATCTTTATGAGAATTCTGCCTAGTGTCAAGCATGACAAGGATCAGTGTTGGAAGCTTAAGTAAAGCTTATATGGGTTAAAACTCCATGATTGTTAAAGCATTAGAGGGTATGGGATTTCATGCGAGTAAAGCTGATCGCTGTATGTTCCTGAGAAATAGAAAAGATTCCAAAGAAGTATTGTTATTGTTCACGGATGACATTGCAATTATTGCTAGGTTTGTTGAAGCAGTAAGGAAGATAGTGCAGGATCTGGAAAAGAAATTCAGAATCAGGAATCTTGGTGAGATTATTTAGGCACTGACATTGAGAAAACCAAGAATGGTTTTAAATTAACACAAGCTGGGAAAATTAACAGTCTTTTGAAAAAATATAATATGGAAAACTGTAAGGTTGCCAGGACTCCAATGGAGAGTTGCTTTGAACATGGCAATACAGAAGGAGAGGCTGTAGCTAGGGAACTGTATCGTTTTCTGGTTGGTAGCTTGTCTTATTTGGGACTTTGATCACGGGCTGATATCGTTTATAGCATTAATCAGCTGGCATTGTATAACAAGGAGCCAATGGAATATCACTGGAAGGCTGTTAAGTGGATTTTACGATATTTTAAAAGGACTATGCATCCTAGTTTGTACTTAGAACCAGATGACTGTTTGAAACTTGTGGCTTATGCGGATGCTAATTTTGCCTTGGACAGTGTGACCATAAAGTCTACTATAGGTTTAGCCTTGGTAGGGTGGAAATCCATGAGACAGCAGCATATCAGTCTGTCTACAATGGATGCCGAGTTTGCCAGTTTGTCACAATTGTGTATGGATTCGGTAGTATACTGGTAGTTGCTGTTGAATGTGTAATGCCATAAACCAGTTGTGGTTTATGAGGATAACCAGTCAGCATTGAGCATGGCAAAGGGTAAAGCTGTGAAAACACGCTCAAATCACACAGACTTAAGATATTACAATGTAAGGGAGTGTGTTAAAGATGGCCTAATCAAATTAGAGTACTGTGAAAGTACTGAAAATCTTTCTGACAATTTCACCAAGGCGCAGGGTGCTAAACTACATACTGATAGTTGTACCAGGTATAACCTGAAGCAGTAAATGCAACTGTATTTAAAAATTGTCAACCCCAAGGGGGGAGATTGTTAGTACATGGTACATACAGATATTTGGGATTGCCTTGTATGTTAAACTGCTAATTGTAGTTTTGCATTTGTTACAGTTGTAATATCTCTTTAAGGCTTTGGCTGACTAGCCATAAGAGAGTGGCAGCACTCTGTCCTGATGATGACGCTGGATAGCTCATTCACCTTTTTGCCTTTTACCTTGTGGGGGGAGTATTTTTCTGCTTCGTGCTGCTATGTGCGGTTTGCTGATTGTTTCTGCTTTGTGCTTATAGATATGTATATATGTAAATAATACTTGTTTAGCATACTAAGCCTGTGTCGTTACTGGCTGTATCACACATCCACAGTCTTCCTTAAACTCTGCTCAGGGTATGTTGAAGGTCTCGTAGCCTAGCTGCACCGAGACATACCAACAGATAGGCCTGCCAAGAAGAAGAGAGCCAGTGGAGGTGGTAGAGCAATTCCAGATAGGGTGGATAGCCAGGGCATTACGGTCATTACTGGGAGTGGCAGATCCGGCAGGAGCCAAGGGGTAGGCCGCTCTCAGAGAATGAATACTAGCTGCTTGGAAGCGATTCCCTGTTCTGTCCCCCGGTCTCATCCCGTGTAGCTGGTAGTCAGGGCTCTGGTCGCAGGCTGCTGCTACTCAATGCCAGGTCGGTTGCCAACAAGGCCGATGTCTGTACTGCTCCTGTCCTACTGGCTTTCTGTAAGGTCATGAAGACCTGGCTCTGCCAACAGGCCTGGGGGCATGAATTGTACAACTTTCATGGCCAAACTGTATGAATGGTGTGTATGCTTGTGATTATGTCTTTTTATATTAATGGGTTTTATCATGGGATTAGTTTTTTATATTATATTTGACTTCTCTTTTTGCTCTTATTTATTGTATTTGTATTATTATTTTGCAAGTCACCCTGAGACTTATGGATTGGGCAGCAAAGAGGTCAAATAAATAAATAGATTTTATCCCTTGTGGCACCATCACCCAAATTTTCCCTAAAAGAAACAATTATTTTTTCTATACCTTGTGCATTAGACACAAAGTCTTGATGAATTATGTTCCACTGTCCAAGAAATGCTATATGAAACATTCATTCCTATTTGGCCCCACATTTATTGCTGAGCCATATTACTAATGATAGATTGAAGACAGAAGTAAATGTTTGCCTCAAATAATCTTCAGAAGAATAAGATCCTTCTTTGAAGAAAGACATTTCTAAGTCTCATCACTTAGGGAAGTATAATATGCCATTTGGTTCCACAAGTTCCAGGAAGCCACGAACCCTGAGTTTTTATTTAATTAAAAAGTTGAAATTATAGACTTAGTGGCTCTTTTTGAATTATCCCTTTAAAGTTAATTGTAGCTAGTTTAGGAAATCAATTCAGTATAATGTAAAAAATCCATAGATCTAAAGGGATATTGAAGCAGTATTTTCTTTTACTTTTTAAAAAGGGTATGATGAATTTTCTAAGACAATGCTTCTTATTCATGTTCTCGGCATGTTCAATAAAAACAAAATCAAATGAAGACATACAAAGATTTATTTTCCTATTTTACCACAAGGTTTTTAACCTGGTCAGATTGATTGGAGCTACATTTTTAGGCATGCATAACAAGAAGACTAAAATGTGTATAAGATTTCAAAACAACCATGACCATTAGAAACATATACAAACCTGTACATTGAAGCCTTGAACTCCATCCAGTCTCAGTACATAAGGCATCTGATCTGTCAATATACGTGTATCCATCATTACAGGAGAATCGTATTCTCTCACCTTCCTTGTAAATGAGCTTTGGTGATAATAGATTTCCATTTTCAATAGGGCCTGCCTGGCAAGTTATTTCTACCATAAAATACAAACAAAATGTTTTTTTCATTAATATCCTCTTTATTCAGTTGAAGCAAAAATGCTGTATTACTAAAAAGTTTAAAGAAGAAAGAGATATTGTTGTAAATTTTAATCTCATTTTTCATCCTAAGAGGATTTATGTAGAATCAGGTTGAAGAAGTAACCTTTTTCATACTCATTAGGATGAACGATAATAAATCTACTATTTCACAATCAAGTGAAATGTTTTCAGCCTCAAGAAGTGTCTTTAAGTTAATATTAAACAGAAATGGGGATGAGGACTGAGGCAACCTGCAAAGCAGCATCTATGGGCTAGACCTCTCCTTCCATGAATGCTAACTAAAGCTGTCTCAGAGGAAAGAGTAGAACTATTACAACACAGTGCTACCCAATCTAATCCTCAAAAGCAGCTCAAAATGTTACCCTGATTAAAAGCCACTAAAATACCAAGGACAAAAAGGATGGATGCATCCTATTCTCACCACAGGTATGATCAATTTAATTCTGTACTCAGATCTGAAAACTGACTGAAAAAGTTACTTACTCCACAGTTCTCTGAAGCAATTGCTTGTTCTTAATAACCTCCCCCAGGAAGGGTTATAGGTTAGGACAATATGAATCAATATTTGTTCAGCTAATCGTGGCTTCTTGAGAAACGAGTACGTTGGTTCCTTAAGTGAAGGACCATTTTTCTTTCCCAAGAAGGAATTTACTACTGCCAGAACTCAACCACGTCTCACCTGACAGGAGGTCTTAGCCTACCAGGAGGAAAATTGATGTATTATACTGATGGACAAGCTAATGATCAGGATTAATAGGTTTTAATTTCCTTCCAGACAATGAAAATAGACGAAGTCTCAATTAGTTTCATGGCGCTTCCCTCAGGTTTAAAATGCATTATAGAATGAATCCAAATAATGTATCTAACATATGTCTAGCATACTCCTCACAATTCTCCTTTGGAAAAACTGAATTGCCTTGAATGAAACCACCAACTAGGTGCAATAAGGAGAGAATACTATGGACACTTCCCTGATCTTACCACCATGAGATAGTTCTTAGTAAAACTCCATTTCACACTCACCTGGCTTCACTTTTTGTTGCCCTCCAGTGATACTCTAGATCTCTTTTCTCCCATTTTACTTAGTAAGTTCCATTTAGAACCAATTGGGGTTCATCAGTTGTCTGAGGCAGACCAAATAAGTCCAGTCTTTCTGTAGCCCATAGAACTCCAAGCCAATCAAAGAGTGACACAGCTATGACAAAGGAGTGTAATAATCACTGCAACTCAGAGTTCAGATAACTTCCCCTCACTCACCTATACATTCTGGAACAGGTGCACTCCACGTGCCATCAGCAGTACAAGTAATTTTATTAGATCCTTTTATTTTGAGCTTTCCAGTACATCCAAATATCACTAGGTCACCATATAAAAAATCTTCATTCATTTGAAATTTTGCACCCTGAATAATCCTCATGTTTTCTGGTAGTGCTAGTGGAGGACATTTGTTGACTGCAAATAGAGTAATATTGTAATATAAAGCTAGTTAAGAAATGTTTAAGTCTTAGAAAAAAGCAAGCAGGCAATGAAACGTATCACCAACCATAAATATTTAAAAATCTGGTGATCTGCACAGTATAGTCTCCAGCAAAATGGAAAATTTAATGTTTTTTTAAAATGAAACAAAAAAAGTCTTTTTACTAATGAATTCACTGTGATCATTAAAAAATAGATGTGGGGACATTCTCAATCAGCATAGAAATCTTTTACTCTATCACAGTGGGTAATCGAGCAAATAATGGGAGATAAATTACCACGAACTGCATTATTATTGCAGAAATAGTAACAGTGATTTTGTAGAAAATATTTAACAATAAAGACATCAGCAAAAAATAATGAATGGGACTCATACACCCAACACTAATACTGAGGCATCTTGAAGAAAATGCACAAAATGATTAGTTATAGCAAAAATTATCAAGCGTTTTGTGATTTCAAATTTTGAAAATATTCTCTGTATATTTGGCATATACATTTTGTATATACCGTATATACTTGAGTATATATTCTACTAGTTTTTCTCATCATTCCTTTCACCCATTTCCTCCCATGTTGACTGTATGACTGTAACTTGTTGCTTATATCCTAAGATTTTTATTAATATTGCTTCTTCATTGCTTATTTGACCCCTATGACAATCATTAAGTGTTGTACCACATGATTCTTGACAAATGTATATTTTATTTTATGTACGCTGAGAGCATAAGCACCAAGACAAATTCCTTGTGTTTCCAATCACTTGGCCAATAAAATTCTATTCTATTCTATTCTATTCTATTCTATTCGCCAAGGTTTTCAATGTGCTGAAAAATCCGACCTCAACGTATACTCAAGTCGCTGACTGTGCTTGGGCGCTGCGATGGCCGAAGCACCAGCAGGGATTTCAATTCGGAGCAGAGGGTGTCCCATGGGAGACCGGCAGGCATTGGTGGCTTAGGTTGGCAAGTGAGCTGTGGCAGGGACCAGGCAGTTGCTGCCTCTTCCTGGCTGAGGCAGCTTCAGGGGCGCCTTTTGGGGGTGCAGCGGTCTGTGCAAACAATGCCTAGTTGAAGGTGGCACCCATGGTCCTTTCTCCGCTACTTCATTTTTCATCGGCCAAATAGAAGGACTAGGACTCCTATCTCTGTGAGCTGGATGTGGGGACTGGGCTGTGGAGGTCACACTTTTACACCCTCCGCAGCTACAACTTCCAATTAGGAAAGAAGGGCAGCATGAAGGGATGATCTAGGAAGTTAAAATATATATTGTCTAAAACAAGATGGGTAACATGCATTAAATGTAAGAGATTATATCTATAACCATTTATGCTTATTTAATTGTGGTAACCCAGAAAGTGGCTGTTGCACAAGTGATAAAGGATTCTGAATTTTCTAGATGAAAGTTATTATATAAATTTATGTTTTGAGGACATAATATAAGCAGACCTATCTCTGTGCAATTTGCAATTTAAGAATGTATGTGACTTTCAAGTGATGACAATGGTAGACTAGGGTGTCTCTGGAGGAGTGGAGATAATATTGCGATGAAGACTGATAATTGGATGATAAGCATGAGCCACCAGAGCCTCCTTGAATAAAGCAAGACCAAGATACTGCTCGTTGTGCTCTGGAATGCTCTTTCACGTAAGGCAAATAGTGGGGCGGGGCACAGAGAAATGCCAGGGGGGGGCATGAACCCAGGAAACATGCTTTTTTTTGCCGCAGAATTTGGGGGGGGTTGCACTGAACAATAACACAGAGCACAGAGCATGAGATATGAAGTACAAGTAACAAACCCTTAAGCAACACCATAGAAAAATATTTAACAGGGATGAAAAGAAAGGGGGAGAGAGATGGAGATAATGAGACAGATGTAAGTCTCCCAAAAGCTAAGACAAGGATATGATGAAGCGTATGTACGCTTGGCTTCACTGTGACTATGGTGAGATGAGACAAGGCTGGTATGTTTAATGGGTCTAAAAATGTTGGCAGCAGACAGCATGAATCTAAATAAATTAAGGCATCATTTAAATACATTACACCCTAATCAGACTGATAAGCTGCTTCATTTTTTTCGGTGAAAATGTGCCGAATGTTGCAAACAATTGTCCTGGCAGAGAGGGTTTTTTTTTGGGGGGGGGGGGGGGGATGGCGAAACGTTTACTTTTTCCTGGATAGGGGTGTAGCAGAACATAATTGAGAATCACAGCTAGATTTTAAGGTGACTAGGTGGCTCAGTGGCTAAGACACTGAGCTTGTCAATCAGAAAGTTTGCAGTTCGGAGGTACGAATCCCTAGTATAGGTCTCCTGCGTGAGGAGGAGTTGGACTAGATGACCTCCAAGGTCCCTTCCAACTCTATTACTATTAAGTCCTTGCAGCTGATTTGTAAATCTGAGTAGCCAGAAGACTCAGGAAAGTCAAAGAGCTCAGCTCCACAGTGGAGCCTTTAAAGACATTGGCTTTGCTTAAAACCTCACTGTCTTAAGCATATTTGTATTGCAATTGTTTTTAATTAAAGGGAAAATGTCTTTTTGGAATAGCAGAACAGTTAACTACGGTGAGGGTGATGGATTAAAGATTTTCTGGATATAAATAAATTATAATTTAAAAAAAATAAAATCAACAGCAAAAAGCTTGATGGGAGTTTGGTCTAAATAAGTTTAAGATGGATAAAAGTGATAGTGAAATTTGAAATATTAGTTTTACACAGAGCTTTTAAAATTATTTAACAAATACATATCTTAGTGGGAATACAGAGTGTTTAGAGTTTTAGTAAAGAGAATTGGTAAACTTCAAAATAATGAGCTGAAGGAATCTTAAAACAGAACATGTGACTTTAGAACTTCAAAGTGTAAGTGTCAGAAAGGACCAAAGGTTTAAGGTAATACAGAAAAGGCAAATGAAAGATGGCAGAGAAAAACTTCTTTTAATTTTCTACTTGGCTCATTTTCTCTTTCTGGATTACAAATAAATGAAATAGATACTACTGGAAAAATCAGCAAACTTGGAAAAGGAAGCACCCAAGGAAAAAATAATCATTCCAAAGATTAAAAAAAAACATTTGAAGAGTGGAGGTAGAATGTATCTGAATCTGTTAAGAGAGATATGACTACATTTTAAGGGAGATTGGAAGAAAGATTTATAAATATTAAGGAGGAAGTGAAAGAAGAGATTTTTTTAAAATCTTGAAAAATCTCTAGGACAGTTGACTAGAGAGGTGAAACAAATTTTTTAAAAGGCAGAAATAATAATAGAAAGAGGGAAAAAAGATTTACACAATCTTGTCATATTGGAATGAAAGAAGAAAAAGAATTATGCCTGAGATTCAGAGTGGTTTCAAAAGACCCCTGTGTAGACAAAGAATAGATAGTTCAATCTCTACAGAATTTCTGTAATGGGTTGGAGATGATATGTAGGCAAAGACAGATAATGTATATGGGAACAGTATACATTATGCAAAGTTAAGAAATACATTAGGAGATATTCTTATGTATTTTGTTAGAAGGAAGACAAGAAATTAAGCTCTCCAAAAACATTTTAATATCAGGTTGAAGATCAACATAGATGTACATAAAGAATTTTCAATCAGAATACTACCTAAGGGGGGAAATATTTTTGACTGAAAAGCTGAAACATAAAATGATATCATTTTGTTGAGACAAATTGAAAGGAGAGATTTTTAATTTGAAATAGTACAGGTCAGGGGTGGGTTCTAACGTAGTTTGCTCCCGGTTCGCTTCCTCTCGGGCTGTGTGGCGCCTGTGTATGCGCAGTGCAAAAAAAATTAAATCATTTTTTTTAAAGCCAAAAATAAAATGGCCATGCATGTACAGTGCTAGAAACTCAATCTCTGTGCATGTGCAGAAGAAAAATAAATAAATAATTCAAAGATAATTCAAAAGAAGATGGTGGTGGTGCCCATGGACTGGCACCGACTGAACTGGATCCATGACATTATCATGAAATCACCAAGGGGTCTGAACTGGGAGGAACAGTGCCGAGGCGGTGGAGGCGAGGTGGAGGCAAGGTTCGAGGGTCGACGGAAAGGAAGGGAACGGAGGGAACGGAGCAGAGCGGAGTGGAGCAGAGATCAGCGCTGGAACTGAGGTGACCCTGCCTGCTCGTGAGACCAAAGCCGCTGACGATCCAGGCCGGTGGGAGCGACCTGCAGTCGGTGGTGGAGGACATCTGCGGAGATATGGTGGGCGAGGAATATCCAGAAATAACACCCCCCCCCGGTATGGCACCAATGGGTGAGAGCTGCTGGTGCCAAGGGGGGATAAAATGGAATGAAGGAGACAGACGCCCAGTATGAGTGCTCACAGAGACTAATGTGACCTGAAGAACTAGAGGGGGGTGAGAATTATGGAATTAACTGCCAGAATCATCATGGCCAATTAGACTGGGGATATTGTTTATCGTTTAATTCCTGTTTTTTGTCATCATTTGTCATCTCCCCCCCACACCATTTTTCACCATTTTCCCATCTCCTCAACTACTACTAAGACCATAGAAGAACTGCGCCCCTAGTGGCAAGACTATAGAAAAAACAGCAGACTTTAAGACTCTAAGACTATTTGGAAGATCTATAGAGGATTTCGGACCTGGATTGGTTGATTGACTGATGATTGATATTAATTAAGATCTGATTTTATATTTTATATTTTTATACTATCTTATTAACTTCTTAACTTCTTATCTTATTAACTTATTTAGACTTATAATTTTATATCCTATATATTTGTAATATTTTATTAGTACACTAATCTATCGCTAATTTAATCTATTTTTAATTAATTGGGGGGGGTTTAACCGATGCACAATTGGAGTGGGTGCAATGACATGTATGGAATGAATGATTGGTATGAGTGCGATGGTTGGAGTGGGTGGGGTTATGCCAGGGACGGGATGAACGGGATGAATGGAAATAGTATGAATGAGATATTTGGCCCACCTGACGCCGGAGAGGCGGGAGGGGAAGGGGCACTGATCTCTGGGGTGGCAGAGGGTCGGAATATCCCGGTGTTGCTGGGGAGAGGCAGATATGGCGGGAGCCATGGAACTAGCCGTTCCAGGGGAACAAGGGATCACTGTCTAATAACTATTCCTTGTTCTGGCTCCCTGAGCTCAACCCAGGGCACTGGTGATGAGTGTAACTCTGGCCCTGGGCTCAGGTTGCTGCTGCTCAATGCCAGGTCGGTGGTAAATAAAGCTCTCCTCATCCGTGATTTAATCCTGGATGAGGAGGCCGACCTGGCATGTGTAACTGAAACCTGGCTGGGCCCGGAAGGAGGAGTTCCTCTCTCGGAAATTTGCCCAGCCGGGTTTCAGATATGGCATCAACCTCGACCCCAGGGAAGGGGGGGAGGAGTGGCTATTATAGCCAGGGAGCGCCTTTGCCTGCGTAGGCTCGTTGCTCCGGAGATTGCAGGTTGCGAGTCCCTCCTTGTGAAGTTGGACTTAGAGGTTCAGGTGGGCTTGCTTCTCACGTACCTGCCTCCCAGCTGCGTGGCACAAGCTCTGCCTGTGCTACTCGAGGAGGTAGCCGGGTTGGCGGTGAAGTTCCCCGGACTCATTGTCCTGGGGGACTTCAACCTGCTGTCACTCAGTGAAACCTCTGGGTTGGCACAGGAGTTCATGGCCACCATGACAGCCATGGACCTGACTCAAGTAGTACAGGGTCCGACTCACGAGGGAGGGCACGCACCTGACATGGTATTCCTTTCCGAGCAATTGAGTAATGGTCTGAGACTAAGGGGCTTAGAAGCTTTGCCTTTGTCATGGTCAGACCATTTCCTACTACGGCTTGACTTCCTGGCTCCAATCCTTCCCTGCAGGGAGGCGGAACCAATTAAGATGTTCCGCCCCAGACGCCTGATGGACCCAGAAGGCTTTCAGACGGTGCTTGGGGTTATTCCAGAGGCACTTGTCCACAGTTCAGCAGAGTCTCTTGCGGAGGCCTGGAACAAGGCCGCAGCGGAGGCTCTTGACCGGATTGCGCCTTTGCGACCTCTCCATGGCGCTAGACCCCGTAGAGCTCCATGGTTCAGTGAGGAGCTCCGGGAGTTGAAACGCCAGAAGAGACGTCTAGAGAAGCGATGGAGGAAGAGTAGGTCTGAATCTGATCGAACACTTGTAAGAGCTTTTATTAAGACTTACAAAGTGGCGCTCAAGGCGGTAAGATGCGCGTACCATGCCGCCTTGATTGCATCAGCGGAATCCCGCCCGGCCGCTCTGTTTAGGGTGACCCGCTCCCTTCTTAATCAAGGGGGAGTTGGGGAGCCCTTGCAGAGCAGTGCCGAGGATTTTAACACGTTTTTCGCTGATAAAATCGCTCAGATCCGGGCCGATCTCGACTCCAATTGGGAAACAGAGTCGACTGACAACGAGTCAGTCGAGGTGACTGGGGCCCGTACTTGTCCACCTGTCTGGGAAGAGTTTGATCTGGTGACACCTGATGAAGTGGACAAGGCCATTGGATCTGTGAGTTCCGCCACCTGTTTACTGGATCCGTGTCCCTCCTGGTTGGTCTCGGCCAGCAGGGAGGTGACACGGAGCTGGGTCCAGGAGATTACCAACGCTTCCTTGGGGAGGGGAGTTTTTCCAACTCTCTATAAAGAGGCGCTCGTGCACCCCCTCCTCAAGAACCCCTCCCTGGACCCAGCCGTACTTAATAACTATCGTCCAGTCTCCAACCTTCCCTTTATGGGGAAGGTTGTTGAGAAGATGGTGGCGCTCCAGCTCCAACGGTCCTTGGAAGAAGCCGATTATCTAGGTCCCCAGCAGTCGGGCTGCAGACCCGGTTACAGCACGGAAACTGCTTTGGTCGCATTGATGGATGATCTCTGGCGGGCCCGGGACAGGGGTTTATCCTCTGTCCTGGTGCTCCTTGACCTCTCAGTGGCTTTCGATACCATCGACCATGGTATCCTTCTGCACCGGCTGGAGGGGTTGGGAGTGGGGGGCACTGTTCTTCAGTGGTTCTCCTCCTACCTCACCGGCCGGTCGCAGTCGGTGTTAGTGGGGGGGTCAGAGGTCGACTCCGAGGTCTCTTCCTTGTCGGGTACCTCAGGGGTTGGTCCTCTCCCCCCTGCTATTTAATATCTACATGAAACCGCTGGGTGAGATCATCCGAGGGCATGTGGTGAGGTATCATCAGTACGCTGATGATACCCAGCTTTACATCTCCACCCCATGTCCAGTCAACGAAGCAGTGGAAGTGATGTGCCGGTGTCTGGAGGCTGTTGGGGCCTGGATGGGTGTCAACAGACTCAAACTCAACCCGGATAAGATGGAGTGGCTGTGGGTTCTGCCTCCCAAGGACAATTCCATCTGTCCGTCCATTACCCTGGGGGGGGAATTATTGACCCCCTCGGAGAGGGTCCGCAACTTGGGCGTCCTTCTCGATCCGCAGCTCACATTAGAAAACCATCTTTCAGCTGTGGTGACGGGGGCGTTTGCCCAGGTTCGCCTGGTGCACCAGTTGCGGCCCTATCTGGACTGGGACTCATTGCTCACAGTCACTCATGAACTCATCACCTCGAGATTCGACTACTGTAACGCTCTCTACATGGGGCTACCTTTGAAAAGTGTTCGGAAACTTCAGATCGTGCAGAATGCAGCTGCGAGAGCAGTTATGGGCTTACCTAGGTATGCCCATGTTTCGCCATCACTCCGCAGTCTGCATTGGTTGCCAATCAATTTCCGGTCACAATTCAAAGTGTTGGTTATGACCTTTAAAGCCCTTCATGGCATTGGACCAGAATACCTCCGAGACCGCCTCCTGCCACACAAATCCCAGCGACCGATTAGGTCCCACAGAGTGGGCCTTCTCCGGGTCCCGTCAACTAAACAATGTCGGTTGGCGGGCCCCAGGGGAAGAGCCTTCTCTGTGGCGGCCCCAACTCTCTGGAACCAACTCCCCCCAGAGATTAGAACTGCCCCTACTCTCCCTGCCTTCCATAAAGTTCTTAAAACCCACCTTTGTCGTCAGGCATGGGGGAACTGAAACATCTCCCCCGGGCACGTACAATTTATGTATGGTATGTTTGTGTGTGTGCTTGTTAGTATATTGGGGTTCTTTTTTAAACTTTTTAAAATATTTAAATTTATTTGAATCTATTTGAATTTGTACGATTTGTTTATGCCTGTTGTCAGCCGCCCCGAGTTCACGGAGAGGGGCGGCATACAAATCTAAGTAATAAATAAAATAATAATAATTAAACCCACCTGTGGTAGAGGTACCAAACACTCAAAAAACCAGGAGATGAGACAGCTCAAATGAATATAAAAAATCATTGCAAGTTTAAATTCCCTACAAGAATTTGGCCAGCTGATTGTTAAGAGAAATGTGTTGGAGATAAGAGAGATATTCAAGGTGTGTTGAACTTAGATATTTTATGGCTGTGCAGGGTCTCATGCTTTACCCCCTCCTTAGGCTCAGCCCAGTCATCTGCTACAAGAGGTTTTGACTAACTCAGTTTTAATACCATGAGATTTCCTAGGAACATTTAAAGAAGACATGGACAAAAGGCAAGGACATGACAGAAGAAACTATGCAACAGACACAACAAGAAACTAAGGAAGAGGCACCACATTAAGACTACAAATATTTACTTTTTCTAAGTTTTGGCATATAACATGAAATATAATCTAGCCTGCTCTCCCCCTCCTCAAAAAACAAATTTATTTCATTATTTGAAATATTGAAACTTGTTTAGAAGAAACAGATATTAGTAGAAATTATTTAAAATGTTTGATTTATAAACATTTAGGTGAAGAGTTTATTTCATTGGGAAATAATAAGAAAAACTGAATAGTTTTGAAATTCACAACTAAAGCCAGAAATGATATTGCTTGATAATCATGACAGTTTATGGGAATTGAAGTCAATTTTTACTATTCTGATCCTTAAAAATGTTGAGAGCTTACTTACTTTCACAATGAGGAATCTCATTGGTCCATCCATTTGCTCGACAATCACGATAATTAAATTGGCTGAGCATCTTATACCTAATAATTTAAAATAAAATTGTGAACTAAACACACTAAAACTGCAAAATGATTATATTTTAAAACATATTTGATACATACTGAGATGATACATTTTTTCAATTATTACTGATTATTCTTGTAAATGTAGAAGAGTTTTCCTGAAACAAGTTTGGTATTTATTCCCAGTTAGAAAAAGATGAGAAACTCATTCTTCCCAAATTTTAAATTTATTTTCCATCCCAAAACCTTTGAAACTATCACCAAATTCAAACCACTTCTGGATATACAATATTGTATTTCCAAAACAGAGTTTGATATTCCAGTTTTTCACAAAAAAAAAAAAAAAAGACTCAAACAGCACAGAATAATATAAAAGCAACATTGTACATATTAAATATAGAAACAGAAATAGCAGAATTTGAAGGGACCTTGGAGGTATTCTAGTCCAACCCCCTGCTTAGGTAGGAAACTTACACCCTTTCAGACAGATGGTTATATAACATAATCTTAAAAACATCCAGTGCTGCAGCATTTACAATTTCTGAAGGCAAATTGTTCCACTAATTAATTGTTCTAACTTTCAGGAAATTTCTCCTTAGTTCTAAATTGCTTCTATCCATGATTAGTTTCCATCCTTTGCATCTTGTCCTACCCTCAGGAGCTTTGGAGAATAGTTCGACTCCTTCTCCTTTGTGGCAGCCCCTGAGATATTGGAACACTGCTATCATGTCTCCCCTGGTCCTTCTTTTCAGTAAACTAGACATACATCTTTGATGCTCTTCTCTTTTTTTAAAATTGTGGTGACCAAAATGGAATGCAGTATTCCAAGTGTGGCCTTAGCAAAGCATTATAAAGTTGTATTAAAAATACATGTGATCTTGATTCTATCACTCTGTTTATGCAGCCTAAAACTGTGTTGGGTTTTTTGGCAGCTGCTGCACACTGCTGGCTCATATTTCAATAGTTGTCCATTAGGACTCCAAGATCCCTCTCACAGTTACTACTGTTGAGCAGGGTACCACATATACTGTACCTGTGCATTGTTTTTCTTGCCTAAATGTAGAACCTTACTTTTTTAACACTGAATTTCATTTTGTTAGATAGTACTCAATAATCAAGTCTGTCAAAACCTTTCTGTATCTCAAGCCTATCTTCCAGAGTGTTGGCTATTCCTGCCAGGTTGGTGTCATCTGCAAATTTGATGAGTTCCCCATCTATCCCTTCGCCCAAGTCATTGATTAAGATGTTGAAGTGTACTGAGCCTAAAAGAGAGCCCTGGGATACTCTACTGCTTACTTCGCTCCATGTAGATGAAGTTCCATTGGGGCCTATACGTTGAGTGTGGTTGATCAGTCAGTTACGAATCAATTTGGTGGTGATGCTCTCTAACCCACATTTTTCTAGTAGTAGGTTATGGTCTACTTTATCAAATGTCTTACTGAAGTCCAAGCAAATTATATAGACAGTATTCCTCTGGTCCACTTTGTCAAAGAATGAACACGACTGCTTCCGGTGGGGCAACAAGAAGGAGGGAGGGAACTGCTGCTCCGACAGATAACGGCAAAAAACATCAAAAACATTAAAAATCACAAAAATAAAGAAAACTCCCGAGGGTGAGTACTAAAACCTGCCCAGTGCTAGTGCCGAGCTGATCCCCTGGGGACCCCCCGAGAATTCCTCGAGCCTAGCTTCCCAGCTACAGGGAGACCGATGATTGCCCAATAACTGGCCACGAGGATTCCCCTGAGGATTTCCCCTCTACGCCAGCTGCCTGCCTAGCGTGGAACCGGCTCAGAGCCCCAGCGCTACGTGGACTCCCCCTGAAACCCTGAAACCAAGACTCCTAGAGCCCAGCTACCTGGAGCCCCGACGCCCAGCTGACTACCCGGCGCGAAACCGGCCCAGAGCCCTAGCGCCGTGCAGATCCCCTGGGACCCCAACATAATCCCCAACTCTACAAAGATCTCCAAAGCTAGGAGGACTTCCCACAGCCTCTGAAGCGCTCAGAAGCCCCACCAAGAAGCCACAAGCCACTTGCGACCTCCCTCCCCACCACCTCCCCACCACCGCCATTACCCATTACCTCGTGGCTGAAGACCAACTCTGCTCCTCATAACCTCTATCCTTCTTAAACCTAAAATCGCACAGCTTACAGTGAAGCTCCAACCCCATCTAGTGGCTGAAAATAAAAATAACAGTGCAGTCACTTCCAATCCCTTCCCAAAGCTACAGATCCTCACAGATTCGTCAAACAGAAGCTCCAACCCCATCTAGTGGCTGAAAATATCATTGCAGCCACTTCCATTTCCTACTGATACTCTCAGAATCTTCAAACAGAATTCCAATTCTCACCCCTCACAATGCCATCCAAAAAGAAACCTCAAGCAAACATTTCCGTTAACAATTGCGTTATATGCAACACTAATGTAAATACACAAGAAGGAACCACAAAGTGCCAATCCTGCAAAAAATTGGCTCACCATACCTGCCTTAACATCAACAAACATGTTGCCACCTTCCTCAACGACAATCCCTCATTCTACTATTCCTGCCCATCCTGCACACCCAAATCAATCTCACTCGACAATTTATCCGAAGTAATCTTATCTGCAGTCTCAAAAACCCATCAAGCATATACCGAAAGTATCGAACCTCGGTTCGCCTCCATAGAAAAAAATATCCAAGACCTGATAAACACCAAAACACCTAATCAACCACCCTGCAGCACCCCACCACCACCACCACCATACTCCCAACCCAGACCACCAAAACCTCTTCCTCTAAACCCTACCACCAACATCTCCACCCTGGTGAATGATGCCATGGAAAGGGCACAAAAACGCCACAATGCCATCCTTTTTGGCCTTGAGGAAAACGGGGAAACTGACTTAACAAATATACAAAACATTATCCACAATCAACATCCTCAAACAATTACCCCTGATGTCATCCTAGAGGTCTCCAGAAGCGGCCCCACACTAAAGTACAGCGACGGATCAACGGCTCCCCGACTGTGCAGAATAGTCTGCACTAACGAATCTTCCAAACAACAATTCATCAGGACCATGAACACCATTGCCAGAAACAACACCAAATACAACAAACTCAGATGCAGACCTGACTTAACATTACTCCAACGTATCCGCTCCCGCGAACTACGCGCCGAACTCAGGAGACGGTGCGAACTCGGCGAAAATAACCTCTACATTGACTACCGCTCTGATTGCATCAGAACCAAAACCTACAACCCTCCCTTCATTGTCAATCCCGCTACCCCTCCACAACTTTCCAACACTTCTCCACCCACCATCCCACATCAACAATCGGACCTCCCCAGCACCTCCAGCAATGAATAGGAAAATGCGCCCCTTACTACCTTGCCTCAATCCTGCCACAACTCAACGCAATCCAATCCCCTTCCTGAACTCAAACACAACCTCAAATGCAAACTAATCAATGCAAGAAGTTTAATCAACAAGTTATCAGAATTCCTCCTTCTGCTCAACACCAACTTATTTGACATAATCTTTGTTTGCGAAACATGGCTCAACTGCTCCTTTCCTGACTCCATCATTACACAAAATAACTACCTGGTTTTCCGGTCCGACCGCGAATCCCGCAGAGGAGGTGGTGTAGCCATATTCTACAAAAGCTCACTCAATCTAAAAAACATTCAAGTCGCACAAGATTTATTCCTTCCTGAAACCCTAATCTGCGATCTTTCCCTTAACACCACTCTCCGCTTTTTACTGTGCTACAGAGCTCCAAACTATGACACTTCCCACGCATCAAAATTAACTTCCCTACTAACATGGGCATCCTCCTGCCCCTACCCCATCATCTTCCTAGGTGACCTCAACCTACCACACATCAACTGGACACTAAACGAATGCTCCACCGAACCTATACATACCGCCATCTACAACACCGTCACCAGCCTGGGACTGGAACAATTAGTATTAAACAACACCAGACTCAACAGCTGCCTCGACCTCATCTTCTGCAATAGTAAAAGTGCTATTTATGGACTGCATATCATAGAACCCTTCTCCAACAGCGACCATAGTATGATCAACTTCAACCTCAACCTACGCCATCATAACATTCAACAGAACAACGTGTCACCTAAGTACAATTTCAGGAAAGCTAACTACGAACTCATAGACGTCAGTCTCTCATTTATTAATTGGCAATCCCTCTTCTCCAACTGCATCTCCATCGATGACCTCTACAACACGTTCTTACTCCAAATCAATAGACTTATAGATCTGTATGTTCCAATTACTCCTCCTAGAAGAAAACAGAAAAACAACATTCCCATCTCATTAAAGAAACTACAAACCAAAAAAAGATCCCTCTGGCGTAGAAACAAAAAAGGTCCTGTAAACAACTTTAAAAACCGCTACAGAAGAATATGCCAACAAATAAAAGCAGAATGTCTGAACTACCGCAGTAAACAAGAGGAAAACCTCCTACGCTCCAAATCTAACCGTGCCTTCTACAACTTCGTCAACAACAAACTTAACGACTCCAGACCTATTCCACCTCTCATTGGACCACACAACAAAGAGTACCACGACGACCCATCCAAAGCAAATCTTTTCAACTCCTTCTTTGGCTC
Organism: Erythrolamprus reginae; assembly: GCF_031021105.1. Lineage (NCBI taxonomy): Eukaryota > Metazoa > Chordata > Lepidosauria > Squamata > Dipsadidae > Erythrolamprus > Erythrolamprus reginae. The sequence goes on along the minus strand of NC_091952.1, from coordinate 109,960,047 downwards.
CGTTTTTGTTAACAGTAATAACTCATCCCCCCTCTTCGCAAATCGCACTCCTAACTCATTAAATAACCTAAGCCAAATCATCTTCACCACAGACTACGTTGGAAAAGCAATCCGTGATCTCAAACCTTCCCTATCTGTCGGTCCAGATGGTCTTTGTGCATACTTCCTAAGAAAACTCTCATCTGCCATAGCTGAACCTCTAAGCATCATCTTCCAAAATTCCTTCATGACCAGCACTCTCCCCAAACTGTGGTCAAAAGCAGTAGTCATCCCCATCTTCAAAAAAGGAGACCCATCACTAGTTGACAACTACAGACCCATATCACTATGCTGTGTACCTTGTAAAATCATGGAATCAATTATAAATCGTTCAATCACTCTCTACTTAGAATCAAACAACCTACTATCAAAAAAACAATTTGGATTCCGTAAGAAACTATCCTGCAACCTACAACTACTCCACTGCAAAAACATCTGGACTACCCACCTTGATCAAGGAAAATTCATCGATGCAATTTATATCGACTTCTGCAAAGCCTTTGACTCAGTGGTTCACGACAAACTTCTCCTAAAACTCAAATCCTATGGCATCTCAGGACTCCTCCACAACTGGATTACCGCATTCTTGTCAAACCGGCAACAAGTTGTCAAAATCGGAAGCGCCATTTCCTCCCCTGTCCCTGTCAAAAGCGGCGTTCCCCAAGGCAGCGTACTAGGTCCTACTCTTTTCATCCTATACATCAACGACCTCTGCGATAATATCGTAAGCAACTGTGTACTTTTTGCCGACGATGTGAAACTCTTCAACACCACCGACAACACACTCACTCTTCAAAAAGACCTTGACTTCATTTCAGATTGGTCCAACACCTGGCAACTTCAAATATCAACCAACAAATGCTCTACCCTCCACATCGGCAAAAAGAATCCAAACCACATATATGAACTGAATAAACAAATCCTCACTACCAACCAACACTCAGTAAAAGACCTCGGAATACTCATTTCAAATGACCTAAGTGCTAAAGCCCACTGCAACAATATCGCCAAAAAAGCCTCCAGAGTTGTTAACCTGATCCTACGCAGCTTTTGCTCCGGCAATCTCACACTACTCACAAGAGCCTACAAAACCTATGCCAGACCCATTCTCGAATACAGCTCATCTGCCTGGAACCCACACCACATCTCAGACATCAACACTCTCGAAAACGTCCAAAGATACTTCACCAGAAGAGCCCTCCACTCCTCCACTCGAAACAGAATACCCTACGAAAATAGACTAACCATCCTGGGCCTTGAAAGCCTAGAACTAAGGCGTCTAAAACACGATCTAAGTATTGCCCACAAGATCATACGCTGCAACGTCCTTCCGGCCAACGACTACTTCAGCTTCAACAGCAACAACACAAGAGCACACAATAGATTCAAACTTAATATCAATTGCTCCAAACTTGACTGCAAAAAATACGACTTTAACAATCGAGTTGTCGAAGCGTGGAACTCATTACCGGACTCAATAGTGTCAACCCCGAATCCCCTACACTTCTCCATTAAACTCTCCACGATTGACCTCTCCCGATTCCTCAGAGGCCAGTAAGGGGCGTATATAAGTGCACTGTTGTGCCTATCGTCCCCTGTCCAATTCTCTTTTCTTACCTCTTTTATCTTATATATTCTCTCCTCTATATATATTCTCTTCCTATCCACTTCCCTTCTTTTTACTTCCTATCTTTATATATATATTCCTAATGTATATTCTCTCTCATATGTATTGTATATTGGACAAAGAATAAATAAAAAATAAATAAATAAAAAAAGAATAGTCTGACATCATCTGTTTTTGACAAACCAATGTTGGTTTTTGGTTATTACTTTGTTTGCTCCTACATGTTTGCTGATTTGTTGCTTGATTACCATTTTCTTCCCTATTTTAATTTGTGTTCCTAATCTGTTTTTTGTGGTGCTGTTTTTGATAGGTTGGACTGTTTTTTCCCTTTGAATAAGGACAGATGCAAAAAAATGAGTTAAATCGTTCTTCTTTCTCCCTGTGGCTTGTCACCTTCTTGCTACTTTCTCCCAGCAATGGACCAATTGTTTCCTTGACTTTTTTCTTGTTTTTAACATGTTGGAGTTGTCACGCTGTGGATTGACAGCCTCCAAAGACATTAAGAAACATCCTATAGTTAAATGGTTAACTCTGTTTGTTAATGTAGCTCCTCCCTCTCTATGATGTAACCCTGCTTTGCTCACTTCCTCCTGCTTGCAGGAAGAGAAGCTATTAGCAGCCATTCTGTTCTTTCTCTATTAAAGATGTAAGACGCATAGTTAAACCTCTCCGGCTAAACTTATTTTTTCTACTTTTCTAATAAAAACTTTGATTCATTTTAAAATGAATGCTTGTGCTTTAATGTCCATCGACCTCCGGAAAGCCTTACTTCAGTTTTAACAGGCTGAGCACTCTGCCGGTAAGATCCTCTTTCCGACAGGAGTAAGGGTTTTTTTTGTTATTTTTTACTTTTGTTGCAAGCCTTTGTTCACTGTGAGAATGTTTCCCTCATTTTATCTTTACAGGCTAGTTATTTGCCCTTCTTTTCCCTTTTTATACTTGTCTTGGCATAAATGAAAGAGAGAGATGGAGAGGGAGAGGGGAGAATGAGTGTGTGTGAGAAAGAGACAGAGAGGGGGGTGAGAGAGTGAAAGAGAGAGATGTGAGAGGTCAGAGGGAGAGAGAGGGGAGGGAGAGAGAAAGAGAGAGTATGGACGCTGGATTCATATTAGTGGTCGGCAGGATTTAAAATTATGAATTTAGTGGTCCCTGAAATCCGAAAGGTTGGTGATCCCTGACAAAGTTCAACATTTCAAGAAGCACTAGGAACAAAATATTAGATTTTAAAAAATAAAACTCAGTAGAGTACTAGGACCTCAGTGTAACAAAGTATTTTAAAGATTTGTAATGAAAATCTCAGGAATCATTCTCTATATTAGAAGTCATTCTTGTAGTAAAAGGCATATTAAATGAAAATCAGATATATGTGATTGATATTGCAATTACTATATTTTATAAGATACAAGATATTTCATACCTTCTATAAATTTAAAATGTATTAAAATTACAGTCTGTTTTAAGCAGACTAAATGGTTTTTTTTTTATTTCTCAGACAAATACAAACATGTACGTATGTAGTATAGTGTAATGTATAAATGCTCAAAGAGTACAAATGAAACTTTCAATTAATTATCCCTTGTATAGGAGTGCCCTCATGTGGTCCAAATATATAATGTAGGGATAGATATGATATAAAATTCAAGAGCATAATAATATTATGTTGCAACAGTGCAGAATGATGTCTCTTACAAAAAATACTTATTTTTTAGTTATTTATTTAGGTGTTCAATTTCTGCCCCCTAACAAGAACATAATTTCTACTTGAATAGATCTAGAATCCTATTGAATACCTATTGATGGAAAGAATGGACTTCTGCTAATGTTAAGATGTTTCTTAAATCAGTGTCTACCCTCTTGATGGCCAGACAAGAGCTATAGATTACATTATATCAGACTCTCTTCTTGTCTGTATATGTATGCATATACAAATTCCTACACAAGAATCTATATACAGTGTTCCCTCGATTTTCGCAGATTCGAACTTCGCGAATAGCCTATACTACGGTTTTTCAAAAAATATTAATTAAAAAATACTTTGCGGGTTTTTTCTATACCACGGTTTTTCCCGTCCGATGTTGTCATACATCATCACCAAACTAATAATTTTTGCAAATAAATAACAAAAATAAATATTATAGTTAATAAATAATTATGTTTATAAATATCAGGATCACTAAGGGTCTTATTCAATGGTGAGTGCCAGTAATAATGATGAGTAAATTGTTGTTAAGGGAATGGGAAATGGTAATTTAGGGGTTTAAAGTGTTAAGGGAAGGCTTGTGATACTGTCCATAGCCAAAATGGTGTCTTTACTTCCGCATCTCTACTTCGCAGAAATTCGACTTTCACAGGCGGTCTCGGAACGCATCCCCCGCGAAAATCAAGGGAACACTGTAAAGTATATAAAAGTGAAATCCATTCACTCATCACAAAATCTCCAGAATAGTAAAGCCTTCAAACTTGAAATTTGGCACTTATGTTCCTCTTGGCTTCTAGATGCTCACTAAGAAAGGATTTTTCAAAATGACCATCTGATCATTAGTATTTCCTATCCAGTATTATAATAACACACACTGATGCTAAGGAGTTAGACTTTCTACTCCACTACTCCCCCCCCCCTAAAAGTTCCAACTGCCAGTTGCCTCACATTCCGTTACCTCAATTCAAACTAGCAGACATTCCATTCCTTCACTCAGGCCTAGTTTCGGCTCCTTACAATACTAAACTTCACTACCTCACCAAAATATCTATACCTTTCACCTATGGAACTGCTTCCGAACTCCAAGTGGCAGGAGATATATTCCCTTATGAGTCTCAATTACCGACCCCCACTGAGCAAACTGATTGTGAACCAAATTTCTCCTGCATAGTGTCCCAGCCCCAAATCACTTCTTGAACTGACCTCCTCAGTTCAGATAAACCTGTTCCTTCTACTGTAACACAAGTTAAAGAGAGAAGAGAGAAGAAACAAAGGAAAAGATTTACAGATAAAAAACACAAATAAGGAAAGCTGCAAGAAGTATCATCAAAGTCATCCCAAAATCAATAGAGAGACTGTAAAAAAGTATGCATCTAATAACCCCTACTCAGGCAGTTACAGCTAAATGCAATGAAAGGATACACAAATCTAATCAATGTCTTGGACTAATAAGTATTTCTCTGGTTTTAAATATGAACCTCAGATTGATTACTTGAGGGGAAAGGTGGTTGATCTCAGCCCTCAGTTACCCCGTGCTTGGTACTCTGCCCTGAAGTGGCAGGATGAGACTTTCCAGGACAGGCTGCAACGGTGCTAAAGTCCAGCTCCCTCCCCTTGAGCCTTACCCTAAACCCTTACACAGCCGTCTTACCCACCAGCATCCAATGGCAGACCACTTTCTTTCTGCTGCCCGGAAGTACAACAGATGCTTTCAAATGATGTCTTTTGGAGTCAGAGAGGTGAAGGAGGAAAATGTTATGCCAACATTCAAACTGCAGGGGCAGGTCTACCACAGGATAGGAAGTATCAGGGTGGGACTTCAGCAGCAGCCTTCATTTCTCCCGACATACTTTGTTGGTGATGATGACAATGAGAGAGACATCCGTTGTGGAATCTACACAGGTGTTAATCCAGAACTGGTTAGCCAATTGCAGAAGTTGCTACATGAACACAAGTATATTCTGGAATGTAAGGCTGCTGTTGATTCTGTTCCTAAGGGCCACAAGGACTTCCAAGCAGGGGTGAGCTACTGCCCGGAAAGGGCAGAACGCAGTGGGGTAGCGAAAATGGAACTCTACCCCAGAGCACCCAATTTGCACTGAAAGATGCAGGGCGTCCTGCATAAGCCACGTCCCACAGTGTCGTAGTAAAAATTTTGGTAGCCCTTCCCTGCTTCCAAGTGGTGATTAATACCGATAGGAAGTTTCTGGAGAGCACCAAGGTTGTTTCAATGCCCCCATGACTACAGAAGTGGCTGTTCGCATTGTCAGCCAGAATTTTGAGAAGAAAGATATCATTCTCCACAGCAGAGACAATAGGCAGTTACAAATCACCACCCAATCACAGTTTCGTCGCGAAGATGGGTATCCAGCTAATACAATATAAATACATTATCGTTTTGGGAGACAGCGCTTTTGATTTCCGTAATACACAGGTTGTATATAATGAATAATTAGAAAGGGGAAAAACAATTTAAAAAATATTACCCTTCAATACACGTATATTCAACACGGGCACCAAAAGTAAAACCATCTCCATGGACAAGTTCAAAAGTGGCATAATCAGATTCTCTAGGGTTGCCACAAGATTTTCCTGAAAATTAAAATAATATGTAATACAATGTAATATAACAAGAACATTAGCATTTGGGAAGCCCTTAGACTGCCTAGAACTTGAATCGCCCTTTGCCTATTTCATCTTTTCTATCTCATCGTTATTATGAACTAAAACTGGTCTTACTATTTTCAGAATTTATGCACTACTGCTTCACCTCATTAGTGTGTACATTCTAATATTCTGAATGATATGTAATCATATGAAATGCCTTTCATTAAGACATTACATGGCTAATTCAAAGTTCTTATTCATGGAAACAGCTATACATTCTTCCTGGCATTCAGTCTGAAAAGCAACTTCTATTTTTAGTGATAATGATGTAATTCATAGCACTTGGTATCAAGTAAAAACAGAGTGCAAAGAAAAGCAGAAAATTTATTTATTTGGAAAATGTATACAGTTACCTACTTGCTCAGAGTGACTTTAGATGGCTTACAAGTAATGTTGGGCAAACCAAACTTTGCAAAGTTCAACATGCCGAACCCAAACTTTTTTAAAAGTTTGGGTTCAGCGTTTGCTCGAACACTGCGAAGCGCCGCCGCCCGGGAGGACAGTGGGGAATCCCATCCTGGGATTCCCCACCTCCTTTTGCTTGCAGCGCCACTGCGGCATCCTTTTTGGTAAAAATAAAAGGAAGCAAAAGGAGGTGGGGAATTCCCCACCTCCTTGTTTATTTTTACAGAAAAGGATGCCGCAGCGGCGCTGTTTGGGTTCGGGTTCAGCGACCTCACCCAAACTTCACGGCAAAGTTCAGGTGAGTTCGCCGAACCCGAACTTTGTTGGCTTCGCCCAACACTACCTACAAGCAATAAAAGCACAACATAGAAATTAAATTTTTTAAAAAGAAAAACAATAATCCCAGTGACAACACACAGTCAAATTAGCCAATTGATGGGTCCAACCAAGTGTTCAGGGAAAGAGTATCAAATTGGGAGCTAGGCTAATTTATTCTCCAAAGGGAGGGAGTTAACATGGAAAAAGCCCTTCTGAGTCCCACCAGGTATAAGTCGTTAGGGGACAGGACCTACAATATTCCTTGCTGGCCTGCTCTAGTGAGTTGGATGGATCCTACTTTGAACATATTATGCAAAGGCCTAGCTTTCTGATGAAGTCTGTAATACTGGGAAAAGTAGAAGAACAAAACAGAATAGAATTCTTTATTGGCCAAGTGTGATCGGACACCAAAGGAATTTGTCTCTGAGTTTAGCCAGCAGATGGAGCTATAAGCAAATTGTCCAGACCAGCAGGAAGCATTTAGACTAGACAATAAGGTTAGAAAAGCTTTGTGTATGTCCAAAAGAAACAGAGTAATAATCATAATAATACTATCAATAAAAGGGAATATTAAAAAAGATGAGAAGGATGATAATACTACAGCCAAACAATATGGGTAAATAAGACAAACAAATATATAAGATAGTCCTATAAGAATAATGTGTTCAGCAGAATGATGCCATGAGGAAAAAACTGTCCCTGTGTTTAGTTTTTTTGACATGCAATGCCCTACAGCGACTTCCTGAGGGGAGGAGTTGAAACAGTTTATATCCAGATGTTAGGGGAGGAGTTGAAACAGTTAATATTCAGATGTGAGGGATCTGTAGATATTTTCTCAGTTCTTCTAATCTGCTCAATATACAGGTATTCTATGAAAGGAGGGCTGGTTGCAATTGTTTCTTCTGACTGACTGACTGTCTAAATTTGTATGCTCCCCAACTCCCTAAGGACTTTTCATTGGAATCTGTACCTGTCATTTGGTTGTTGTACCAAACTAGACATTTATAGAAGTACAAAAGATAGATTCTGTAATTCCTCTGTATCACTGTATCAACAACTTCGGGGGCAGTCTGAACATTTTTAGTTTAGTTTAGATACAGGAAGAATATTTTTGTTGTGCATTTTTAATGGTGGTTCTAATATTAGGACTCTATTTCAAACCCTGGCAGCAAAGTGAACAAACACAGTTACAGCAAGGATGACTTCCCTTTTGGAAACCTTAGTCAAGTTGGAGAGAGCTTGTCCAGGAGAAAAATCAATCTACATTATCACTAAGAGCCAACATCCACTTGATGGCTTATGATAAAAAATACTAATAAATGATAAAAAATACTTCTTAAACATTTCAGTATCCTTCTTCACTGACTTTTGCAAAACATTATTTTATTTCTTACCTGTGCAGTTCTTAGTAGGTGTCAAATGTATCCAGACTCCATCATTACATTCAAGTCTAATAGACCAGGCTTTAACATACCCAGGGCGACATTTATATGATATTTTTTCTTTATGTGCATATGTCTCTGCAATCAGTTCATCTACAGGTTGTTCACGTTCTCTTCTAGCAGGTGGTTCACATGCACTTTCAGCTAGACACCAATGAAAAAGAAACAGCATTTAGCAAAACCCAGCTGCCAAATCTCGTTCCATAGCTCGTAAAAAATAATTTACTTTTATTTTCAACTTTATTTTTTTCACAGTTTCCTATATAGTTTGTTTACATTGTATTCAGATATGAGATCTAGAGGCCAACAACTCTGGGCAGTTTGTCCTAAAAAGCAGAAAACTAAACCAAAAGAAATGTGTTTAGTTTCAAAGGTTTTTAAACACTTCTGGAATAAGGCGGAGTGGCACAGAAGTTAGAGTGCTGTACTGCAGGCCACTAAAGCTGACTGTAGATCTGTAGGTCAGCAGTTCAAATCTCAACACCGGCTCAAGGTTGAATCAGCCTTCCATCCTTCCGAGGTGGGTAAAATGAGGACCCGGATTTTCTATCTCTGTTAAAAAGTTCTATTGTTAACATGTTTTAAGACGCCCTGAGTCTAAGGAGGAGGGCGGCATAAAAATCGAATAAATAAATAAAATAAATAAATAAATATTATCAACGTGGGAAACAAATAGGTTTCTGGGAGAATATTATTGGACCAGGAGGATCTGCTCATTGCCAGTCATGCTTTTGTAGTTTACTATCTGGATTACTGCAGTGTGTTCCACATGGGACTCCTCTTGAGAAAGCACTTCAGCTGGTGCAAAATAAGGCAGCCTGGGTGGTAAATGGGGTTGGTTACAGAGATGGGTTCCTCCTAGTTCAGACCGGTTTGCCCAAACTGGTAGCAATCCACTGGTGATGTCATGATGACATTATAGAACAGGTTCGGTCGGTGCCATTTCATGGTTGCTGCCATCTCTTATTTAAATTTTTTTGATTATCTTAGTGGGGGGTGAGGGGGGGGTGGATTTTTTTTCTGGTGTTTTTTTTTCCTACTGCACATATGCAGAAGCTGAGTTTCCAGCACTGTGCATGCATTGCCATATTGTTTTTGGCTTATTTTCTGAAAAAGAAATTCCAGCACTGCGCATGCCACACAGCATGAGAGGAACCTACTGGCAGCGAGGTAAGTTAGAACCCACCCCTGGTTGGTTACTCAGTGCATATGACACCACTACTTTGTGAACTGCAATGGTGACTGGTGTGCTACAAGGTGCAACTCAATGCGCTGGGTATCATTTTTAAAGTGCTTTATGGCTTGGAACTGGGTTATTTGGATGAACATCTCTTCCTAGTCACCATTATTCATCTGATCAGGCCTGGTGGGATAGTATATTCTAGGAGCCATCTGAAGGCATGCAGCCCTCCCCCAGTGGGTCGACCTCTAGGGAGGCACAGCATGCCATAATTGCCACATCAGAATGAAGCGACAGAGAGAAAGTTTTCTCGATGAGACAACCTCTGTTAAATCAAGATCGCTCCTTTTATTGTATTTCACCTTTTCTGACATGTGGTACAGAATAACCAATTCGCAAACGCCACATACATTAAGCCATCCTCCAACTACCATTCAGTCATGCACCATATAAGGCTTCTTCTCATGACTTCCTTATAGATAATTAATGGAAGCTACATTCTTTGCCTTTTCCTGGATTGTGTGATTAGCAAAGGAATGAGAGTAAGGCATATATTTCCTTATATGGAAGTTAGCTATAGGTTTTCTTCATGCTGTATATCAAGTTAATTATTTCCCAACATGGTCATGGATTCTGCAGCTTGCTTACTCAGCCTGGACTCTTGCTTCCTTTCAATAGAGGAAGAATTAAGGTTTTATACAGCACCCATTAGGCTTAAAACATCACTCTCCAGTAATATTTTATTCCAAATTTCAGTGCCTATAAACCTATGATTACAACACCATCAGTTAAGAAATTCTAGTTGGGCACCAAAGGCAAGCTTTTTCTGCCATAGTAGCTACCCTTGGCAGCATTCTCATGAGGCCTTAATGGCATGGTTCTGTGTCTAGGCCTTTACAATTGTGTAAAGAGACCAATCTCCTGGTTGTCTTAACAATTAGTCGCTGGTGCCGAGGGGGGATGAAGGGAGCGGCGTTGGAGTTCAAGGGAAGGAGACTGAGGCGAGTTGGGGGCTGTCGTGTGGAGCTGAGGCCATTGGCTGAGATTGGACTAAAAAGAACAGAGTGGATATAGCTGGGGGAGAGTGAACAGTGGAAACTGAATTGTCGAACTTTGAGGGTGTTGGTAGATGTTAAGATCGTCGCTTTGTCGTCTCCCCCCCCCTCTTCCTCCCCCTGCTCCCATTTCTCATTTCCTGTACTGTATTCCCTATTGCATTACATTGAAGAACTGCGCCCCTGGTGGATGGCTCTATAATTACAACAGACTTAATGAAGGATTTTACTAAAGACATTTTATCATCCTGTTCTGGATTGGCTGATTGACTGATGAATTTTAATTTACCTATTTATTCAAGAACTAGTTTTATATTAATTGATTCTATCTATATAATTGTCTCAGATTAATTTTATAACTGACTGGTTAACCTTTTTAATTAATTAACTATTTTTAATTTTTATACATTTTTTAACTAATTTATTGGGGGGTAATTTTAGTGATGGATATCTGGGATCAGATGGAAGGTATATATGAAATGAATCGAATGAATGGTGGGACTAACTTGCAGGATGGGTGGGGTATGGATGAGGTAAATGGTAATTGCAATTTTTATAATATGAACGGGTGGGGTGAGTGGGACGGTATGTATGGGAACAATAGGGTCAGTATGAATGCAGAATTTAGCCTACCTGGCGGTAGAGAGACAGGAGGGACGGGGGTATCTTTCTCTGGTGTGACAGAGGGCCAGAATATTCCGGTCCTGCTGGGGAGAGGTAGATATGGCGGGAGTCACGGGGCTAGCCGTTCTGGAGGAAAAAGAGATCGCTGCTTAATAGCGATCCCTTGTTCCGGTCCCGTGAGCTCAAACCGGAGCCCTGGTGACGAGTGTAATCCGGGCCCTGGGCTCAAGCTGCTGCTACTCAATGCCAGATCGGTCGTGAATAAAGCTCTCCTCATCCGGGATCTGATCCTGGATGAGGAGGCCGATCTGGCATGTGTTACTGAAACCTGGCTGGGCCCAGAGGGAGGGGTGCCTCTCTCGGAAATATGTCCAGCCGGGTTTCAGATATGGCACCAGCCTCGACCCCAGGGAAGGGGGGGAGGAGTGGCTATTGTAGCCAGGGAGAGCCTCCATCTGCGTAGACTCGTTGCTCCTGAGATCGCGGGTTGTGAGTCACTCCTTGTGAAGTTGGACTTAGGGGTTCAGGTGGGCTTGTTACTCACGTACCTGCCTCCCAGCTGCGTGTCAACAGCCCTGCCTGTGCTGCTTGAAGAGGTGGCCGGGCTGGCGGTGGAGTTCCCCGGACTCATTGTCCTGGGGGACTTCAATCTGCCGTCGCTCGGCGGTTCCTCAGGATTAGCACAGGAGTTCATGGCCACCATGACAGCCATAGACCTGACTCAAGTAGTTCAGGGTCCGACTCACGAGGGTGGACACACACCCGATATGGTATTCCTCTCGGAGCAATTGAATAGTGGTCTGAGACTAAGGGGCTTAGAAGCATTGCCTTTGTCATGGTCAGACCATTTTCTACTGCGGCTTAACTTCCTGGCTCCAATCCTCCCCCGCAGGGAGGCGGAACCGATTAGGAGGTTCCGCCCCAGACGCCTAATGGACCCTGAGGGCTGATAAAGTCGCTCGGATCCGAGCTGAACTCGACTCCAATTGCATAGCAGTATCGGCTGACAATGAGTCAGTTGAGGTGACTGGGGCTAAACGTCTTTGTCCATCTGTCTGGGAGGAGTTTGACTTGGTGACACCTGATGAAGTGGACAAGGCCATTGGAGCTGTGAGTTCTGCCACCTGCTTACTGGATCCGTGTCCCTCTTGGTTGGTTTCGGCCAGTCGAGAGGTGACACGGAGCTGGGTCCAGGAGATTGTCACCGCCTCCTTGGGGAGGGGGTCCTTCCCGGCTCCTTATAAGGAGGCACTTGTGCGCCCCCTCCTCAAGAAGCCCTCGCTGGACCCAGCCGTGCTTAATAACTACCGTCCAGTCTCCAACCTTCCCTTTATGGGGAAGGTTGTTGAGAAGGTGGTGGCGCTCCAACTCCAGCGGTCCTTGGAAGAAGCCGATTATCTAGGGCCTCAACAGTCGGGTTTCAGGCCCGGCTACAGCACGGAAACTGCTTTGGTCGCGTTGATGGATGATCTCTGGCGGGCCCGGGACAGGGGCTTGTCCTCTGTCCTGGTGCTTCTTGACCTCTCAGCAGCTTTTGATACCATCGACCATGGTATCCTTCTGCGCCGACTGGAGGGGTTGGGAGTGGGAGGCACTGTTCTCCAGTGGTTCTCCTCCTACCTCTCCGGTCGGTCGCAGTCGGTGTTAGTGGGGAGTCAGAGGTCGACTCCGAGGTCTCTCCCTTGTGGGGTGCCTCAGGGGTCGGTCATCTCCCCCCTGCTATTTAATATCTACATGAAACCGCTGGGTGAGATCATCCAAGGGCATGGGGTGAGGTATCATCAATATGCGGATGATACCCAGTTGTACATCTCCACCCCATGTCCAGTCAGCGAAGCAGTGGAAGTGATGTGCCGGTGCCTGGAGGCTGTTGGGGACTGGATGGGTGTCAACAAACTCAAACTCAATCCAGACAAGACGGAGTGGCTGTGGGTGTTGCCTCCCAAGGACAATTCCATCTGTCCATCCATTACCCTGGGGGGGGGAACTACTGACCCCCTCAGAGAGGGTGCGCAACTTGGGCGTCCTCCTCGACCCACAGCTGACATTGGAACATCATCTTTCGGCTGTGGCGAGGAGGGCGTTTGCCCAGGTTCGCCTGGTGCACCAGTTGCGGCCCTATTTGGACAGGGAGTCGTTACTCACAGTCACTCATGCCCTTATCACCTCGAGGTTCGATTACTGCAACGCTCTCTACATGGGGCTACCTTTGAAAAGTGTTCGGAAACTTCAGATCGTGCAGAACGCAGCTGCGAGAGCCATCGTGGGGCTTCCCAGATTCGCCCACGTTTCTACAACACTCCGTGGCCTGCATTGGCTGCCGATCAGTTTCCGGTCACAATTCAAAGTGTTGGTCATGACCTTTAAAGCCCTACATGGCATTGGACCAGAATGCCTCCGGAACCGCCTACTACCGCACGAATCCCAGCGGCCGATAAGGTCCCACAGAGTCGGCCTTCTCCGGGTCCCGTCGACTAACCAATGTCGTCTGGCGGGCCCCAGGGGAAGAGCCTTCTCTGTGGCGGCCCCGGCCCTCTGGAATCAACTCCCCCCGGAGATTAGAACTGCTCCCACCCTCCTTGTCTTCCGTAAACTACTTAAGACCCATCTATACCACCAGGCATGGGGGATTTGAGACACCTTTCCCCCAGGCTTATTATAATTTATGTTTGGTATGTATGTGTTGTTTGGTTTTTTAAATTGATAGGGTTTTTAGTTTTTTCTTAATATTAGATTTGTGCCTGTACAATATTGTTTTATCGCTTGTTGTGAGCCGCCCCGAGTCTTCGGAGAGGGGCGGCATACAAATCTAATAAATTATTATTATTATTATTATTTATTAATTAATGATTGTGATATTTTTTCCTCAGATGCTATGCCAGTATGAAAGAGGCTTCATGCGGAATATAAATGGAGGCCCAGGAAGGACTTGTTCTCTTACAACAAGGCTTTGGCCATGTTGTGAGAGAAGCCATGGCTGCATCAGTGTCACAGAAGGCAGTATAAAAGGTTTCAGCCATTACAGTAGTTGTGCATAGTGTGATGGGTGTGGGAGCACCTGGCTGTAATAACAAATATTGAAGTTAGACTTTGAAGATTATTTACAATAGTATATATATATATATATATATATGCAGTGGTATCTCTACTTACGAATGCCTCTACTTACAAACTTTTCGAGATATGAACTGCATGTTTAAGATTTTTTTTGCCTTTACTCACGAACAATTTTCTATTTACGAACCCGAGCCGGCGCCACTGGGATGCTCCACCTCCAGACTTCCGTTGCCGGCTGAAGCGCTTGTCATTGCCTCGCTGGTAAACCCCTTTGCTTCCCCCTGCTGGGATTCTCTTCATTTTGTGCTTGCCAGACGGCTGATGAAATACCCCTTTGCTTCCCCACATTGGGATTCTCTTCATTTTGTGCTTGGGCTGGCCGCTGGGATACTCCTTTGCTTCCCCCCCCATTGGGATTCTCTTCATTTTGTGCTTGGGCTGGCCGCTGGGATACTCCTTTGCTTCCCCCCACTGGGATTCTCTTCATTTCATGCTTGCCGGAAGTCTGGGGGCGGGGAATCCCAACTGCCCCAGCAAGCACGAAGAGAATCCCAGAGGGGGGAGGCAAAGGGGGAGGCAAAAGGGAACTTCCCACAAGCTGAGGTGAATGGAGTGGAGACAGGAGCAGTGAGGAGAAGCGGCGAGTGGAGACGGGGCAGCTAGGGTTTGCATGCATTATTTGCTTTTACATTGATTCCTATGGGAAAAATTGCTTCTACTTATGAACGTTTCTACTTAAGAACCTGATCATGGAACAAATTAAGTTCGTAAGTAGAGGTTGGTACCTCTATTTGACTCCTTCCCAGAGTTGAGAAAGGGTGACTGGCCCAAAGCTTTTTGCCAAACTCAAAGGTTTTCTGGTTTCTAACCTGATGCTGACTACTATTATCTATTTTTTTTAATTGGCATCTGCAATAATGTTTGATCACATTCCTCCATCAGCACATTGAATCACACCTCTAGAATATGTCATGCAGCAGACAGTATTTCAGGTAAATCATGCGTTGCTATGAAATATTCCTATTCTCAATTATTGTTTCATTTCAAATTTTGACTAATATTTTCATTCTGATGCCCAACTTTTTAACCACATAGTTACATATTGCAAAAATTTAATTGATTAAAAATGTAATGAACAATCCTGTATACTTCGTCTGAACTATACTTCTCAGATCGTGTAGAATATTGCAAGAAAAATGTTACAGTTTTAATGGGAGAAATTTAGACAGATAAAATGTTGCCCTTTACAATTGTTACATGTGATTTACCTATCCAAACCACAGCAATAATCTGTAGACCTTCCCTGAGAAAAGATTCTTATGTAGAGATATGTTTTTAAGTAGCCTATAAGTTTAAGCAATATTTCAGTCACCAGGGGGTGCTGTTACATAGTCAAAATATGCCGTATTGACCAGAGAGACACTAAAATTTATTTATTCATTTATTTATTTATTTATTGGATTTCTATGCTGTCCCTCTCGGAAAACCCGGGGCAACTTACAACAAATAAAAAAACAGTAAATTACCATAGCATTGATCCAATTAAATTAAAAATTAAATAACTATCTAAAATCCCAAATATTTAAAAAAAATGCCAAATATCCCAAATGCTAAGAGATCATTCAAAGTGAATGACTACAAGTTTCATTGCAGTAAAAATGTTTATTCAAAGTGTAATATAATTCAAAAATACACAAATACCTAAGACATCATAAAAGAGTCCATCTATAATATGCATTAGGGTTTAGAAACCCTTCAAATTTTGAACCAGCATCTTCTGTGCCTTTCCAAAGGAAAGATGCGTAAGAAGAACTAATGATCTTTGTCTTTCCATAACTGGAGGAACAACCACTTCCTTCAGTCCTACAAAATTAATTGTGTCAGTGATTATAATTATTAACAAATGATTCAGTCTAAAGAACTTGAACCTTTGATGATGGCTATAATCAACAGAGTTTTGCCTTCCTTATTTCTTTCCTTGGTAAAAGTTCCAGAGAATTCATATTTTATGTATTATATTGGATCATTTGATTTATTTATTTTCACTCATTCAGTCATTCATTCATTCATCAATTCATTCATTCATTCATTCATTCATACATGCATACATACATACATACATACATACATACATACATACATACATACATTTATTAGATTTGTATGCTATCCCTCTCTGGAGACACGGAGCAGTTCACAACAACAAAACAGTACAAATCCAATGGTTAAAACAATTTAAAAACCTTAATATAAAAAACAATCATACATCTCATACAAAACATACGTAAAGCGGAAACGGCCCAAGGGAATCAATTTCCCCATGCCTGACGGCAGAGGTGGATTTTAAGGAGTTTGCGAAAGGCTAGGAGTGTGGGGGCAATCCTAATCTCCGGGGGGGGGGAGTTGATTCCAGAGGGTTGGGGCCGTTACAGAGAAGGTTCTTCCCATGGGTCTCACCAGACGACATTGTTTTGTCGACGGGACCCGGAGAAGGCCAACTCTATGGGACCTAACCGGTCGCTGGGATTCGTGCAGCAGAAGGCGGTCTCAGAGATATTCTGGTCTGATGCTATAACTAACACTTTGAATTGTGACCGGAAACTGATTGGCAACCAATGCAGACTGCGGAGTGTTGATGTAACAGCCATCTCAGATACAGAAGTTTGAGCAACAAACAAGTTAAAACCGTAAAAGTAAAAAACCCAACAAATTAACCAGAAATATGAAATGCAAGAAAAGGCCAGCCAGCAGCATCTGTGAGCAATGCAGACCTTTTGCAATGCTGCAAATCTCTATGGCCATGATGGCGAAGCTATAGCATGTGTGCCACAGATGGCACGCAGAGACCGCTCTGTGAGCATACGAGCTGTCCCCCCAGTTTAGCTCTGCTGCGCATGCATGCAAGACTCCCACTGACCAGCTGATCATCAGGTCTCTGTTGCGCATGTGCAGAGGGTGGTGTGTGTTCAGGGGCCACAAATGTATGCATGTGGCCATGTGCAGGGGCATGTGCCCATGCATAAGGGCAGGGTGCAATGGGGGCTGCATGCACATGCACAGGGGCAGTACACATGTGGGGGACTGCATGCACATGTGCGGAGGGCAGAGAGTGGCATATGTGCATATGCGGGGACAGGGTATATGCATGGGGGCTATGCACACATTGCATTTTGGGGGATTAGGCACCTGTGCACACATTTGCACATGTGTACACAAGCTTTAGGTACTCGGTCTGGAAAAGGTTAGCCATCACTGCTCTTGGGGTTCCCAAGCCTAAAGGCACAATCATATTTCTAGGGAAGTCCTAAAAGCCAATAGGGTTGTGTCCAATCTAACCTTGGAATACTTGATGTTCCAAAAGGTGGCTTGAACCAAAAGTATTACTTAGCTGTGGTCCTTGGAGCTTCTATTTATGGTGTAACATACAAATGACTGCTCATCATAATCAACTTTATAAATGTTTATAAATCTTTTCTTCTTCTTCTGTTGATATGAGAAATAATGATTTGGCTAATCTTTTGCTAATATTTCTTATTAGTCCTTTCTATCATGAAAAATATTTATTCATTCATTCATTCGCTTATTTATTTATTTATTTGTTTGTTTGTTTTATTTGTTTTATCAAGTAGGTTTTGGTGGTATACAAAGATATACCATATTTTTCGGTGGTAAGACGCACCTTTTCACTTCAGAAAACTGCGCCAAAATCTGGGTGCGTCTTATACATTGAATATTGCCGAGGTCGCCTGGCAGCCCTTGGCAGCAGGTCAGCGACTCAGCCCTGGGGATGCCCCCAAAGGTGAGAGATTGGAGTGGGGGCTGATGGAGCCGAGCCCCCTCCCGTGGGACCATCAGTGTCACACCACGCGCCTTCTCTACGGCTGGATGAGAAATCCTCCTTGTGAGTGATTCCTGGAAGCTCAACTCCACACCCAGCCGCAAAGGGTGGCAGGAACAAGGAGAGCATCTTCCCCTGAGTTAGCCTGTCCTAGTGGAGACAGTGGTGGTGGCAGCTTCACTTCGAGGTGCAGCAGCATTGGGAACATCCCGTCCACACTGCTGCTGCCACCACTGCCACCAGTGTCTCCGTTAGGACCAGCTAACTCAGGGGCATGTTCCCCTCATTCCTGCCACCCGGAGGGAGCTGCTTCCGAGGAAGATTCCCCTTGGCACATCCAGCCACAGAAGAGGCTCGCGGTGCAGTACTGATTGTCCAGTGGGAGGGGGCTCGGCTCCATCAGCCCCCACTCCAATCTCCCACCTTCGGGGTCATCCCCAGGGCTGAGCCACCAGCCTCCCGCCAAGCACTGCCGGGCAGCCTCACAACACTCCTAAGCTGCAGAGAACCAGGCAAGGCGTCCCCTTGGCGCATCTTGCAGAGCCCGGCCAGAGACAGATCACAGCACAGAGTGCAGAAGAGGCATTCCTGTTCGCCTGGCTGTAAAACCTGGACATGGTGCAGTTCTGCGTGAAACTGGAGAAGTTAGAAGAAGTGGGATAGGCTGCTGCTCGTCCCTGGAGAGACAGAGATGGAGGGAAAGAGAGGGGGGAAGTGAGAGGGGGAGGGATGTGAGAGAAAAGGAGAAAGAGAAAAATGAGAAACTGACAGAGGGAAAGAACGAGGGAGAGGAAGAACAAACAAATGAGTGAGAAACGGGGAGAGAAGGAAAAAGAAAGGGAGAGGGAAGAGAAAAACAGAAATGAAAGGGAGAGTGAGAGAGAAATGAGGGAAAGATTGAGAGAGAGAGAAAATGCAAGAGGGAGAAGAGGGAAACAAATGAGAGAGAGAAGGGGAGAGGAAGAACAAGGGAAAGGAAGAGGAAAGAGAGAGAAAAACAGAAATGAAAGTGAGAGAAATGAGAGCAAAAATGGGGATAGAGAGAAACAAATAAGAGCAAAAAGTGGGGGGGTGAGAGGGAGAAGTACACAGAACTGAGAGAGACCTGGAGGGAGAGAATGAGAGAGAGGGAAAAGAAAGAGATAAGTGAAGAGAAAGAAAGAAAAGGGAAAGAGAGAGGAAGGAAGGAGGAAGGAAGGAAGGGAAAGAAGGAAAGAAGGAAGGAAGGGAGACATTTCCTTGTGGCTGCAAAGGTTACTATTACACTGCACACCAAGGCAACTAGACACAAGAACAGTTTCCCCCCGAAAGTCATCACTCTACTAAACAAATAATTCCCTCAACACTGTCAAACTTTTTACTAAGTCTGCACTTCTATTTCTACTAGTTTTTTCTCATCATTCCTATCAACTATTTCCTCCCACTTAAGACTGTATGACTGCAACTTGTTGCTTGTATCCTAAGAATTTTATTAATATTGATTGTTTCTTCATTGCTTATTTGACCCTATGACAATCATTAAGTGTTGTACCACATGATTCTTGACAAATGTATCTTTTTCTTTCATGCACACTGAGAGCATATGCACCAAAACTAATTTCTTGTGTGTCCAATCACACTTGGCCAATAAAGAATTCTATTCTATTCTATTCTGTTCTATTCCTATTTCTATTCTACCATTTGGTTCAGAATACTTTTTTTCTTGTTTTCCTCCTCTAAAATCTAGGTGCGTCTTATACACCGGTGTGTCTTATACACTGAAAAATGCGGTAATACATGATATTAGTAAAAGAGAAACATTAGGACAGGGGACGGAAGGCACGCCTCTTACTGACCTCTTAGGAATCAGGGGATGTCAACAGTGGATAGTCTAAGGGTAAAGTTTTGGGGGTTAGGTGATGAAACAACAGAGTCTGGTAGTGAGTTCCATGCATCAGCTACTCAGTTACTAAAGTCCTATTTCCTGCAGTCTAGTTTAGAGTGGTTTACTTTAAGTTTGGATCTGTTGTGTGCTTGTGTGTTGTTGTGGTTGAAACTGAAGTAGTCATTGACAAGAAGGATATTGTAGCAGATGTTTGTATGGGCTATACTTAGGTTGTGTTTAAGGTAATGTAGTTCTATTCTTCTAAACCTAAGATTGTAAGTGGAGGAGTGGAGAGCTCTTCTAGTAAAGTATCTCTGGACATTTCCTAGAGTGTTTATGTCCAAAAAGCAGTGTGGACTCTAGACAGATGAGCGGTATTCAAGGATTGGTCTGGCGAAAGTTTTGTATGCTCTGGTTAGTAGTGTGAAATCACTGGAGCAGAAACTATGTAGGATTAGATTAACAACTATTGAAGCCTTTTTGGTGATGTTGTTGCAGTGGCTTTGGTACTTAGGTAATTTGATATGAGTATTCCAAGATCTTTTACAGAGTGTGGGTTACTTAAAACCCAGAAACAATCTATTTTCTGATCCTTTTTGCTGTTAGTTTTTTAAGTATATTTAGTATGTTACACCAAACTGACTTTACTCCCTTGGTGGTCCAAATAGTCAGATCCAAATAGGAACTCACAAAAAAACAGTTCTAAGGAAGGAGAAAAATGGCACCAGTTTCAATGAGAGTGAGGTTTTGGCTGCTAAAAAAAATGATAGTTCTGTATCAAATAGCCAAATTGTTTATTTGAAAATATATATTAAATCAGGAGTGTTAAATTTTCAGGGTCACATTGTGGTCACGTGATGTATCATGACTTTCCTCCCCTTCACTAAAATAGGAGTGGGGATGGCCAGCGTGTAATGCATCCAGCCCACTGGCTATGAGTTTGACATCCCTACGTTAAATGATACCCAGTAGAACTACGAGTCCTATGGGATTGGGCAGCAAAGTAGTCAAATAAATTAAATTAAATTAAACTGAGAGGTCTGTTCTGAAACTACTATAAAAAGAGAGCTAATTTTCATTTATCTACCTTAACAATTTCAATAATTTATCAAGATGAAAGATCAAGCGAGTCCGTTTGGCATAGTGATGAAGATGCTGGACTAGAAACCAGGACACTGTGAGTTCCAAACTTCATTAGGAACGAAAGTCGTCGAAGTAAGTTTGGACCAGCCATTGTCTCTACAGTATGTGTAACCCATCTCACAGGGCAGTTGTGGAGAAAATAGGATGGCAAGAGTATTAGTTATAGTTGCTGTCTTCAATTATTTTTATATCCATACCTCTGCATATGTTACAGCCCCAGCCTAGCCCAAAGGAATTTTAATGAGTCCTCAAGGTTTTTACCAGATACTTTTAAGCGTATTTTTCACAGTAATGATAGAATCTTGTTCCTTGAAGAAAGGAATACCAACCCTCTCTCTATATTCAATGAATTATCTTTTAATGTTAAATTCATAAAATTTTTATTTATTTTTATTTTTATTTATTTATTTTGTCCAATGCACAATACATATTGAAGAGGATAGACATGAGTTATTATATATAAAGAAAGGATATAAAAGTCCAATACACAATGAGGGTTTTAGTGGGTATATATCAATATACACATAGTAAAATACATGATGAAGGTTATAGAGGAGATACTCATAGTAAAATATATCTAAGAAATAATAGAAAAGAAGATATAGGAATAGAATATATCAATGAAAGAATAGAAGAAGAGATATAGGAATAGAGGAAAGGTATATAGGAGATATAGGAGAGCAATAGGACAGGGGACGGAAGGCACTCTAGTGCACTTGTACTCGCCCCTTACTGACCTCTTAGGAATCTGGATAGGTCAACCGTAGATAATCTAAGGGTAAAGTGTTGGGGGTTTGGGGATGACACTATGGAGTCCGGTAATGAGTTCCACGCTTCGACAACTCGGTTACTGAAGTCATATTTTTTACTGTCAAGTTTGGAGCGGTTAATATTAAGTTTAAATCTGTTGTGTGCTCTTGTGTTGTTGTGGTTGAAGCTGAAGTAGTCACCGACAGGCAGGACGTTGCAGCATATGATCTTGTTAAATTCATAAAATTTTATTTCATTTGCTTCACTGCATAGCCATGATGTTGAACTTAGTTTATGCTAAATGGCATTTTGACTTCACAAAATGTTCTTTTCTTCTCTGTCTCATTTTTTCTTTTTGCACACACAATGAGAACATTTTAAAAGATATTTTGAATGAAGAAATAATGCTTTTTTAAGAAAACCTACCAGTAGATGTGTATTATTTAAAATACTGCCAATGTTCATAAAAATTACTTTAATTCAACTTGAAATCCTTAACTCTATATAGATGAAAAAACCCACATATCCTTGAAAGTATCATACGTTCCTCCTTTAGTGTAGGTTGTCCTCAACTTATGACTGAATAATGCCTGGAAATTCTCTTGTAAGTCATCACAGTTGAGATATCAACATAACCAACCTGATTTGACAATACTATATTAAGCCAATACAATGGTCATAAAGTGAACACTAAGGTCAAAGCAAGTCCATTTATTGCTATGGGTGGATTTTTCTGGAAACCAGATAAAAAGGCTAGAAATTGGCAAAAAAGCATGAATCAATTCACATGACCACACAACACTACAAGCAGTTGCCATGTGCCAAAATACAGTCATATTTCTTTCTGTCTCTCTTTCTCTCTCTCTAAGTGTGCATGTGTGTGCGTGTATGTGCATCCACCATCTAAACTCCAGAACTTGGTTGTAACTATCTTCTAAGAGAGATAGTTATAATTTTGAATGACCACTAAATAAGAGGTTGCCTACCTTTCCGACCTAAATTTATAATTTTAAATCCTGCAGAACACTAATATGATTTTTAAAATATAAATAGTATTTAGTGCAATATAACAAAATGCATTTTTTTTGTGGACCACCAAAAAAATCACAGATCGGCAGTGGTTCTGTACTATCCTTAAGAGCATTTGATGAGCAACTAATAACTGTTAGAACCTTACTTATAACATTGTATCCATTCATAGAACATAAATGGATTCCTTCCTATTAAAATACAGCATGCATGAATTAATCCTGTCCTCAACACTTAAAGCAGCCATATCCCATCTACTACTAGCATGCTTGCAAAGAGAATTTTAAAGAATCTCAATGCTCTCCTCAACCTGCACTAATCAGAACTCAGCTCAACTAAAGACCTGTCAGAAGTTATTACAGCTAGTTATCAAATCAAGAGCCCAGTCAGTCCCCTCTCAGCTGCCTCTGGTCTTGCCTTGCCTCTGAAGATCAGGAAATCTATTGGCAGTCACTAAACCCTAAACCCCAACACTGCCCAACAATTTTAACATCTGCATTGATAGGATATACTCTGAATATTTTAGTAATCAGAGGTTATCATAGGGCCTCATGATTCTTTTCACATGTGTCATCTTAATTGAAAGTTGCATGTAACCTGATCATTCCAGCTCTCTTGTGGGAAACGATGTCTATAAGTGGCATTATGATTAGTTCAGCCATTATCCCTGCTTACAGGCCCATTAACAAAATGCAGTCAGCAATTTAAGTGAGACTGATGGATTACTCAAGATTAAGGGGGGAGGAGCTTTAAAATGAAAGATTACTCATAAACCAGGCAGTTTAAGAGAAAAGGGACACATTCCAATTAAGAGAGTGGCAAAAAGATTGCTTAAGAGCAAAAGGAAAGGAACAAAGTATGGTAATCCCATGTGTCCTGATTGCATACCAACCTGCAGCTTGGAATTCAAGAGTGATAGATTGGCAGGCAATTTCCATCTATGAAGGATACCCCCTTAGTGTGTCAACCTGAAACAAGACTGAGGACGAGACAACAAGGATTGCCCATTGTGTGATAGCTTTGGAATGGATTGTGACTGAAAAAAGCAATGAGTAACCAAATGGGAATTGAATATGGGCCAGCTCAGGGAATGTGCAAAATAATAATAAAAATAATAATTTAAAAAATCAAACATAGCCTAGGAGCAGAAAGACTGTGCCATTGGTTGTTGAATTTTCAAATTTCTGAGGCCTTCGGGATTGGGTGGCATAGAAGTAGAAATGAATGAATGAATGAATAGAATATATATTGATTTTTTTTTAAAAAAAATATCTCTGGTTGTTAAGTTATAGAACAAGAGATTGCATTTTCTAAGTAAGCCTGTGAGAACTGAAACAGAGTAATTTGTTTCAAAACATTCCCGTTTTATGTATTTCTATTAACTTATACAGTAATAATAATAATAATAATAATAATAATTATTATTATTATTATTATTATTATTATTATTATTTATTAGATTTGTATGCTGCCCCTCTCCGCAGACTCGGGGCAGCTCACAACAATAATAATAACAATGTGACAATGTAACAAATCTAATATTTAAAAAAACATCTAAAAACACGTCATTTAAAACCATACAACACAAGCATACCATACATAAAACTATATAAGCCTGGGGGAGTTATCTCAATTCCCCCATGCCTGGGTGATACAGGTGGGTCTTAAGCAATTTACAAAAGACATGGAGGGTGGGTGCAGTTCTGATCTCTGGGGGAAGTTGATTTCAAAGGGCCGGGGCCACCACAGAGAAGGCTCTTCCCCTGGGGCCTGCCAGATGACATTGTTTAGTCAACGGGACCTGGAGAAGGTCAACTCTGCAGGACCTTATCGGCTGCTGGGATTCATTCGGAAGAAGACGGTTCTGGAAGTATTCTGGTCTGATGCCACGTAGGGCTTTATAGGTTATTACCAACACTTTGAATTGCAACCGGAAACTGATCGGCAGCCAATGCAAGCCATGGAGTGTTGGAGAGATGTGGGCAAAACTAAGTAATGCCACGATACCTCTCGCGGCCGCATTCTGCACGAGCTGAAGTTTCTGAGCACTTTTCAAAGGTAGCCCCATGTAGAGAGCTCCCTGTCCAAATAGGGCCGCAACTGGTGCACCAGGCGAACCTGTGCAAACACCCTCCTCGCCACAGCTGAAATATGATGTTCCAATGCTAGCTGTGGATCGAGAAGGACACTCAAGTTGCGGACCCTCTCCGAGGGGTCAATAATCCCCCCCCCAGGGTAACTGACGGACAGATGGAATTGTCCTTGGGAGGCAAAACCCACAGTCACTCCATTTTGCATGTTATTGATTTCATGCAAGTAATATAGCTGAATTTAACCTTTGGTTCTAAAAGGGAAATAATGATGTATTAATCTCAATAAGAAGAGATAATGAAGAGAATCTATAATCTAGATTTGAGTCTCCTCTTGTTACAAATATATGGAAACAGATATACAGTAATGTCTAAAATTGATAAGCACTGCTAGAAATTCTACTTGGCAGCTCTCAAATGCAGAAACTGCTCAGGCATTATAGCTGTGACTATGATTGTTATTACTTCCCCAACAACCACCCAAAGGAGTGGAAATTTATACATTCATTTTGGAATAATTACAGATGCCCATTTTCAGAAGCATTGTATAATAAATTCTTGAAATCAGTTTTTTTACCTCTGCTATTATTACAATAACTGATACAGTTTAGAACTATGTTGACTCTAATGAAACAAACATGTAAATTTGAGAATAAATATTTCAAGAGGACGTGAAAAGGTGGCAATTCTTGGAAAAGTTATTTGCTATCCAGTAGAAGGAGCATACATTTTAAAAAGTCATGTTATCTTTTTAAAAGACCAATACATATTGTAAGTTCCCTGTTAATATTCTGCTTGTCATAAAATAAATATTTGATACTGGGCAGGTAGAGAAATAAAATAATGCATGTTATACTTTTTATTGTAATATAACTGCATCTGTATAAACAAATCGCAAAAATAGAAAAAATATCAATGCAATGTCCTTTAAAAGTTTACTAGAATGAATACAGAACTGCAGCTGTATAATACAAAATAAAATAATATTTAATACTATAGTCATTTTCTCAGTAGAAGTTTAGATAATCTCCCAATAGCATTCAGTCATCAGTGAGGCAATTAATATAAACTCTGTCCTCATTACTGCTCTCAGTGATAATATGATAGAAGACTAAATAAATCACAAACAAGGAAATACATTAATATTGATTTCAACTTAATTAAAAAAAAACCCAATAAGAACAACTTTCTTGGGCATTCTACTGTGTGCTATTTTCATCAAGAAAATTTATGCATCAAGTCAAAATTAATCATACAGACTTTGGTGGAACTTACTGTCAAGTAAGTATGCAAGCATGCACTGAAACAATCTGGCTAAATTTAATATTTCATTAATGTTCTAAAATTGCATGAAAAATTCCTCCATCTCTTTTAATAGCAATGACTGCAATTTGTAGCTGGTGCTAAATTTAAGACTACACTCTGTCTCGTTTAGTATAAATCAGCCTTACCAGAATGCCTTTTGAATTTAATTATAGCTTAGTATATATGATGCAATTTTATGCACACATACTAAATAAGGTCCATTGGAGCCAAAGGGATTTACTTCTAAATAGCCATGAACAAATTGGTGTTATTTTCTTATATCTGACTGTATTATTAATTTCCTTTACTGGCAATGAAAATCACTTCAAAAATTTGTTTGTGATTAATCTAGGGTAGAAAATGATAAAAATAATGTAAACATTAATGTCCAAATTACTGAACCTTTTGCTTTTGTTATTATTGTTATGTTATTATTTGTTATTATGTTTATGTTATTATGTTTAGATTCTGCAAATCTAACAAGATAATGCAAACTTTATATGTTGATACTAAGTGAAGATTACAAGACACAAATTTATTGAAATCAAAGCAGATTGAAGGTACTCTAATAATTTCACATCAAAACTAGAAAAAAAATTCTAGTTGGGGGAAAGATTAGAAGTAACGTAAGAAAATATTATTTTATTGAAAGAGTAGTAGATGCTTGGAATAAACTTCCAGCAGATGTGATTGGTAAATCCACAGTAACTGAATTTAAACATGCCTGGGATAAACATATATCCATCCCAAGATAAAATACAAGAAATAGTATAAGGGCAGACTAGATGGACCATGAGATCTTTTTCTGCCGTCAATCTTCTATTTTTCTAAAATTAATCTAGATCACCTAAAACTGGTATGCACCTTTACATTGAGATGCTTAGGATTCCATTAAAAGGGGAAAAAAATCTATGCTTAAATATTGTCTGTTTAAATTTTGTTTTTTTCACACACACACACACACCCCTTATTATCAATGTTATATCTATTTAAACTTTTGACTTACCAGCCACAGCAGTAAAGCATGCCAATAACAGGACTAGAGCAGTGTAACCCAGAAAATGGAAAGTCATTCCAGAGCCGGGCACAGGGCACTTTTGCCCTGTTACAGCAAGACTTTTTAGATTTCTCTCAAATCTTCTCTTACTCTTTGCTTCTTCTGACTGTTCCAAAGAATATCCTACTTTGAGCTTTTTCTTCATGGGTCACTCCCCCTTCATCCTGTTGCAACATAGGCAACCAATCTTTTTTTTTCTTCCGTTCAACTTCGGTGCATTTTTTTCTCTTTTGTTAATGGTCAGAGAATTATGTAAATTATATACAAACACACTTCCCCAATTTCTCAACTAGCTTTTCCTTGTTTGCTTTCAACCTCTCAGGCTTCTCTAAGTCATTAATCTCATCTTAACAAACAGGGGCATTGTTATTAGGTTTCTTTCAGCATTAGAAACCAGTTGATTAAAGGAATCCTGTTTTTCTCCATCTTTCAAGTTTTAACACTAGACAGAACCACAAAAAGCAGAAGCTGTCAGAGAAAGGGTTCTATTGGTCACACAATTCTGACCTTTTGGCAAAGTTCACAACAGTTTTACTCCTCTCTGGATTGGTGCTTTAAACAGCAAACTAAAAATACTTTGCCTTCTTGGTTGCTGAGTGCGGGATGCATTCTTTTCTTTTTTTCATGAGTCTGCTGTGACTGGAAAGGTGAGTACCCTGTGCTGTCAGGGGGTGGCTCTTATTAAAGAGCATGCAGCACAGAACAGCAAATTATAAAGAATGTCTCAGCAAATTAGTTGGGTGTGTTTGTGGATATACCTTGCTCATAGGGAAATAAACTACCAAAGAGCAGTTGTTCTAAATGCAATGTCTGGCCAGGATTTACTCACATTGTAGGCCCTCTTTATTAAAGAAACTGTTGTTTCTATGGTTCATTAAGTGACCTACCTCTTTATAACTACAGGAACAAGTCCAGGCAATCTTCTTGGCACCATTTTCAGAAGTGGGGTTTTCCCCTACCATCTTCCTAAGGCTGAAAGAGTACATGCCTGGCCCAAAATGGAATTCACAATCCCCTGGCTTCTAATCCAGGTAGATTTAACCACGAAACCAAACTGGTCCTCGTAAACTTGACTCACATCTCTATTATATTTTCCCAGGGTAATGTCAGCCCATCTGTTAAGACCCTATGAAAAAATGAAATGGCAATTACTAATGCCTGGAATTGTATGTTTAGCTCAGGAGCCAATTTGCTCAAAGCCTTTTAACCATAAAACTGTAAAAAAAAAAGTAACTTTGAATATTTGAGAAGCAAAGAACAACTCCAGGCTTGATTCATGATTTTTTGCCTGAATCCAATGTTCCACTAATATAGTCTTTTGATCCAACAGATTCTAAGACATTTGATTTGATTAATATGCTGACTTTCAGAGTAACAATAAAAATAGGTGGTTTCCAAAATAAAGCAAGCTAACAAAGAAGTCTCATAAAAGTCAATTATTTATTGATTAGGACTTGGCTAAAGCAGAACTTCTTTGGAAATAAAACAGAAAAGGTGGGGCTGACCTATTCCATAGCACAGCAATAATACAGGATAAGGTCCTTTAGCATCCCCAACCCTCAAAAATTTTAACCTTAATTACTCTGAAAGTTTACTGTCAATCTCACCCCATTCTTAAGAGGTCTTTAAGAGGCATGCATAAGCGCACGAGCGTGCCTACCATCTTTGTTCTACTGGCCTCATTTATCTGTATTTACTTTGTTTATGTTTGTTATGAGAGGAGATACCTGCTATTTTGTATATTGTCTGAATAAACAAACAAATAAATAAAATAAAATAAAATAAAGCATCATTTCCCTTCACCTCTACATGTTTCCAGAGGTCATTTCTACATACCAAAAGCAAAAACAGAAATCTGATTCCCTCTTTCCAAAGAATTTCTGCCTATTTCCTGTTGGCAAAGAGTTAGTATTGAGTATTGTTAGTATTGTTAAATGAGAGTATTGAGGGTAAGGTTAGGTTACAGAAGATAGCCAGACAGAAATGCAGGAACTGCATTTAAGCAAAGGTGGCTGAAACATTTTTTTTAAATCCAGAACAATAAGATAATATTTGAAAGTGGCTCAGATACCTCCTTAATTTATTGACATATGAAGAGGAAGAAGAAACAATAGCCATGTCAATTAAAGTAGTTTTTAGCTTTCCTGTAGAGTCATAATTTTGTTCTGTATGTTATCCAGAGGAATAATCAATATTTTTTAGTAGGATTATGATTAACCTTTTAAAAATGTGCTTCATCATATGTGGGAAAGTGCAAAAAGCAAAACATTAAAGTAATTATATATTTTTCTAGGTTAGTACAATTGCCTCATGATCTAGGAAAAAGTGAGCAATTGAAGAAACACCCCTATGAGTTTGGAAAAAGGCACAGCTACAATACTTGAATGGATTATATGAATATGCATTGCACTCCCATGCATTGCAAAACACTTATTTTAAAGAATTGCCACAATATTCCATGTTCTGCCTTCATATTATCAGAATCAACATTCTTTTCAAAACTGAAATTATTTGTAGTTTGATGTTAGGAATGGCTTTCGAAGGTTCCACCTTTTATAACACTCACATAGTAACAAGAGGAAATACTTCTGCTGCAGCCAAGATCAGCCTTCCAAAACCTAGTACCAATTGTTGTTGTAGCTGGGGATATCAGGAATTGTAGTCAGAAAACTTGTGGAGAGCTGCTTGCCTTTGCAGCTGTGGTTGATGAAGTGTTTTGGTTTTATTTTTAAAAAATTGAACATCAGAAAACTTTTCAAACTTTTAAAAGTAGATTAGCTGGCAGAGAGTACTGCTACCTTTTCTATTTATGAGCATGGGAGTTTTATTCTTTGTTCAGGCTAGCACAAAGCAAAAAGCACCAGCCTGAAGATGATGAGTGGAACCTCGTCGAAACGTCACCAGGAATCTCTGAAACTTACACGGAAAGAAACTGGAATATGCCAAGATTTTCATACCTGTGCCTGTGAAAATCTACGAAAACATATATTTATTTATTATTTATTTAATTGCTTTGTTAAGCACATATTTGTGGAATACAAAGATATACAGTGGTACCTCTACCTAAGAACGCCTCTACTTAAGAACTTTTCTAGATAAGAACCGGGTGTTCAAGATTTTTTTGCCTCTTCTCAAGAACCATTTTCTACTTAAGAACCCAACCCAAAAAAAATTCCCAGGAAATTTGAGGGCGGCACGAGGGTCTGGCCAGTTTCCTGCCATTCCCCCTTTAATCCCGTCCATCTCCAGGTTTTCTAGGCTGCCAGAGGAGCCTTTCAGTGGCGTTTAAGGAGGCTATGGCAGTCCAGAGTGAACAAAGCTTTTTCCTTTCTCTCGGTGCTTGGAGAGTGAATAAATCTCTGCGAGCGCCCAGAGAAAAGAAATGCTCCCTTCCCTCTGGGTAGCCCAGAGCAAACAGAGTATGTTCCTTTCTCGGGGCGGCTTGGAGAGGGAATAAACCACTTTGCTGTGGTGACTCCCTCACGCTGCCTCCCATACACCCTGCGTGAGGTTGCCTCCCAGAGCGTCTGGGTGCGGAAAGGCAAAAGGGGGCACTTCGCCCCGGCCGGATCAACTCAGATTCAGCTAAACTGAGGAGTCACCACAGTGAAGGAAAGGTGCTGGCTACAAAGTGAGCGAGAGGAGAGAGGAACCCTTCAGCTTGGGAAGGAAGAGGAAGCTGGTAGCAGAAGCAGCAGCAGCCACCTTTTGGTCAAAGGAGCGGGAGGTTACCCCCTCTCGCCCGCATGAGTTTCTCTCTCTGCTGCAGTGTATCACAGGCAGCCTCACGCCGGGTGTATGGGAGGTGCATGGTCCTCCTCACCACCTCAGAGTCCCTCTCTTTTTTTTAAGCCTTAAAATTTGGGATTTTTTTGATTCACCTCACCTTCATCCTTCAGCAGTGACTGTCCTCCTCCTCTTTGTCTTCCTCCTCCTCACATCCAAATTCTGAGCTTTTATTTCTTTCCTAATGGGTTTGCAAAAGCATTATTTGCTTTTACATTGATTCCTACATCGATTTTTCCTATGGGAAAAATTGCTTCTATTTACAAATATTTTCTACTTAAGAGCCTGGTCACGGAATGAATTAAGTTCTTAAGTAGAGGTACCACTGTAATAATATTTATATGCATGATAATAGTAAAAGAGAAATATTAGGACAGGGAACGGAAGGCAGCACGAAGCCAATAACTTCAGCCTGATTATGGTTTCTTCCTGTGTTATCTTCAGGCTGGTGCTTTTGTCCTTGTGCTAGGGCGAACACATAATATTCTATTATACATATATTTTTACACATATTTTTGCTGATAATGAAAAGGGAGGGAGACTGCCTTGTGTAACAAAAAATTGACAAAAAATAATATATATGTGTGTGTGTATGTGTACAAAATCTAATATGTATATATAGTATAAGATAGTATAAATTTATATATAAATTTAATGTATAATATATAGTATAATATATATTTATATAATTTATATAAATATAAATTTATATACTGCATGTACAAAAATACTATATATTTACAGTACAAATTTCTATTATATATACTATATAACTAAATAAATACTATATATTTATAGTATAAATATAAATATTTGTATATATAAATCACAAAGAGAGAGAGAGAGAGATACACATATAAATCTAAAACCACTGTCAGTTGTGGTCACATGATCCTCATGATCACATGATAAATTCAGGAAACACTGTGAATGAGAATCACAGGTCATTGATTTAGAGATATTTCTTTGCCCAAATAGAAAAACAGAATGACTATGTGAAGACACTCCACCCCTACCCCCCTAAAAAAAATCAGTGGGAGTGACTCCTGACTTCCTGATGACTTTCACAATGAATTTCCTTATAGAAAGCTGGCAGTAAGGGTTGGAAACCTTCCTGTCTGTCTGTCTGTGTGCCTGCCTGCCTGTAAACATGTGACACTCTTTGCTAGTATTGGCTAGTGGAAGTATCTTTATTTTTTCTGTGGAATAAAGTAACATGTTACATCTGTATATTTGTGCTCTACCCTTATATGATATGTAAGCATTTCAATGTGTACACTGTGAATCATCAGGCAGCTACATTCATTTTGCTCTGGATGACATGAGCAAGAAAATAGCAAGAACAGACTGGGTTGATTCAATCACCAGCATCCTGATTCTTTACCCCTAAAAATGCATTGGAGAAACTTTTTCATATTTTTTTCCCCTGTGCCCTCCATCCAGTGAAGGGCTACCAAAATTTTTACTACCGCACTGTGGCGGTGGCTTATGTAGGATGCCCTGTATTTTCTTTCAACATCTTTCAATGCAATTGGGTGCTTTGGAGTGAAGCTCCATTTTCGCTACCCCACTGCGTTCCCCCCTATCCGGGCAGTAGCCCACCCCTGCCTCCAACCCTATTTTCAGAGGTGATTTTTCTTTTGCTACTCTGTCTCTCAAACCCAAACTGAGTTTGCTCTGTTCATTTTTTTGAGAGCTGTTGAAATGCAGACAAAATTTTGAGCCTCCTCAATTCCAACATCTTGCTGGATTGGAATTAATTTCAAAGGGTCAATGTGTGTAGAATTATGACATGTAACTTTCACCCCACTTTTCTTCTTTAAGTTCATAGCAATAAAACAAAATGAAAGCATCTAATACGGTTATTCAAAATGTTTACATGTGCAAGAGACTTTAACCTATGCAAGATAGGAAAGAAGAAATGCTGATAATGTATGAACAATATACTCATACTTATTACTCTTTGCCAGTAATTTTTTTTGTTTAATGTTGATGGATTTCTTTTCACCAGAAAGGTAATAAATAAAGTATTTCCTTGAAGTTTTGAATAGGAGGGCTAATCAGACCTTGAAAGATAGTACACCATTTTATTATCCACTTCTTGTTGATATTCAACCCATGTTTCTCACATATAGATTGGCAAACCAGCAGATCCCTGTTTTGGAGCCTTGCTGATATATGTCTAGGACTTCTGACCTGCAGATCTTAAGCGAAGTTATTTGTTTTGGGTGAGCAACCATAAAAATGTTCTGAATTTTTTTCTAGAAAAAAAAGAGAAATAATCCTGGCAAATATAGGGAATAATTTTAATTATATTCAAAGTTTTAAATGTTTTGGAGAAGTTGTCCAATTAAGTTGAATGGAGAGAGTTTAAGCAAAGCTCGAACTAGAGAATTTGTTACTAGAAAATGCAGATGCCAGTCCCTTAAAGGTCATAATTTCAGATGAGAGATTCATAGAAAATAAATCAGGATTTTCCTCTGTATTATAGTAACAAGCCCGTCAATTCCAATTGCTAGGGTTCATTTATAGAAAGACTCATTCATCTATCTCATTTAATTTATTTATCCAAAACATTTTTATGGCCACCCACCTTGAAAACCAGACTTGCAACCAAAACATGTTGTCATCTTTGTAAATTTTCATTGGCTGGCTGACAAAATGATGGAATGAGTAGGTTTGGCTTGATCCACAAACAACAATTCTACAGTTTACATTAATTAGTAATAGGTATATATATATCTAGTTATACCTACAAATTATCATCCATAAAAAGCTTGTCTCATTTGTTTGTTTGTTTGCTTATACATACATACATACATACATACATACATACATACATACATACATACAATTTTGTTCTCTTTGTGAATTTTCATTGGCATTCAATTGCCTGTTGTGAGAACAAAACTTTAGACTGGGTGGTTTTGGCTTGATCTACCATTGGTCCATCGATGAGTACAAAATTCAGTTTGTACTCACTGATAATAAGTATGTATCATTATAATTCATTTTTATTCTGCAATATAATTTTTATGAATACAACTCTACCCTGAAAACTAAAACTACACAAACTTCTATGTTTTTAATATATATGCTATTAAAAGGTTTAATTACCAAGGCATACTTAACCCCTTGCCATAACTATTATGGCTTTTAGCCCATAAGAGATCATCAAAAGGGATACCTCCCTTTCATTAGACAGAAATGAAACATTTCCAGTAAGCTGTCAGGTTCATTTCACATGTTCTGGAACCCACATTTCAAGCAATCCTTTTTGAAAATTGTATGACATAATCGAATCAAAACAATGACTTTTTTTTATTATTTTTGTTTACTTGAAAGTTGTGCAATTTTTCTTTAATTATAGATGCTTTGAGACTGAACATTATGAAACTTGGAACAAATTATATCATTGGTGAGGAGAAAGGAGAACCAGGACTTTAAATCAAGGAAAACCTATGGAAAAGTAACGTGTATGTATGTGTGTGTTTGTGTGTGTGTACATATACATACATACATACATATATATATATATATACATATATACATATATACATAATACATACATACATACTGTACATACATACATACATACTTACATACATACATATGTAGACACATATCTTGGATAGTAGAACTTTAAGGTGAACATTAATGTAACATTTTAGGGTATCTGAGTGTATATACTAGAAGACCCACCACATATTTGTCTTTTGGTCTTATGTATGTTTTGGTTTTTTTGTATGCAAATGTTTTATAAATAAAAAACATTTTAATAAAAATAGATGCCTTGTGGTAAACATGGTATTAGTAAGAACAATGATAAAAAAGCAATACAATTGATCTTAAGTCAATTAAAAACAAACATTATGAATGCTATCACTTCACTTGTGTAATTCAATTTTAAGTCAAGGTGTTCAGGACCACTTGATGGCCTGAAATGATGAGGTCTAATAGATGTTTGTTAGCACTTGGTTCCACAAATACACTTATTAGTAGGAAGAAGACCCAATCTTTCAGTTGAGATGTTCTCAGTAGTGACTTACTGAGGTAAATCAAAAGACAGAAAGTCCCTCAAAGAGCTTTGATTTAATTCTTTTAGGATTTGGAACAAAAGTTGAAAGAAAAAGAGTGGCAACCTATGCAGTCTGATAATCTATCACAGTGATAGTGAACCTATGGCACAGGTGCCAAAGGTGGCACACAGAGACGTATCTGCTGGCACGCGAGTTGTTGCCCTAGTTCAGCTCCAACATGCATGTGTGCACCGACCAGCTGATTTTTGGCTCACACAGAGGCTCTGGGACGGTTTTTGTTTTCCATAGCACCTCCAGGGGATGGGGGATGGCATTTTTACCCTCACTTGGCTCTAGGTAAACCTTTAGGGCCCACCAGAAGCTGGAAAATAGGCAATTTCTGGCCTCCAGAGAGCCTCTGGGGAGAGGAGGAAGTTGTTTTCACTCTCCCCAGGCATTGAATTATGGGTGTAGGCAGTCACACATGTACAATAGTACGCGTCCACACTATTTTGGCACCTGAGGAAGGAAAGGTTCGCCATCACTGATCTATCAGTACTTAGGGAGCACATTGTATACAAACTCAAAGTATATTTAAAGACACTTTTATATTAAGTGTTTTATACTAAGGGAGAACAGAGATTCCTAGGAAGTTAGTAGCAATAGCAAAGCCTAGTCCTCTCAAACAGCATTACATAATGTTCTTTCCTATGGTGACAGAAAACATTCTTGTTCACACCCACTTCTTGGATGACACTGAGTCTAGGAGAGCTTCCAAACTGGACTGCTTGCCCAGTGCAAAGTTTGATATGTCCTTACCACGTTGCAATGCCCTTGCCTGCTCATGCTCACCCAACCCCAAGTTATAACCATGTAGTCAGTAAATCATGCATTTCACAATATATTTGGGTGATCAATTATAGTACCATCTTCAAAATGATTTATCTTAGCTGACATCTCTAGGTGACTTATTTCATCTACAAATATTCAATTTCATAGAAGTGCTAATATAAAAGTATCTGGAAATTGTATGCACTCACACAAAATTGCTAAATCATGCACTTGCCTTAATCAGAGCATTCCAGTCAGAATCCTATCTCCTGGTAGTCCTGTGCCTTCAAGATAGTATACAAAATCAAAGCTTGGTAAGCTCATTTTTACTTTTATCATTACTTTTTGAATGCAGGTGTCAGGCTGAACTCAGATGCTATTTAGAACGCTGACAGTAGATACTAGAAGAACTTCTTAGAAGTTCAGTTCTAGGATGGCTATATTGACCCAAATTCTACTGAGTTTAATGAGACATTATTATTATGAGTTTAATTCCAACATCACAAAACTTTCAGAAATCAAAGCAAGAAGAATTGATTTTCATTTCTAGTAATGCATTCTCAGAAATTCAATAGGACTGGTGAAAAGACTTGTGCATATTCACTGATAAATAATTATCATTGCAATTAACATCTAATCTAATCTAAAAGTCTGAAACCCACACTACATATCCATTAAAATATATACAATTGAGAGAGCCAGAGATATTTCATGAGAAGAGTTCTTCACTCCTCTGCTTGCAACAGAATATCTTATGCCACCAGGCTGGAAATTTTGGGTTTAGACAACTTAGAACAACACTGCCTTTGGTCTGACTCAAGCATAGTACATAAAATTATCTGCTACAACATCCTACCTGTCAATCACTACTTCAGCTTCAACCACAACACATGAGCACACAATAGATACAAACTTAAGGTAAACTGCTGCAAACTAGATTGCAGAAAATACGAATTCAGCAACAGAGTGATAAATGCCTGGAACACAGTACCTCACTCTATGTTTCATCCCTAAGCCCCCAAAGCTTTAACCTTATACTGTCTACTGTTGACCTCACTCCATTCCTAGGAGGTCTGTAAGGAGTGCGCATAGGTGCACCAACGTACCTACCATTCAGGCGGGGGTTGCTACTTACTGCCGCTACCAGAACGATCGTGTGCAGCTCTGCATTGCCGGTGTGCATGTGCATGCGCCCTAGCGAGATTTTGTGAAAATCTTGTGAGAGGAGGCAACACACAAGAAATTACAGTGATTTATATTGCTTCGCATGTGCAGAAGAAAGAATTACTGAAATTTCACGCACATGCATGTCATCTCACAAGAATTTACTTCCTGTGCATGTACAGAAGCAAAATCTCATTGGGGCGCAACCACTGGCACACCAGCAACAC
The DNA here is from genome assembly GCF_031021105.1 of Erythrolamprus reginae. Lineage (NCBI taxonomy): Eukaryota > Metazoa > Chordata > Lepidosauria > Squamata > Dipsadidae > Erythrolamprus > Erythrolamprus reginae. The sequence continues at coordinate 109,922,831 of NC_091952.1, read as the reverse complement.
CGAGCTGTGCGTGCAGCTTCATTTTCCCTACTGGAACACAGTGTGGCGCGTTCCGGCTAACAACCCATTACTGCTACCATCCCTGTTTTATTGTCCCAATTTATTTATATCCTTTTTCTGTATTCATAATCATGTTTATACATAAGTGTATTATCTTATATATGTTTGACAAATAAAACAAACAAACAAACAAACAATCAAACAAACAAACAAACAAACAAACAAACAAATAAATAACCTTGCAGTAGCTGTTTTCTTAATAGTTGTAACTTTTAAGTGGGAATAAATCTTTGCAGTTGCAATTCTCTTGTATTCTTTGTAATGAATAAAAGCAGTAAGAAATAGCCTAAGGTTAACATGATACCATTGGGTGTAACAGGAATTATTATGAAAGTTGAGTTTCTGCTATTATATACTTTAAATGAACATTATGGTAGATATGTCTTTTTATATGTTATTTTTCCTGAAAGTAATTTAAAACATGATTGCTAATTCGTTTCTTTGGAATGAAATTCTACTGAGCTCAAGGAACATATTTCCAAATAATGTGCATTTAGGTTTATAGTAGAAAGTATATGTTACCCATTACTTGTTGGGAAATAAATCAACAAGATTCAGCAAATTTCCTTTCTGTATCATGTCATTCAATACCTGTGGTCATTGGATGAAACCGATTATCTAGACCCTTATCAGTCAGGCTTCAGACCCAGCTACAGCACTGCTTTGTTTATGCTGATGGACAATTTCTGATGAGCCCAGGATAGGGGTGACTCCTCTATCCAGGTGCTCCTTGACCTCTCAGCGGCTTTTGATACCAGTGACCATGGTATGCTTCTGCGACAAATGGGGGAGTTGGGGGTGGGAGTTACCATCTTGCAATGGTTCTCCTCCTATCTCTCTGGTCAGTTGCAGTTGGTGTTGTTCGGGGGACAGAGGTTGACCACTAGGCCCCTCCTTTGTGGGGTGTCACAGGGTTCAGTCCTCTCTCCTCACCTATTTAACATCTACACGAAAACGCTGGGTGAGATCATCCATCGGCACAGGGTGAGGTATCAGCAGTATCTGATACTCTACATCTCCACTTCCCACCTTAGCTATGAAAGCCAGCTCTGTGACTTTGGGCTAGTCACTATCTCTCAGCCAATCCAACTCACAGAGTTTTTGTTGTGGGAAAATATTAACTGCAGTGAGTTACTTGTAAAAATAATAAATTAAGTAACTAAATAAAATTATTTCTTAATAAGAGATATCTGTATTAATACATTTGCTACCATATCTGATGGCAGGGGTGAGTTCCACTTATCTTCACCACCAGTTTGCATCACAATGTTTTGTGCGTGTGCACAAGCAGAGTATGTGCACATCCACTTATGTAATTTCATTTCAGCGCATGCTCAGAAAGTTGATTCAGCCCAAAACACAGCTGAGGAGCTTATCAGCTGTGCTTCGGATGAAGAAATAAAGGTCAGTATTAACCCAGGGTGGGTGGATGGCTTTTTTCAAAGTAGAGAACGAGAAGCCATCCAAACAGAAGAAAATTCTGCAAAAATTTAGCAAAAAAGATGGCAGCTCATCAACAGAACTGGATCTGTGATGCCAACATTATATCACCAGCAGGTCACTAATGGTTCGGCCATCTGGTCTGAACTGGGAGGAACCCACCCATCACATGGCAAGCCACATTATTAGAAAGAGCAGGAAACAGCAAGAACATCTCATTTTGGCTAAATTTGTTCTGACACTGTTGATGTTTATTTGATGATTCATACTATGTTTTACCAATTTAGTTTCTTCCAAGGTATCCTTACTTACACAAATAGGAAAGTTTCCAGGTTGAATGGACAGAAAAATAACCAACTGATTAAACATTCCAGGAACAATTGTGTGTGCTCTACAATGTTCCCTGAGCCCTCCAAGCTAATCTTCTCCCCTCAGCTGTGCTAGTTATTATTTGTTTCATGGCCAGATAAATTGATGTCTGTCTGTGGAATAGGGTGAGGAATATTGGCTATCCCGTTAGTGAATATAGTTTGAAAATGTGTGTATAAAAACAACGCTGCTGTTTTTCAGATGTTGAAGGCCTGATTTTAAAAAGTATCCTACCACTACTCACATACATAATAGTAAATTAGTTGTCTAAAAATAAGATGGTATTTCTTCTTATTTTAAGTTATAATGTTTCTGTTATCTCCAGTCACAGAATATGGTTCCATCTGGATGGATCAAAAAGATAGTAATTGCATCAGAATAAAAGCAAACAAACAGATGAAGAAATGGCAATAAATCTCTAAGTAGAGAGAGATTAATAATTGTTGTGATGTTTTTAAAACATCAGCAAGAGACTGGTTACATCACTCTTCACCTGACTGCTGCAACTGAACCTCTTAAATTTCTCTAGTATAAGAGTTAGAGTAGTATTGAGATTTAAAAAAAAACATTTCAGGTTCAGTATAAAAGTTAAACATATGGACCCTCATCAACTCCATTGCTGCAATTTATATCCTTTAAAAATGTTCAAATGCACTATGTTAATTATCCTCAGGCAATTGAATCTGCAACCACACCCTTAATTCAGATGAAAAAGAACCATGGTGTTTCCACACTCCAGAAGGGTCTCAATTAATAGCATGGTAGAAATCAGTAAAACAAAGAAAAAACAATGAAGTCTAGAAATATATAGGAAATTTAACATGTTATTTTGGATAAATGCAACTTAAATATCTACTTTTTCTGCTTTCATATTTTGAAATCTGCTGTAATATGTATTTGATGTTTTCTTCAGCTTCTCTGCCCCATTGCCATTCCTCAATTTTCATTAGAAATGCCTCCTACTTTATTGCTTCATTCCCTTTTTAAACTTTGTTCAGCTCAAATGAAGTTTATAGTTGTTTTTGGCTGAAGGACTGGCCAGAGGGAGTCTCTTCTCGGAACAGTGTGTAAACAATCTTTCTGCAATATTTGCCAATCAAACATTGCAACATTGTAAAAGTAGCAGCAATATCAAACAATGCAGTAAAAAGTAAAAGCAGGTCCTGAAATTAAGCCTGGTTTCATATTTGGTGTGACACTTTGTCCATTAAAAGCAGCTCTTAGATTTAAATGTGTGGATGTGGCATTGCCCAACACAATTGAATATATATCTACATTATTTCACTGGTACTTAACTCAAAAGTAAAAGATGACAGCATTGCAGTACAGGTGATTCTCAATTTAGGGCTGTATTTGAGCCTGGGATTATAATTCTAAATCATGGTGGTCATTAAGTGCTTCAGAAGATGATCATGTCTGATTTTACAACCTTTTCTCCAGCAATTATTAAATGAATTCATTTTAGTCAATGCAATGCTGCAAATGGTCACAAATGCATTTTGCCCAGTGGCCAAAATTTGATCATGTGATTGCATGGGATGAGGAATGGCCACTGTAACTTCAAAACAGGTTATAAATAACTCTGGGGAGGTCCACCATAATATTGAAACAGATGGTAAATTATCAATTCCAGTAGGGAAGAAAACACTCTTCTTTACTTCTTGGAGTTATAATGCAACTAATTCAATAATTGTATTATTGAAATGAATTCCCTGATATTTTAGTTTGTGAACATAAAAAATAACAATTCTTTATAATAAGGTTTGTCTCCAGCAACTTTAAGAGTTCTAAAGGAGAATGAATAGAAATAACACCATATAGTTTGAATATGGCACATGAAAATTCAAACTCCTCTTTTTCTAATGGTAATTAAAATTGAACACTAGCAATTTGTATTAACAGGGAAGTTTAATATGGAACATATGATGCAATGCATTTCCTGTTGCATGTTATGTCTTCTTGGTATTAAAAATTATATTAAAAGCAAAATATTTTAAAATAAGACATGACTGTATCATTCAGATCATATTTATTTGACCTATCCATGCCTTTGGTCCTAAGGCTGCCTCTGGTGTTATGAAAGAACTATTTGAAGAAATTTGCAAGTGTCTTCAATGAAAGACACATAACAAATGTAATCAGATTATGTGAGTTTCCTTGAATTTTGCAAATGTGTTCTCTTATATATATATGTGTGTGTGTGTGTGTGTGTGTGTGTTTATTCTGAGCTCCCAAGAGTTTAACAACTCCCATAATAAGAGTTGTGTGAGGTACACTTTATCATCATTTAAGGCACATTGTATATGTGTGCATGTATATATACATTAAATGGCCAAAAATAACATTAAAAAGTTCTGTTTAATGAAGAATTGAGGTGAGGTTAGTCACCTTTATTCACTGATCTGATCTACCAACACCAATTTTTATGGTTGGACAGATGCTGCTGTTTCCAAGCAAAATGAAGCATATACTCTGCTTCCTCCACATTGTAAGGAAGGATACTGCTTTGCAACTGGTTTAAAAGGAACTTCAGGTAAAGACTGGAGGGAATGAAACATCATTTTGAAGTTCTCCATAGATAGATACTTGCTATCTTCTTTAAAAAAATCACCAATTTCCATATTCCAAATTAGACTAAATTACATCAATTTCTGAGCCAATTTAGGCATGTGAAAATGCTTATTGTTTCTACAACCCTTTATTGGTTCACAAAGAATTTATGCAATGCACCACAATGTAGTATGTAGTATACAAAGTAGTATTAATTGAAGATTGGTTTACTACTATAATTGTCAAGTTAATGAATAAGGAAAAATTGTTTGAAATGTCTATTTCTTTATGCTGCATAATGCAAGATACAGTGGTACTTCTACCTAAGAACGCCTCTATTTAAGAACTTTTCTAGATAAGAACCGGGTGTTCAAGATTTTTACCTCATCTTAAGAATCATTTTCTACTTAAGAACCCGAGCCCGGAAAAATTTCCCAGGAAATTTGAGAGTGGTATAAAGGTCTGAACAGTTTCCTGCCATTCCCCCTTTAATCCCAGCCACCTCAGGCTGCCAAAGGAGCTTTTCGGTGGTGCTTAAGGAGGCTTTGGCAGTCCAGAGCAAACGAAGCATTTTCCTTTCTCTGGGCGCTTGGAGAGGGAATAAACCTCTTCCTGCGCCAGATAAAAGAAACACTCCCTTTGCTCTGGGCAGCCCAGAGTGAACAGAGTATTTTCCTTTCTCTGGACGCTTGGAGAGAGAATATACCACTTTGTTGTGGTGACTCCCTCGCGCTGTCTGCCATACACCCGGCGGGAATTTTCATAGAATATGATGAGAATAGCAATGCATACAGAATTTATATAGAAGAAGAAGATAGGGTAGTAGTGTCTAGGAGTGTAAGATTTGAAAGAGACATAGGAAAAGAACATGTGTGGTTAAGAAATAAAAATAATGAGAACGAAAATAAAGTTAGAAAAGAAATCAGTAAGGAAAATGAAACACAGGAAGTAGCTGAAGTTAAAAAGGAGAATAAGGCTAGAGTAATGTTAGTAAAAGAACCACAAAATTGGGAAGAAGTAAACAAAATGTCAAATGAAGAGGCAAGAAGATGGAAAAGCAGCTTCAGAAGAAATCGATTCATTGAAGAGAAATAGAATTTGGAAATAGGTAAAGCTACCAAAAGAAAAAAAAAGCCAATTGGTTGCAAATGGGTGTTTAATGCCAAATATAATGGAGAAGGCAACAAAATGAGGTATTATGTTAGCTGATATATTTACAAAGCCATTACCAAATGAAAGACATAGAAACTTGATGGATTTGTTTTATTTTGAAAAAAAATGTAAATTATTTCAGCAGGGTTATGCTAGCATATAGCATGGAAAAGGGGGATGGAATGTTGAGAGAGAGAGCTAATTTGCATATTGGTATGTAAATCAGTTTTTGACAGTTGGAAGATAGCATTCTTGGGGATTTGTATGCTGACTGTTGGCGAATCTGCATCATAGAGAGCAGATGTATAGAGAAGTATAGTTATATTGTCAAGTTGTTTATTTGTGTAAATATGAAACCAATTCAATGAGAAAAGAAGAAATAAAAGCATAATATTCATATTGGAGTCATTGTATCAGTATCACGGCCCTGCTAATGAAGAGACTCTGCTGGATGAGGTGAAGAACATCACTTATAACCATAAATAACATAAAAATCCAACAAACCTGAAAGCAAAAGTAAAAAAGACACATAGAATAAATATGTGTTGTTTGGTTTTTTTTAAATAATGATAGGGTTTTATATGTTTTTTAATATTAGATTTGTTCCACTACTGTATTGTTTTTATTACTGTTGTGAGCCGCCCCGAGTCTTTGGAGAGGGGTGGCATACAAATCTAATAAATAACAACAACAACAACAACAACAATAATAATAATCACTGCAACATTCTCTATCTCATTTTAATTGCATATTAAATGCTGGCATGGCAGATGAAATGACAACTGACAGGTTTGGGTTTGAGATTCCTAAGTAGCCTTTGGAGACACCATCATTCCTGAGGGAGCCCCGATCATACACCCTGAGGCCCCTCTGCAAACACAGCCAGATGCCCCGTATTTGAAATCAGGGACAAAAATATTTTCAGGCAGCAATGCGCAATCCCCTCCCCAATTCCAACAGCGGAGAATCCGGCTGTGTGGGGAGAGAGGCTGCAGGGCAAGGGATCACAGCTCTTTGGGCAATGCTGGCATCTTTGAAGAATGTGCGATAGTCTCGAGCCCCAAAGTGTCTGTTGTGTGGAGACCAAAGACAGCAGTGTGCAATCCCCTCCCCAATTCCAAACAGTGGAGCATCCGGCTGCATGGGATGAGAGGCTGTGGGGCATTGGATCACAGCTCTTTTGACGATGCTGGCATCTTTGAAGTCTTTATGGGATTCTCGAGCCCCAAAGTGTCAATTGTGCAGAGACCAAAGAGGAGCATCACATTTCAAGCGCCGGGCAGCTCTTCCTGCACACCCCATTTTTGGAATTGAAGACCATTGAAGAGCGTTTGGAATTGAAGAGCATTTGGTCCGTTGTGTGGAGACCAAAGGGGAGCATTGCATTCCAGATGGCGGGCAGCTCTACTTGCATATCCCATTTTTGGAATAGAGGAAAGAATTTTAGGGCAGCAGCACCGCCCAAAACGGCCAGCTTCCCGAAACGCGATGCTCCCCCTTGGTCTCCGCATGCTCTGATTTTGAAATCAGAGAGAGGTTTGCTGCACTGCCACATGAAAACCTCCCAAGGGTGGAGGCTGGCAAGTGGGTGGGGGCTACATTTGGAGTATAAGACGCACCCAGTTTTTGACCCTCTTTTGGAGAGTAAAAGTGCGTGTCTTATACACTGAAAAATATGGTATGTTGTCAACCATCTAGCATCTAAGTAAGGAAAGATAGGCAGGAAACCCCCTCCACTCCACAGATAAACTTCTGATAGAGGGCTAAACACGCCAGTCTCTCAATTCACCCGTATCTCTAATCCTAGTTGCACTAGAGCAGGGCTGTCAATCTTGCCTCATCACACATCATCAAGTGCGGTATCACAACTTTTCCCCCCTTCGCCGTGACCAGCAGATGATACATTTGGCCTGTGGACCATGAGTTTGAGACTCCTGCACTAGAGTGTATTTTTCTGCTTGTGGGAAGAATTCCTCAATCAATCCTAAATTTATCCTATATTAAAGCTATGAGGATAACCTTGCACATTGGCCTCATTTCTACAGGAAAATATATAGCAAATTGGAGCAGAATAAATTATGTGGGCATACCTTTGTACCATTATGGACTGGAGAAAATGTTATGCTAGTTGCCCCAACTATGATGCTTTCCACTGTTATAAAGGACACATTCTGGTTGCCTGGATGCCTCTAAAACAAGCCTTTTTAACTATGGTAATATATTTATGACCAAGTTAATTCACTATGAACAGAATAGTTAAAATTGTTTCAAACAGGGTAAAAATCAACAAACAAAAGCCTAGAAACAGCAATTTTAAAAAAAATTGTTCACGTAAGTGAAGGAAGTAGATGCATCCGTTTCAAAATTTTTCCCTACTGGTTCTGTGGGTATGGCTTGGTGGGCATGGCAGGGGAAGGATACTGCAAAATCTCCATTCCCACCCCACTCCAGGGGAAGGATACTGTAAAATCCCCATTCCGTCCCCACTCCTGGGGGAAGGATATTGTAAAATCTCTATTCCCACCCCACTCTTTGGCCAGCCAGAGATGATATTTGCTGGTTCTCCGAACTACTTAAAACTTCCGCTACTGGTTCTCCAGAACCTGTCAAAACTTGCTGAATTTCACCCTGCTATAGTGGCAATTAGAATATGAAAACCCCCCACATCTTTCTATACCCATCTTATTTATTTTCTTTTAATCAAAGTTAAGAATATAACTATAACTACAGCACATACAGGTATATTGATAATGCAGCATTCTGTTTACATCTAGAATTACCATGTTGTAATTCTCTCAGCTAGAATTTCTTCAGATTCATTCTTTGGCTTTCTGAACTTTCCTCTAACTTCTATCTGTTAGCCACCTTTGCTGAAATTTGTAATTGTTCTTATTGTTTTGATAAGATTTCTTTCTGACTTCCCTTTGGAGATATTTATTTTACAACTGTTTTCACCTATTGAACTTCCTGGGAAAAACAGACTCCAGAGCAATTTTATATAAGAACATAAAAAGAAATGACTAAGCATACCACAGTAACACAGCAACAGAATTAACTAATGTTGATTTATATGTTTTTCTTTTTTTGTCATAGTTTTTTTATTTTTACTCCATAACAAAAAACATACATAACATTGCATATACCTTCAATATAAAACAATATGGATATATTATCAGTTTTTTGAAAGTCTACCATTATCCTGTCTTTATTGTATCTAGATTTGATTTAGAAGTATTGTAACCAGTCCAGATTAATACCTTTAAGATGTAGGGCCTTTTTAGAGCTTAGTTGGAGTAAAATTTAAAAATCTCATTATGCACAGGGGGTTTGTTCCTATAGAGGCAGAAACTTTTCCAAATGTCTTGCCCTCAGATAAAGCAGTAACTTATGACGACCTATTTGATGCAATATGCATATATCATCACTTAAAAACAATAATACAATAACATAGGTTACATTCCAATTTTAATTTTTATTATTCAATCTATTTCTATCTCCCCTCTTTCTATCTATAACTGTAACTTGTTACTTATATCCTAAGATTTTTATTAATATTGATTCTTTGACCCCTATGACAATCATTAAGTGTTGTACCACATGATTCTTGACAAATGTATCTTTTTCTTTTATGTATGCTGAGAGCATATGCACCAAGACAAATTCCTTGTGTGTCCAATCACACTGGCCAATAAAAATTCTACTCTGTTCTATTCTATTGTTATTGTTACTCCTTGACAGTATATAAAGAAAGGCTGATGGGAAAGGGGACATGGCAAGGTAACGTTCAGCATGAATGACATTTCATGGGAAATAAGGGCCGTGGTGTTGCCAGTGGATTCCCTTGCCTGGTTTTTGCTCACGCCTTGAAATTTCCCTGGGACGTGTGTGTGAGTAATCTGTCGAAGTAAATAAGGCAATTAGAGGAAGTTTTACAATCCCTTTGCTGGTGAATTTCCCAGATGAGGCCAGCATAATCTCTAGCTAATGAGGGAGACACAGCCAAGATCAAATTCCAACAATTAACTCTTGTATTTCTGAACTTTGTGTGAAAAAATAAGTTACTGGCTTTGTTTTTGAATCATCGTGTGAAGGGTTATCATTTCTAGCAATTAATGAATCCAGACAGAACACATGTAACCTCCAACTTCTTCCCTCACTGCACTCCAAAGCTTCCTAAATTGTTGCTTTAAATCTGTCTTCACACTCTATGAAGCATCTCTTTAAATCTTCAAGATAATCCTTTTAAATCAGTATTTTAAATCAGTTCATATTAATTCAGAAATTTCTTAGTTTAAAATTGATTCAGTATAATATTTCCAAAAGTTCTCAAAGGGTAGACATTAATTACTGCTTTCTTTAGCAATTTTTTTCTTTTATTGCCTTCTGTGTCCTCCATTTTTTTTGGCAGTCCTTTTATTTCCATTTTACTCTTTAAAAAAGAAGTCCCAAATCTTCTCATTGGCAGGGTAACTCACCAGTCAACCTATGCTCTCCAAATTGTCTCTCCAGGACTTTTCATAAGTTTTTTTCCAGGTGACTTCCAATCCAAAATTCCAATCGATCATTCTGTTTGTGGCTGCTGCAGCTTGGACAGCTTGTAGCAAGCCGTTTTCCAGTACCGCCGGTCAGGAGCTCTTTATTGGCTCAGAGAGGGATTACTGTTTCCTCCCAGATCTCCAATGGTAACTTCCTTCTTCATCACCCCTCCAGGTTGGTTCTGACCCAGTTCTGATCGGACCAGATCCCCAGGCGACACAGATACCAGGGTTCCCCAGCGGAGAATTAGGAATTCCATGTCACCACAGCGCTTGGCCATGCCCCTCTTATTGGGTTTTTCTTGAAGGTTGTATTTTACCTATTTCAACAAATCACAATTTGGAATAACAATTACTTCATCATTCCCACATCAGCAACATTATTTGACAGCTGGCTTCCAGGTTCAATTCAAGACACTTATTCTCACCTATATAGCTCTTCATGCACCCAGTTAAGTGGGAGAGTTGCCCATCCCCAGTCATTTATGACAGTACATTTGTGCAGATCAGGTGTGCTCTAGATCTGCCTAATTAAACATTGTTATTATGAGACAGTAGTAAATGTATTTTTTCTGTCACTGCCCCTAACTTCTGAAGCAGCATTTCCTCAGATATGGTGTCTGCTCTTTTGGGTTATGAAAACCCATCTCCATTCCAAAACCTGAGGCTAATATGTCTGTGGAGTTTTTGTTGTATTTTTGTTATGCTTTTATCTATTTTAATTATCTATTTTGATATTACAATGCACTCTCGATCTTACGGAGTGGGCAGCCATGATAAATCTAAACAACATATTCCTACTTTTTGGGAAACTAATATGTATAGAAACTAATATGTAAATGAAAGCTTTCAATCTAATTAAGTCATTAGAGGAAAGGCAAAAAGGAAAAACAATAAACTATGCTCTCTCTCTCTCTCTCTCTGTCTCATGACTACATTAAAAAGTAGAACATCATGTAGACTTGAAAAGGGGGGTTGAATCCATTTCCATATTGAACTACTATCATCCTCAACTGAGTGATTTAATGTAAAATAAGGACCTCATTCTCAAAGAAATATTATAATTCACCTACTAAACCAAAGGGGATTTATAATATATTACTGACTCTAGATAAAAGAATGGAAGTGCTATGATAAGATTCTCTTTACATTAAGAAATGGTGGATGCATGAAAAGGGGAAATGATTTGGCTTGAGCCTTTGTCACAACTACATTAAAGCTGTGTTTTATTCACCTTGTCACAGTGTTCCATCATTGGAGGCTTTCAAAAAGAGACTGGTCAACCATTTGTGAAATGATATCAGTCTTCTGCTTGAACAGGGGGTTGGACAAGAAGATCTCATCCAAGATCCCTTCCAACTCTATTATTCTACGTTCTATACTTGGATTAATTTTAATTGCTTTACAAATTATTGTACTGTCCTTAAAGACAATTCAGAAGTTGTAGGAGATACAAAATACAACAGATAGTACCTATGTTACAAGAGCAGCATTGGGGCCAGTTTGTTTTGGGATGGAATCTAAATTGCTGGTTGTAAACAATAAAACTCTTCAGAGTTTGGGTCCTGGATTCCTTCCAAACTGTGCTAAGTGGAATCTGCTCACTAGATAGAGTCAGGTTGGGAGAGCATATTGTAATTTCTAGCCCTTGGGAAGTTTGTAGGATTTCTTAATCATGACTACCTTGCTTTGGAAGAGTCTTTGGTTGGATAGCCATAAAGATGATGCTACATAAAGCAGTTAGGAACACTGTTATATTAGTGGATTGAATTGTTATCTGGTGATTTGTATGGGAGCACTGACATTGATTTCTGAGGTTATTGGTATGTTTATTATTAGAATGTGTGCTGTTTGCTTTTTTTGTGACTGTTCTACTGGGTTGTTATTTCTGCTGTAAATTGCCTAGGCTTGAGGATGCATACAACTCATAGTAAATAAAGTAATTGTTTCTTTTATGTGTCTTTAATTTCCCTGTAACTACTAGTTGACTCATTAATGGCAATTTAGATAAAAAATTCTAAGGGCTATAGTTCTCATACAAACTATTCCATCAGTTTTTGTGTAATGTATATCTCAACACAATTTTTATCCTGTGGAAGAAAATAAAATTAAAAGGAACAGAAATTAAGTAAATGGAAATAACGTTGCCATTAACTTAATGTGTACAATTTTAGTGGGCAATATATCACCCATATTGGGTGGAAGTAAAACCATTTTTTTCATTTTTAATATAATAATCAATAATAACCAAAATAGTTATCATATACATTAACCCCTTCAATAAAAACTTCTCAAAACAAGCTACCGGTACTGAGTAAAATTTGGATTTACATGAATTCTAAAATCTCATTTTTTAAAGTTGTTCTTTGGATCCCTAGGGTTCCATGACAACTTGATGAGAATCTCATAAGAGATTAAATGCAAAAATAAATACAACACAATTTTAAAAATATTCTATAGCAGCCAATTTTCTATTAGTAGAACTTTGCTTTTTAATAAGAGGTTTGGGTTAATTTAAGAAACAGATTTCAAAACATGAAAAAGTTTGAAAGTTCTGCAACAGCTGACATTGATTCTTAATAGAAGGATCTGTTGAAGGACTGTGGAAAGTCCTCTCCTCAGCACTCTTGTTGCTGTTACTGACATAGTAGAGTAATAGCAGTTACTATTGGCTAGCCCACATTTCAGTCCTACAGTTGAGTAGCAGATTAGTGTTAATATGGATTATTAAGGCCATATAATTTTAAAAGAACTATTTAAAAATAGTAAAAAAACCACAATTTGGTATTAAAATATATCTTCTAAACCTAAACAAGTATTTCTCCCTTACTGACTGACTGATGCAGCAAATGTTCAAAGTTACAATTGTGTAAAAATAATTTTGTTATTAATACTCATATTTACGACTAGCTTGTTGCAGTGTTGTCTCAATGTTTAGGCTTTATTATTAGCATTTTAAAAGAGAACATTGGCACTTTTAACATGACAATTTACGCCTTTTTAATTTTAAGGAAGCATATTTTTCTCTTTTTTAAAAAGTCATTTCCTTAATATATGATAACTTGCTTTCTCAGCAGCTGCACAACAGAGAACACATTGTGAAAGTCCTTGAATAAGCTTGCAAGATTTAAGAAAGATACAAATCCATCTGGTAAAGAATAAAGTAAGGCATAAATTTGCCATTTGTGGAATGTTTCTAGAGTCAATGCTTTCTATTATTCAGCCAAAAATATTATCAATGTCTTTTATTTGATCACCTGATTTCTGACATATAATTAACAAATAACTAAGGCAGAATACCAGCAAATAATCCAAGCCTATAAAGATAAAGTGATGAAAGCTAAGGCTCACAATGAACAAAGGCTTGCAACAAAAGAAAAATGTAACAAAAAAAAGCTTCTTCCAACATATTAAAAACAAGGAAAAAAGTCAAGTAAACAATTGGTCCATTGCAGGAAGAAAGTGACAAGAAGGTGACAAGCAACAGGGGAAAGCAGAGCTACTTAACACGTTTTTTTACTCTTTTGCATCTGTTCTTACACAAAGGGAAAAAAGAATCCAACCTATCAAAAACAGCATCACAAAAAACATTACAGTGGATGATGGAGTAAACAAACAGACCACAGAGCTGGGTTATATGAGTCACTTTATTTATGAAATCAGGACCTGTAGAGGTAAAATAAATTGGGCAGAAACTCATGTTCAACATTCATGGGAAACTATGGGCAAAGCTCCTTGCTGAGCAAAGGAAAAAAAGCCCTTGACCTTGACCATGAATTTGGCCTTGGTCTTCACCTTGACCTTCCTTGCTCTTGACCTCACCCTCTAGACATGTGGGAAAGTTCCACCTGGCATGTCGTCTGTAGGCTTGCGGCAAGTGAGCCCCAAGGGCACCCCCTCCTCAATCACCAGGCCTGGTTGGCTGTGGGCTCATGGCGAGGGGCAGCCCTTCACCTTCCAAAAGGTGTTCCAAAGGAGATCACACAATTGCTGTTAGCCCCTTTTCCCACCCCATACCGCCTTCTCCAGTGACAAAAAGAGATTTAATTCAATTGACCTAGTCCTGGTGAAGCAACCCTGCTGGCACCCCCTAACCAGTCCACTCGCCATCCACCCCCAGTGTGGAGTAGGCAAAAAACGCTAAAACTAAATGAAACATATGAGACGTATGATTGGTTTTTATATTAAGGGTTTTAAATTGTTTTTAACTATTGGATTTGTATTGTTCTGTTGTTGTGAGCTGCTACGAGTCTTCGGAGAGTGGCGGCATACAAATCTAATAAATAAATAAATAAACAAACAAACAATTATTATTATTATTATTATTACTACTACTACTACTACTACTACTACTACTAATTAGATTTGTATGCCGCCCCTCTCCGGAGACTCAGAGCGGCTCACAAGAAAAACAATACAAATCCATTAATTTAAAAAATGCATTGCGGTCACAAAAAATTCCTACTCGGCCCCCCGCAGGTGACCACTAGTCACACTGAGATAAGGGTCGGGTCGGTGGATGCCCGCGATCATACCAATGAGCCGAAAGAAACAAAGGTGGGGAGTGGTGAGCCCACCTTTATATTGTGGCTCGCCGCCCTGCCCTCTGGCTCCATCATGCCCCATGCCAAGCAATCACTCAGCAAGTTTTGCTGCGCTGGCAGTGAATTATGTCTTTTCTCTGGAAAATTTTGAATATTATGGTCAAGGTAAAAAGCAATACTTTGTATCTCACTTGACCAAAGATCCTATAGTTCTTTGCTATCCTGCCTTGCACATTTTGACACAAACCAGGTTGTGGCAACCACTGTCTTAAATGCTAATATTCCTGGATGAATTAATATTAATATATAATATTATTTTATTTTCAAATCCAGTCTTTACTGTTTATAAACCAAATTCATTCCTTAGTGCTTTTAATTGCTGATAACCCTTCTTCATTTACAACCACTTCTTTCTCTTCTAGCCCTACATCTGGAAAGAGATGTAAATTGGTAATGAGCATTTAAAAATTAAGATCCTCATGAATTGATTATTCAATGAAATTTGTTTATTTAGAATTTGTAAACTGCACTGCTTATTGCAAAGTAAGAATACCTATTGCTATTTGTTTGGTTAAGCACTATAAGAGGAGAAACAGTTAACAACCTAAAACTTGATGTTACTAAAGCAAGTCCTCAGTGATTTTGGTTCCTTAAGTGAGTACAGGACAGTAGAAAATTGCAGTAGAACTATATACTGAGAAAAGTTTTTCCCATTATGGCTTGCAATATTTTGTTACACCCATCTTTAACTGAGGTAATCCTCAGAGTCCCAGATGCTGCCTTTGCTCAAAAACAACTCAGAACTGAATCATGCTTGTTTATTTAAATACCTACCAGAGTACAACAATTAGGATACTGAGTCTGGCAGATTAATTAATTAGCTCATCTAAGACTCTATGTTCCTTTATCTTGGTTCTGGCCCTGCAAAAACAGTCAAGAACCAAGTATAGATGTTGTATTTATAGACTGCCAAGCACTGCCTGTCTCTAAGCTAACATTAGCCCACATAAAAACACACAAGTACACAATTAGGACAAACATCACACCGTCTGTCATTTATTCAATCTTGATCCTGGTAATTCAATTACATTTTTTTGTTTATATTCTGTGTATCCTAAATAACCAGAAGTCATAGGTCACCTAGCAATAATATGTACACCCAAACTTGCAGCAGCCATATAGCAATTTGATCTGGAAGGTACAATTGTGGAATAAGAAGAACCAGACTTCCATACGAATTTATTCTGAGATCAGTCCAAGAGAAAAATGCCCAACATTCTCATTATCTATTAGTCCATACTAATGTAGAAACACATTTACTTGACATTTAATTTTTCGCTAGTTGTGAAATCATGTCCGACCCATCGTGACCCCATGGACAATGTTCCTCCATGCCTTCCTGTCCTCTACCATCCTCCAGAATCCATTCATGACTACTGCTCCAGTGACTTCATCTAGCCACCGCATTCTCTGTCGTCCCCTTCTTCTTTTGCACTCAATCTTTCCCAGCATTAGGCTCTTTTCCAGTGAATCCTTCCTTTCTCATTAGGTGGCCAAAGTATTTAAGTTTCATCTTCAGGATCTGGCCTTCTAAAGAGTAGTTGAGGTTGATGTACTTTAAGAGTGAACAGTTTGATCGCCTTACAGTCCAAGGGGCTCAAAGAAGTCTTCTCCAGCACCATAGTTCAAAGGCCTCAATTCTTTGGTGCTCAGCCTGATTATATACACTTTTGTTGATAGGGTGATGTCTCTGCTTTTTAGTATGCTGTCTAGATTTGCCATAGCTTTCCTCCTCAAGAGCGTCTTTTAATTTCTTGGCTGTAGTCCCATCTGCAGTGATCTTGGAGACAAAAAAATAAAATCTGTCACTACCTCCATTTCTTCCCCATTTATTTGCCAGGAATTGAGAGAGCCAGATGCCATGATCTTCATTTTTTTTAAAGTTGAGTTTCAAACCAATTTTTGCACCACCACCCTCCTTCATCCACATCAAGAAGCTCTTTAGATCCTTTTCACTTTCTGTCAATGACTATTTCAGCTTCAACTGCAACAATACATGAGCACATAATAGATTCAAACCCAATGTAAACCACTCCAAACATGATTGCAGAACATACGACTTCAACAACAGAGTGGTCAATGCCTGGAATGCACTACTTGATTCTGTTGTTTCTTCCCCTAACCCAAAAATGTTAACCTTAGACTGTCTACAGTCAACCTCAACACATTCCTAAAAGGTCTATAAGGGGCATGCATTAGCACAGCATTGTGCCTACCATCCCTGTCTTACTGTCCTATTATCCTAATTTACCTGTACCTACTTTGCTGATGTTTATTTATATACCAATACCTGCTATCTTGTACATGTTTGACGAACGAACGAACGAACAAACGAACAAACAAACAAACGTGGTATCATCTGCATATCTGATATTTTATACTTTTGTGCTTTTAATATAAGCCTTTGACCTATAACTGTAATTAGGCCCAGAATTACAGTCATAAATCATGCCAGTCATTAAGTAGATTGACCAACCCAACTTTACATTTTTTACAGCAGTTGTTAAACAAGTCACCATCAAGCTAATCTGTGGTTGTTAAGTGAATTCTATAGTTGTTAAACAAATCATTTCCCATAATGGTTGAGGTTTTTTGGGGGAAAGTCCCTGATCTAGTTCGGGTCTTTCAATCAGCATAATTTGCATATATGGTGATTAAAACATGGGACAGAGGCTAAAGAATAGTTTAAGACGATATCTCCTTTCCTTTCTTTTTTGTATTTCCATTTTCTTTCTTTCTTTATGTTCCAACTAAGTGGGTGTGTGGATGTGAGTGGGTAGGGAGGAAGAGGGGAGAAAGAGATATACAGAATGAGAGACAATGAGAGAATAAAAATTCTTTAATTAATAATTTATTTATTTATTTAATTCCTATGCTGCCCTTCTCCTGAGGGCGGCTTACAGCAAATTTATGCAAAACACATCAGAAATCTACAATAAAATCTACATTAAAATAGTCTTAAAACTCCAATATTAACCAATCACATCCATACATACTTTCAATTATATATTTAGCTCTCTGAGAGACTTTTCCTTCTTTAATTTATGTGTAATTGGGCCTCAGAAACGTCGAACTACTGAACGTAGACATTAATTATTACTAAATATTGCCACTATATTAATTCATTGAAAAGAAAGCTATAATTTTTGAAATAAGAAATATATTGTACCATAACAGAATGGGATAGGATAGGATTGACAGATGGAATATTGGTGACTGAACCTGAATTTCATGGTTCAGCTCTTAGATTAGAAAGAATCAATAATTCAACAGTTTTTTAAAAATAAAATGCCTACATTGTTGTTTTAACTCTACTTTGTAAATCCATCATGGTCAAAAAATAAACCACTGTCATGTTAATTTTATTCTAATATAGACTGCTTTCCAACCAATCTGATTGAGATTACTTCATTATCAATTCAAAATATTATGTTAAGACTTACCACGTGGCGTTCCATGCAACAAGATGCGCATATCATGTCACCCTGATTGCATCTGTGGAATCTCATCCAGCTGCGGATTCTCGCTTCCTCCTTAATTGGGGGAGGGGGGGTTTGACAAACCCTTGCAGGGTAGTGCTGAGGACTTTAATAAGTTTTTTGGGGATAAAATTGCTCAGATCCGACAGACCTTGACTCAAATTGGAATGCCCATCCATTACCTGGGGAGGAGAACTTTTGATCCTCTCAGAGAGGGTCCATAACTTGGATGTCCTCCGTGATCCACAGCTGACCTTGGAACATCATCTGTCAGCTGTGGCGAGGCGGGTAGTTGTGGCCCTATCTGGACAGGGAGTTTTTGCTCACAGTCACTGATGACATTATTATTATTTATTAGATTTGTATGCTGCTCCTCTCCGAAGACTCGAGGTTTGATTACTGTAATGCTCTCTACATGGGGCTACCTTTGAAGAGTGTTCAGAAACTGCAAATTGTGCAGAACGCAGCCACGCTAATGGTCATGGACCTGCCCATGTCTCTCTAACATTTTGCAGTCTGCATTGGCTGCCAATTGGTTTCTGGACTCAATTCAAAGTGTTGGTTAAGACCTATAAAGCCCTACATGGCACCAGACCAGATTACTTGCGGGATTGCTTACTGCCACATGAATCCCAGTGACCGATTAGGTCCCACAGAGTCAGCCTTCTCCTGGTCCATCAACTAGGCAATGTCATTTCTTTGTGGGGCCTTCCAGACCTCTGGAATCAGCTCCCCCCAGCAATTTGTACTGCTCCACCTCCTCACCTTTTCTAAGTCTTAAGACTCATTTAGGTCATCAGAATTGGGCTGATTAGATCTTAGCCCCTGGCCAATGAATGATTGTATGATTGTTGTATGAATCGGTGTGATTGATTTTTAATGTAATCAGGGATTTTAGATTGCTTGTATTTTAATTTAATTGTATTGATATTATTGCATTTTACAATATTTTCCATATATTGTAAGCCGCCCCGAGTTTTCGGAGATGGGCAGCATAGAAATCCAATAAATAAGTAAGTAACTAAGTAAATAAATAAATAAGATTTAGCCTAGGAATAAAATATTGAAACATTTATTTTTCTCTGTTGTTAATATAAATGAAACTGAGGTCTGAACTGCAACCTTGATGTATGCAAGAGCAAGCTAGAGATATAAGATGGTTATATTGAGAAGCAATGTTAAATACATTTCACACACACACACACGTGTCACATTTTTGCTGAATTTGAATATATAATTTGAATATTGTATATAATTTATATATATACAGTATATATATGACGGTCTTGGTATATATATATATATTTGTTTTCGTAGATTTTCACGGGTATATGTATGTAGATTGTTCTCAGAACTATCTATCTATCTATCTATCTATCTATCTATCTATCTATCTATCTATCTATCTATCTATCTATCTATCTATCATCTATCTATCATCTATCTATCTATCTATCTATCTATCATCTATCTATCTATCTATCTATCTATCTATCTATCTATCTATCTATCTATCTATGTCACATGTTTTATATATTACAGTGATCCCCCGATCATTGCGAGGGTTCCGTTCCAGGACCCCCCGCAACGAGCGGGTTTTCACGAAGTAGCGCTGCGGAAGTAAAAACACCATCTGCGCATGCGCAGATGATGTTTTTACTTCCGCAGCGCTAGCGAGGAGCCGAAGATTGGGGGCGGCGCGGCTGTTTTAAAACATCGCCGCCGGCATGGGGGGCTTGCCAGCACCCCCCGGACCCCCAACCCGGGTTTGGGGGGCTGCTAGGAAGCCCCCCATGCCGGCGGCGACGTTTTAAAACAGCCGCGCGGCTTCCCAACTGAGTCCCGAAGACAAACGTCAAAGGCGAACTTCCGCGTTTGTCTTCTGGACTCATTGGGAAGCCGCGCGGCTGTTTTAAAATGTCGCCGCCAGCATGGGGGGCTTCCTAGCAGCCCCCCAAACCCGGGTTGGGGGTCCGGGGGGTGCTGGCAAGCCCCCCATGCCGGTGGCGACGTTTTAAAACAGCCGCGCTGCCCCCAATCTTCGGCTCCTCGCTAGCGGGCAGGCAGGCGGCGGACAAGCCGTTCGCTGGCGCCGCTCGCTCGCGCTTCCCAGCTGAGTCCTGAAGCGAATTCGCTTCAGGACTCAGCTGGAAAGCGGCGAGAATGAACGGCGTGGGCGGCCGATGCGCGAGCGGGCGGCGGACAAGCCGTTCGCTCGCGCTCGCCGCTTTCCAGCTGAGTCCTGAAGCGAATTCGCTTCAGGACTCAGCTGGGAAGCGGCGAGAATGAATGGCGTGGGCGGGCGAAGGGCGGGCGGCAGCGAGGAGTTTGCGTGGGCAGTGGGGAAACTCCTTGCTGATGCCCGCCGCTCGCCCTCCCGCCAGCAAGAGGGGGAAGACCCAGGGAAGCCGCCCAGCAGTTGATCTGCCCGGCGCCATCTACGCATGCGTGCCCATAGAAAAAAGGGCACGCATGCGCAGATGGTGTTTTGACTTCCGGGTTGCTGCCTTTCATAACAAAGATTTCTACCCAAGGTGGTCTGCAAATGCAATGTAAGATACTAAACAGGTTGACATTTATTTATTTATTTGATTTCCACCCTGCCTATGTACCTAGAGTTCAAGTCAGCTAGCAATCATTTTAAAATAAAGCAATTAAAAACACATACACATTTAATAATTAAACAGCTGAAGAGAAAGCAATACATCTTTGCAAATCATCTAAGCATTGGCAATTGATCTACCACAGTTTTCAGGGTGTGGCATGCTGGTATCAATTTGAGGCTGACAATAAAACATTCAGACGGACAAAACTTTGGAGATCTATTTAAAAGCAAACAAAAATGGAACTTTCCCTAACATTCTTCCAGAAACAAAAAGCACCAATGGTGATAAGAACAACAATCAGAAATGTTCTACACCTCCATCATGTGGGGAGACTGCAGGGAATCGGTCAACACCTAACAAAGACAAAACAATGAAATTCTGGGCATAGCTGGGTGACAATCCAAAGAAGTATAACAAGAATGCAGCTAGTATAAAGGAGGTGAGTAAGACTTAAAAAAGAAGCTTTAATGAAATGGTGTGGTAATGTTGTTAAAGCTGTAGGATATGATAGTTGTAAGTAAGATTTGATTGCACTGGGGAACCATAAGGAAGTTGCAA
Source organism: Erythrolamprus reginae (assembly GCF_031021105.1). Taxonomy (NCBI): domain Eukaryota; kingdom Metazoa; phylum Chordata; class Lepidosauria; order Squamata; family Dipsadidae; genus Erythrolamprus; species Erythrolamprus reginae. The sequence goes on along the minus strand of NC_091952.1, from coordinate 109,901,478 downwards.
TGTTGCATCTGAAAAATGAAAATCATAAGAATAATTTGTTATGCTGTGTGGAGAAAATACACATGAAACCTGTTAGAACTCTTAAAAATATTGCAGCAATGCTTCATATGGATGTTTCTGGCCAAGTTCCCAGAACTCGGAGTGAATAAAGAGAATATAATAGTCGGTACAGATTTTTATAAGAAAAACAAAAAACAAATTATGCAAAATGGAATGGGGCTTAGCTATAAATGCATCATGAGTTGGCCCCTAAAAGCGACATAGATGGTAGATTCGGCAATTCTGTGTATGTAGTATTAGAAAGTCCCAAAGCTAGCCTATACCATCTCTTTTGTTTTACGCAATTGAAGAAAAGAATGTACCGTATATGTCAAGCAGGAATTAGCTGAGTAGCAATTCTACAGAATAAAAACCAATCATAAATTGTTTTTTAAATCTTGTTAATCCAACACAATATTCAGACGTAGTTATGTAAAGCAGTTTAAGACTAGGCTGATTTGCATTAACAAATTGTCCCAGAATGTGTAGAAGTTACAAAACAAATATTGAGGAAGAATGCACAATGGCATTCTTGAGCCATACCAATCCACCTTTCTTTTCCTGCTATGTACCTGGAGAAGTTTGGACCATAACCATTTTCTCCTGATTGAGAAACTGCAAAATTATTTGCAACTCTATGATTCTGTGGATAGCTTGTAGAGGATGGGTAAAAGTAAGCATTCATGGATAAGGCAATAATGTTTTGACTTCAGTAACAATCTGGATTTTTTTTAAAGGAATCCACTGAAGAGGTTGGGAGACCTTTTATACGTATAATTTTAATTATCATTGAAAAATCAGGGTTTTGAATTATTGTATTTTCACTGTATAATTTATCACTAGTTTTGTATACAATTTTTGGTCCCCTCAAATTATTAGCCAATTACTCACTTTTGATTATTTTTATCAGTTATCAATAAGAACCAAATATGTTTCCAACCAATACAGCATGGGTTATTTTAAGTATCTGGTATTTAACCCAAATTATTTCTTAATTTTTTCAATAGAACAAAGCTTTAAGCAAAATTTCGGAACTATTTGGTTTGGTAAAACCACAGCATGCTGAATTTGCAAAATAAGTGTCTGGTTAGCAATTTAAAGATAGAAAATGCTTATACCATGTACACCCACCACATAATCAAATTATAAAGTCGATTACTTCTGAAATGTCTGCCATGTAGCAGACATCTCTTTCCCCCTTCCGCTTTCCCACTTCACTTTTTCCTTTCTTCTAACAAACTTTTTCCTTTTATTGCTTCCATTACTTCATTTATTTGCTTCACATTATATGTATTGTTTAAATAAATACAATTGTTTTTCTTTGATTTTTCAATATGCTCCAAACTATGTAAAATTTACGACTTTTCTTTATTGTGTCCTCATTCCCTTTTTTTCTCCCTCCCTTTTTCCCCTCTAATTTTTAATATTCAATAAACTATTTAAAAAGAAAAGAAAATATTTTAATTCTATAGATGGACCATGTCTAACTAAACAGTATTACCTTTGCAATTCACTCTAAAGAAAATTATAAATTAATTATAAATTAATCACATATGAACTTAACCTATAAATGTATAGATGAGGCATATTTTCATGCTGGAATAAGGAAGTGATGCAAACATCTATAGTGTTTCATATTTATTGCAGAGACTACATAGTCTGAGGAAGACACTGAAGCAATAAAATTTTTCTATTTTTTTCCTATCTGTAAGATATCAAATGAACTTTCATTTTTTTTATTTGTTTGTTTATTTATTTGTTTGTCTGTTTGTTTATTTATCGAACAAGTATAGAATTATAGTTTGTATTAACATAACAAAGTAGAAGGCAGACGATTTGGGAGGCCTGTAGTGATCCTGGGGGCTGGAGAGGGCAAAAGGGAGCAAAAATTTCCAAAAATGATGTTAAACAATTTAACGTGTTATGTGATTAATCCTACAGGTAATAGGATATGAAACAGTTATGCAGTCACTTTTTTGTAGTTTTTAATTTTTTATCCAATAGATATTTCCAGTTTTTTAATTGACTTACTGTATATAGCTCACATGTTATAGACAGAAAAATTCTGGAGTTATTTATTTTAGTGTTTTTTTACATCTCAAAAATCTGGCATTTAACAAGGGAGTATAGACTTTTTACATCCCCTGTGGAGCCCTGAATCCTCCTTTTTGCCAGTTTTGTTTTCCTATTACTTTTTAATAGGAGCCTACAGCATAACTTTTTTTTTTGGTGCCAGTCTCTTGGATTCCTGGATTAATCACTGTAGTTTTCATGGCAGTATTTTGCAAGAGGCTTCCCAATGGTTCCTTCCTAGGATGGAAAGTGATTGGCCCAAAGTCACCCAGCTGGCTTTGTGCCTCAGGCAGGACTAGTACTCCTGGTTTCTAGCCTGATTCCTTAACGAGTCTACGGAGAGGGTGGCATACAAATATAATAATAATAATAATAATAATAATAATAATAATAATAATAATAATAATAATAATAAATAATAATAATAATAATAATAATAATAATAACTACTATACCAAACTAGATCTAAAATTCTACAAAGCTTTAAATGGAAAAAAAACCCCAACAATCCTAGCAGTGATGGGCCGGTGCCTAGAGGATGTTAGGGCCTGGATGAGTGTCAACAAGCTCAAACTCAACCCAGACAAGACGGCGTGGCTGTGGATCTTACCTCCCAAGGACAACTCCATCTGTCCGTCCATTACCCTGGGGGGAGAATCACTGGCCCCCTCAGAGAAGGTTCGCAACTTGGGCGTCCTCCTCGATCCACAGCTCACATTAGAGAAACATCTTTCAGCTGTGGCGAGGGGGACGTTTGCCCAGGTTCGCCCGGTGCACCAGTTGCGACCCTACTTGGACCGGGAGTCACTGCTCACGGTCACTCATGCCCTCATCACCTTGAGGCTTGACTACTGTAACGCTCTCTACATGGGGCTACCTTTGAAAAATGTTCGGAAACTTCAGATCGTGCAGAATGCAGCTGCGAGAGCAATCATGGGCTTTCCCAAATATGCCCATGTTACACCAACACTCCGCAATCTGCATTGGTTGCCGATCAGTTTCCGGTCACAATTCAAAGTGTTGGTTATGACCTATAAAGCCCTTCATGGCACCGGACCAGATTACCTCAGGGACCGCCTTCTGCTGCACGAATCCCAGTGACCAGTTAGGTCCCACAGAGTGGATCTTCTCCGGGTCCCGTCAACTAAGCAATGTCGCCTGGCGGGACCCAGGGGAAGAGCCTTCTCTGTGGCGGCCCCGGCCCTCTGGAACCAACTCCCCCCAGAGATTAGAACTGCCCCCACCCTCCTTGCCTTTCGTAAACAACTTAAAACCCACCTCTACCCCCAGGCATGGGGGAATTGAGATCCTCTTTCCCCCTAGGCCTTTACAATTCTATGCATGGTATGTATGTATGTATGTTTGGTTTTTATATTGATTTTTAATCATCAATACCAAATTACTATTGTACACTGTTTTATTGTCGCTGTTAGCCGCCCCGAGTCTCTGGAAAGGGGCGGCATACAAATCCAATAAATAAATAAATAAATAAATATGGCCACAATTCTAAAGCAGCCTGAATCGGTGAAAGATGTTTTCTGTCTCAGGTGCCAACTAAGCAGCTGTCGAGAAACTATGTTTTGAAAGGATACCCAACTGGTCCTAACAATCTGGACAAAATTAAAATAGCAATAAGCTACTTAAATCATATTAAAAGCAGGCTGCTTTTATATGGATTAATAATAGAATAATCAACTCCAATTTATTATGGCATGCAGACATAGTCTAGCTCAGGGGTCCCCAAACTTGGCCATTTTTAAGACTTTTGAACTTTTAAGACTTTTGAACTATGCTGGCTGGAGAATTTTGCGAATTGAAATAGACAAGTGTTACATTTGCCAAATGTGAAGACCTCTGGTCTAGCTGCTTTGAAAATGTGCAAGCATCAGTTTAATCAAAGAGTGCTCTTCCTGTCCCCCCCCCCCCCTGGAAGGGGTTTTACGCTAGGTCCTGTCATGCCTGATTATATGGGGAAGTGAAAGATGTTGGGAAATAGCTTAAAAATTGTACTTCAACCTTTTTTTCACTACAAGTCCAATGAAAGTTGTGATATCAATGCTTCCTAAAATCTAAGCCACTCAGTAACCAAATGAATTTTGAGGCCTTTGTTCCCAGATTAGCACAGAAGGGAAATACTTTGCAAAGCACTAAAATGCACCTCTTATTATAAGAATACAGTGACAATTTATAGCACCAAACGTGATGTAGTTATTTATTTGTAGGCTTATATGTCCACCTCCCTCATATGACTCTAAATAATCTTACAATCCTTAAAACACATGATTAAAAATGAAAGTGGTTTCTAATTCCTATGCAAATTTATGAAAATTATCATAAAGAATCAATATTTATTACAATGAGATCAACATTAGGGTAATAAGTACAGACATTACTGGAGGAGGGTGTCACAACCAAGTATTCTTGACCACCAATTTATCCAAATAACAAATCTGAATACATTTTTCCTCTTCAAAAAAAAATAGGATTGGAGGAATTAAATGAAAACAGTTCCACTTCAAATTGATATTAAGGGTGCTGAATCAAGTGTAAGTTGAAAACGTTTGTACTTTCCAACACGATTAGAAATGAGCCACATATTTGCTATAGTAAATGCCTTTTAAAAGTAAGAAAGTATGTGCCGCATGACAAAGAAGTGGGGTTTGAAACCAATTCAGTATACTGTATTTCTCCATATACTGTTTCAGCCACTGTCTCAGTTTTCTCACTAGAGGGCCGCGCGGGGCCTACTGTGCGATCCCCAGAGAGCCGTTCTGCTCCTCGCCTTCTCCTCATAGAAGTCACCCAGGAGCCACTTGGCTGCTGAATCTTCAGTCCGCGCCGCCTGTAGAAGCTTTTCCCAAACTGGTGCCCTCCAGGTGTGTTCTGCACAGCTTCCACCGACTTCGGCCAATATGGCCATTGAGCAGGAGGGGTGGGAAGTGTGTGAGAGCGAGTGCGCGCGAGCAAAGGTGTGTGTGTCTGAGGGCGCGCGTTAACCTGACACAAATATAGGTACACAACAGTCGCATATTGGGTGTGTACGAGTGTCACAAGATGGGAAAAGCTTCTCTAGAGGGGGATAAGTGCACCAGCGTGCCTCCCCTCCCCTGTCCTAATATTTCTCTCTTACTAATATCGCGTACATAAACATTATTATATCTTTGTATAACACCAATATGTACTTGACAAAACAAACAAACAAAGAAATAATAAAGATTTCGTGGGCACGGCAACCTTATTCGCACTCAGCTATAATCGATACGTGTTTAGCCTGTGGAGCTTGATCCAGTGGGGGGAGAAAGGGGTGTCGTGCAAACCCTGAAATTGAAAAGTTAACCGTAGCTCGAACTAAACTCGGATAAAGCGTGCTGCCGAAGGCGGAAGACCCTTCAGCAGCGACTTAGGTGGGTGCAGAAACTACGACCAAGACAGTGAAAGACTACCAAAATGTTTACTACCAGTGTGGGCGTGGTTTATGCAGGACGCCCTGCATTTTCTTTCAACATCTTTCAGTGCAAGTTGGATGCTCTAGGGTGGAGCTCCATTTTCGCTACCCTACTGCGTCCCCCCTCCCTCCGGGCAGTAGCCCTGGATGAAGAAAACCACAGTAGGAAACGGTTGCCCGCCTTATTTGGGTCCCGGCCGATTCCCGTTCTCTCGCCCGCTGAGTCGGGGAAGACGGTATTGGGAGCTCCGAAGGGCTTTTCGGGAGAAGGGCGCGCTCCCTTTCTATTGTTTCCAGGCAGAAGGGGGAATGCTATTTGCTGTTTGAATACCTGGCCTCACAAGCTATCCTTACCGACCAACTGCCTTTGTTATACAATGGAAACCCAAGCACTGAAGCATAGTTGGAGGCCGGCTGCCTTACAGGCGGCGCCACTGTCACTCAAGGGGCCACCTTACAAGGCGGTGTGCCCGTCACTGAACACTCCGGGGTTACCTCCATTCACCCAACCGCGCTCATTCTCTGGCCTGGAGAGAGGGAGAGAGAGAGAATCACCCTCATCCAGCCGCCGAATATTAATAAGGGAAGAAAAGGCTATTGGCGGAGAAAGCGAGGTTCCCGGCACGTCACACATTCAAGCTCCTGAGGGCCAATCCCGATTGGCCGAGCTCTCAGCGGCAGCTCCAAACGACATTTGCATGGCCGGGGAAGGATGGCAAGAAAGAACGGCGGCAGGCAACCCTTTGTTGTCGATCCCGGCAGGCTAAGAGACCTGCGCGTGCATCTGGAGACGCTGGCCGGTTGGCTGCGGGGCGTGCGCGCGCGCCCCCTCCCTCCTCTGCCTCCTGTTGCGATACAGGTTGCAAAGAAGGAAGGGTGTGTGTAGGCTTTTAAATAACTTTGCCAGCAGGTGGAACAGATTTTGCATGTTCGGCTACAGGGAGAAAAAAAAAAAACCAAGCGCCTGGTAGCATTACATACTCCTGGGTCTTCCTTTTAAGCACGGACTAAGTCTCGGTTTTTGGCTCCCTGTGTTCATCTTGCTCCTCACTGCTTCTGCCGTTAGCATCCCTGCGAGGGCTGCTTTCATCTTCCTTTCAGGATGGTAGACCTGGAGAATGAGGTTCCTCCGCTTCCTCCAAGATACAGGTTCCGAGATTTGCTACTGGGAGATCAGGGATGGCAAAACGACGAGAGGTGAGTAGGCGAGATGAAGCATTTGTGCAAAGAAAGATACAGAAAGAGGAGGGGGGAGAGGGAGGATGCGTGTAATATGAGGTGTTCCTAGAAATGGGGAACGTGTGGCTTCTGTTTTACCTTGCAATGGCTTGAGAAAGAGTATAATTCTGGACTGCATGAATAAATACATCTAGGTACCTGACGTTTTGCACATGTCTTGCATAATGTACCTACTGTGGGTGCCTAAGGATAAATGTTGATAATGTATTTCCTAACCTTTATGGATCCCCTTATTTTTCAGCCATTTGTACTCAAAACACATGCTACTTCTACATATTTGTGCCTGTTGTCAATTCAGACATTTCCCGTGGGTACCCATATGCACAGAAGTATGTAGGGCATGAATATATCTGAACAAGTATGATTTTGTATATGTAGTAAGTATGTGTGATGTTGTTATCTATATTGGTTTCTGTGAGCTAGCTCTCTTCTTCTCCACTCTTTGTTTTTATTTATCCAATGGTCATATCTTCTTATACCTCACTTTCCTCTTGGGTGTTTCCTGCTTCTCCACACTCTGTAATGTCTGAAGACAGACTGATGTTCAGCAGTCCTTTAATTCTTGGCGAAGACATCAATACCAGTTAACTTTCCTATTTGAATGAATGGGTTAATCTGCTAATAATGATTTGCTCCCTGTCTGTGTAGGCTTTTTGAAATAGGCTTCGGCATCACATGGCGTTTCTCGGAGAAAAATAATGAGCATTTATATAAGTAAAGCATTTCTTTAAAAAATGTCAGTTTTAGAAGCTCCTCTTAAACATATTTGCATTCTTTTATTAGACTCTGGCGGTCTTCCAGCCAGAGGCTTAAAATAAGTATGGAAAAATTGCATCTACTTAGCTTTATCATTGCTGAAGCATCAGGTCTTTCCTGACAAATCACTGGGACCATTGGACTACAATTGCCTGATGGAGCTAAATATTATCCATCAATACTTTATTCCATTTTACTTTTTTGATATTAATTAGATAGGCTAAAATTCTGATCTTATGGCTGAATCTCTTTTTACTGGTAAAAGCCGGAGCTACAATCTATCTGCAGTTTAATGTATTTTCCTTGAAATAAATATTGATTTATTTTTTATTCCAGTGGAAAAGGTAAACAACTGTCTTAAATTTTCTCATTGTGCTGCTAGATATAAAGATATACAATATTTTACCCTGCCTTTTATACTATTTTAATAATTTATATTATTTGTACCTTTTAAAATGTGTTTTAACACAAACGTACATTACTATATGATATAAAATATCCATGTCCATGTTTATTAGATATAATGCTTATAGTTTATATCTTATTCCCGCTTATTCCAGGGTGTGTAAAGAATTGGATCTTATGGAGAATTGATATTTTAGCCATATACCATCCTTAGAATATCAATATAGTAGTGACAAGTATATAATATTGAGAAGTGGTATTCTGGCCTTCCTTAGTATTTAGGAAAATAAATAATTATTTATTAGTATTTAGGGAAATCATAATTAGGCCAGACCTTTTTTTCTGAATGTGTTGATTATTACCTAATATTAGGGGGGGATTCAGCAGGTTCTGACCAGTTCTGGAGAATCAGTAGTGGAAATTTTAAATAGTTTGGAGAACCGGTAAAGACCACTTCTGACTGTTCCCGCCCCCATCTATTCTCTGTCTCGCGGGTCTCAGTTGATTGAAGGGAAATGGGGATTTTTCAGTAACCTTCCCTTGGAGTGAGGAGGGGATGGAGATTTTACAGTATCTTTCCCCTGTCATTCACACCAAGCCACACCCATAGAACCAGTAGTAAAAAAAATTGAATCCCATTACTTTTGCACATTACTAGGCATTCAAAACAAATTACAAAGATGAATGGATGATTCTGCGACATTTTAAGATTATCTAATGGCATTATTAGCCCTCAGGCCATATCAAAGTGCAAAGTTCCAGAAAAAAAATGACTAAAATTGGATAAAAACAATTTAAAATGGAATTTGATAAAATACAATTTAAAATGAAATTAGAATCTCAATCTACTGCAATCTAACCCAATGAGTTCCACATATGCAGATCTCAACAAAACCATTTTGTTTAAATACTGTGCTGTGTTAAATGTTATTTTCAGGTTCTGGACGCACATAAGGTAAGTTGTTTTGATATGGGGATTCCAATGGGTTATTCATTTTGTATATAGACCAAGATACTTGTCTCTCACCCTCTTATACAAGCAACAATTAAATAGGATGTGAGACAGGTCTTTTACCTCTGCCAGTCTGCAAATGCAGAGATGCTCATTGTAGGGTATAGAATGGAATCTCCCATATCTGACCATTGTGTCAAGTTGTCTGAATCTTGCTCACATAAATATCTCCCTAAGATGTTTATCTAATGTTTGAGTGACATGAAAGGCTCCTACAACATGCTCCTTCCTGTTATATTCCTCATAATATCTTTATGAACACTACCATTGCCTTTCCTATGTGTGTTGGAGTACACAGAGTGACTCATGTCATCAACAGGTATCCAAATTAATATTCATTGTGTTGATTTCCTCCACCTCTTTAGTAAGTGTGGCTAGTTTCAGTTTTCTTCCTTGCTTTAAATTTGGAGGTGGCCTCTGAACAATTTTATAAATCTAAGCTTTGAGCAGCGAATAATTTTTTTTTTACAGAATTCTGATAATCATTTTTTAAAAAGTTATTTAATGTAGAAAAAAATATGAAATATAAATTTAACTTTAAAAACTGATGGAAACCAAAAAAAAAATGAAAAAGAAAAAAAATCCAATGAGTTACAATAATAATCTACTATTGATTGATCAACAGTCACTGGATTACTAATAAATACCATATACTGTAGTACTATAGTATAATCAAATACAAAATATTATTGCAAAATATACAGTCTGTGCTAAAATAGTACAGGTTGTTTCATCCTTTGATTAATAAAGAATATTGCTTTTCCAAAAGAGATAAATTACGTGTTTTCAAAAGCATTACTTCTGTAATATTAGTTTTCTAATTTCTGAATATGATTCTTTTAATGACCTCTATGCATGATGCAACTATATGTAATCCGATTGCAAATCTTAGTATATTTCTTTTATTTTTATTTATTCAATTTATATATTGCCTATCTCCCTAATAGTGTGATTCTGATGGCTGATATAATTCAAAACGTCTTTAACATTTAAAGATTTCCCCATGAATATAAATACCATATTTAAAAAGGTACCAACTCGTTATATATAGGTCTATGAACCCTCAATTTTTAATGTCTCCAATTAAAATAATCTGATTATCATTCTTTCAATAATTCTGGTAAATATACAATATGACAGTTTACTAAATCCAGGTAAAGTTTTGATTCTCCTTGTGTCACTCATTGGTTATGTTCATACATTGCATTGTGATTTATTAGTAAGATGGCTAAGCATGACTAAGGTTAGCTATGTCAACCAGAGGAGTAGATGAGAGATATAATTACAGAAACTCCATAATTTCCTTTTGTATATTGAAATAGGAGTCATGCAGTGATAAAAGATAAATTTCTATTAAATATAAAAACTCTAAGAGAGACCACTTCATGTTTTTTTTCCTTTCAATTTTGATGTTTTATGGTGACCAAGACATTTGAATTACAAAAAATGCACAGATGATTATGGTTGTATCATTAAAAGTGAATACTGGAAAATGAAAATAGTATTAAAACAACATTAATTTAAGGAGTATTTATTGATCATCCTGTTTAAATTGAGATATATAATTGTTAGAGACACATTATCATGCACCCAGATAGATTTACTACGTGCTTTCAATTACTCAGTAGCTCACAACCTTTACAAAAATCAAAGTTATATATTATTAGTCTTTTGTACAAAACAGTTGGGTTCTCTCTCTGCTATCTCTGTTCTTTCTGTTGGTTCAATGTGACTGATGTAATAGGCACTATGTGTTTAATGATAGTTTGATGTACGCTGTAATGTATGTCTGATATGCAAGACAAAGACAGGCTTGTAATATTATTGTATTGAGAAATTTTGACTGATTTGAATGTGTATGACCAGATTGCTTGACTTACTTATTTTCAAAAGTTAACACTAATAGAACTGTAATGTATCTTTTTGTATGACTGAATAATTACTCATATCTCCTGGATATTTGCTGGAATCCCATGTTTCCTCTGTGTATATCCTTAATAACTCAAGGGTTCTGTACACTCCTTAACATATATTATATAAAGCAGATGTGTTCAGCTTGGTCAAGTTTTCCATTATTCATATGAAACTTAATTAAACATAATTTTTATTAACTTACATTTATTTGGAAAATCTTGTGATCATTATCAATCATATTTCAGACAAAATGCAACTTTACTTATTATTTTTTCTAATAAAATCAGGTAAGAAAAATCTGTTCTCAGTAAATGTCCCTATGAACATGTTTTATATGCCTAGTTATAGTGATCTTTGTCTTGGCATGATATATAAAACTATTTATTGTGGATTAGTGATATGTGACTGCCAGATCATGACTTCCACACACTATGGTTAAAACCCAACAACTTCATAAGGAAGATGTGCTTCCTTAAGAACTGCTTATTGAAGGATGGAAATTACCTTCCATCCCCATTAAAATACATTTTGTACTATTAGGCAATAAAAGAACCTACTGTAGAAAACCTTTAAGAATCCCACCTGGCCAAAACTGTTTTCTCCATTACACAATTGGGAATCAATTAACTACCTTATTTTTTAGAGTATAAGACGCACCGGAGTATAAGATGAACCTTAGTTTTTGGGGAGGAAAATAGGGAAAAGAATCTGTTTACCAGATAATCATCCGGCTAGCATCCTTAGTCTGGTCAGTTTCAACACATTATTTTATCCCCTAGTTATGGCTTTAAAAAACCCCTTATTTGGAGATAGTAACAATGAAAGAGCTTGCAAGCCAGTACGAGTTGGGAACAATGTTAGAACCTGGTTATGGCTGGAAAGAAAATTTTGAGCAAGTAGAGCAATGAAAAAAAAACATGCAAAGACTTAGCGCTTGGAAAACATTATTCACAGAGAGTAACATTAAAAGAGATTGCAAGCGGATTAGAGCTGGGAACATCATTAGCACCTAGTTAGGGCTGGAAAGAAACATTTGGAGCAAGTTAGACCTATGAAGCCCTTCATGGCATCGGACCAGAATATCTTCGGGACTGCCTTCTGCCGCACGAATCCCAGTGACCGGTTAGGTCCCACAGAGTTGGCCTTCTCCGGGTCCTGATGACTAAACAATGTCGTTTGGCGGGACCCAGGGGAAGAGCCTTCTCTGTGGCAGCCCCGACCCTCTGGAACCAGCTCTCCCCGGAGATTAGGATTGCCTCCACCCTCCTTGCCTTTCGTAAACTCCTCAAAACCCACCTCTGCCGTCAGGCATGGGGGAATTGAGACATCTCCCCCAGGCCTATACAGTTTATGCATGGTATGTTTGTGTGTATGTTTTTGCTTTTTAATAAGGGTTTTTTAATGTCTTTTAAATTATTAGATTTGTTGTATATTGTTTTATTGTTGTTATGAGCCGCCCCGAGTCTACGGAGAGGGGCGGTATACAAATCTAATCAATAATAATAATAATAATAATAATAATAATAATGAAAAAGAAAAACCCTGCAAAGACAGGGCTTGGAAAACATTCTTAGCAGAAAGTAACAATGAGAGCATGCAAGTGGTAAGAGCTGGGAACATCGTTAGCACTTGGTTAGGGCTGGAAAGAAATTTACTTGGAGCAAGTTAGAGTAATAAAAAAACCTGCAAAGACTTAGAGCTTGGAAAACATTCTTTGCAGACAGTAACAATGAAAGAACCTTCAAGATAAGAGCTGGGAAGATCGTTAGCACCTAGTTAGACTTGGGGGAAAAAGCTTCGGAAAAAGCGGCATTCAGAGTATAAGACGCACCTGAATTTTCAGCCTCTTTTAGGGAGGAAAAAAAGTGTGTCTTATACTCTGAAAAATACAGTAAATTTTGTCACTCCATGAATTCCATACCATCTTTAGGAGAATGTCTCAGAACAGAAAAAAATGTAAGAGTTTAGGTTTTTTGAAAGGAATGGCAATAAAGATGCCAATGAAGTACAATCCAAACTTTATCTTGGTACCATCACTATAAACAATATAAAAACTTCACCCAGTACCCGATTAATATTGCCAGTGCTTTATTGAGAAGGGCTTTTACATCCCTTGGGCTGTAGCCATATCTTGAAAGGAAATACTGTATTGTAAATGCCCTTTCCCTCCGTTATTAATTACGTAATTTATAATTATGTCCTGCATTGCTCCATTTATAATCTGATTATGGTCAAATTGATGGTAGGTGAACTCAAGGGATTGGACCTTGAACAATAGAATTATCTTCTTGCAGACAATGCTCCCATCTATGAACAGCCAGGTTGTGGCTTTTATTTTGCTGTTTTTTAGAAAGAAATGCTTAAATTTGTAGTTATAGTGCTGGGTATATCTTGTTGTAACCTTCTGTATTTTATTTAACCTTCTCTTTTTATTATTAATCTTGTAATCTTACTATTCTACTGTTATTTTATAGTATGTTAATTATTATGAACAATAAACTTATTAATCTGTCTAGTTAGACATCCAAGTACCAACAGCTTTCTACGTTATTATTTCACTAAATTAGGGGTGTGATTTGTTTTAGCTAAAAATGCCATGTTATGTATTTCCCAAAATGCATTTGCAAACCTCTTGGTCCTGTAACATGCCAAGACTCCCCAAAATGTAAAATTATTTCTACTAATGTTTTGGGTTTGACTAATACAAGTCCAGGGGTGGGTTCTAATTTACCTTGCTGCCGATTCACTTCCTCCCGCACTACGTGGCTGCGTTTTGTAGGAGTGTACATGCTTTGCACACATGCGCAGTATCAGAAAATCCTTTTTTTTAAAAAAGCCAAAACAAGATGGTGACTCATGCACAGTGCCAAAACTTGACTTTCGCGCATGTGCAGAAGAAAAAAAAATACCAGAATTTTTTTTAAATCCCCCACAAAAGATGATGGCGTCCATGGACCACCACTGACAGAACCGGTTCTGTGACATCATCGTGACATCATCAGCAGCTCGTTACTATTCTATACAACCGGTGTGAACCAGAAGGAATCCATCTCTACAAGTCCAACCAAATGAGTGTTCTTCTGTTCTTCTTTCTTGCCTGTAATATTTCTGATCACCACGCAAAATTTGGAGAGAGGAAAGGATTTTTTCATAAAGTATACAACCTGAGACTCACCTTAGCAATTAACAATATTCCATTGACAGCATACCCTGAATGGAAGTTCGTGTGAAAGTTTATGTATTTATCTCTGGCTTTTGAAGAAGGACTCCCGTGTTCTTGGTTGCCAAGAACTGAGAACAGAATTGGAAAAATATGGGAAATACAGTATAATGTTTTTTGAGTGGAAGAGCATTCAGTTGTTGAATTGTAGAAGCTCGGAAGCATTTACCAAAAAGAACACGAACATGTCTATTGCTTCCTTGAATTATTGGTATTGTGTTTCTGGAAATGTTTGTCACCGTTTGTTTGAAATATCTAGGGGAGGTTTATAATGTAACAATATGGTGCTGCAATGAAAAACTAAAGAGGTGGAAATTGGAAATTGCAATTTAAGTTGAGAATGAAAGCAAAAGGCTAAGCCAATTAGGGAATAACTTTCTGTTTTTACGGTGATATTGTCATTTATGTGGATGACTGCTGTGTACATATTTTCATAGAAACATGATTGCTTTTAGGGAAAAATTGGTAACATTGCCATAGAAACTGTCAGCCCTCAGTGACGGGAAGGATAGGAAATTTTTCTTCATTAAATATTTCCTAACATTCTAATCCTTTGGGAAACAGATAGCTCAGCTATAGAATGATGTCCAACATTGATAAATGGTAAGTCACAAATGTGTCACTGACAGCAGTGATGCATTTTGTACGTTTCTTAAAGGATTATGTGAACACATGAATAGAGACTTGCTCCTGCCTATGCAAAGAGAAAACACTATTCACACTTGCCCTCTTGTTCATGTTCATGCTTTGTTACTCTTTCTCCTTTCACAGCTGTCCCTGTTTTGTAAAGTGCCATCCATGTTGATGATGCCAAATTAACAATTGACAACCCCAAGCACGTGCTAACATTTTTATTTCAGTACTAAGGTGATTCATTAGTTGTTCATTTTATGAAGGGCAATGGGGTTTAGAGAGCTCCTTGCTCGTGCCACTAGTGTTAGTCCCATTCGGATTTGAGATGAGGTTGGTTGTAGCTCAGGCTTTAGAGTTTGTATATTTGTATAGATGGAGTTGATACTGAAATTCTCTAGGATTACATGGCTTGTCTTTTTATTGGAATATTTTTTTTTCATTCTTCCTTCCACTTCAAATAATAAAAGCAAATTAAAATGTTAGGTAGGCAATTCCTGGAGTTAATTTTATTATAAGTGTTCTTGTGACTTTACATGGATTTTTTGTACATAGCATTTTTGTGTGGGAAAGTAGTGGAAGGAGCTGCATAGAATATTACAATTGAAATGAATGTGCATGAGTGATAGTTGGGGTTCAACTGAATTTGGCAAACATTTTCTTCCTCCCTCCCTCCCTCCCTTCTTCCCTCCCTCCCTCCTCCCTCTCTCCCTCACTCATGCTCTTTCTTTCAGTCTTGGTTTTTGTAATAGACACTGTACACTGTAATGTAAACAGACCCCTTGTCTGATGGTTCTTAGGCTAGAGTCTTGGGAGATGTCACAGACTGGGGAGAATCCAGAGTTGTATTAGGTGATTGGATGCACTAGGTAATAGACTAACAATGAAGTGGAGATTGATAGATTGTCATTCAGGTTTGATACAGAGCCTTAGGTTCCCTATAGATGGACCCTGACACATGAGGCTTATCAGTAGGTCCTTGTGTCAAGGCTGCACTGGACGAACAAAGAAAAGTTTATCACTGTGTGAAATAAACTTCTCCTACAGTTGTAAATGTCTTAGTCTAATGCCCAGAGAACGGAACTTCTTGGTTGTTTACACAATTTGGGACTTTTCCACATGCAATTTCCTCTTTATGCTCTGGGTCAAAAAGGCACCATGGTTATATACTGAATGTCAGATTGCAGAGCTCAAAGCATTATATCAGGGATGTGCTACATAAATTATTTGGCAGAGTTAAAGCTATAGTATATTAGAGGAATATATAAGGAAGTGTGTAGTGCAGTTGTTTATTGTCTAGGTTGAAAATACTTGCGCTGAAGACTTGCACTGAAGTTGTGCAGCCCTATAAGATTTATGTATGTATGTATGTATGATGTATTTATGTATGTATGTATGTATGTATGTATGTATGTATGTATTGTATTGTATTGTATTGTATTGTATTGTATTGTATTGTATTGTATTGTGTTGTGTTTATATGCCGCTCATTCCAAGGTGGACTCAGAGAGGCTCAGACCTAGACCTGGGCACTGTATTATTTAAGACTACTTTTAGTAGAATAACAATTGAAAAAGATCCTTTGAATATGCTTTCTCATCTTCCCATTTTACCTTCATGTGAAAGGGGAAGCTATCTGAGAAATTTTTGGAAACTACTTTTTTGGTATGGGCTTAAGCCAGTTTGATATGGTTGTTGCCTTGGTAATATAGCTTCTCTCTGCTTGTCAGGGCTATCCTCTAAATTCGCTACAGCTACATTGGTTAATGATAAACAGAATTTTGACTAGACAGCTATTTTAAGGAAACTGATAGAAGAATCCACAAAATCCACTTTAGTGAGATTCCACTGAGTTGAAAGAACATCTTGCTAAGAGTCTTCATCCTAAAAATGCATATGGTTAAGAGAGAGAGAGAGAAAGAGAGAGAGAGAGAGAGAGGGAAAGAAATGTATTTTCCATGGTATAAATAAAAGTAATACCATAATGAAGCCATACGGGACAGTTTAGGAAATCAATTTATATTATTTCTAAATTGATAAAATATATTTAGAAATTGTATTTGAAAAATTATGGTAAATTGGAAAGAACACCTTTATTCAGTTTATATTAATGCTTTAAATGAGATTTAAACATTAGTTGTAACTCTTGAGTATAACCATAATTGTTTGTATTATATCTTTGAACTCCACGTGTATTTTGTCATTTTTAGTGACTATTTTAATATCTGTTGTTCTATTCTGAGATTTCCTAGAACAGTGTGCTTCAGCTTTGGTGCCCTGGGATACTGCTGCTTACTAGACTTAATAAATCTAAGGTATAAATCTTACAGAACTGGCAAAATGCCAGGCTAAAAAAAGATTTATATGGAAGTAATTCTGTTTGAGTAGAATGGGATTTAATGAGTAGATACACATAAGATTTAGTTTCAAAAATGGAGTTTTCTACTAGATTATAAAATAAGCATCAACTTTGTTGTATTAAATTTGAGCCTGCCCAGTCCTCCTCCTTTTCTATGCTTTGCTTTGCACTGATGGTTAACAGAGTCAATAACTGAACAACATGGTTCCTGAACGTTGCTATATTATATTACAGGAGTGATACATGAATTACAGTACTTATAATAATGGACAGCCATCCTCAACATAATTATGTAATGCCCATAAGTTAGGGAATCCAGTAACTGTTAGAACAATTGGGAGAGTGCAAAGTCATAATGAAGCTTGCAATATTCTTATACTCATTACAGAACCTCCAGGGCAAGGCTAATTGTCTTGACTGTTTGACTAGTGGACAACCTCTTGGGTCACTTTTTATAGATATTTCCTAAAGAGAGAAATAGAATGACTATTAACAGGCAAAAAAGCAGTGGAACTGGGAGAGACTCTTAACTTGCTGCTGGCTTTCCTCATTTCCTGCTGTTTGTAGGAAGCTTACAGCACTGGAAATCACTCCTCTTTTTAAATAGATTTAACAGATTAACAGAGTTGGAAGGGACCTTGCAGGTCATCTATTTATTTATTTATTTATTTTATTTATTTATTTATTTTTTCCAATGCACAATAATACACAATGAAGGTTATAGAGGATATACTCAAGTAAATATATTAGAGAAAGAATAGAAGTGAAAATATAGGAATAAAATATACCAGTAAGAGAATAAAAGAAAAGATATAGGGATAGTAGATATGATATATGAGATATAGGAGAGACAATAGGACAGGGGACGGGAGGCACGCTAGTGCACTTATGCATGCCCCTTACTTATGCATGCCCCTTCCTCTTAGGAACCTGGAGAAGTCAACCCTAGATAGTCTAAGGGTAAAATGTTGGGGGTTGGGGGAAGATACTATGGAGTCCAAAAAATATGACTTTAGTAATAGAGTTGTCGAAGTGTGGAACTCATTTTGAGTTCCACGCTTCAACAACTCTATTACTAAAGTCGTATTTTTTACAGTCCAATTTGGAGCAGTTAATATTAAGCTTGTATCTATTGTGTGCTCTTGTGTTGTTGTGATTGAAGCTGAAGTAGTCATTGACAGGCAGGACGTTGCAGCATATGATCTTGTGGGCAATACTTAGATCATGTTTAAGGCATCATAGTTGTAAGCTTTCTAGACCCAGGATAGTGAGTCTATTTCATAGGGTATTCTGTTTCGGATGGAGGAGTGAAGGGCTCTTCTGGTGAAGTATCTTTGGACATTTTTGAGGGTGTTAATGTCCGAGATGCAGTATGGGTTCCAAACAGATGAGCTGTATTCTAGGATGTGTCTGGCAAAAGTTTTGTAAACTTTGGTAAGTAGTGTGAGATTGCCAGAGCAGAAGCTATGATTAACAATTCTTGAAGCCTTCTTGGCGATGTTGTCGCAGTGGCACTTAGGTCTTTTGTTATTAGTATAACCCAAATAGACTTCAATGAATACTGAGTTGAAAAAGCATTACGTGACCTTAAACCTTCTCTATCAGTCGGACCAGGCGGTCTATGTGCATACTTCCTAAAAAAGCTCTCTTCTACTATAGCTGAACCACTGAGCATAATATTTGAAAAATCCTTCAGCACCAGCACACTTCGTAAGCTACGGTTGTAACCTATGGTCATTGAGAGAGTTTAAGATGCAAGTGATGAAATTAGGGAATGAGCCATTGCTGTTGACAAAGACAGAGCCAAAGAATGAGTTGAGGAGGTTAGCTTTGGATGAATCACCATTATATTCTTTGTTGTTAGGTCCTTTGAGAGGTGGGATAGGTCTAGAGTCTTTGAGTTTGTTGTTGACCAAGTTGTAGAAGGCTCGATTGGATTTGGTGCATAGGAGGTTTTCCTCTTGTATGCTGTGGTAGTGGAGACGTTCTACTTTTATTTGGTTGCATATGCTTTTATAACGGCTTTTGAAGTTTGCTACATGTCCTTTTTTGTTTGTATGCAATTTTCTTATTGAGATGGGGAGGTTAGTTTTCAACCCCTTGCCTAAGCAGGAGACCCAATATCTGCCTCTACCAAGGATCGAACTTACAACCTCCTGATTGCGAGGCAAGAGCTCTACCTCTAAGCCACAGCTGCCTGCCATTTTGGGGGGAGAAGTGGTAACAAAAGGAGCTATGACCATGAGGAAAACTTATTCCTGCTTCCCAACCTGACAGAGAGGAATAGGACACATCCATAAATGGTCTGTGTCCCGCAGCCAGCCCTACTCTAGCAGACATGTTGCTCTCTATGTTTCCCTTGCCATCCATCACTGTTAAAGAGATTTCAAATTTCTGTCTCTGTTCCAAAGCACCAATTATTATTTATCTGTTTGGCCTTGTAACCTGAAAATAGGGTGCATGGGGCAGAGGGAGGGGGGGAAGAGAGTGGGGATATGGTTCCTCCCATCCTCCCATGGGTTTCTGGGAAGTAGTTGGAAGGCAAAATTGTATTACAATGGGAATCATGGGTCTTGGCATTCTATAAATTAGCTCATTTGAGTTACTTTAGTTCAATAATTGTTTTCCTATACTTTCCAGTTTTACACAATTGAAGGTTACCAGCAGACGTAAGAATTTTAGCAGTGTACAGTAGATTATAGGATATTACAGAGGTTACATGTACTTGACATCTCCAATACATGCAAATAAATAGTTCTAAACTTAAGACTAGAATAGGGACTGGAAATTTGTCGTAGGCTCTGGCATCCGTTTGCCTGGACCCAATTTTGGGACCATTTTTATAGCAGTTGTCAGCCTAATCATATGGTCTTAAGGCTGAATCCATTTTCCTGAATGGGCATTTCCTCCCCCCACCCCTTGAAACTAACAAAAGCCACCAGGAACTGGGGGTAGTGATGGTAATAATCACAGTCATGTGATCACAGCATACGTCACCCAATCTTAAACTTTAGCTAGTTGCCAAGCACCTTAAATGTGACCATGCGGCCATGTAGAGTGGGAGGAGACAGTATAACATTTTTAAAGCCAGACGTACTTTACACAAAGCACCTTTTTTCAGGCTGTTGTTCTGACCCAGCCTTCGCAAGCAGTGGGAAACCACTTACTCATGAGTAAAACTCCCCCTTTTAAAACAGCAGGAACAGTCTTTATTTACGTTGGATAGCCAAAACCAAAAATAATTACAAATGAACATCTTTTCCCATCCCGAAACAGGGTACGAACAGTCTCTATTCACATGAGAACTCAAGATAAAAACTCCGTCAATGATTAAGCCAAGCAGAAACAGTTCCTGTTTACAATGGCTGAGCCAAATTCACTACCTATTATTTCCCAGCCGGGAGACTCAATTGGCATCTCAAATACAGAGCAATTTGTCCCAACAAACCTGGTTCTGGCAAAGGAGTCTGACCTGATTGATGTACACTGGAAAACAAACTCTTGTCTGCAACAAGAGATGACTCGCAAACTCCTATTATTTAATTTCCTAGCCAGGCAGGGGCTGGCTAGCGTCTACGGCTTCTTTTCCCTGAGAGCTGGGTTATTGCTTTCCGTTGCTCTCCTCTCTTCTCTAGGCATACGCACTTTGAGATGGGCCCCATCTGTTCCTCCCCCTCACTTATCTCAGGGCCAAAGACAGTTTCTTCTCCACCTGGGGGTGGACAGAAGACCCTGGCTCTGCATCTGCCTCTGATTCTGCTTCCTAATCAGAGCCTTCCAAGGGCTCTGAAGCTTGGCCCACACTGCCCCTCCTCCTCCTCCTAGTCTGACTCTGGTGCTAGTGGTGCTGGCAGCTGACAGGCCACAACAACTATTGTAGCACTGAATGGTCATTTCTGGCCATAAGTCAAGGCTTATCTTTAATCCATCTGTCATATACAAATACACATTTCACATTAATGCAGTACATTTGCCGCACATTGCCTGCTTAAATTGATGTGCTTATACTCCCTTCCTCAAATATAAATATATACTGAAGAATTGTGTAAACAGCCTTTAACCATTTGGTGCTATTGTTGAATGTGCTCCATCTTGATTAGAAATATTCATTATTTACTAGCTGTCAATATAATATAAACTTCCCTGTTTAATTATTATGAAAAGGTTTGAAGATTAGATGTCTGACTTTGTTTGGAGAAGCCTGGGTTTCCTTGGAAGCTCATGAGCCTCGATCAATAGAATCAGTAACTTGGAAAGCAGAAAGAGAAGTTGAATATTATATAAGTGGGCTCTGGCAGCATGTGACAGATGTCTTTTTCAGACTAAGTGTTTACCACTCTCAGTGAGGGAGGTATGTATTCATACTTTTATTCATTTTCAGGGCTCATAGGGCATTCCCATCAAAACAAATTTTGAGTGGCATATAATCTCTCTTCCATAAGTCAGGATAAAAGCAATAAAAACAAAAGAAATAGATCTCATAAAATAACATTGTAATAAAAATAGCTATGTAAGAACAAGGAATAGAATATATTTGCTAAGTCACAATTATTTCAGTTACGAGGGAAAAAAAATACAGGTAGTCCTCGACTTATGATAACAATTGACCCCAAATTCTCCATTGTAAGCAAGACAGTTGTTAAGTGAATTTTGCCCAATTGTATGATCTTGTTAAGTGAATCACTTCAGTTAGCAACAAAGTTGTTAAGTGAATCTGGCTTAAGTGAAGTTGTCACAAATAGGAACCAGTTGCCAAGCATCTGAATTATGACCATGTGACCATGTAGATCTGCAAAAGTCATAAGTATGAAAAATCATAACTTTTTTCAGTAACTTCAAATGGTCACTGATCAAATGTAAATTCAGGGGACTTACGCGCGCGCGCGCGCGTGTGTGTGTGTGTGTGTATGTATGTATGTATGTATGTATGTATGTATGTATGTATGTATGTATGTTGTAAATGGAAAACAACCTCTATGCAGACTCCAAGATGTGTTTCAATAGCTATGTTTTTATAGACTTTTAAATGCCAAAAAGAAAAGGGTGGTTCGAATGTCTGAGAAAATGCTGTTCTGTAGATTTTCTTTCTCAAATATTCAGACTTTCTACATCTAAATAGATATTTGTGCATCTGAAAGCAATAGCAGAACTGGATATCTAAAGGAAAACAAATTTTTGATTTTGTGTGTCTTCTACACCATTCATTCAGCATGAATCTTGACATATAAATTACATTGTTGCTTTTTCTAAGAGCTTTGGAAATCCTATTTTGTCAGAGTGGCTTCAAAAAGGGAACTAACATTTCAAAACAAGCAATCATAACAACATTATCAAGATTTTTCAACAAAAAAAAAATAATGCCAGGAATCATGACAGTTGAATTTATCTGATGGACATCAACTTGCAAGAATACCAAGCAGATATTCTATATTTTTTCTGATTCTAATTCAGTTTGATAAAAGGAAATTTGATTTCAAAATTATTTTGAAAGAGAAGAGTACAGTACAGGACAGGACAGGACAGGACAGTGGTACAGGAAGAGTACAGTATAGTATAGTACAGGACAGGACAGTGGTACCTCTACCTAAAAACATCTCACAAACTTTTCTAGATAAGAACCAGGTGTTCAAGATATTTTTGCCTCTTCTCAAGAATCATTTTCCATTTACAAACCCGAACCTCCGAAACTGTAACCAGAAAAGCCTCTGTGGGGCCTCTCTAGGAATCTCCTGGGAGGAAACAGGGCCTACACCCTCCCTGTGGTTTCCCCAATGGCATGCATTATTGGGAAAATAGCTTCTTCTCACAAACTTTTCTACTTAAGAACCTGGTCATGGAACGAATTAAGTTCATAAGTAGTGATACCACTGTATATGTAGTTTTCCTGCACTTATTTAGCTATAGGAGAAATCTAGTGATTAAGACAGTAAACTAGAAACTGGGAGACCAGAGAGATGGGGGAAGCCTACTGGGGGAAGCCTACTGGGCCCACCAGAAGTTGGGAAACAGAGGGCCAGAGGGTCTCCAGGGAGCAGTAGAAGCTGTTTTCACCATCCCCAGGCATTGAATTATGGGTGTGGGCACCCAAGGAAAAAAAGGTTCGCCATCACTGACCTAGAGGTATGTTGAATAAAACTTGATATCATACTTAATATTATTATTTATTGATAGAATTAGGTTCCTTACAATTTACCTTACAATATCTATAAAATTAAATACATGACAATGACTGACAAACACTAACGTGAACAATGGCCTTGCATCTCCTTGGAAAAAGCACCTAAAATATGGTTATGTGTCTGTGGGGCAGGGGTGGAATCAGAACTTTGAATCTGCATCATAAGTCCCCTTTTCAGGGTCTATTTCAAAAGTTGCTAAGGGATAAGATATACGTCAAGGACTACCTATAGATATATTTTCTTACTTCTTGTCTTGGTTGATCATGTACATTTCTATTTGGTATCATGTACATTTCTATTTGGTATCTGGGTTTTTTAGTTAATTATATAATTACTGTCATGGAAGAACTGATATGAAAATCATTGCCAAAAAATGTACCCTATTATTTGTATGACATTAAAACAATTTAGCAAAGTTTACACTGAGTGTTAAATAATGTAACAATAGATTGCTTTAGAGCAATCTATATATTTCTAAGCAATATTTATGAAGATGTACCAGTGCAACCCTCTTCATGAACTTGTTTGAATTTCTTAAGGTACTGAAACAGCATTTTTCTTGCTGTGACTTCCTCTCCACATCTCTGCTTATTCAAAATGTTTTATTAAATCACTATTTCTTTAATGATTTGATTTTTAGGAAGTTTAGTTTTGAAGATTGTCTCAACTATCAGATGTGCACCTGCCTTCTACAAGTGATCCACAATTGCTTGGAAGAATAAAGAAGACTTATTTATTTATTTATTTATTGATTGATTGATTGATTGATTGATTGATTGGACTTGTATTCTGCCCCTCTCCGTGACATAATACACAGTACAGAAGATACTGTTTGCAATTTCCTATGGCTCAGTTTGCTCATAATCACTCCTGTTGTGGTTCTTTCCTTTTTTAGGACATACAGTATAAACATTCTGTTCTAGGAGTTTCTATTCCCACCCACCCACCCAATATTTGCAGAGTGCTCAGCTATTTGTGAAAAATCAACTGGATCTTCCTAAAGCCTCTTACAAACCCTCTACTAACTTGTCAATAGCAGGAACAGCCACTCCCCAATTTGGTTGGAAATCACATCAGGCTTTCTGCCAGATTTCTTCCATACACATGATCATTGAAGAAACTTGGTCTATTAGATCATTTCTCTTTTTTGTACAGATCAATCTTAGAGACTTTGCCTGCAGCATCCAGCCATGCTGAAAATGCATCTGTTTTTCCATTGTTTCCTCCTCGTCTAAACATTTGTCTTTCTCATTGTACACTTCTGTTTCAACCTCTCATCTTAGTGAATGGGTTGGATAGATTACCCAGACAGAACATGATCATGACAAGCAGCAGATTATGTCCATTCCTCTATCCTATTTCAATAGTTCCACTTCAAAAAAACCTGTCAAGATAAACACCAGAGTATCCACATCTTATACGTTTGCCGTTTGCCAAAATTTCTCATTCTCTCTCTTCCCCCTCCCTCTCTCTAAACCCAAGCACATACTGAGAAAAATCACATTCCTTGGATCAATTGAAGATGTATTGGTTAAATGTGTATACGTACGTCTAAAAAGCTATAAAATACATAAAAAATGGACCAAGTTGAAAAGATGGAGGGGCGCCCATAAAGCACCAGCCCCTCCCCTCGCCAGGATTACATGCCACCAGTGTTCCCTCTAATTTTTTTTTTGGGGGGGGCAGAAAAGTATAGTGTCTGAGCGGCAGTCCCTTTGGGACTGGGCGGCACAGAAATATTAAATAAATAAATAAATAAACAAACAAACAAACAAACAAAAAACCCACCCTGTTTTGCCTCAGAGAATTTCAAAATAAAATACTGTACTGTGTGTCTATAACAGTGAGCTCATAATAGGGCAACTCTATCAATATCAAAATGCCACTTAAATAGTTGAGCTAGTTTCAAACTAGATTTTGATTTTCTTTCTCTCTTCCTTACTCCCATTCTTTTTCTTTCTCTTTTCCTTCCTCTCTTTTTTCTATCTGTTTCTGTCTCTTCCTCTCTTCCTCTCTCTCTCCTTCCCTCTCACTCTTTCCCTCTCGTCTTCTGGGCAGGTTTGAAAAACTCTGAGTTGATGATGATTTTTAAGTGAGCGATTGCTCACTGCTCAGCTTAGAGGGAACTATGCATGCCACTATTGGATTCCCATGGTAGTTGACAGAGTCAGGTTTTAATGCTTTCCTGGAAGTTCAGACTGATGGCCTGCCTCACTTCAGGGATCAAGGTGATCCAAAGGGAGGGGCCAGTGGCAGAACAGGCTCTCTCTTCCTTGATCCCACAACAGGGTCTGGAACACACTGTTCTTGCCCAACCGAATGGAACAGGTCTATGTAATTAAGACAAAATTGTTTCTCAGGTAACCTAATACCATGCTTTGAAGGTCTTAAAAAATGGCAATTGAACTTGAATTGGACCTGGAAGCAAACTGGTATTCAGTGCATCTCACTCAGGATGTGCAATACTAGCAGGATTCAGAACTGCCTGCCTCGCTGCATTCTGCGCCAGATAATTTTCAAATAGTAGCCCCATATGGAGCACATGGGTTGGCAATCAGCAGTACTATGGTGGAAAACTTAACACTATGTAGGATTTTTGGCTGCATTGTTTTATATCATCTTCCTGTCTTCAAATCAGTATCATCTTCCTTCCAGTTAAATGCTGTGATTGGTGACACTTTCCGCCCTGAAGAGGAAGGCAAAAAATCAATACAACTTACCATGCACTTATACTCCCTGATAATTATTAATTTATTCTTGTGACAGTCAGGAAAACAGGTGTGTCTGGGTTGCCATTTCTCAGGGTTTGCAATTTACTTCATTCTGCCAGCTGAATGAAAAGAAGTACAGGGGATCAACACAGACTGGCTCCCTTGATAAAACTTGTGCCAAATCCCCAGGTAAAAATACCAGTGGAAACATTATGTTGGCATCAGACATAATTGAGATGAGCTTTTGCCAAACTGCTTGGATAATCAAGTGAAAATTTCAGCAACAGAAAGCAATTTTCACTATTAGACAACTATCAAAATACAAACCTCCAAGGTCTACAGCTATTCTTCTAGCCAGCTGCGTCTACTGTACCCTTGTGCCAAAACAATCAAAACCTTTCCATTATTTCTACACCTCTACTGCTGTAATTTCTCCCATGGAATATTATACTTACACTTATAGTTGTTGATGTTTTATTGCTGCCAAAAGATTTAAAAGACCATTTGTTTCTTGTTGCCCAAATAGATGCCTGCTGGATTGCTTTTCTAGCATATTTTGTAGTTTTTATAGTTTGCAGACTCCTCCTTCCCTCCCTCCCTCTCCCCCCTCCCTCAATGTTTTTTTTTTAGTTGCATGTTTTTTAATTAATATATTTATGCAACTCATATGGATTCTTTTTTGTCTAAAAGTCCAATTCCAAGTACATTTGCTTTATTTTATTCTCATTCTCTCTCTCTCTCAACCAAAATGATAAAAAAGGATACTATAAAATTATCTCAAGGTAAATGTGAAGTAAGATGTTTGGCTGACTGGGATCAGACTTAAAACCAAATTTGACATTCCACTTAATGGCCAGCTAGAGATTAATGAGCTTACTGCTCATTTCTACCATTCTTTTTCCTGGTCCTCCAACAACTATTGAGCTATTTTGCTTTGACAGAGTCAGATAAATTTAAAGGGTCATCTGTTATTGTCTAAATATATCACAACAACTAAGTCAGCCAAAAATATGCATTTCTGCAGCAGCTATCATCCATGATTAGAAACAAATTTTTTTGGACTACATGAACAGCTGAAATCTCTAGAGATTTGTTGAAACTATTGGAACATAAGCATGGATTTTACCTAATAAAAGAAGGACCAGGCTGTAAGTCACAGTGCATTTGATGGTATCACAAGTGTCTGCCACATCGGATGAAACACCAAAAACGATTCCATGTCCTGGACTTAGACAAAGGGACAATGTCCAATAGGCAAACACCAGAAGACAATATCAAAACAGAGAATCAGTAGAAAATTAAATATATTTTTAGAATGGTGGATGAAGCCTCTGGGGTGCCTTGACAAATGACTTTGTCCTCCATTTCATCTGATAGTTTCTCTTTAAACCGGTCTGTTAAGCTTCTTTCATTCAGCCCACATCCTGAGCTAATAGCGGAACATTTCAGGTATATTCCCACACTGAGCATTTACTCGGTGAGATATGATGGATTTTCACAGTTGGCAATCGCTTGTTTGACTGGTTTGTTGAAGCTCTCTTTCAGGGGTGTCACAGAATTGGTGCATTTGTCTACGTCTGGGCTGATCTGCTGATCTGCATCAGAAAGGGGACTGCCTATTTTGCAATTACCGTATAAATATTACACATGGTCTTAAAGAGACAAATAATTTCTACTGATCAAGGAAAGTAGTAAATTGCCCAGGATTTCCCATCATACCTGTTCAGGCAGGAGAACTTGTGCTTAACATGGAAGGGCTATAGCCACCATAGCATCAATAGCACTTTCTCTCTCACACACAGAAAGCATAAAGAAATGTACATATTTCCCTCCCTCCCTCCTTTGTGCAGAAATAGCATTCTAGATGTGAAAAAGGGCAACTCAATTGGAAAGGAAAGAGAAATGAGAAAGCAAAACCAGATAGTGGTCAGATGTTGCAAAAGGGTAATTGGATATGAAAGAAAAGAAAAATATCTGTCAAATCTTCACGATTGTCCAAGTCTGTATTTGGCTGAAATACAATTTGTATCTTTTTTGTTGTTTCAAATGTTTTTTATTCCTATTAGAAGATTGATTGCTTGGGTCGCAGATTATTTTAATTGGGTGGAAGTCTGACTGTATCAGGTAAATTTATTATCTTAATAACGAATAACTGGGTTGGAAAATTTTCTGGTTAAATGAAAAGGTATGGTAGCAAGCATCTGATCCAACATCTGAAATCATAGCTTAATCGAGCTGCACAGATCTAAGCATCCTAATTTGTAACCATGTTTCAGTTAAAACAGTTAAGTTTATATAATGCTTCGTACTGGCTGCTCATATTCAGTTTCCTCTATTTTTCTTTGGTACTGTTGACACTGCAACTTCTACTTTCACATGACCTTACTCAGTAGCCTCAAGTAGAGGTTAAAAAGGGGAGGAAAGAGACCAGAGCTGTGAAACACCAAATAGAAAAGAGGCCTAGAGGTGGACTTCTCCTTCCCTACCAATATTTAACTAGAAGGAAAGAAGGAAGAGAACCAGTGCAAAACTGTGTCCTACCTTCTGGAATCAGTCCAGGATGTTACAGTTGATACTGCAGCCTCCAAGAGAAAGAGGACCAGCACGGAAACATCATTCCCGTCTTGATACACCGAAAGGTCATCCACAACTGCAGCACATGCTTCTCTTGGTTCGGTAATCTAGCCCAAAATATAAATTGAAATACAGTGTTCCCTCGATTTTCGCGGGTTCGAACTTCGCGAAAAGTCTATACCACGGTTTTTCAAAAATATGAATTAGAAAATACTTTGCGGTAAACCCTATAACAAGGTTTTTCCCGCCCAATGACGTCATATGTCATCACCAAACTTTCATCCGCCTTTAATAAATATTTTTTTAAATAAATAAACTTTAAATCTAAATGGTTGCTAAGGGAGTGGGAAATTGCAATTTAGGGGTTTAAAGAGTTAAGGGAAAGCCTGTGATACTGTTCATAGCCAAAAATAGTGTATTTACTTCCACATCTCTACTTCGCGGAAATTCGACTTTTGCGGGCGGTCTCGGAACGCATCCCCCGCGAAAACTGAGGGAACACTGCAATCCATATCACCCGCTCCCCACCCTCTCCTCACACTATCTTCTCTATATCCTTCCTTAAAAAGTTGTTCAACACAACTGGATCAAAGGATAGTTTCTTCAGAAGATGCCACCACTTCCCTGAAGGCAAACAGCTTTCTCCTATATAGAAATATTAACCTTCTCTTGGACCATGCAGGCTTCCCTCCCTCCCTACCTGAGTGGGCTTCTTGTGCAAACCCAACCCTCCAGCCCACAGCACCTATGCACATCTGTGGTCCAGAGCACCTGGCCGACTTGGGCGCACAAGGCAGTGTTTTTGGCTGGACAGGTGGCCGCCCAACCCGCTGCTCCTGCTGCTGTGAGAGGGCAGCAGTGGTTCTCGCGCTGCCACTTCCAGCCAAGATACTGGAGAAGCCAGGAGAAAAGGGAAGAGGAGCCCCCATCGGGGAGGTGAGCTGCCCCAGGAGGACTAGAGGAGAGCACAGCTCCTCACACATATAGATGCAATGGAGGGCTAAGAGATATCTGTGCTGGTTTGCTCTTGGTGGTGGGATGGTGGGGTCCTTCATAGGGGTCAAATAAGCAATGAGGAAACAATCAATATTAATAAAAAATCTTAAGGATACAAGCAACAAGTTACAGTCTTACAGTCGTAAGTTGGAGGAAATGGGTGATAGGAATGATGAGAAAAAACTAGTAGTAATAGTAGTGCAGCCTTAGTAAATAGTTTGACAGTGTTGAGGGAATTATTTGTTTAGCAAAGTGATGGCATTCGGGGAAAAACTGTTCTTGTGTCTAGTCTTGCTGTGCAGTGCTCTGAAGCAACGTTTTGAGGGTAGGAGTTGAAACAGTTTATGTCCAGGATGTGAGGGGTCAGTAAATATTTTCACTGCCCTCTTTTTGACTCGTGCAGTATACAGGTCCTCAATGGAAGGCAGGTTGGCAGCAATTGTTTTTTACACAGAAGGCTGCTTAGGCAGCAATTGTTTTTTCTGCAATTCTGATTATCCTCTTAAGTCTGTGTCGGTTTTGTTGGGTTGCAGAACCAAAGCAGACAGTTATAGAGGTGCAGATAACAGACTCAATGATTCCCATATAAACTGTATCAGCAGTTGCTTTGGCAATTTGACCTTCCTGAGTTGATGCAGAAAGAACATTCAATGTTGTGCTTTTTGGATGATGTTTTTGATGTCAGGTGACCATTTTAGGTCTTGAGATATGATAGAACCTAGAAATTTGAAGGTCTCTACTGTTGATATTGTGTTGTCTAGTATTGTGATAGGTGGTAGGATTGGAGGGTTTCTCCTAAAGTCTATCACCATTTCTATGGTTTTGATTGTTCCGGTCGCACCATGAGGCTAGTTGCTCAACCTCCCATCTGTATGCGATTTCATCATTGTCTCAAATGAGATCAATCACTGTTGTATCGTCTGCAAACATCAGCAGTTTAACAGATGGACTGTTTGAGATGCAGTCATTGGTGTATACAGAGAAGTGGCGAGAGTACACAGCCATGAGGGGCCCCTGTGCTAATTGTACAGCTATCTGATGTGATTTTGCCTAGCTTTACTTGTTGCTTCCTGTCTATTAGGAAGATCAGAAATGCAAACACATTATATGTTCTCTGCTGCTTTTGAAATCTGGACTCTTGCCTTTGTCAGGAATTTTGTGCCCGTAATCTATACCTTCATTTTTATATTTACCACCTTATAATTCTGTCTCAGAGCACCACAAAACATGCTATAAAATACCGATGATGATCTCTTTGCTACAAAGAAACTAATGGTGTCCCTTATCATACTATGTGTTTCCATTCCACTACCTATTAAAGAATGAATACCCATCAGGCAGCCATTGTAAGTTTTTTGTGTGCCATCTCAGATTTACTAAGTCATTTTTTTTATGTATTAAAACTTATAACTGAAAAAGCAGGAGTGGTAAATGCCATAATTGGAGAAAAACATGGATCTTTGGTGTGCTGAAATTGCCTTTCTGGATCATTGGCAAATATTGCTCATTCCATGGGTGGGGACAATGGCAGAGAATGCTCTCCTCCTGATTCTGCCAGTTGGAATTCTTTGACTCCTTGAAATAGCAAGTATTAAAGAACATTGCTGCACCTTGATATAGCTTAAGACACAAAGTGAACTCTCCTGTAGCGAGTGCTTTTATCTTAATAGTTTTTCTAAGATAGGTTAACGGATGTAGTAGTTTATTTAGATAAATAATGGTTATAGTGCAGTGTGTGTTAAGGCAGAGCAGAAAATCCCCAGAGCATTTTATTTATGCTGCTAGAAGTACTATAAACATCCTCAGATGTCAGCTACAAAAGCACTGGCAAGGATTTTGTTATAAACATAGAGAGCCTGACAAGTTATTTTATTATTTTTTCAGGACAGTTGTGTTGACACAAACTATACATTGACTGTCGAATCAAGGACCAATAGCATATTGTTTGGAATATGAGATGCCATAAAAAGTAATCCCCCCCCCATCAATTAGTAGTTTAAAACTAAAATGCAGCATAGAAATATGAAAGCAAAGAAAGAAAAAAAG
This sequence comes from Erythrolamprus reginae, assembly GCF_031021105.1. NCBI lineage: Eukaryota > Metazoa > Chordata > Lepidosauria > Squamata > Dipsadidae > Erythrolamprus > Erythrolamprus reginae. The sequence continues at coordinate 109,869,880 of NC_091952.1, read as the reverse complement.
AGATCATGGTCACAAACAGCATATATTGTACATTTGCTCTTTTTTTCGCCAGTCTTCATATCTCCCATAATAAATGCATCCTGTTTTAGGACTGCAGTAATTCAATAGAGTCAGTAATTCAGTTAAAACTCAACCCTGATAAGATGGAGTGACTGTGGGTTTTGCCTCCCAAGGACAACTCCATCTGTCCATCCATTACCCTGGGGGGGAATCACTGACCTCCTCAGTGAGGGTCCGCAACTTGGGCATCCTCCTTGATCCACAGCTCACATTAGAGAAACATCTTTCAGCTGTGGCGAGGGGGGCGTTTGCCCAGGTTCGCCTGGTGTACCAGTTGCAGCCCTATTTGGACTGGGAGTCACTGCTTACAGTCACCCATACCCTCATCACCTCGAGGCTCGACTACTGTAACACTCTCTACATGGGGCTACCTTTGAAGAGTGTTCGGAAACTTCAGATCGTGCAGAATGCAGCTGCGAGAGCAATCATGGGCTTTCCTAAATATGCTCATGTTACACCAACACTCCGCAGTCTGCATCGGTTGCCGATCAGTTTCCGGTCACAATTCAAAGTGTTGGTTATGACCTATAAAGCTCTTCATGGCATCGGACCAGAATATTTCCGGGACCGCCTTCTGCCGCACAAATCCCAGTGACCAGTTAGGTCGCACAGAGTGGGCCTTCTCCAGGTCCCGTCAACTAAACCATGTTGTTTGGCGGGGCCCAGGGGAAGAGCCTTCTCTGTAGTGGCCCTGGCCATCTAGAACCAACTCCCCCCAGAGATCAGAATTGCCCCCACCCTTCTCGCCTTTCGTAAGCTCCTTAAAACCCACCTCTGTCGTCAGGCATGGGGGAATTGAGATATACAGTGGGACCTCAAGATACGAACCCCTCGTCTTACAAACAACTCGAGATACGAACCCGGGGTTCAGAAAAAATTTGCCTCTTCTTACAAACTTTTTTCGTGTTACGAACTTTGGCCGAACTTCCGGGTTCGGCATTCGGGAGGCTGCTGGGAAGCCCCCCCGGCTGTTTTAAAAGGTGACAGCCGGGCGGCGGGGCTTCCCAGCAGCCTCCGAACGCCGAACCCGGAAGTTCGGGTTTGGCGTTCGGCTTCGGGAGGCTGCTGGGAAGTCCCCCAGCCCGGCTGTCACCTTTTAAAACAGCCGCACGGCTTCCCAGCAGCCTCTGAATGCCGAACACGGAAGTTCAGGTTTGGCGTTCGGCTTCGGGAGGCTGTTGGGAAGCCGCCCGGCTGTTTTAAAAGGTGACAGCCGGGCTGGGAGGCTTCCCAGCAGCCTCCCAAACCCCGAACTTTTGCCGAACTTCCGGGTTCGGGGTTCGGGAGGCTGCTGGGAAGCCGCCCGGCTGTTTTAAAAGGTGACAAAAACAATAACTTATTGGACCCAAATCAGCATGGCTTTACTGAAGGCAAATCATGTCAGACTAATCTCATTGATTTCTTTGACTATGTCACAAAGGTGTTGGATGAAGGTGGTGCCGTGGATATTGCCTACCTGGACTTCAGCAAAGCCTTTGATATGGTTCCACATAAAGAGCTGATAGATAAATTAGTGAAGATTGGACTTAATCCCTGGATAGTTCAACGGATTTGCAGCTGGCTGAAGCATAGACATCAGAGAGTTATTGTTAATGGCGAGTATTCTGAGCAGAGTCAGGTTACAAGCGGTGTGCCACAAGGGTCTGTTCTGGGTCCTATTCTTTTTAATATGTTTGTGAGTGACATAGGGGAAGGTTTGGTAGGGAAAGTTTGCCTATTTGCCGATGACTCTAAAGTGTGCAATAAGGTTGATATTCCTGGAGGGGTCTGTAATATGGTAAATGATTTAGCTTTACTAGATAAATGGTCAAAGCAATGGAAACTGCAGTTTAATGTTTCCAAATGTAAAATAATGCACTTGGGGAAAAGGAATCCTCAATCTGAGTATTGTATCGACAGTTCTGTGTTAGCAAATACTTCAAAAGAAAAGGATTTAGGGGTAATGATTTCTGACAGTCTCAAAATGGGTGAACAGTGCAGTCAGGCGGTAGGGAAAGCAAGTAGGATGCTTGGCTGCATAGCTAGAGGTATAACAAGCAGGAAGAGGGAGATTATGATCCCGCTATATAGAATGCTGGTGAGACCACATTTGGAATACTGTGTTCAGTTCTGGAGACCTCACCTACAAAAAGATATTGACAAAATTGAACGGGTCCAAAGACGGGCTACAAGAATGGTGGAAGGTCTTAAGCATAAAACGTATCAGGAAAGACTTAATGAACTCAATCTGTATAGTCTGGAGGACAGAAGGAAAAGGGGGGACATGATCGAAACATTTAAATATATTAAAGGGTTAAATAAGGTTCAGGAGAGAAGTGTTTTTAATAGGAAAGTGAACACAAGAACAAGGGGACACAATCTGAAGTTAGTTGGGGGAAAGATCAAAAGCAACATGAGAAAATATTATTTTACTGAAAGAGTAGTAGATCCTTGGAACAAACTTCCAGCAGACGTGGTAGATAAATCCACAGTAACTGAATTTAAACATGCCTGGGATAAACATATATCCATCCTAAGATAAAATACAGAAAATAGTATAAGGGCAGACTAGATGGACCATGAGGTCTTTTTCTGCCGTCAGACTTCTATGTTTCTATGTTTCTATGACAGCCGGGCTGGGGGGCTTCCCAGCAGCCTCCCGAACCCCGAACTTTTGCCGAACCTCTGGGTTCGGGGTTTGGGAGGCTGCTGGGAAGCCCCCAGCCCGGCTGTCACCTTTTAAAACAGCCGCGCGGCTTCCCAGCAGCGTCCGAACGCCGAACATGGAAGTTCGGATTTGGCGTTCGGCTTCGGGAGGCTGCTCCAAAGCCGCCCGGCTGTTTTAAAAGGTGACAGCCGGGCTGGGGGGTTTCCCAGCAGCCTCCCGAACCTCGAACTTTTGCCGAACTTCCGGGTTCGGGGTTCGGGAGGCTGCTGGGAAGCCGCCCGGCTGTTTTAAAAGGTGACTGCCGGGCTGGGGGGCTTCCCAGCAGCCTCCCGATCCCCGAACTTTTGCCAAACTTCCGGGTTCGGGGTTCTGGAGGCTGCTGGGAAGCCGCCCGGCTGTTTTAAAAGGTGACAGCCGGGCTGGGGGGCTTCCCAGCAGCCTCCCGAACCCCGAATTTTTGCCAAACTTCCGGGTTCAGGGTTCGGAAGGCTGCTGGGAAGCCCCCCAGCCCGGCTGTCACCTTTTAAAACAGCCGTGCGGCTTCCCAGCAGCCTCCCGAAGCCGAATGCCAAACCCGAACTTCCGCGTTCGGCGTTCGGAGGCTGCTGGGAAGCCCCGCCGCCCGGCTGTCACCTTTTAAAACAGCCTGGGGGCTTCTCGGCGGCCTCCCGAATGCCGTACCTGGAAGTTCGGGTTTGGCGTTTTGCGTTCGGGAGGTCGCTGAGAAGCCCCCAGGCTGTTTTAAAAGATGACAGCCGGGCGGCAGCATTTTTTTGTGGGGTTTTTTTTTTGGTTGCATGAATTAATTGACTTTACATTGTTTCCTATGGGAAACAATGTTTCGTCTTATGAACCTTTCGTCTTACGAACCTCCCCCTGGAACCAATTAGGTTCGTAAGACGAGGTATGACTGTACCTTCCCCCTAGGCCTATACAATTTATGCATGGTATGTTTGTGTGTATGCTTGGTTTTTAATAAGGGCTTTTAGTAATTTAAATATTAGATTTGTTTTATGCTGTTTCTTCTTATTGTTGTTAGCCACCCCGAGTCTATGGAGAGGGGCAGTATACAAATCAAATCAATCAATCAATCAACAAACAAACAAACAAACAAACAAACAAACAAACAAACAAACAAACAAACTTTGGCATAGCAGTCTAATGTTGTCAGCAGAAACAAAGTGTAGAGCCCAAAGCAATAGCCTGTGATTGACAGTGTTCGTAGTTGAGACTGGTATTCCTTTCTTTTGTATTAATTGGCAACAGACTTGTTGAAAAAGGTATTCAAGTTGGTTACCAGTTAGTCCTAATTCAAGGTGGTTACAAGTTGGTCTGTGCCAACTTAGGAAGCTCAACCTTCCCAAGGAGCTGCTGATACATTTCTACAGAGGAATTATTGAATCTGTCATCTACACTTCTCTAACTGTCTGGTTTGGTTCTGCAACCCACCAAGATAGACACAGACTTGAGAGGATAATCAGAACTGCAGAAAAAACCCCAATTACTACCAACCTGCCTTCCATGGCGGACCTGTATGCTGCACGAGTCAAAAAGAGGGGTGTGAAAATATTTACACACCTCTCACATTCTGGACACAAACTATTTCAACTCCTACCTTCAAAACGACACTATAGAGGAGTGATGGAGAACCTTTTTTTCCTTGGGTGCCGAAGGAGTGTGCATGTGCGCTATTGCGCAAGTGTGAGTGCCCACACCCATAATTCAATGAAGAGGGAAAAACAGCTTCTTTCCCAACTTCTGGTGGCCCAATAGGCTCGTATTTCACCCTCCACAGAGCCCAAAGACTTCCCTGGAGCCAGGGGAGGGTAAAAACCCTCTCCCCTATCCCGCTGGAGGGTATCTGGAAACCAAAGGCCCTTCCAGAGCCTCTGTGCAAGACAAAAATCAGCTGGCCGGCACACACATGAACGTTGGAGCTGAGCTATAGCAATGGCTTGCGTGCCAGCAGATATGTCTCTGCGTGCCACCTGTGGCACACGTGCCATAGGTTCGCCATCACTGCTATAGAGTACTGCACACCAAGAGAACTAGACAGAAGAACAGTTTTTTCTCCCAAACACCATCAGTCTGCGAAACAAATAATTCCCTCAATGCTAGCAAACTTTCACTAAGTCTGCATTGCTACTACTATTAGTCTTCTCATCGTTTCTATCACTCATCTCCTCCCACTTAAGATTTATGATTGCATAAATGTAACTGTTGTTTGTATCCTTACCATTGATATTGATTGTTTCTTAGTATGATTTGATTGCTTACTTGTACCCTATGACTATCATTAAGTGTTGTACTCTTGATGAATATATCTTTTCTTTTTATGCACACTGAGAGCAGGTGCACCAAAGACAAATTCCTCTTCTGTCCAATCACACTTGGCCATTAAAGAATTGTAATCTAATCTAATAAAGAATTCTCAGGTTTTCCTAGAGTCAAGACTACAAGACTATGAGATGTTTGGAGAAAGTCTCAATTACAAATAGTACTTAGGGAAGTTAGCATATAGGCAGACATTGTCAGAGTAGGACATCTCCCTAATTATTCCCTGATTACTGTGTCAGAGGAATCCTGATTCTGTAAGCAATTTGCTGCAGCAGCTTCATTGCCTCTGCTTTCTTAAGATAGAAGAAAAATGAATTTTATGATATTTTAATTTTCAGCTGTGTTCTCTCTCAAAGATATGATGGCTTTAAACTCTTCTCTGACAGCTGGCAGGTAAGCCAGTATCTTCTGGAAGTCCAACATCGTCCTCGGAAGATTACCAGAGGCATTGGTTCATTAGCTCATCCATGCAAAAATGTCATCCTCATTCCCCTCCCTTCTCAGGAATTATTATTATAATCACATTTTGTATTTTCTGTGTCTTCTTACTGTACAGCTCACAAGCCCTTGCTCAACCTTAGAGGTATAAATATTTAATATAAAACATCTGATGAAAAATGACATTATTTTTAAAAAATGTTTAAAAGTTCAAAATGTTTATGCTTCTCAGCTGGTCTTGCTAAAGAAGATTGATACACCTTTCAAGGTATTATATTAATTTTGCAACCTCTTTTTCCCTTGATATACACTTATATTTACAGACACAGGGGTACATATATCATCTTTAAGCTTATATAGCTACAGAGGATTCAGCCCTGTACACAGCCTCAACCAAACTGCTTTTTCAGTCTTTCTCCCCAGGGAATTGGATCTACTGGATAATTTCACTTTGTATCTCGATCATGATAGAGTATTTGAAAAATCCTCTGATCTTCTGCTACTTTAGAAATGAGGATGAAATATTTTAGAATTATGCCACACTCAATGGAAACAAAGAATTGCTCAGTTGGTGCATTTTATGTAAATTGAGGTTATATTTAAGGGGTCCCAACCCCTTAAATATAAGTGTATATCCTATTCAGAACTGGGCGGCATAAGCAACTTGAACCAGCATAAGCGACTTGAACCAGTTAGATGACGTTTTCAGGAAATGTAACATAGATGCATCAGGATTGCTTTCTTTCAGTGTAGTGCTCAGTTGCATACTGAGTAGTTTACTCCTACTTCCGTTTCTTTGTTGATTAATTATTAAATATTACAAGCAGTTGTAAGTAGACTTAGGGATTCCATGAATTGGTTCAGATAACTTGGTTCCCAAAGTGTGCTTATTATTTACTTGTAATAACCCCCCAAAATTAAGGGTCATAAAGTAAACATTAAAAGCTCCAATCTGTTCCACTTAGACTGCAGGTCTAAAGAAAGATAACCATTTGATTACCTATTGTGGTGACACAAGCAGAACAATTTTTACCATTGTAATTCCATGTTGTTTTGTACCAACAGGAGACCAAGTAATTATAGTTATTCCTGTTCCACAAAGCAATTAAACATTAACAAATTCATAGTGATGTTTTTGAAAATTTAAAAGCAACACATCCTATTAACTAAAAACACATTTTGTGAAAACCTAGCTCTCTGTAAATGGCTCTAATGCTTGGAAAGTTGAAAGGAAAAGAAGACCACCAACAGCAAGATGGATAGGCTGATGAGTACACAGTTGGAACAGCTGAAGCATCAGATTAGAGTCAAATCATTATGGGAAAAAATTATTGATTATGGTGGCTAAGAGTTGATTAATAACTTGTCAGCATATAAACAAGCAAGTAAGCAATTTTTTTCACATGGTAATCATGTGGAAGGCAGTACCAGTATTATAGATCAGGCGGTTGGTGGCATATGCCCCCTGGTGTACTTGCTTCATTTTTGTTCCTGGATTTAAACAAATAATCTCTTCCTCCCTCACTCACTCTCACACACCCCTCTCAAAGTCATCACTACAATATAAATTACATTTATTTACATCTGTTCTAAGATCTAATGAATTGCTAGTATTCCTGCAGAGTAATCTATACATTTATGCTGGTCCCCCCCCCCCCCCCCACTTCACACATACTGGACTACTGAAGCACACACACACCCCCTTTACTCTGATAATTGGATAAGGTGCTTTTCATTAGCCTGTTGGGGCAAGAGTTAGTTAAATCAGGTTTCTCAATTGAAAATGATATCCAGTTCAGATCTCCTTAACAATAGAAGTCTTGTAATCCTGTTCAGCAGATTAAATCATATTTACTCAGTTGATCCTTTTCATAGCAATAGAATTACAAGTTAGGAAAAGGACATGAAGGTTCATCTTGAAATCACATTAAAGTACAAAGGCTGTCGTGTAGGTGTTCTATTGAGTTATGAACAGATCTGAAGAACAAATAAAACTAGCATACTAATCACTTTTCTTTGCAGCTGATGGTTGGTTGTTAGCTGTAACCCTTTCAGAATTTGGAGTATTGGGCTAGGAGTTTAATATTAAATAATACTACTTAATAAATAAATAACAATGCACAAATACGTTGTCTGTTGTACATTATAATTTACATTATAACATCAGGTGCTAGAATTAGTTGGTTAACCTGTTCACTGCAGAGCATCAGGTTTATCTTCATTTTATTTTGAACAAATACATTTTTTTCTGTAGCATTGCTTTTGTAATACACCATATAAGGAGTATACTTGGATTAACTATTTTTTATATTTTCAGTAAGCTTGTGACAAAGGCTAAGCTGAGAAGACACCCAATGAGATTTCATGGATTAAATTAGATTTTACATGTGGGCTATAATATTACAAATCTCAACTTGTTTTCCGCTCTAAAGTAGAAACACTCTGCTCTTTCAGTGTTTCTTCCAAATGAAGTGCTATTATATGGGGATGAGATATATTCTGTAGCTTCCTGTCTTAAGTACTCTGATGCTTTATTAATGCACTATCTTATGAAAATGGAGTAATAGTCCAGTTATGTTTCAGAGAGGCAAAGAAATCCAAAACAGACATTAGCTACATAATTGATGGTAAGCATTTTGGAAATGTTTATTGATTTGTTACATTGCACATCTGTTCTCATTATGAAGGTATCAGCCAACTTTTGAAATGGCTCTGACTTTTCTTTATACAATAAAGTATCATGCAGAGACATTAATGTCTTCCTTTAGTTACTATATTATTCCCAAAGTAGATTGTATAAAAGTCAGACTTAATGGCAATAAAAAAGTTATTTTGAAAGAGGGAGAAAGAAGCTTAAAAAGAAAAACTCCAGCAGAAAAAGTTTAGATGAAACAAAAATAATCTGAGATAAAACCAAATTGGGGGAAATGCCCTAAATTATCTTTTAAAGATTCATAGTGGAATTATAGTGATTTGTTGAAGAAATTGAATGGAAAGTCATGTTAGCATCCATGGGAAAAAGACAAAAAAAAATTACAAATGCCATGACAACTACAGAAAAAGATGGTAAGGCAAAAGTCTAGATTATATGTCAAGATTGCTTCTTTACCAATGGATTGATGGATGTTTTTGTCTAGGGAACTAGGGAATATAGTGCATTTATTCTTGAGAGTGGCTGTTTTTTGTGGCTTACTTCCAAGAAAATGTGTGTAGCCTTTCTTCTCCACATCATCATTTTCTTGCCTACTGTTGCTAGCATAGTTTCTGAGCACAGAAAGATCTTGTGAAGCCAGGAATTGCACCTGTCATTTTCTTTCTCAAACATTAGGATCTTTATTGAAATCCTATTTACCATGAGCGTATGTCTTTCGAGACTGAAGGATGCCAATGCCATTTATGTAGTGTTACTAATGCTACATAAATGTGGAGATACTCAATGCTAGTAAATGTGCCATCAAATTTTCATTACAGACATATTTAATATTTTCTCAGTCTGATTATAAAATTGCTTAAGATAGCTTATGCAACTAAAATAAAATTGCAAAATATAAACCCTTAAAATCAATATAGGGAGATTTTTTTTCTAAACTTCTTATAAAAATCAGGAACAGTATTGATATTTTGTGACCCAGCAGGTAAGAATTCCTCTCATCGAAAACTTTGCATAGCTGTAGAAATTTTTAAAAAGGAACATAATTTTCTTTCTCTAGTTTCAAATAAACTACGAAGAATCATCAAGAGGTCAACTGGGACCAGATAGAGAAGTTGTAAGATCAGACAATTGCAATAAATTCCTGATGATGCAAAGCTCCTTACTAATGAAATTTACAATTTCAAAACAGATTGGGTCTGCAAGTTATGTTATGACCAAACCAAGCAAATATACAGTGGTACCTCTACTTACGGACGTCTCTACAGACAAACTTTTTGAAATACGAACCTGTTGTTTAAGATTTTTTTGTCTCTACTTCCGAACCATTCCCACCCAAAGCTCCCGTTCTTGCGCTGCTGGGATTCACCTGAGGCTCCCCTTGCTGGGATTCCCTTCGTTTTTGCCGGTTCTTCTTTGAATCCCAGCAAGCGAAGGCTCAGGGGAATCCCAGCAGCAAAAGAACGGACGCTTTGGCTGGCAAAGAAAGTCCAGAGGCGGGGATTACCAGTGGCGCAAGGCAAAAGGGGTGACTTTTGCATGCATTATTTATTTATTTTATTTTATTTTATTTATTTAGATTTGTATGCCGCCCCTCTCCGCAGACTCGGGGCGGCTCACAACAAAGTGAAAAACAATTTATAACAAATCTAAATTTCTACTAAAAACATTTTAAAAACCCCATTTTCTAAACACACATACATACACACATACCATTCATAAATTGTATATGCCCGGGGGAGATGTCTCAGTTCCCCCATGCCTGACCACAAAGGTGGGTCTTAAGGAGCTTACGAAAGGCAAGGAGAGTATGGGCAGTTCTAATCTCCGGGGGGGAGTTGGTTCCAGAGGGTCGGGGCCGCCACAGAGAAGGCTCTTCCCCTGGGGCCCGCCAACCAACATTGTTTAGTTGACGGGACCCGGAGAAGGCCCACTCTGTGGGACCTAATCGGTCGCTGGGATTCGTGCGGCAGCAGGCGGTCTCGGAGATATTCTGGTCCAGTGCCATGAAGGGCTTTAAAGGTCATAACCAACACTTTGAATTGTGACCGGAAGTTGATCGGCAACCAATGCAGACTACGGAGTGATGGTGAAACATGGGCATACCTAGGTAGGCCCATGACTGCTCTCGCAGCTGCATTCTGCACGATCTGAAGTTTCCGAACACTTTTCAAAGGTAGCCCCATGTAGAGAGCATTACAGTAGTCGAACCTCGAGGTGATGAGGGCATGAGTGACTGTGAGCAGTGAGTCCCGGTCCAGATAGGGTCGCAACTGGTGCACCAGGCGAACCTGGGCAAACGCCCCCCTCGCCACAGCTGAAAGATGGTTCTCTAATGTGAGCTGTGGATCGGGGAGGACGCCCAAGTTGCGGACCCTCTCCGAGGGGGTCAATAATTCCCCCCCCAGGGTAATGGAAGGACAGATGGAACTGTCCTTGAGAGGCAAAAGCCACAGCCACTCCGTCTAATCCGGGTTGAGTTTGAGTCTGTTGGCACCCATCCAGGCCCCAACAGCCTCCAGACATCGGCACATCACTTCCACTGCTTCGTTGACTGGACATGGGTGGAGATGTAAAGCTGGGTATCATCAGCGTACTGATGATACCTCACCCCATGCCCTTGGATGATCTCACCCAGCGGTTTCATGTAGATATTGAATAGCAGGGGGGAGAGGACCGACCCCTGAGGCACCCCACAAGGGAGAGACCTCGGAGTCGACCTCTGTCCCCCCACTAACACCGACTGCGACCGACCGGAGAGGTAGGAGGAGAACCACTGAAGAACAGTGCCTCCCACCCCCAACCCCTCCAGCCGGTGCAGAAGGATACCATGGTCGATGGTATCGAAAGCCGCTGAGAGGTCAAGAAGCACCAGGACAGAGGATAAACCCCTGTCCCGGGCCCGCCAGAGATCATCCATCAAAGCGACCAAAGCAGTTTCCGTGCTGTAACCGGGCCTGAAACCCGACTACTGGGAACCTAGATAATCGGCTTCTTCCAAGGATCGCTGGAGCTGGAGTGCCACCACTTTCTCGACAACCTTCCCCATAAAGGGAAGGTTGGAGACTGGCCGGTAGTTATTAAGTACGGCTGGGTCCAGGGAAGGCTTCTTGAGGAGGGGGCGCACGAGCGCCTCTTTATAGGATGATGGAAAGGATCCCCTCCCCAAGGAAGCGTTGATAATCTCCTGGACCCAGCTCCGTGTCACCTCTCTGCTGGCCGAAACCAGCCAGGAGGGACACGGATCCAGTAGACAGGTGGTGGAACTCACAGCTCCAATGGCCTTGTCCACTTCATCAGGTGTCACCAGATCAAACTCTTCCCAGACAGGTGGACAAGTACGGGCCCCAGTCACCTTGACTGACTCGTTGTCAGCCGACTCTGTTTTCCAATTGGAGTCGAGGTCCGCCCGGATCCGAGCGATTTTATTAGCGAAAAACGTGTTAAAATCCTCGGCACTACTCTGCAAGGGCTCCCCAACTCCCCCCTGATTAAGAAGGGAGCGGGTCACCCTAAACAGAGCGGCCGGGCGGGATTCCGCTGATGCAATCAAGGCGGCATGGTACGCGCATCTTGCCGCCTTGAGCGCCACTTTGTAAGTCTTAATAAACGCTCTTACAAGTGTTCGATCAGATTCAGACTTACTCTTCCTCCATCGCTTCTCTAGACGTCTCTTCTGGCGTTTCAACTCCCGGAGCTCCTCGTTGAACCATGGAGCTCTACGGGGTCTAGCACCATGGAGAGGTCGTAAAGGCGCAATCCGATCAAGAGCCTCCTCTGCAGCCTTGTTCCAGGCTTCCGCAAGAGACTCCGCCGAACTGTGGATGAGTGCATCTGGAATAACCCCAAGCGCCGTCTGAAAGCCCTCTGGGTCCATCAGGCGTCTGGGGCGGAACATCTTGATTGGTTCCGCCTCCCTGCGGGGAAGGATTGGAGCCAGGAAGTCAAGCCGTAGTAGAAAATGGTCTGACCATGACAAAGGCAACACTTCTAAGCCCCTTAGTCTCAGACCATTGCTCAATTGCTCAGAGAGGAATACCATGTCGGGTGCGTGTCCTCCCTCGTGAGTCGGACCCTGTATTACTTGAGTCAGGTCCATGGTTGCCATGGTGGCCATGAACTCCTGTGCCAGTCCAGAGGCTTCGCCGAGTGACGGCAGATTGAAGTCCCCCAAGACAATAAGTCTGGGGAACTCCACCGCCAACCCGGCTACCTCCTCGAGCAGCACAGGCAGGGCTTTTGACAGGCAGCTGGGAGGCAGGTACGTGAGAAACAAGCCCACCTGAACCCCTAAGTCCAATTTCATCAAGAGAGACTCACAACCCGCAATCTCTGGAGCAATGAGTCCACGTAGGCAAAGGCACTCCCTGGCTATAGTAGCCACTCCTCCCCCCCTTCCCTGGGGTCGAGGTTGATGCCATATCTGAAACCCAGCTGGGCAAATTTCAGAGAGAGGAACTCCTCCCTCTGGGCCCAGCCAGGTTTCAGTAACACATGCCAGGTCGGCCTCCTCATCCAGGATTAAGTCCCGGATGAGGAGAGCTTTATTTACCACCGACCTGGCATTAAGCAGCAGCAACCTGAGCCCAGGGCCAGAATTACACTCATCACCAGTACCCAAGATTGAGCTCACAGAGCCAGAACAAGGGACCGTTATTAAGCAACGGTCCCTCGTTCCCCTGGAACGGCTAACTCTGTGGCCCCAGCCATATCTGCCTCTCCCCAGCAACACCGGAATATTCTGACCCTCTGTCACCCCAGAGATTAGTGCCCCCTCCCCTCCTGCCTCTCCGGCGTCAGGTGGGCCAAGTCTATCATTCATACTGTTTCCATTTATCACATTCATACCATAATCCCACCCGCCCCAACCATTACATTCATACCAATCATTCGTCCCATATCTACCCCAATCATCCATTAATTACGAAACCCCCTAGCAATATTAAAATGAATTAAATTAATAATAATTAAAATACTAATAACATATTTGCTTTTACATTGATTCCTATGGGGAAAATTGCTTCTTACAAACTTTTCTACTTACGAACTTGGTCACGGAACGAATTAAGTTTGTAAGTAGAGGTACCACTGTACCATATTTTAATTTAATACTTTCAGCATATTTCTTGATTGAATTTCCAATTGAAGGATCTGAAATAAATAGTTGCTTAAAGGTAAGTTGTATGGTGTATAAATGTTAAAGTTACTGCCTTACAGGCAGACTGCCCAGCTTCAAATCCCAGTAAGGGTATGGGTAGCTGATGAGAGGTAAATAGTTTGAAATAGATCTATATTAGTCTCCCTTTTCATTATCAGCAAAAATGTTACACACACAGACACACACACACACACACACAACTAATTTCAATATTTGCACCAATACAAACAAAGCCAACTACTTCTTAGAGCATGGAAAACCACCATTTACCAGATCATAAAATTCCTCAAAAACAGTAAGAACAATATATCATCAATCAGTAGCTGCTCATCAGATTTTTTTTTAGTGAGACAAAATATATTTAAATAATTATTTTTTTCTCTTGATAAAAATAATGGGAGGCAAGACTCATTTCCCTGATTCAAAGATATCCTAATTTAATTTAGGGTATGATAGTTTAATTATTTAATTTGTATATTTTCCTTTTTAAAAAAATCATGTTAAAATAGTTTGAACTTTATCATTTTTACTTTATAGTTATCGCTACCAAGTTGCTTTATTATTTTTGAATTATAAGTGTTCAAACATTGAAAAAAATTTTGTGTGTGAAAGAGTTGTTTTGCACATTTCAGCCATCTTTGAAACACTGCAAATACAGTGGTACCTCGAGATACGAGTTTAATTCGTTCCGGACCTGGGCTCTTAAGTCGAGCAGCTCTTATCTCGAACGACTTTTCCCCATGGGAATTAATGTAAATAATTTTAATTGGTTCCAGCCCTCAAAAAACTCACAAAGTTAGTCTAAATTATGCAGAAAGACATGTTTTTAATGAAGAAATGTACATGTACATATAAATGAATAATGAAGTTTCTTTCACTTAACTTGTAAACTTTCTTAAACTTTTAAATTTACATATGTTCAACTTCTCTGCCACCCAATCCTGTAGGACAGAGGTCCCCAACCCTTTTTGCACCAGGGACCGGCTTTAAGCGATCAAGAGAGGAATGGGTGAATGAATGGACGGAGGGTGGGAAGGAAGGAAGGAAAGAGGGAAGGGACAGGAACAGAGGAAGGAAGCAAGGAAACTTATGAAAGGGGAGAGTAAGAGAGGAATGAGTGAAGGGAGGGAGGGAGGGAAGAAGATGGGAAGGAGAAAGAAAAGAAGAAATAGAGGAAGGGAAGGTAAAAGAGAGAAAGAAAAAGAGCAAGAAAGAAAGCTGCAAGCACCCCACCCCCCGAGCCCCCCAGGCCGGCTGCAACCTTTTAAAACATGCGCGCCGCTTCGCAGCTGTCTCCTGAAGCCGAACGCGGAAGTTAGCATTTGGCTTCAGGAGACAGCTCCATGGCGCTTGTATCTCGAATTTGGGCTTGTAAGTAGAACAAAAATATCTCTCCCCTCCCAGCTCTTATCTCGAGTTGCTCTTAAGTAGAGCAGCTCTTATGTCGGGGTTCCACTGTATATAAATCTCAGAACTTTTTATGAGGCGCTTAAATGTGTTATGTGCTGTGCAGGAAGGTTATTTCATGTGCTGCTTAGTCTTACTGAAAATGAATGTTTAAGATTTCTTCCATTTTAATACATTTCATAAAACTAAAGGTGTATAAACTACTACTTGTCTGAGAGTAAAAATTGGTAGGAATCTAAACCAATTTTATTTGCTGTCTTTTACCTATTTGAATGTTAATCACAATTTGTGAAAAAGGGAACTCAGAAATACACGTAATGAAAATGTGCAATGCCTATTTCCTTTTATTATAGGTATTATATTGGACAGTAATGCGACGCAATAACTGAATGCAGGCTTTCATCTAGGAAATTGTTGGCGTAAATCTTACTGAAAGCACAAATGAGATAAATAGCTTTGTGGAAATTCCTCCTATGTCTGTGTTAATTAAATGAATCAGGCAGTCAAATATGATCCATCTATTTTAATCATAAATTGTTTAGGGGAAAACTAATTTTCTTTCAGGTAAATTTGGCACCTGCTAGTGCTATTAATATTTGATTAGTAAAATCATTTACATTAAGTTCGAAAATGTAAGGAAGCCTTTCCTCTATGTATTTTTTGCATCGTCACATCTTTGCCTTCCAGCTCCATATGTCTCCCTATATTTCTCTACTGGATGTGTTGATTGTGAGTGAAGAAAGCCAATGACCCTGAAACAGTATTTCATGTTAATTTTATGTTATGGGCTTATTTCCTTTAGGGCTGCAATCTGCTAAGATATTTAATAGTCTATTCTGTTCTTTCTCTTCCAGTCAGCTTTTCAAAGAGTAATCATGTGAAAAAACAAAGGAAATGGGCATGCTTAGTATTTAACTCTTCCAGATCTCAGCCTAAATAGATGTGAGGCAAGAAGAATTCCATTGAGTAACCAGGAGTGATAAATCACAGTTATTTATGTTAGAATTGCTGCCATAAATGTGAAAAGAGGAACATTTAAAAAAAAAGAAAATTAGGCTTGCAAAATTCATTTGGAGGTTTTAATCACAAATCTGGTTTTGGGCTGTCAGTCTTAATATTACAGTGTTCCTTGCTTCCTTTCATTTCAGTTGAGAAATCTTTTCAACTGGCTGAAAATAGAAAAATAATTTAATATTATAAATATTATCCCATCTAAGATCCCTTCAAATGTTATTAAAGCTATGAAAATGGTATTTGGGAATGCTTTTTTTGATTATGTTTGCTCT
Source organism: Erythrolamprus reginae (assembly GCF_031021105.1). Taxonomy (NCBI): domain Eukaryota; kingdom Metazoa; phylum Chordata; class Lepidosauria; order Squamata; family Dipsadidae; genus Erythrolamprus; species Erythrolamprus reginae. The sequence continues at coordinate 109,853,897 of NC_091952.1, read as the reverse complement.
CAGGTGTGGGGAGATAACATTTTACAGGTATAATCAAAATATTCTGTTAAGAACATGAAAGAGAATGATCTTGTATATGCCCTCTTTTATGTGGATGGTTTGTAGTTACCCAACCTTCAATCATTCTTCGTCTGAATTAGCCAGAAATCATTGTTGAACACTGTTTCCCAAGCAGAATTTTTCTATTTTAAGCAAGCTAGAGTTTGACTGGCCCAGATAAATGAAAAAAGTCAAACATCTGTCCAGGATTGTTCCTACCTTTAGGCAGTGCAAAGCACCTGTCTTGAGTGATTAAACAATGATGGTAGAAGAATTGAAGAGTTATCTGCTTTTACTACTGCTATTACTGATTAGTCTGGCTATTTTATCTGATTTCTTCCTCCTAATGCATTGTCTGTGTGGTAATGCCCATGAATTAATGAAATTAAAGACACAAGGCTTCTAGTATATTTGTGTGTTATTGTATTTGTGTGAAATATACTGGTAGTACTGCAACCTTGGTAGGTTCAGAGTGCCCGTAATGTATTGTGAGCCGCTCTGAGTCTCTGGAGAGGGGCGGCATACAAATCTAATAAATCTAATCTAATCTAATCTAATTGGAAGATTAGATTTAGGATAAGAGTTTCTCAATTCCTCCCCTTTTTGCCCTTGTATATGATTAGTACAGTGATGGGAAACATTTTTCAGCTCGAATTCATGGGCATTACCCAAAAGGGTGTGTGTGCATGCGATAGGGTGTTCACGCCTGCCCACACCCATAATGCAATGCTCTGCACATGTGTACAACCCCCTGCTGCCCCTCCCCCCCTGCACATGCACAGAGGCCTCAGTGAAGCTTCCTGACTTTCAATAGCCTCATTGGGTTGTTTTTTGCTCTCCCCAGGGTTTAGAAAAGTCTCCTGAAGCCTGGGAATGGCGAAAAATGGCACAACGGGCCAATTGGAAATTCACAAACAAAATGAAGTGGAGCTGCCCTACTAGTTCCGTTCATATAGTTGCAAACAGGCTTCATACACGTTGGCCCATTTCTTCTGCAGCCAGGCAGTCTTTTCTGAAGGCCTGTGTAACCAACAACAGAGCTCCGGATTGATCTGGAGCTCTGTTATAGGCTGCAGATGCCTTCGGGAAAGCTTTCCTGGCTGCAGAAGAAATGGGCAGAGATGTGAGAAGCCTGGCTGCAACTGTCCAAAGCTGAAGAAGTTCCTGATGATTATTGACAGCGAAAAGGAAGCTGACGGTGAGCACATAAGTAAACTTCTGGTTGGGCCATTTTGAAGGTGGGGAGGGAGAACACGACTAAAGAGAAGGCTAAAAATTAGCTGGCCAGTGCATCCATGCTTGCTGGAGCTGACATAGGGCAACAACTCACATGCCCTCAGATATGGCTCTGCGTGCTACAGGTTCACCATGTCATAGCAGTTGTCATTTTGTAACTCTTTTTCTTTCTTTTTTAACCTTGTGCATTAGCTTAAACTGTCAAATATCAATTATTTTACCCCTGCCCTAAGAGAGGTAAAAGAATTAACCTAGATTTCATAAACTGCTACTATTGGTAATGCTTGACTTAAAATATCAATTAGAATAAATTTTAGAAAATAAAAATTATATTTTGTTACTGTACATGCAGGAAGGCAGGGTAAAATAGAAATTATCTTTGTTGTCCAAGATTCATTATTTAAAAAAATGTGGAAAAAAAATCTTAAATTTAAATTCCATTAATACTGGTGTTAAATGTTCTTAAGTTAAAATTTTGTTCACATATCTATTTTGTTAGTATTACTAATTTATATACAGTGGTACCTCGTGATACGAACCCCTCATGATACGAACCCCTCATGATACGAACCCGGGGTTCGGAAATTTTCTTACGAAAGAAATTTTCTTACGAAATTTTTTCGGCTTACGAACCCACCGCAGATCGCAAAATGGCGCTCCGCTGGGAACCGCCGCCTGGCTGTCAAAGCTCCGCCCATGGAATTCCCTATTGGGATTCCCCACCTCCTTTCCAACCTCCAGATCGGCCGAAAACACCGCCGCCAATTGCAAAAACGGTGCTCCGCTGGGTGGCGCTGCCCAGCTGTAACCTTCTGAAACAGACGGGCGCTTCTCAGTGGCCTCCGGAACCCGAACTTCCGGGTTCAGCTTTCGGGAGAACGCCGAGAAGCCCCCCGTTTGTTTCAGAAGGTGACAGCCGGGCGGCGGCGCTTCTCGGCGGCCTTCCGAACCCAAACCCGAAAAGTTCGGGTTCGGGAGAACGCCGAGAAGCCCCCCGGCTGTTTTAAAAGGTGACAGCCGGGTGGCGGCGCCCAGCGGAGCGCCATTTTGCGATTTCCCCCCCCTTTGCCTGCATTAATCGCTTTTACATTGTTTCCTATGGGAAACAATGTTTGATCTTACGAACCTTTCGCCTTACGAACCTACTTCCGGAACCAATTAAGTTTGTAAGACGAGGTATTACTGTATTTGATTACCAGTGTGTTCCGCTGTATTTTTTTAAAGAATAAAACTATAAGGCAATGTAATATCTGTTTCTTATAGGATGCAGCAGAGGAATTTGAAAAATAATGATGTTCTACTAGTGCCTAAATCTATTGGGCTTCCTCCAGTCCTACACTTGTTCATGTTGTTCACAACTTTTATTTACTCCCCCCCCATTTAATTTTCTCTTTCACTTTGGACTAGGGCCTTTATTTTGTAAACATATACATAAATATTCGTTTAATTGTATGTAAGTCACCAAGAAGCCTTTCAGCTGAGGATCAGTGGAAATGCTTTTTATAAGCACATTATTCTGGGAACATCTGGGGTTGATTTGGAAATCTTATGACTTGGTTTATTCTGTAATGTGATGCTTCCTGTTGTTGAAAATGAAACATAATTTCTGCTTAAATCTTACTATTTTTAAGAAAAGTATTATCAAGATGGATGAATGAAGTGATATTTACCTAATTATATATTGCCTTTATTGAATTTTAAAGCACTTATGTAATAAAACTGAAGATAGCCACGAAGATATGTAATACATGCCAGTGAGCTGCAGTGGTGTGAAAGATAAAATCTATGGGAGTGTGTTATATGATGACTACAGTGAAGTGGCTGTTTCTCACAAAGGACGTAAGATTTCCCAAGGAAAGGGGGCAGACAACAGGCAACACAGCCCAGAGTTGGATTGGAGGAAAAGAGTAAGGATAGTCACTCCCTAAAATCTTCCAGGTTAGTTAGTTGGTCTGGAAAGATTCTGTCTATTGTATGTAAGCAAATAAAGAACTGAACTCTAGTTGGATTGTTCAATATCATTCTTGGGCTTAGGCTGACAACTGGTTAATGTATTGTACTAGAAAAAGTCAAAAGTCATTGAACTAAGGAGGAGACAATTACCTGAATAATTTACAGTTCTAAGCCATAATATAATTTAATCGACTTGTTATAATTTAACTTTACCTTAAACTTTAATTATTATGAGTTGTTGAGAAAACCATAGTTATCATTCCGGCATAGTGCGGAATTCAGCCTTGAATCACTATGGTCCAAGTACAGTCAAACCTCGTCTTACGAACCTAATTGGTTCCAGGGGGAGGTTCGTAAGACGAAAGGTTCGTAAGACGAAACATTGTTTCCCATAGGAAACAATGTAAAGTCAATTAATCCGTGCAACCAAACCCCCCCCCCCGCAAAAAACCCGCTGCCGCCCGGCTGTCACCTTGTTTTAAAAGGTGACAACCGGGCGGCGGGGCTTCCCAGCACCCCCCCAACCCCGAACTTTTGCCGAACTTCCGGGTTCGGGGTTGGGGGGGGGTGCTGGGAAGCCGCGCGGCTCTTTTAAAAGGTCACAGCCAGGCTGGGGGGCTTCCCAGCACCCCCCCGAACCCAGAAGTTCGGCAAAAGTTCGGGGTTCGGGGGGGTGCTGGGAAGCCCCCCACCCCGGCTGTGACCTTTTAAAACAGCCGCACGGCTTCCCAGCTGTCTCCCGAATCCGAATGCCAAAGCTGAACTTCCGTGTTCGGCGTTCGGAGACAGCTGGGAAGCCGCACGGCTGTTTTAAAAGGCCACAGCCGGGCTGGGGGGCTTCCCACCACCACCCCGAACCCCGAACCCAGAAGTTTGGGGAAAGTTTGGGGTTCGGGGGGGTGGGAAGCCCCCCAGCCCGGCTGTGACCTTTTAAAACAGTCGAGCGGCTTCCCAGCTGTCTCCCGAAGCCGAACACCAAAGCCGAACTTCCGCGTTCACCGTTCGGAGACAGCTGGGAAGCCGCGCGGCTGTTTTAAAAGGTCACAGCCGGGCTGGGGGGCTTCCCAGCAACCCCCCGAACCGAACCCGGGGTTCAGAAAAATTTTGCCTCTTCTTACGAACTTTTTTCGAGTTACGAACCGGCATTCGGGAGGCTGCTGGGAAGCCCCGCCGCCCGGCTGTCACCTTTTAAAACAGCCGCGCGGCTTCCTAGCTGTCTCCGAACGTCGGTTCGTAACTCGAAAAAAGTTCGTAAGAAGAGGCAAAAATTTTCTGAACCCTGGGTTCGTATCACGAGTTGTTCATAAGACGAGGGGTTCGTATCTTGAGGTACCACTGTATTTGTTTTTATTTTTAACCTGAACTGTGGAATTGGAAAATTAAAATGCATTGCTGCAGCCAATTCGCTGCAAGCCAACTTCCTGTGGGACAGTTTGCTGCAGGACAAAAGTTATACTGTACTAATATCAGACAAATGCTGGGATAGAATCATTAAAGAAAAATTGCAAAAGGAAGGACAAAATGAAATGTGAACGACAAAAATTAAAATATTTAAAAATTTGAATTATTGAATTGAAATTATTCAGTTGTCCCATAATAAGTTGTTCTGCAGTGAGTTGACAGTGGTGAGTTGGCCACAGCAAGTTGGCTGCAGCGAGTTGTCCCATTCCAGGATAAAATTTGCACAGATTTTCATGCGTGTGTTTTTGAGTAAAATATAAATAAAGTATAAATACATTTTAATATATTGTAAACTGTATACATAAATTAGAATAAAAATGGCAAGGGTGGTACGGGCTCTAAAATTTAGGGATACAATTGATGAATTATGTAAGTTTGTGAAAAATTGATATAGACTCATTATTCAAGCAGATATGTTTGAAATAATCTTTTAAGTAATGAACTAAATGAGATAATTGTATCATTGTGTCTTCATTTAAAATTTTGATGGCTATTTATTTTGTCCTGCAAATTTTAAGTTTTATCCCCAGTTTATGATATCCCATGACTCCTTAGCTTTGTTATATAAGAGTCAGCAAATACTTTCACGCCTTATGAAAATAAATGAAGCTTGGCCTTGTCAGTGGACATTTTATTAGTTAATTTAATTTTGTGGCTTCACTTTTAAATTCTGGAATCTGAGAATCTGTTTTTCCACATTTGATATTTTAGAATAACACCTTTTTTTAATGACTAGCAGCTGTTTCCATCTTACCATGTTATGAGGCAGTTCCTAAAGTAATAACTAAAGTTTATTCATGCTTGATGAAACTTTCTTAGAATTTATCATAAAAAATTGAATTCAATTTATTCAAATGGAAATATCAATTATTGTAGTCCACTATGTAAGTGGAAGTAGTCATTTACTATTTAATGTTTATTTTTTGTTTAATTGTTAGTGTGTATGAAAAACATTTTCTATCAGCAGTAATGGCTTGTAAAAGAAAAGAAAAGAAAGAAAAATATTGATGATGTCAGTATCTTTCATGTTTCTTTGTATAATGGTTTATAGAGAAAGAAGTCCAAAATTGACTTTAAAAAATAAGTTGTATTACTTTTGTAATCTCCCTGGAATACAGTGCTGTAGTAACATATGAGGTATGAAATAAAGTGCACCTGGAAAGGGAGTTTTGGCAACATAGAACTTTCTCAGGAAAGTTAATGGTGTATTCCAGAGAAGCCCAAAATTAAGAGATTGTACAATCCCAAAATGCAAGGGAGAGGAGGGAAGATGTTAAGGGTAGTCATACCCTATTATCTTTCCGGATCTACATATTGAAGTATTTATTTTATTTATTTATTTATTACTTAGATTTGTATGCCGCCCCTCTCCGAAGACTCGGGGCGGCTCACAACATGTAAAAAACAAATCATAAGCAATCAGACAATTTAAAATATTTAAATATTTAAAAAACCCCATATGCTAACAGTCACACACACAGACATACCATGCATAAATTAAACGTGCCCAGGGGAGATGTTTCAGTTCCCCCATGCCTGACGGCAAAGGTGGGTTTTAAGGAGTTTACGGAAGGCAGGAAGAGTAGGGGCAGTTCTAATCTCCGGGGGGAGTTGGTTCCAGAGAGTCGGTGCCGCCACAGAGAAGGCTCTTCCCCTGGGGCCCGCCAACCGACATTGTTTAGTTGACGGGACCCGGAGAAGGCCCACTCTGTGGGACCTAATCGGTCGCTGGGATTCGTGCGGCAGGAGACGGTCTCGGAGATATTCTGGTCCGATGCCATGAAGGGCTTTAAAGGTCATAACCAACACTTTGAATTGTGACCGGAAATTGATCGGCAACCAATGCAGACTGCGGAGTGATGGTGAAACATGGGCATACCTGGGTAGGCCCATGACTGCTCTCGCAGCTGCATTTTGCACGATCTGGAGTTTCCGAACACTTTTCAAAGGTAGCCCCATGTAGAGAGCATTACAGTAGTCGAACCTCGAGGTGATGAGGGCATGAGTGACTGTGAGCAATGAGTCCCGGTCCAGATAGGGCCGCAACTGGTGCACCAGGCGAACCTGGGCAAACGCCCCCCTCGCCACAGCTGAAAGATGTTGTTCTAATGTGAGCTGTGGATCGAGGAGGACGCCCAAGTTGCGGACCCTCTCTGAGGGGGTCAATAATTCCCCCCCCAGGGTGATGGACGGACAGATGGGATTGTCCTTGGGAGGCAGAACCCACAGCCACTCCGTCTTATCCGGGTTGAGCTTGAGTCTGTTGACACCCATCCAGGCCCCAACAGCCTCCAGGCACCGGCACATCACTTCCACCCATTCGTTGACTGGGCATGGGGTGGAGATGTAAAGCTGGGTATCATCCGCATATTGATGATACCTCACCCCATGTCCTTGGATGATCTCGCCCAGCGGTTTCATGTAGATGTTGAATAGCAGGGGGGAGAGGACCGACCCCTGAGGCACCCCACAAGGGAGAAACCTAGGAGTCGACCTCTGGCCCCCCACTAACACCGACTGCGACCGGCCAGAGAGGTAGGAGGAGAACCACTGAAGGACAGTGCCTCCCACTCCCAACCCCTCCAGCCGGTGCAGAAGGATACCATGGTCGATGGTATCGAAAGCCGCTGAGAGGTCAAGGAGCACCAGGACAGAGGATAAACCCCTGTCCCGGGCCCGCCAGAGATCATCCATCAACGCGACCAAAGCGGTTTCCGTGCTGTAACCGGCCCTGAAACCCGACTGCTGGGGACCTAGATAATCGGCTTCTTCCAAGGACCGCTGGAGCTGGAGTGCCACCACCTTCTCGACAACCTTCCCCATAAAGGGAAGGTTGGAGACTGGACGATAGTTGTTAAGTACGGCTGGGTCCAGGGAGGGCTTCTTGAGGAGGGGGCGCACAAGCGCTTCTTTATAGAGTGATGGAAAAACTCCCCTCCCCAAGGAAGCGTTGGTAATCTCCTGGGCCCAGCTCCGTGTCACCTCCCTGCTGGCCGAAACCAACCAGGAGGGACACAGATCCAGTAAACAGGTGGCGGAACTCACAGCTCCGATGGCCTTGTCCACTTCATCAGGTGTCACCAGATCAAACTCTTCCCAGACAGGTGGACAAGTACGTGCCCCAGTCACCTCGACTGACTCATTGTCAGTCGACTCTGTTATACAATTGGAGTCGAGATCGGCCCGGATCCGAGCGACTTTATCAGCGAAAAACGTGTTAAAATCCTCGGCACTACTCTGCAAGGGCTCCCCAACTCCCCCCTGGTTGAGAAGGGAGCGGGTCACCCTAAACAGAGCGGCCGGGCGGGATTCCGCTGATGCAATCAAGGCGGCATGGTACGCGCATCTTGCCGCCTTGAGCGCCACTTTGTAAGTCTTAATAAAAGCTCTTACAAGTGTTCGATCGGATTCAGACCTACTCTTCCTCCATCGCTTCTCTAGACGTCTCTTTTGGCGTTTCAACTCCCGGAGCTCCTCGTTGAACCATGGGGCTCTACGGGGTCTAACGCCTCGGAGAGGTCGCAAAGGCGCAATCCGGTCAAGAGCCCCCGCTGCAGCCGTGTTCCAGGCCTCCGCGAGAGACTCCGCCGAACTGTGGACGAGTGCCTCTGGAATAACCCCAAGCGCCGTCTGAAAGCCCTCTGGGTCCATCAGGCGCCTGGGGCGGAACATCTTCATTGGTTCCGCCTCCCTGCGGGGGAGGATTGGAGCCAGGAAGTCAAGCCGTAGTAGAAAATGGTCTGACCATGACAAAGGCAACACTTCTAAGCCCCTTAGTCTCAGACCATTACTCAATTGCTCGGAAAGGAATACCATGTCAGGTGCGTGCCCTCCCTCGTGAGTCGGACCCTGAACTACTTGAGTCAGGTCCACGGCTGTCATGGTGGCCATGAACTCCTGTGCCAACCCAGAGGTTTCGCCGAGCGACGGCAGATTGAAGTCCCCCAAGACAATAAGTCTGGGGAACTCTACCGCCAACCCGGCTACCTCCTCGAGTAGCACAGGCAGGGCTTTTGACACGCAGCTGGGAGGCAGGTACGTGAGAAACAAGCCCACCTGAACTCCTAAGTCCAACTTCATCAAGAGAGACTCGCAACCCGCTATTTCCGGAGCAATGAGTCTACGCAGGCAAAGGCTCTCCCTGGCTACAATAGCCACTCCTCCCCCCCTCCCCTGGGGTCGCGGTTGATGCCATATCTGAAACCCGGCTGGGCAAATTTCAGAGAGAGGAACACCTCCCTCCGGGCCCAGCCAGGTTTCAGTAATACATGCCAGGTCGGCCTCCTCATCCAGGATCAAATCCCGGATGAGGAGAGCTTTATTAACCACCGACCTGGCATTCAACAGCAGCAACCTGAGCCCAGGGCCAGAGTTACACTCATCACCAGTACCCAAGATTGGGCTCACAGAGCCAGAACAGGGGACCGTTATTAAGCAACGGTCCCTCGTTCCCCTGGAACGGCTAACTCTGTGGCCCCCGCCATATCTGCCTCTCCCCAGCAACACAGGGATATTCCGACCCCCTGCCACCCCAGAGATCGGTGCCCCTCCCTCTCCTGTCTCCCGGGCGTCAGGTGGGCCAGACATATCATTCACACTACTATCGATACACTCATCCATACCATACCCCCCCCCCACCCCCGCCCATCCAATCGTACCAGTCATTCCATTCGTAACCACAAGTATGTTTATCCCAGTCATCCATTACTTAAAGCCCCAATTTCGTTAAAAATCAATTAAATTAATAATAGTATAAAAAGACAGTACAATTTAAACACTAAAAACATTAAAATATAAATATATAAAATATACGCTAAAATTATATAGCTTTAGTTTGGAAAGATTCTGCCCATTAGGTGTAAGCAAATAATGAATTGGACTCTATTGGAACACACTGTGCTGTCTTTAGGCTTGGGCTATAGAGCCATGAAGTTTACAATGAAAATTACAAGCATTGTATTTGAAACAATTCAAAATAAGTTCTTTTGCTTAACATTTAGTAAAATGTTTGAATTGAAACACATTTTGCACTATGTAATGGTCTAAACCACTACATTTAAATATTAATTCATAGTGCTTTATGTACCATATGCCTAAGGGAAAAAAGTACCCACCACGGCTACATTTCTCCTTGTAAATCGTCCAATAAAATCACCACCATTACAGAGTTTTCATGAAATATTATAAATTATTATAAACAGTAGTGTAAAAATCTAAATACCATTGAATACTAGCTACCAAGCATCATGGAATAACACTTTAATGTTTAAGATTTGCTCACCAGAAAAACAGGCCTGATAAATTAGGTGTAAGGCACTATACTACTGTAATTACATATATAGAAGGAGAAATCAGAACCAATTATATACATATAACTGAGCAGGTTATATACATATATGTAAAAAGGAATAATAAAGGCAGCAGAATATAAGCATCTGTTACAATTACAGTGGTACCTCTACTTAAGAACTTAATGAGTTCCGTGACCAGGTTCTTAAGTAGAAAAGATTGTAAGTACTGTAGAAGCAATTTTTCCCATAGGAATCAATGTAAAAGCAAATAATGCATGCAAATCCATTAAGAAAGAAAGAAAAGCTTGGAATTTGGGTGGGAGGAAGAGGTAGATAAGGATTTACAAGCATATGATTAGCTTAATAACTATTGTAAATCTTAACAACCATTTTAAAAACAATGGTAAAATTGGGTTAAATCACATCATGACTCAATTTAGCACCACAATGACAAAAAATTGGATTCCATGTCAAGGACTGCCTGTATTTTTCTGATTCCTTTCTTTTCTTTAAATTGCAATCTTAATACAGCAATTTTATAACTAAACATTATTAAAAGGTTTAAAACAAAGTTTTACATAAGATTCCTTTCTGTTCTGCTGAAGATATGTTCCTTCCCAAGATCTGAATTGTGCTTACTTTTTTCCTTCATATTTAGAGTAATAAACCTTGCTATCTGTCTTCTGGACAAGCAGGGAGTTTCTTATATGTGGTAGTCTTCAGAGGATGAGGTGCAACATGAAAGATAAAACATCCTTTGTTTCATAGATGTGTAGCACCTTCTGTTTGAGATTTTTATATGCCTATGCTGGAAACATGAAATATTTCCCTCTCTCTCTCTCTCTCTCTCTTTCTGTCTCTCTCTCCCTTTTCCACTCATCTCCTAGCATATCATGTTTCAGTATTTATCATTTGCTTTTTCTTTTGACTGCAGAGCTAATTTTCCATCATTAAATTGCATTTTCCATCTTTGTTCTTTTATATATGAAATTGCGCAGTTACTTTTGCTGGGTTTCCAATTAACTTTTATTGGCCTCTGAGAGACATATCCACTCCCCATGGCAATCATGATAGACTTTACCCCTTTAAATATATATATTTGCTTTCTCCTACTTTTATACATATGCAGTGGTACCTCTACTTAAGAATGCCTCTACTTAAGAACATTTCTAGATAAGAATCAGGTGTTCAACACTTTTTTGCCTCTACTTAAGAACCATTTTCTACTTAAGAACCCGAGCCTGGAAAAATTTCCCAGGAAATGTGAAAGTGGCACGAAGCGCGGCCAGTTTTCTGTCATTCCTCGTTTAATCCTGGCCATCTCGGGCTTTTCTGGGCTGCCAGATGAGCCTTTCGGTGGTGCTTAAGGAGGCTTTGGCAGGCCAGAGCGAATGGAGGGAGGCGTATGCCTCTTTTTTTTTTTAAGCCTTAAAGTTTTGAATTTTTTTGATTCTCCTCACCTCACCTTCTTCCTTCGGCAGCAACTGTTCTCCTCCTCTTCCCCCTCCTCCTCCTCCCCCACCCAAATTCTGAGCTTTTATTTCTTTCCTAATGGGTTTGCACGCGTTTACATTGATTTCTATGGGAAAAATTGCTTTTACTTTAGAACTTTTCTACTTAACAACCTGGTCACTGAACGAATTAAGTTTTTAAGTAGAGGCATCACTGTACAATCCATTATATTTTGATATACATGCGCACTACTTGCAAATGTTTCCCAACTCCAATAATCTACTTGTTTGTTTGTTTGTTTGTTCGTGTGTTCGTTCGTTCATTAGATTTGTATGCCGCCCCTCTCCGCAGACTCAGGGCGGCTCACAACAATAATAAGAAACAATGTATCACAAATCTAATATTAAAAACCTCTAAAAACCCCTTATTTAAAAAACAAGACATACACACAAACATACCATGCATAAATTATATAGGCCGGGGGAGATGTCTCAATTCCCCCATGCCTGATGGCAGAGGTGGGTTTTCAGAAGTTTACAAAAGGCAAGGAGGGTGGGGGCAATCCTAATCTCTGGGGGAAGCTGGTTCCAGAGGGTCGGGGCCACCACAGAGAAGGCTCTTCCCCTGGGCCCCGCCAGATGACATTAGTCGACTGGACCCGGAGAAGGCCAACTCTGTGGGACCTAACTGGTTGCTAGGATTCGTGCGTCAGAAGGCAGTCCCGGAGATATTCTGGTCCGATGCCATGAAGGGCTTTATAGGTCATTACCAACACTTTGAATTGTGACCGGAAACTGATTGGCAACCAATGCAGACTGCGGAGTGTTGGTGTAACTTGGGCATACCTAGGGAAGCCCATGATTGCTCCCGCAGCTGCATTCTGCATGATCTGAAGTTTCCGAACACTTTTCAAAAGTAGCCTCATGTAGAGAGAATTACAGTAGTCGAACCTTGAGGTGATGAGGGCATGAGTGACTGTGAGCAGTGAGTCCCGCTCCAGATAGGGCCGCAACTGGTACACCAGGCAAACCTGTGCAAACGCCCCCCTCGCCACAGCTGAAAGATGGTTCTCTAATGTAAGCTGTGGATCGAGGAGGACGCCCAAGTTGGGAGGCACATCCCACAGCCACTGCGTCTTATCATGGTTGAGCTTGAGTCTGTTGACACCCATCCAGACCTCCAGGCACCGGCACATCACTTCCACTGCTTCGTTGACTGGACATGGGGTGGAGATGTACAACTGGGTATCATCAGCATACTGGCGATACCTCACCCCATGCCCCTGGATGATCTCGCCTAATATTACTGAACTCTTTTTCTGTTTATATACAGTTACATTTGCGTTATAAATTATGTGCATGATTAACCTGGCATGCAATTTTTGTTCTTGACTGGACATGGGGTGGAGATGTACAACTGGGTATCATCAGCATACTTGCGATACCTCACCCCATGCCCCTGGATGATCTCGCCTAATATTACTAAACTCTTTTTCTGTTTATATACAGTTACATTTGCGTTATAAATTATGTGCATGATTAACCTGGCATGCAATTTTTGTCACCACCTGCCAAATTTAAAGCAAATAAAACTATCTTGATAATTTATTTGATATTCCATGTAATTGGCTAATGGTTATGGATTGCATAGCTTTGTTGGACATTTTGGCTATTCTGAGAGAACTTTTCAGTGTCTATAATTCATTATCAGAGCAGGAAGCAGATGTTTTGTATTCCACTAAGCTTTGCCTAAATGCTGAATCTAATTAAATTATCTTGATAGAATCGCACAAATGTATTAGTTAGATTTGTGGACCAACCTGTCTCTAAAGGTCACAGCCAGAAACAAGAGCTGCCTCTTTGTTTTCTCTACCAGCAAATGTTTGAGTTATGTAGCAGATGTTATGTCTTTACTGTTCAAACACTGAGATTTACTATGCATCTCTTGTTTTAGGCTTGATTCCCAAAACGTTGGATAAATGATTAGACCAAAAAAGGGATGCATTTTGTTCTGAAAAATTCTTGGAGGCATCTAATCATGTGAGCCGCCCTGAGTCTTCAGAGAAATGCGGCATACAAATAATAATAATGATAATAATAATAATGATGATGATGATTATATTTGTTTGTTTGTTTGTTTATTTAATTGGATTTGTATGCCGCCCCTCTCCTAGGACTCAGGGCGGCTCACAGCATATATAAAAACAGAACAATAATGTAATCCAATTAATACTACAGTTTAAAAACAATTAAAAGAAAAGATTAACCAAACAATTAACTTATTAACCAAACATTCAGCAGTCATACTTAAGGCATTCAGTGGTCAGGGGAAGATCTAAAATTCCCAAGCCTGGCGGCAAAGATGAGTTTTTAAGCTCTTTCGGAAGGCAAGGAGGGAGGGGGCAGTGCGAATCTCTGGGGGGGAGTTGATTCCAGAGAGCCAGGGCTCCCACAGAGAAGGCTCTACCCCTAGGTCCCACCAACCGACATTGTTTGGTCAACTCTGTGGGACCTCACCGGTCACTGGGATTCGTGCGGCAGAAGGCGGTCTCGGAGATAATCTGGTCCTGTGCCATGTAGTGCTTTATGATGATGATGATGATGATGATGATGATGATGATGGTGATAACAATAACAATATGCATATATAATTTTTTTTAAAAAAGCAATATGAAGATTCTAGAACCAATATGTAGATAATGAAATGTTTCAAAGATATAGCTAAGATATTTAAGAACATAATTAGATATGGGGCAGTTTGGCAGAAGGGAATATTAACCTATCTGTTCAACAATTACAAGGCTCATAAAAGATTAGTCAACTAAGTAGCCATGTTCCTGTGAGAAATTGATAGTATGTGATTAGTTGCCAAGGGAAAATATTTTGTTAAGGCTCATAATAAGTGAATATCAGTGTTAGTACAATAACTCTAAGGTAGTTAAGAAGGGCTTAAAAATCTAATAAGATAGAAATAAAATGGAAATTTGCCCACTGTACTGTGAGAGAAATTGAAATCCACACATGTATCTCCCCCCCAATTGTATTAGACAATAGATGTTGGCCCTGTGACAAGAACCCAAAAATTACTACAGTAAACTCTTAAAAGTGTTTGTATGTGTATGTTTGTGTCTATATATTAGTGTTTCTTCGAAAATAAGGAATCCGCTAAAAATAAGCCCTCCTACAAAAATAAACTCTTCCCCAAAAATAAGCCCTCCCCCCTAAATAAGCCCTCCCTGAAAATATTTAAACACATGCACAGCTGGTCCCGCCATTTCCTCTGGTTAGGGTTAGGGAGACAGAGCTGGAAATCAGGTAAGAGGAGCCCTGTCTTGCTCCATGTGCCCCAAAATAATAAGATCTCCCTCAAAATAAGGCCAAGCAGTTATTTCGGAGTTCAAAAGAAATATACGACATGTAGGGGTGTGTGTGTGTGTGTACTGGTGCTCCTTTTTGACTATCACATTTGATTAAAAGTTTTTGTGAACTGTAATTCATTTCTTAATAAAATTAGTTTAAAAGATATTAGAACTAGATCTAGTTCAGTGTTGCTGGCTGGGGAATTCTGGGAGTTGAAGTCCACCCATCTTCAAACGCCCAAGGTTCAGAAACACTGATCTAGATATTAGCTGCTATTTGGGGCATTGACAACTAATCTCTTGAACTTTTTTTGTTACCATATACTAACATGGTCTACAAGGTAGGTGGATAAATAGAGAGGTAGGTAGGTAGGTGGTGGGGAGAGAGAGTGGTATGATATAGAGATTTATTTATTTTATTTGGTCGGATTACTATGGTGCCTTTCTCAGGTGTTAGAAACGGTAGAGATGGGGATGATAGGGATAGAGATGATAGAGATTAGTAGAGATGATAGAGATCAGAGATATATAGATTGAGGGAGGGAGGGAGAGAGAGAGAGAGAATATGTAATAAGACTAGCTTCGTTAATATACAACCAGATCCCATTCACTTGTTCATCCTTACACCTTGCTAACTTCAATTATTCATATTTGTTCTAAAAAATTCAGATACCTCAGCATGTCTAGGTTGTTTCTGTTAAGCAATATTGTTCCAATGTATTTCATAATTTCCATACTATTGTTTTTGGTAATTTAATGTCATTGACTAGATATAGATTGACTGCCCACATTTTAAGAATGGAAGAAATATGGTGCTTATGTAAAGATGGGCCTACTTTGGTTTGCTTTTAGCATTTTGATTTCAATTTCTTTCAGCCAATTGGAGGGATATTGTTGATGATAGTTTTTTAAGTCTGTATAGTTGAGTGCCAGGTCTGTCGATGATAACAATATTCTTGACCAGATATCAATAATAAATTACCTTCCTCTTGCAGGTGTTCCTTCTACAATTGTTTAATGTAATACGTTGCTTGTAAGAGCTCATATTAAGACTTACAAAGTGGCGCTCAAGGCGGCAAGATGTGCGTATCATGCTGCCTTGATTGCATCAGCGGAATCTCACCCAGCCACCCTGTTTAGGGTCACCCGCTCCCTTCTTAATCAGAGGAGAGGTGGGGAGCCCTTGCAGGGTTGTGCCAAGGATTTTAATAAGTTTTTCGCTGATAAAATCGCTCAGATTTGGACGGACCTTGATTCCAATTGGACAGCAGTGTCGACTGACAACGAGTCAGTCGAGGTGACTGGAGCTTGTCTTTGTCCACCTTCCCTGCACCCAGCCGTACTTAACAACTACCGTCCAATCTCCAACCTTCCCTTTATGGGGGGAGGTTGTTGAGAATGTGGTGTTGCTCCAGCTTCAGCGGTCCTTGGAAGAAGCCGATTATCTAGGCCCTCAGCAGTCAGGATTCAGGCCCGGCTACAGCACGGAAACTGCTTTGGTCGCACTGATGGATGATCTCTCGTGGGCCCGGGGCAGGGGTTTATCCTCTGTCCTGGTGCTTCTTGACCTCTCAGGGGCTTTCAATACCATTGACCATGGTATCCTTCTATGATGGCTAGAGGAGTTGGGAGTTGGGGACACTGTTCTGCAGTGGTTCTCCTCCTACCTATCTGGCCGATTGCAGTCGGTGTTAGTGGGGGGTCAGAGGTCGACTTCGAGGTTTCTCCCTTGTGGGGATCAGTCCTCTCCCCCCTACTATTTAGCATCTACATGAAACCACTGGGTGAGATCATCCAAAGGCATGGGGTGAGGTGCCATCAATATGCTGATGACATCCAGTTGTACATCTCCACCCCAGGTCCAGTCGATGAAGCAGTAGAAGTGATGTGCCAGTGCCTGGAAGCTGTTAGGGTCTAGATGGGTGTCAACATGCTCAAACTCAACCCTGACAAGACAGAGTGGCTGTGGGTTTTGCCTCCCAAGGTCAATCCTATCTGTCCGTCCATTACCCTGGGGGGAATTATTGACTCCCTTGGAAAGGGTCTGCAACTTGGGTGTCCTCGATCCACAGCTAACATTAGAACATCATCTCTCGGCTGTGGCAAGGAGGGCCTGGTGCACCAGTTGCGGCCCTATTTGGACAGGGAGTCTCTGTTCACAGTCACTCATGCCCCCATCACCTCAAGATTCGACTACTGCAACACTCTCTACATGGGTCTACCTCTGAAAAGTGTTTGGAAACTTCAGATCGTGCAGAATGCGGCTGTGGGATCAATCATGGGCCTTCCTAGATA
Source organism: Erythrolamprus reginae (assembly GCF_031021105.1). Classification (NCBI taxonomy): domain Eukaryota; kingdom Metazoa; phylum Chordata; class Lepidosauria; order Squamata; family Dipsadidae; genus Erythrolamprus; species Erythrolamprus reginae. The sequence continues at coordinate 109,836,812 of NC_091952.1, read as the reverse complement.
CGCCCATGTCTCGTCAACACTCCACAACTTGCATTGGCTGCTAATTAGTTTTCAGTCACAATTCAAAGTGTTGGTAATGACCTATAAAGCCCTACATGGCATCAGACCAGAATACCTACGGGACCTCTTCTGCTGTATGAATCCCAGCGGCCAATTAGGTCCCACAGAGTTGGTAAATCTAATAAATTATTATATTATTATAACACTGACTTAATGTCTCAAAAAGAAAGCAGACCTTATTGCTTTGATTCTTATACAAGTTTGGCAGAAAAACTAAGACTCACTGACATTTAGAAAAATGGCACCAGCTTTAATTTATATATAAAATTGTCCTTAGTAAGTGCTTTTTAAACAATCAAAGTACAATATGCTTTATCAAAGCAGTCTTTAGAGTAATGTATAAAAATGAAGCTAATGTTAAGTATTGTACTTATATCAAAGCCCATTGCGCATTAGTTAACAAAACATATTTGGAATATGTATTCCAATATAAATAAAGTACTGCAACACAGTATGCTCAAGTGTTATTGAGTAAGGAAAGAATTATACATGTGCAATCATTGGTTTGTTACATAATAGCTGATGATAATGGATTTCACAGTTAAATATAGCTATAAATCATAAAACCAACTTTTTACTCATAATAAGGAAATGGAGAAACAAGAAAAAAGGAACAATTTCATTTAGTGTACATGTGAAATAAACCTTATTGAATAATAAAATCTAGTAAACAATAAAATAAGATTTTAAAAGTCCATGTAAATATCATAAGCATATTATAGTATATATTTACTATTTAAGCAGATGGATGCACCCAGGTTATTTTGTTAGTGTTCAGCCTTGGTTAGTACTTGGTTTGTAGGCTTGACTGTAGAGCTAAAAATGTTATAAAGCAAACAACTTGGTCACTTTATTATTGCTAGAAGGTCTGCAAGGATGTATTTATATAGTCAACTTGAAGAAGTCTTTACCTGTCCCTTATATTTTCCTAGAGATTTATTTTGAATTAGTATAATAATGTACTGATTTTACTATATAAAAAAAGAATTAACCATTTAACATTAATGAGTACATTTTACACATACTGTATTTTTAAATTGTGAACATATATTTAAAGGAAAGGTGATAATCATCTTAGCCATTCCAAATGAGTAGCACCTGTTCTGGGTCTTATTCAGTAGTTCCTTCATTATACTTCTATTAAAACATATTATCAAGGAATAAAGGATGCAAATAAATGCAGTTTTCTCCTTTCGTTTCCTCAAATTATAAGTTTGCTAGGAGTCAAAATAATTGAAAACAATAATAATAATTTAAGATTATAGAAACAAAGATTCCTGAATAATTTGTATATTAAGTTCATTGTGATTATTATAATTAAACTCCAGATTAACTAACTTTATTGAAAAACTCCAGTGATTGTCATTGGGGTTTTGTTTTGAGCTCTTCTATGTCAAGCAAAAAGTGAATCACAATATTTTTTTTCTGAACTGAGACTGCAAAATTATTCTCCACTGCATCTGGAAGGAGAGTCCAACATGGTATTTAACCAATCCGATTGGTAGAGACTGAGTAAAAATTTACATAATAAAAGTTACCGCCCCCTTGCAGTCCCCCCATGAGCTCAGTTTTAAAAACTCAGTCCCAGAGTAGAGACATACTGAGTTTTGCTGAATAAATTTTAAGGTGTTATTACCAGTTTAATCTTTTTTCTTTTGTCTCCTTACAGATCTGATCAACGTTGGAGGCAGGGGTCTCTGTCCTCCGCGGACAACACCCCCAACGATCTCCTTAGGGGCTGCTTCCCCCCGAGGGAACTGCCCCCAAGAGGAGCACCTCAGCCCGGAGTCCCTGGCCTCAGCGGTCAAACAAGGGCTGCGAGCCGAAGGTGGGGGGGTCCGCCCCCCCCACTGGGAGGCTCGAGGAGAACGGCGACCCCCGGAGGGGCTCGCAGGCAGCGCCGGAGCCCGAATCAGCTGTAAAGCGGCGAGGAATGCCGCAGAGACTTCCGCCGCCGCCGCAGCCGCCAGCGCTGGGATCGCCGCGGCTGGACTGGGCGAGCCCTGGAGGGCCGAGACCGGGCTGGGAAAGCCCGAAGAAGCGGCGAAAGGGGGGGTGAGCGCAAAAGACCCGCGAAAACGCTGGGCAGCGCCATTTTGACTACACCCCCCCACGGAGCGCAAGAGCGCCATCCGGAAGGGCTTCCGGCAGCTGAGAGGTGCGAATTGGGCTACGGCTCTAATGCGCAGCCGCAAGGGCGAGGCCAGCATCAGCAGCCATTTTTTCTTTCGTGACGAAGCTGTTGAGAGGCAATTTTCTCGTGATACTCCTATTACAACACCGGAGCTGTGAGTACAATGGAAGATAAGCCCAATACCGAGAAAGCCAGCTCCCCAGTGGTGAGCAAGGAGAAGGCTAAGGGGAAGGATAAGGAGAGGTCAAAGCCCTCCCAGTCCCCTGCTTCGGTGGCCTCATTAAAAGAGGCAGAAAAGCGCATAAAGGCGCTAGAGAAGAAATTGGAGGCAGCCTTGCACCCCTCCCCTTCTCCAGTACCTCTGACTCAGAGGCAGCCAACCACGCCTGAACCTGGGACCCCTCAGTCAGCCTTTGGACACCTGGGACCCCTACAGGAGGGTGACTGGTCCCCAGAGGGACAGTTCATGTCATTGCCACAGGCCCCGTCTCCAGCCTTGTCCTGGACTAGACCTGAACCTTCCGGGCTCCCAAGAAGGGGCACCCAGGCACCTTCTGCCACATTTACACCCACAGCGGCGGGGCTGCGCCCCCAGACTGGTTCGTGGCAGCACATGGCTCCAGAATTACAGGAGATGTTTGCAAATGTCTATGCTCAAGGAGTGAATGCCGGGACAGGCCAGCAAGTGAACCGACCTCAGACTCAAGCAAGAAGCCTTTGGCCAATACCGCCCCCCTCGGGTTTGGGGTCTCTTTCAGAGGATCCGGACTTTGGCGAGGACAGTGATAAAGAATATGAGTTCTCAGAGGATGAGAACACCCCAGAACAGCAGCCAGTGGCCGGACTGTTTAAGCCCACGCTGTTTCGGACTCTGCTTTTTAAGGCAAAGCAGGTAATGGACCTGCAGGGAGCGGCTAAGACACCAGAAGCAGAGACCGGCAAGACATCTGCTTCCCTTTTAAGAGAACCCCAACCCGAGTCGGACCACATCCCGGCATCGCATATCTTCGTTGAGGGAGTCAAAAAACCCTGGCAACACCCCGCAGCGGCTCAGGGCCCTTCGAATTTGGAGCGCAAGTTCTACACATTCGACGATGAGGTGGAAAAACTTTTGGAGTTTCCCCCCATTGACCAGCCAGTAGTCACGCTGGTTTCCAGTGCCCTTGTACCGTCAGAGACGGGGGAGAGCTTGAAACCAGAGGACAGAAAGGCGGAAACCCTATTACGCAAGACCCACCAAATGGCGGGCTGGGGTTTCAGAGCGGCTGCTGCGGCCTCCTTCTTCAACAGGGCCTCCATCATGTGGCTCCAGGAGCTGCAGTCGCGCCTTGGCCCGGAGGAAGCCAGACTTCGCCAGGATATCAGCAAACTACAGGCCGCAGCTGAGTTTTCCGCCGACGCCACCCTACACGCAGCTAAGTTTGCCAGTAGGGGCATGACCACTACGCTGTCGTCACGCCGACTTTTGTGGCTGAGAAATTGGCCAGCGGACTTGAAATCAAAATGGCGCCTGGCCTCAGCTCCACTGCAGGGATCGATGCTCTTCGGTGACATTTTGGATAAAGTCCTCATAGAGGACAAGGACAAGAGGAAGGTCCTCCTTAAGTCCAATAGACGCCAAGACCGTCGTTTTACTCCCTACACCAGATGGCAGAACCCACGTTGGGATGCTTCTACCGGACAAGGACAGGCGCAGAGAGGTTTTCACCAGAATCAGTACTCCCAGCAATCATTCAGGAATGATCGCGGATCTTATCAGGATCGTCCCAGAGGCTTCCAGCAGTCCAGGCGGCCCTTTCGTGGAGGCAACCAGAGGGGATATCGTCGTTCCAAATGACTCCTCCGGGCCCCTACCTCTAGGAGGGAAGCTGCAGCACTTCAGCCCCTCCTGGCTGCTCACTTCCTCGGACAAGTGGGTTTTAGCCACCGTATCGGAAGGACTTCGTCTGGAATTCATGGGGCCCCCTCCTCATCGCTTTGTAAGTTGCCCGAGGCTTCGGGACCTACACAAGAGGCAGCAGATCCGCAAGGAGATTGCCCATTTACTGGAAATACAAGCCATCGAACAGGTACCTCAGCAGGAAGTTGGCAGGGGATTTTACTCCAGGATCTTCCTGGTACCCAAGACTTCAGGAGGATACCGAATGATACTGAATTTGAAACAACTCAACATCTACATCAAGTACAGGAGGTTCCATATGCACTCCTTACAGACTATTCTTCCCTCGGTACGTTCCAGGGACCTGTTGACTTCAATAGATTTAAAGGAGGCCTACCTCCACGTACCTGTACACCCGGCACACCGGGAATTCCTCAGGTTCTGCTCAGAAGGCGTACATTACCAGTACAGGGCGATGCCCTTCGGCCTCTCCTCGGCCCCACGGACCTTTACCAAGTTGCTGGACGCCCTGACGGCCAGTCTTCGGTCTCATTCTATCAGACTGATGGCCTACTTGGACGACATAATCATTTTGTCCAGGTCTCCCAGGCAGGCCAGAGAGGACTTAGCCAGAACAATACGGACCCTAGAAGCGCATGGCTTCACTATAAACGTGGAGAAAAGTCAGCTGTCTCCAACAACCAGACTACAACATCTGGGTTCCATCATCGATACCATATCCGGCAAGGTAACCCTTTCTCCCGAGAGGCAGGAGAACATTCATCGTCTGGTTGCCGGCTTGATCCGCCTCAGACGGCCCCCGATGGCGCTATTGTCAAAGGTGCTAGGTACGTTGGTGTCAGCCATAGGTATAGTTCCCTGGGCCAGACACCATATAAGAGGCCTTCAGTGGTTTCTTTTGCCAGCCCAGAGGGCCAGGGTCAGCCACTCACAAAGGATTATCTTCCTACCAAGGAAAGTCAAAGAGTCGTTGAAGTGGTGGCTCACCGCAACAATTCAGGAGGGTTCCCCCTTTCGTACTCAGGACCGTCTCATTCTGACCACAGACGCCAGTTTATACGGGTGGGGTGCCCACCTGGGACGTCATATGGCCCAAGGACAATGGACAGTAGAGGAATTGGCTTCGGTCAATATCAACTTCTTAGAACTAAGAGCAGTGTTTCTAGCCCTGTTGGCCTTTGCCCCCCTAGTAGAGGGCAAACACATACTTATCTTAACAGACAATGTAGCAACCAGGGCCCACCTGAATCATCAGGGGGGCACGAGGTCTCAACGTCTCATGGAGGAAACTATGCGGCTCTTCACCTGGGCCGAGACCCATTTGGCATCACTAACCGCGGAACATATCGCAGGGATCAGCAACTCCACAGCGGATTGGCTCAGCAGGGCTACCCTGGATCCGTCAGAGTGGCGACTCGATCCAGACCTGTTCTACCAGTTGACCCAGAGGTTTGGGGTCCCCCTAGTGGACCTATTTGCCAGCGGCCAGAACACTCAGCTTCCGAGGTTTTTCACACGGTTTCCGGATCCAGGAGCAGAGGGGACCAACGCCCTTCTGTCACCTTGGCCTCCAGGTCTCCTGTACGCCTTTCCCCCCGTGAATCTCATCCCGAGGGTGGTGGAGAAGATTCTTCACGAGGAGGCGGAGGTGATCTTACTAGCACCATATTGGCCACGTCGCCCGTGGTTCGCGGACTTGGTGGAACTTTCAGTGTCACCCCCGTGGAGGATTCCAGATCGGATCATCTCGTTGAGCCAGGGGAATCTGAAACACCCAGATCCTCAATGGCTACACTTGACAGGTTGGCACTTGAAAGGCATAAATTGAAGCAGTTGGACTTACCAGAGAAGGTTATAGATACCATGCAGGCTGCCAGGCGCCCATCGACTTCACGAATTTATCAGGCGACCTGGGCTGCGTTTTGTAAATTTTGCGACAAGGATTTACAGGATCCTAGGGAAGCTTCTGTAATTACTGTTTTAGAGTTTCTGCAAGCAGGGGTGGAACGTGGCTTAGCTCCTAATACTTTGAGGCGACAGGTGGCTGCCCTAGCCACTATGATTCAAACTCCAGAGTCTCGTCCCTTGGCTCAGCATCCTTGGATCAGAGATTTTATTAAAGGAGCCACGAATAAACATTCTCCGCCTGTCAGGAGATTTCCATCCTGGGACCTCACGTGGGTACTTAAGGCCTTAACTAAACCTCCCTTTGAACCATTGAGGTCTATACCAATTAGGCTACTTTCCATCAAGACAGCCTTTCTTGTAGCTGTTACATCTGCACGCAGGGTGTCGGAGTTATCGGCGTTATCCGTGAGACCTGACCTCTGTGTTTTTTATCCGGATAGGGTGGTTCTTCGCTTGGACCCCACCTTTGTACCAAAGGTAAATACAGTGTTCCATAGGAAACAGGAACTTGTTCTTCCAGATTTCTGCTCTCACGGGAGTCATCCATCAGAGCTACTGTGGCATAAGGTGGATGTCCGGAGAGCTCTAAAGATTTACATTAGAAGGACAGAGGAGTTTCGTAAGTCTGAGAATCTTTTTATTTCATTTTCTGAATATAGGAAGGGACTTGGATTATCGGCCAAATCCATTAGTCGGTGGATTAAGGACTGTATCTCGGAGGCCTACAAGGCTGGAGGACACACAGTTCCAGAAGGATTGACAGCTCACTCAACCAGGAGTGCGGCGACTTCGGCGGCTTGGTCTACTCAAGCATCGATAGAGGACATTTGTCGAGCTGCAACCTGGGCAGCCCCTACAACATTTATTAGACATTATAAGTTGGACTCCTTTGCTTCAGCGGAAGCGGCCTTTGGCAGGAGGGTTCTTCAAAGAGTTTGTGTTTCTCCTAAGTCCCTAGTTAGACCTTCTCCCTCCCATGGGCTTTAAAGATCTTTGGTATATCCCATGTTGGACTCTCCTTCCAGATGCAGTGGAGAAGACCCGTTGTACCTACCTGAACGGTCTTCTCGATGCACTGGAAGGAGAGTCCAAACCCACCCGGTAGTTGCAGTTCAGGGACACCGGAGGTTGGGTTGGTTCATGAGTTCTTGCATTGGTCAATAAAAGTTGGTTATCCTCTTAAGTGCCTTTCGTTTTTAAAACTGAGCTCATGGGGGGACTGCAAGGGGGCGGTAACTTTTATTATGTAAATTTTTACTCAGTCTCTACCAATCGGATTGGTTAAATACCATGTTGGACTCTCCTTCCAGTGCATCGAGAAGACCGTTCAGGTAGGTACAACGGGTCTTTCCCTCCAGTTACATTTATTTTTAAATTCCAGATATCTGGAATACGTCTGTCTTTCCCCCTCTGCTATTTCGGACATAGACCACTTATGATAGACTGGAATGGATTTGATAATTCTTTGCCAAATCAAGTGCTGGCCATCTGGATTTCTATGGAATTAACATGAAACACAGGATTTTTACTCTGCTGTTGTTCCCAAGAAGTACTTAGAAATTGCTGTATCTGCTGCTTTGTACCAGAATTAAGGCAGAGGTATTTCATTTCGTGTAAATCCTTCACAAATAACCAGTTAGAGACTTTACATGTCATTCCCATCTATCTATTTTGTTATGTGGAAAAACTAACTACAGTGGTACCTCGTGATATGAACCCCTCGTGATACGAACACTTTGAGATACGAACCTGGGGTTCAGAAAATTTTTGCCTCTTCTTACGAACTTTTTTCGCCTTACGAACCCACCGCAGATCGCAATATGGTGCTCCGTTGGGCGCCGCCGCCCGGGTGTCACCTTTTAAAACAGCCAGAGGGCTTCTCGACGTTCTCCCAAACCCGAACCCGGAAGTTCGGCAAAAGTTCGGGTTCGGGTTCTGGAGGCCGCTGAGAAGCGCCCGGCTGTTTCAGAAGGTTACAGCTGGGTGGCGCCGCTTGGCGGAGCGCTGTTTTTGCGATCAGTGGTGCCGTTTTCGGCCGATCTGCAGGCTGGAAAGGAGGTGGGGAATCCCAATAGGGAATTCCCTGGGCGGAGCTTTGACGTCACGAAGACGTCCTTCCTGGAGGTCACATTTTGGCTGTAGTATAAGACGCACCTGTATGCAGTGTAGTATAAGACGCACCTTAGTTTTGGGGGAGGAAAATAGGGAAAAGAATCTGCTTACCAGATATTCATCTGGCTAGCGTCCTTAGTCTGGTCAGCTTCAGCACATTATTTTATCCCCTGGTTAGGGCTTTGAAAAAAAATCTTATTTGGAGAGAGTAAAAATGAAAGCACTTGCAAGCCAGTAAGAGTTAGGAACATTATTAGCACCTGGTTAGGAGTGGAAAAAAGCATTCGAAGCAAGTAGAGCAATGAAAGAAACCTGCAAAGATAGGGCTTGGAAAATATTCTTAGATGAGAGTAACAGTGAAAGAGCCTGCAATGTAAGAGCTGGGAAGATCGTTAGCACCTAGTTAGGGCTGAAAAAAAAGCTTTGCAAAAAGTTACATTCAGAGTATATGACACAGCCAAATTTAGGGAGGAAAAAGGTGCATCTTATACTCCGAAAATAAGGCAAAACTAGGTTAGCTTCACAATAAAGATAGTAAAACAAAGTTGATTTCATTATGGGATGGCAAAAATCATGAATGCCTCTGCTTTTGAAAGACAGCTTTGATAATCTCACTGGGTCCATGAATAAGATTTTCAGCCAATTGTTGTATTCTTTAATTACTAAATGTGCATGGGATACACCCAACTGTGTCCTCACAGCTACAGTTGGTATAGATTTGTCACCCTAAAGATCCATTTAAAAAATAGATTATATCTGTATCAATAAAGGAGGGTGTATGTAATCCTCACTGTATGTAATCATTGGGACTCTTGATGTTCTGTACTTTTATGTTGGAATTATAGAACCCACGTAGTTGTGGTTGATGAGCCCTTTCTGCAGGTACATGAGCCATCACCCAGCTTACCTCCACCTCTCATGCTTTTGGCTGCTAACTCTAAATTTAACCAGAGAGAATGGTGAGACTTCTTATGTTTATCATTTTTTATACTCTTGTCTAAATTTTAGCCTGGCAATGTCGTTATTGTTTGATGGATGGTTGTCTGCTAGACACATTGCTTGCCGTAATCTTTTTCTAGAGAAATGACATTCTGTGTGAAACCACTAAGGACCTTCCATGGAGGATCTTTTTACTTAAACATTTTCTTAGTTCTGATGTCAGGTTTTCATAGGCTGTAAGTTCAGAATTGACATCTGTAAAAGATGAAGCAACTGTGTCTATCAAAGACAAGCTTGATCAGAATTAATATATTCAGTCAAAGCCATTGTATCCACTCTGGCTCATTTTATGTTTCTGTCCTGGGGGACATCTGCATGAAGTGAAACCTATTTATCCTTTGTGATATGGAGTCAGAGTGACCATATAATTTAGAGTAACTTGATAGTTGCTATCCTCTCTTACATAAAACAATAACTGAGAAAATGGACATGTGATTATTTAGAAAACAAATACACTCTAAAGTGCTACTTGATTTCTCTTGAAGGTAAGTAAAGGAGTAGCAGTAGTACAGTGGTACCTTGGTTCTCGAACGCTTTGGTTCTCGTACATTTCGGATACCGAACAAAATTTTCTGCAAAAATTTGCTTCGGTATCTGAACAAAAATTCGGATACCGAACAGCCACACAATATTTTGTTATCCGAAATGTTACTGCCCGCTTAACAGCCTCCCAGTCTCTATAGTCTAACCTCTCCAAGCTGCAGGAAGGGTGGGAGTGGCTGCAATACCGGCAGCTTCGGGGAGCTCCTTTCCTCAGTGCTTCGTCTTGTGCACCAACTTTCTCCTTCCCGGCGGCAGCGGTGGCAACAGCAGCGGCTTCCCTTCGAGGAGCAGCAGCGCCGGGAACATCACGTGATGAAGGGAAGCCAGTGGAGCCATCTCAGCAGTTGCCGCCAGCTTCCCTTCATTACGTGACGTTCCCGGCGCTGCTGCTCCTCGAAGGGAAGCCGCTGCCATCACCACCGCTGCCACTGGGAAGGAGAAATTTGGTGCACAAGACGAAGCATTGAGGAAAGGAGCCCCCCAAAGCTGCCAGTATTACAGCCGCCCCCACCCTTCCTGCAACTTGGAGAGGTTAGACTATAGATCTCCTCAGATTTTTATCCCATAGGAAATAAAGAAAATAGATTTAATTGGTTCCCAGCGAGTCAACAGGGGCTGGGAACCAATTAAATCCATTTCCATTATTTCCTATGGGATAAATTAATTCGGTACTCGACCAAATCGGTTCTCGACTACACTTCTGGAATGAATTGTGGTCGAGAACCGAGGTACCACTGTACTTAGATTTATATATAGCTTCACAGTGCTTTACAGCTCTCTCTAAGCGGTTTACAGAATCAGCCTATTGCCTCCAACAATCTGGGTCTTCATTTTATCCACCTCGGAAGGATGGAAGATTGAGCCAATGGGAATCAAATTGCTGACAGTTAGCAGAAATAGCCCGCAATACTGCATTCTAAGCATTGCGGCACTACACGTCTTCCACTGTAATACCATAAATAAACAAAGCTTTGGGGCTTATTTCCTAGAATTTGAAGATTAACTAGCCTATTAGGTTTAACAACTAAAAAACAAACAAACATGAAAGTAATAGGGTGTAGAATTATTTGGGTTGTTCATGTTATTAATGTGATCCTGTACAGAAGGCCTCAGCCTTGCACTGAAATTTCAGTTATAATGGTTTATAAGTTATCCATTTGATATAACTGCGACTTCAGAGAGAAGCAGAGCATTGGCATTCAATGGACCAGAACTTACATTAGGGGAAATAGAGTTATTAATTGGGTGCTGCCACTTTAAATCCTGTGAATCTGTTAAGATTGCCAGATCATCTTCCTTCTGTGTGCTTTTCTGTTCAGAATCATTCTTTGGTGGGGGGCGGTGTATCAGAAGGATTTGTTGCTTGTTATTACTGTTATTGCAAACCTTTCGGGACATGTTGCCACTAAATCAATCAGAGGTTCTGCTGCTATAAGTGTGGTTAACAGTGTCTGTTGGATATTTGTTAATTTTCTCAATATTTCATCTTGCTCACTATTTGGCTGTGCTCCAGAATAATGAATCAGCTGTACTTCTAGAGCTTCATCTGTCACTTTTTGTAACCACTTGACTTTAGTTGTTTATCTAAGATGGTTTTTGTCAAGGCCAAATAGTCAGGGCTATTTGCAGTGGACAACTGATCTTTTTTACCTAGAAGGAGATGGTCAACTTGTACAGAATTAATAATAATCCAATTATTATTAATTCTCCACTCCCTCTTTTCATCCCAGAGTAAAGAGTAGTCCTCTCAATTGGAGTTAAAATGTTTTTGCTATTAGATGCAGGCTGCTCTGTCTTACTGTTAGTTTGTGCTTTCTTAGGTGCAGACAGTTTGTCTAATTGTTTCTCAATAAAAGCCTCAAAAGACTTCTTTAAGGAACCCACATTGTTGTTTATTGTTGTTAAGAAGTCTAAGATAAAGAGTACAATCTGTGCTGTTAAAATGTATTATCTAGATATAAACTTTGTGGCACTTTCTTTTGTGAGATTCTAGATCTGTCCTTCTAAAGGCTAAAGTGGTTGGAGGAACAGCAGCAGCCTTGGGGAGAGTATGTTATTGTTGATCTTGAAAAATAGTAGAGAATATAAACTAATAAAGTTGGAAAGGCCTCGGAAGTCTTCTAGTAACTCAAGTAGGAGACCCTATACCAGTGGTGGCAATTCTTTTTTCACTCAGGTGCCAAAAGGGTGCACATGTGTGCATGTGGGTGCCCACACCCATGATGCAATGCCATCTCCTGTACATGTGCACACAACCCCCCCCCCCCATGCTGTTCCCTGCGCATGCGTGCAGGTCTCACTGAAGACTCCGGACTTTCAGTAGGCCCATTGGGCGATTTTTTTGCCCTCCCCAACCTTCAGGAAAGTCTCCAGAGCCTGTGGATGGAAAAAAAACCAAGCCTAACAGGCCTACCAAAAGTTTAGAAATGAACTTTAGGTGTGCCCGTTGGCCCGTTTTTTTGCCATCCACAGTTCCAGAGGCTTTTCTGAAGCCTGGGCAGAGCGAAAGTGGCCAATACTGGAGTTGATATAGGGCAACGCCTCATGTGCCATCAGATATGGCTTCAAATGTCACCTGTGGCATGCATGGCATAGGTTTGCCACCGTGACCCTATACTATTCTAGTCTTTTCTTAAAAACTTCCAGTAATGACATACCATAGCTTTTCCACTGATTTGTTTTAATTGTCAGGAAATTTCCCCTTCATTCTAGGTTGGATCTCTCTTTGCTAACTTTCCATCTGCTATTTTGTATCTTGCTCTCTGGTGCCTTTGGAGAATAGGTCGACTCCTTCTTCTTTGTGACAGCCCCTCAAATATACGAGGGTTATCTGGAAAGTAAGGTTATAGGGCAAATAGCTCTCATGGGGAATATTTGCGGGGGAAGTTGGTATTATTATCGTGTAGCGGGAAACCAGCTGAAGAGAACGAGCAGTGCCAGTGGTTTGATCATCGACCAGCGTTGTGGTGAAGGTTAGGGATGAGTGTCATCATTCTGTTTCCCTCTAAGTACAGAGTGCTGTAATACACTACCTGAGTGCTAAGAGAATGAACACTGCTGTGATGGGTGCCCAAGATGCTTACTGAAGCGCACAAGGGGCAAGGGTATCATCAGTTTGGGTTCCCTTTGCACCCAGCCCTCGAATTCAACTGCTGCCAATTTACCTTGACATAGTAGTTTAGATTTTTGTTTAGAGATAGCATTGAATAAATATGAACTCATTTGAACAATCCTTGTTCCTGATTTCTTACGCCTGACCAGGGCCCATGTTTGAATCTGGCTAGATTCTTCTAGATCTTGACTCTATCTTCTAGGAGTTTGCTAATACTCAACTTGGTGTCATGTGCAAATTTGATGAGTTTCCCTTTCTATAACTTATCTAAACTATTTATGAAGAATACTGGGCCTAAGAAAGAATCTTGGGGTATTCTGCTGCATATATCTCCATAGAGATAGCTCCATTTGGGATTACACATTCAGTGTGATTGGCCATCCAGTTGCAAATTCATCTCGTAGTGATGCTGTCTATCTCACATTTTTTTACCTTGCCAAGAAGTAGGCTATGGTCTACTTTGTTCAATGCCTTACTGAAGTGTAATTGTTGTTCTCAATTTCTTATTTTCAAATCCCATCTTTCAATTCACGTAAGCAAAGTTACTTCCATTACTATTACTATTGGATAGATTTACTTATTTAAATTATTCTTCCTTGATAAATAGTTGACCATTTTTCAGTTGCTTTGGAAGCTTTGAAGTGACAGTCATTCCTGAATTCCTTCTATGTCATTTGTTTTTCCCCTCTTTTCTCTTTACTTGTTCCAGAAATTGTTTAGAATTGAAATAAACTGATGAGGCTTCTCCTGATGTAGTGTTTAATCAAAAGAAATTGTAAAATTATAAATTATAAAATAAAAGAATGAAAGCTAGAGCAAATAAATAAAATTTAAAAAGAATTTAAAAAGCACATATGCAATCTCACAAGAACAATTCAATGAAGTTGATTAGAGAAAGGAGATGATAAGATTAACTTATTGAATATATTGTTTGAATGAAGATGACAATGGTATTTTTGCATGTGACTGTAGCTCAATTTGGAAGGGGAGACTTTTATTGCTGTAAAAGATCATTCAGGCAAGAGGAGACATGTTTTGTTTGAGGGGTTACTCTATTCAGGAGTAAAAACATCTGTTCTACTGTATTAGGACTCCAAACCTAAGTAGTAGGGAAAAGAAAATATTGTTGAAGTCCATTATAATACAACATAGTTATGTCACATTGCTAAGAGTTGTGAACAAGTCTTCTTTCCCTGTCCTCCATTGTGTGTATTTATGCACAAATACATCTGCACTTACAAGTTAGTGAGAAGACTGTCAATCAGCTCATAAACAATCCTTGTCTAAAATTGATCTCAAAAATATGCCTGTGAAATAGACTTCTAAGAGCTTTGTTCACTCATTTTATATAATTGCAGCTGTGTGGCAGATAAAAGCAATTGTTTATTCTGGCACCCTGCTCTTCCTTTTCTTCCCAAATGTCTATATGGGAAATGAACATCATTATGTCAATAACATATCCTTGATTATGTTGAGCTGAACAAGAGAAAATCTGGCTCACTAAATATCGAGGCACTACTCCCAGCATCCTCAGCAAACATGGCAAATAATGAGGGATTCTAGGAACAGACTTACAGCAGCAGCTCTAATTCTTTATTGAGTTGTAATAATTGAATAAACTTAGCTGAGTTCCAATGCACACCAATTATCCATACATAGAAGAAAAGCCCCCAGTGTGCCTTCTCTTCATTTACAGCAGCTACAAATTCCAATAACCAGCGAATAAATTTTTTGATATTGTAGCAAAATGTGACATTTTCCAGTATATTTTACATAATTCAGTAAGAATATCACAACTTCCAAATCTTTATAATTCATGATAATGTTGTCAGTTGTGAGTGAGTGTTATTGAATTTTTAAAAGATAGCCATAAGACAACATTTATTTATTTGTATTTATTAATCACATTTAGATAGCTGCCAATCTCATAAAGGCAATACTGCGAGGCACAATGGATAAATAATACATTGCCACAAATTGAATGGCATGGAATATGCCTATCAGAAATTTGGAATCAATGAGCTTTCACTGGATTATTTTCTGCTCCAGTATCTACTGAATACTATTAGCATCATAATAAGGTATAATGCTTGACAGAGTTTCTACAGTCTTCCATTCTGGTGAGCATTATGATAGTGCCTTAAATTACAGATCTTTTTTAAAATTTCGTGGGTATATTTTTTAAAAATTTTTCTCCACCTCAAAGAGCATACATGAATCAAAACACATCAATCCTAACAACATACATATAAATTTTTCTTATCTAAAAAAAATTAACAAAACATCCTAAACTTCAGCTATCATTACTCCATCACTCCAACAATTAACCTAAAACCAAATAAGAATAAAAATTTTATATTTAGAATAATATGAATCTTAAACTACTTTAAATGTGTGTTACATTCCGTAATTATCTAATGCTGCCACCATTTCTCTTTTTGTCATCTGGGTTTCTACCATCAAGTTTCTAATTCTCTTACATTATTTTCAAAATAATTATGTATTTTAACTATTTTAATTATCAATCCATTCATAGAATTTCCCCCAAATTTTATAAAATTCTGAAGTTTCTTTAACAATAATTTTCAATGTAAGTCCATTAATTTTAGCACAGTCCAGGATTTTCATTAACATCTCTCTTTCTGTTGGTATTCTATTCAACTTCCAATTGTGCATATATAATTCCAGCAGCAGTTACTCTATGAACAATTAAATATATTTCTTCTTTATTATTTTTTTATGGTAAAATATCTAACAAAATATTTCAGGTTTTAACTCAATAGTCTTTTTCAATATTTTCTAGATCCATATTTGAATTTCTGTCCAGTATTTTTTGGGTTTCGTGCAAGTCCACCACATATGATAAAAGGGGCCAGGTGTATGACCACATTTCCAACATTTCATAAACTTATTAAAACATTTTTTGCTAGCCTCTGGTGACATACGCCATCTATAAAACATTTTATACATATTATCTTTAAATGGTGTTGACATTATCATTTTATAATTCCTATCCCATTGTTGTTGCCACATACCTATATTTTATGGCTTATATACCTCATCCATTTTATTATAATCTCTTTCACTTGTTCAAATTCTAGTTTGATGGACAAAAATAATTATTTTTAAAAATATCAAGTTTTCATCTGGCCCAAGTAAAATTTCATCCAATTTTGTTTTTTCAAAATTAACTCCTTCTGGTTTAATATCTTTTACATACCTTGCTTATTACTGTATATTCATATACCAGTCTATACCGTACTTTTCTAATTCTGTTGCTGATTTTAACTTATTTTTCTTCAATATGATCTTTTTAAATTTTTGAATCAATTTAGCAATTTTCTCCTAATTTAAATTGATTAGATTATTTTTAGATGGTAGTCCTCATCTTATAGGAAATAGCAAATCATGGAAATTGTATCCTAAATAATTTTTATTACTGTTTTGTTGTAAAATATGATTATAAATATGGGTTCGATTTAACCAATCAATTTATTTTTAAAATATGACTCATAACTGTTTTAACAAATCAGTTTTAAGTGTCTGTGAAGTAGAATTTAGCTATTACGTTGGCTTCTTTTGACAGTGATTTTTTATTTTTTTATTTTTTTGCTGTTCTTTAATATGCACCTACTAACCATCTTATCAGTACTTTATTGAATGTGAATCTAAAAATTTCTATGGCTACCTACCAAATGCTGTGATTAAAGGTATGAGATCAATAATTTCTTATATTATTAAATGCACGAAGACTAATTGTGCTTGTTTCTTTATTGTTGAAATAGAAATGCTTCTGTGTTACTCTTATAAATAAAAGGGATGGTGGTAGACATTATTTTCTCATTCAGTTAAAATAATTTCCCCTCAATCATCAATTAATAAAATTTTGGTTACAATCATTGGCAAGTCCAAAATCAGTACATCCACACAAAGAACATGTTGGCAAGATCTGTATAAACTTCATTGTCTCATTAATTCTCACTATCCAAATTGTTGAAGAGTCCTTTATATATTGATTAACCTGTAGCACCAAATGTGGGGAGGGAGGGAAAAAGGAGGGAGAATAAAATAAAGCAGATGTACTTGGACTTGGACTGCTAGACAAAAAAAAGCCATATGAGTTGCACAGATATATTAATAAAAAAGCAATTCAAAAAAATATGTGTCAAGATTTGGATCTTCATTGAGATGTAAGGAGAGATACTGTATGTCTCTTGTAGAGGTATTACTAAATTTACCCTCTAAGACAGTGATGGCACACCTATGGCACAGGTGGCATGCGGAACCATATCTGCCGACATGCGAGCCATTGCCCTAGCTCTGATCTAGCACGCATGTGTGCATTGTCCAGCTGATTTTTGGCTCACACAGAGGCTCTGGAAGGTCATTTTCAGCTTCAAGAGGGCCTCCGGGGGGATAGGGGGTGTTTCTGCCCACTCCAGGTTCCAGGGAAGCTTCTGGAGCCTGGGGAAGATGAAAAACAGCCTTACCAAGCCCACCAGAAGTTGGGAAATGGGATGTTTCTGGCCTCCAGAGGGCCCCGGGGAGGGTGGCGGGGGGGCAATTTTCACCCTCCTCAGGCATTGATTTATGTGTATGGGCACTCATGCAGGTGTGATAGTGTGTGCGCATGCACTTTCAGCACCCGAGGGAAAAAAGGTTCACCATCACTGCTCTAAGAGATCTGTTGGAAAAACTTTAAAGCAAGCCAGTTTCTCCATCAACCATTATATCATTAGTAATAACAAACTGTTTCAAATATGGTACGGCATCCATTTCATAATGCTGATATAACCTCTGTCTTGCATAACAATAGATTTACTTTTCAGTAATGTAATGAACACAAGGACAATGAACTTCCACTTAATAGATCATAGAAGGAAATAAAACAAACAAACAAACCCCAAAACAAACACAAGAGAAACAAAATGTTATTCTCTGGCAACTTATTTAGTTTCAATGATTGTGCAGAACACTACAAAATAATCTTATTAATCAGCGGACTGGGCTTCCTGTTTTAGTCTTAATAGTCTATTGAGCAGTTGAATTCAAAGCTGTTGTTATAAGGACACAATATTCAACCGACTCAACAACTGAAAAGGCTGTGCTGATAAAGAGATCTAACTAAACGGATAAAAGCTCTAAATTCATATTTTGGAAAAAAGGGTGATATCTACTTTTCTTCAAAAAATCAATGAAGAAAAATATTATGTCACTCAAACTGGTTTCTCATGGATCCATATTTTTACCTTTTCCAGGACAGAAATTTCCAGGACTGGATTCTGGGCAGAGGTAATTTTGCTGGTTAATGTTTCTAATGCAAATGGAAAATCAATATCTGTGCTTGTTTATGGTACATGTAGTATAATTTATACAGCAGCTACTCTGGTTGAATGATTTTCTATCCTGTTACATAGTGATAAGATTGAAATTATTCGCGTTGTTGAAGATGAACAGAATAATTAAATAGTTGAGTTGTTTATTACGATGCAAAAAAATTAAGTATTCCCTCTCAAAAGTTCATGTTCCTAGAGATACATTTTGTGTTTTTGGTGGACCATTTTCCACTTGTACTCATGATAATTACCTAGGCAATTTTTCTAAGTGATTCGAGCATCTGGTTGCTATTAAAAGTCATTAAAAACAAATGAAAGATTGTACTTAGTTTTCCCCCCCCATTTAAGCCGCATATTTAGAACCACATTGTAAAACTCTTTAGAAATAATATTGGATGTGATAAAGAAAATAAAGCTAGTTTTTGTAATTCCCTGGCATTGAAGGAGCTTTTAAGTTCCCATTTACAGATTGCTATAGTATCTGTAAAATGATTTGGGCATGACAATAGAATTCCAAAGTTAAACATTGGATACTTGAATATTGATCTATTTGATATAAATATTATGCCTTCAGTGTATATACTTATGTGTTCATCTATTGTATATATAGTTGTTTCAAAGGACATATGTGATGCCATTATCTATATAATAAAGAAGCAACCTGCTTTTCTTTGTAATTATCTATAATTTTGATATAGTGTTTGAGGTTTTTGGAAACTCTGTGGTTTGCAGAAGACATATTAATGCCTTTAATGAAATAATTATTTTAATTGAAACCTCCAGAGTGACAAGAGAATAGATGTTGGGTAACGTTCTTTTAATGAAAAATGAAAATGAAAAATCTGAGTATAATTTTACTGTATATGTAATTATTCTAAATATTAATCCATGTTAGTATTTATGTATGACTATGTATCCCAGAAAAGTGTTCTGAAATACAGTGGTACCTCAAGATATGAACCCCTCGTCTTACGAACAACTCGTGATACGAACCCGGGGTTCAGAAAAATTTTGCCTCTTCTTATGAACTTTTTTCGAGTTACGAACCGGCGTTCGGAAACTGCTGGGAAGCCGCGCGGCTGTTTTAAAAGGTAACAGCCGGGCGGCGGGGCTTCCCAGAAGCCTCCCGAACACCGGTTCGTAACTCGAACAAAGTTCGTAAGAAGAGGCAAAATTTTGCTGAACCCCGGGTTCAGTTCGGGAGGTTGCTGGGAAGCCCCCCAGGCCGGCTGCGACCTTTTAAAACACCCGCGCCGCTGCACAGCTGTCTCCCGAAGCCGAACGCGGAAGTTCGGCTTTAGCGTTCGGCTTCAGGAGACAGTTGCGAAGCGGCGCGGGTGTTTTAAAAGGTCGCAGCCGGCCTGGGGGGCTTGCCAGCACCCCCCCGAACCCGGGTTCAGGGTTCAGGGGGGGTGCTGGCAAGCCCCCCAGGCCGGCTGCGACCTTTTAAAACACCTGCGCCGCTTCGCAGCTGTCTCCCGAAGCTGAACGCGGAAGTTCGGCTTTAGCGTTCGGCTTCAGGAGACAGCTGGGAAGCAGCGCGGGTGTTTTAAAAGGTCGCAGCCGGCCTGGGGGCCTTGCCAGCACCCCCCCGAACCCCGAACTTTTGCCAAACTTCTGGGTTCGGGGTTCGGGTGGGTGCTGGGAAGCCCCCCAGGCCGGCTGTGACCTTTTAAAACACCCACACCGCTTCGCAGCTGTCTCCCGAAGCCGAACGCAGAAGTTCGGCTTTAGCGTTCGGCTTCAGGAGACAGCTGGGAAGCGGCGCGGGTGTTTTAAAAGGTCGCAGCCGGCCTGGGGGGCTTGCTAGCACCCCCCCTGAACCCCGAACCCGGGTTTGGGGGGGTGCTGGCAAGCCCCCCAGGCCGGCTGCGACCTTTTAAAAGAGCCGTGCCGCTTCCCATCTGTCTCCTGAAGCCGAACGCTAAAGCCGAACTTCCGCGTTCGGCTTCAGGAGACAGCTGCAAAGCAGCGCGGGTGTTTTAAAAGGTCGCAGCCGGCCTGGGGGGCTTGCCAGCACCCCCCGGGTTTTTTTGGTTGCATGGATTAATTGACTTTACATTGTTTCCTATGGGCAACAATGTTTCGTCTTACGAACCTTTCGTCTTACGAACCTCCTCCTTGCACCAATTAAGTTCGTATCATGAGGTATTACTGTATATATATATATTGCTTCTGAGGCATCAATGAGCATTTATGATCTTAACTGGGAAATAACATAAGCTGTGTTGAGTTTTTAAGAAAAAAAATACAACTAATATTTTTATCAGAACTAGTTTAATAAACAAATTTTGATATCTTTTCATCAGTGAAAGTAGAAGAAAAATGTAATAATATGATATTTTTTATTGTCATAACCGTAAGTTTAGAGAAAAAAGTGGATTCAAATTGATTTATTAGAATTTCACATTATATTGAGGATTGTTGGGACAAATGTTCTGGCTGAATCCTTCCTTAAAAGAAATCTAACTGGCAGACAGAATACTCATTTGTGTTTTGTGTTAACTAGGAAACCTGTAGATTAAGTCAAATATGAAAAAAAGACTCAAAGTAATAGCTGAATATTCTTTTTAAAAAAGTTTTATTTCTTGTTTTCAAATACATTAAAAAGAGATTCTTTGTGAAATGTATTAGCCTTGTGAACTATAGCACTTTTAGACAAAAAAATTGCCTATTCCTTTGTTCCAGTCAAAATATGGGATTTGAGTCTTGTAGTTGACAGGATGGATATGTTCATACTTATCATATAACCTATAATATTAACAATATTCAGGGGTAACATTCAAAAATATCTGCTACTGGTTCTGTGGGCGGGGCTTGGTGGGCATGGCAAGGGAAGGATACTGTAAAATGTCTATTTTTATCGCACACCGGGGGAAGGATACTTCTTCTCCTCCTCCCCCCCACTCCACGGGAAAGGATATTGCAAAGTCTCCATTGTCACCCCACCCTGGGGCCGGCCAGAGGTGGTATTTGCTGGTTTTCCAAACTATGACGGGTTGTCCAGAACCTGTCAGAACCTGCTGAATTTCACCCTGGCAATATTCCTTTCAAATAGTGGGAAGTTGTGAAATCTGCTCTGCTGTGCATCCAGTTCTTTGTTTTTTTCTATTGTGTAAATAGGAGACTCAGTAGAGAAAGAAGGCTTGTCTACTTGTCAGTAATGGCAGTGTACAGAATGGATTAGAAAAGTTTTTCTAACCCATTGGTCACTGCTTCAGAGGTAGAGAACTGGTGTAAAAGCACTTGTGTAATTTCTCCATCTAAACCAGTTATGTCAAACTCACGGCATCGTACCATTATCACATGACGTATTGGGACTTTTTTCCCTTTCACTAAACTGGGCATGGGTGTTGCCAGCGCATGATGCATTTTCCCACAGGCCAGGAGTTTGACAGACCTGATCTAAACAGTTTGAGAAATCTTCCTTAGTATTTTTTTCCTCAGAACAGAATTTCTATTTGCTTATTTGAAAGATAAAAGTCACATAAACATTTGAATAACGTCCCATTCATTTTTGACATTACTTCTCCATCAAAGTTATTGAAGTATTTCAAAACATGAAACAGGTAGATTTCTCCTCAACACATACAGCATTTTACATTGTTGTACTATGTGCAATGTTAGCTTACTGTTCTGCCGGGCTCTCTGATAGAAGCCTCCTGAAAATTCAAGGGTACAAATTTCAGACACACACACGTTTGAAAATTCAAAACAATGTTCTTTATCACAAAATTCAAAAGAAACAAAGCACCCTTTTTTATTGCAAAACAAAACAATCTTGTAGGCTGTACAAGTCCCTTAATCAGTCCTTAAGTACTTAGCTAGTAGCTGTGAAGAAACGTCACAGCCCTCCTTCTTCCAACGAAGTGAAACACACACACACTTTACTCTGCTTTGGTGTCAAAGGCGTGAAAAAGCCACAAACAAAGTTCAGAAACAGCGAGGCACGTTCCTGAAGAACTGCGATCAGATAATCTTCCACAATGGCCAAACTAGCACGCTGCTATTTATAGCAGCAGCTCTAATTACTGGAGCCCCACCCAAACAGAGGTGGCCTCTCTTATCTCCTGTAATATTTCTTCAATTGGTCTTTTCTACGCATAACTCTGCGCCTGCGTGGATCCAAGACTTCCTCATCCGAAGCGACCGAAGATATGGAAGATTGGCTTCCTAGGCTTTGTGCCAAGCCCTCCTCTTCCAAGTCACTCCCACCTTCTTCTTCATCTGAGGAAACTGCACTACCTGCCTCTGTTGGCAATATAACAGGTCTAGGACATATTGACGTTTCCCCTGCATCCACCTCCACATTCCCTGGGGCAGGAGCTGGGCCAGAGCCAACCACAACAGCTTACATAGCAGTACTTTTCATATTGGCATCCCTCTGCAAGTACAGTGTTCCCTCAATTTCCGTGGGGGGATGCGTTCCGAGACTGCCCGCGAAAGTCGAATTTCCACGAAGTAGAGATGCGGAAGTAAATACACCATTTTTGGCTATGGACAGTATCACAAGCCATCCCTTAACACTTTAAACCCCTAAATTACCATTTCCCATTCCCTTAGAAACCATTTACTCACCATTATTACTGGTACTCACCATTGAGTAAGACACCTAGTGATCCTGATATTTATAAACATAATTATTTATTAACAATAATTTTTTTTTTGTTATTTATTTGCAAAAATTATTAGTTTGGCGATGACATATGATGTCATCGGGTGGGAAAAATCGTGGTATAGGAAAAAACCGCGAAGTATTTTTTAATTAATATTTTTTGAAAAACCGTGGTATAGGCTATTCGCGAAGTTCGAACCCGCGAAAATCGAGGGAACACTGTATTAGTCTTCTTTCAATCCTAAATTTTCTAAGTAAGAATTTAGAAAGTTGATCATATATACTATTTAATTGTTTAAAAATTATTGCTTTGAATGTATAGATTAGATAATGGAGGTGGGATAGTTTTTCTTACTACAATTTTATGTATGGACAGTAACTGAAATAAACATGCTAAAAGATTATTTCCTATTGTACTTACATGCTCCTCATTGAATAGACCAAGAGTGACTTTCCTCAATTAATTCTTTCAGAAAATATTGTATGCATTTTGAAATGTTAATGAAAATTTAATGTAATCTCTTTTCCAAAAATGTATTCAAAGGAATATCAAAGGAAAAATGTTTTGCTGTGGTGGGAGTAATGGTGAGATTACAATTTATGGCCAATTTTCCAATTAATGGAAATTCTAGACCGTTAAATTCAGGACTAAATAAATTACAGAGGACAGCTTCATGTGTCTTGACATATCCTTAATGAAGCGAATGGTTAATGTGAGCAATAAATATGTAAGAATGCTGTGGCATAACACTGCATTATATTGATGTTGTGAACCTATGCCTTATATATTACACTGTTTTGTTTTGTTTTTGAAAAATAATTTTTATTGATTTACAAAAGAGATTATGTACAAAGGGAGAAAGATACATCGATTAACAACATTGTGATAACCTGACATACTTGCAGTTATGCCATGATTACTCCATTCAATTATTTACATATCATAACTTATTGTGGTTAACATAATACCTCTCTATAGTTCATTATCTTTTGGATCTTTGGATCTTCCTCCCAACCCCTCCCCCCCATTGAACTGTAATAGTTCTAAAAAGTCTAGATTGTTTATTTGGGCGGCATATGGAAGCCGCGGTTTCGTTAATGTAGTATTTATATCAATATGTATTTACATTTGAGAAGAAATCGTGCTGGATTGATCAAGATATTCTTAGTAGTCCGATATTATCCTTCAGAATTCTAGAGTTTTTCTACAGTCATTTCTACGCTTTCCACTTATATTTTAATATTTTAGCATTTTAATATATCTACGTTTTGTAGTATTTCGTTATATTTTCCCCTTTTCTTCATTTATTTCTTTTCTTACTTTTTACCCAATTGTAAAATTTTTCCCAGTTTTTGTAAAATTTCGAGTCTTCTTTATTTTTGAGTTTTTGAGTAAGCCTATCCATTTCTGCACAGTCATAGATTTTTTTGATGATTTCTCTTTCAGTTGGTATAGTATCTCTTTTCCAGTTTTGTGCTATTGTTATTCTAGTAGCTGTAATAATATGGTGTATCAGGTACGTGTCTTCTTTCTTGTTTTTCAAATCAATTATGCTCAAGAGGAATATTTCTGGTGTGAGTTTTAAAGAAACTGTTGTGATTTGTTGTATCCATGTTTGGATTTTTTTCCATAGCTTTTTGATGAGTGGGCAAGTCCACCATAAATGAAAAAATGTTCCAATTTTGCTATTGCACCTCCAACAATTTGGTTTTATGGTGGGATAGATCTTGGCCAGTCTCGTTGGTGATAGATGCCATCTATAAAACATTTTTTGTAGGTTCTCTTTGTATGGAACTGATTTAGTAATTTTCAGGTTTCCCCACATTTGTTCCCATTGTTCAATGTAAATGGAATGACCTATGTTTTTAGCCCAGGTAATCATATTTTCTTTTACTAATTCAGTTTCCATAGAGTACCCCATTATATAATTATACATTTTGGTTATAAATTTTTTCGGATATCCTAATAGTATTTTATCGATTATACTTTCTTTTTCTTGGATCCCTTCTTTTTTTTTGTCTCTATTCCATTTCGTCAAAATTTGAGCGTAGGACCACCAGTCAATATCGATATTTTGATTTCTTAGTTGCTGTCTGGATTTTATATCTCCTTTCTCATCTAATATGTGGTTGTAGTTCAATATTTTTAGTGATTGAAATAAGTTTGGGTGTCTGAGCGCTTCTAGACTGGAGTACCATTTTGGAATTTTGTGGTAATGTTCTTTTTTAGTTTTTAACCACACATTTATTAAGGAGTCCCTGATCATGTGACATCTAAAGTATACTGGCGTTTTCCCTTTTTCGCTCCATAGGAAACTGTGCCATCCTTGGAGAATGTTATGGCCCTCCAAGGCCAAAAGTCTTTGATCTTGGAGGGTTATCCACTCTTTAACCCATAAAAGGACCGATGCTTCGTAATAGGCTTGGAAGTTTGGTAATCCAAATCCACCTTGTGTTACTCTGTCTTGTAAAGCTTTAAATCTCACCCTTGGTTTTTTCCCCGCCCAGATAAATTTTGAAATGGTTGTATTTATTTTGCTGAAAAATTTTTGGTTTAATTTTATTGGGATCGTCTGGAATAAATATAAAAATTTCGGTAGTATAGACATTTTAATTGTGGCTATCCTCCCTGATAATGAGATATGAATTTTGTTCCACCTAATTAACTGTTGTTCTGTTTTTTTAATGAGGGAGTCGTAATTATCTTTTTGTATTGTACCACATCTGTTCGTTAGTGTTATGCCCAGGTATTTAACTTTTTTGACAGTTTGGATTCCTAATAATGTCTCTAATTCATGTTCTTGTTTAGTGTCCATATTTTTAGTTATAATTTTAGTTTTTAGTTTATTGATTTTTAGGCCGGCCACTTCTCCATACCGTTGTATCTCTCTCAGCAGGTGTTCCCCTGTTTCTATTGGATCCTCCAAGATGAATGCTAGGTCATCTGCATAAGCCTGAACTTTAAATTCGTGTTTTTTTGTTCTAAGACCTATAATTTCCATGTTGGATCTTATTTGATTAAGAAGTGTTTCTACTGCCAGGATGTATAGAAGTGGGGATAAAGGACATCCTTGTCTAACACCTTTTGCAATTTGAAAAGATCTTGTTAGTTCCCCATTAAATATAATTTGAGCCGATTGCGTATTGTATATAGTTTGGATCATGTTTATCATTTTTGGGCCGAATTGCATTTTTTTAATTAATTCAAAAATAAACTCCCACCTTAAATTGTCGAAAGCTTTTTGGGCGTCCAAGAATATTAATGCTAATTGTTTTCCGGAGTGTGTCTCATAGTATTCTAGAGTGTTAAGAATTATTCTTGTATTATTCCTTATGTATCTGCCTGGGAGAAAACCATTTTGATCTTCCTTTATTGTTTTGTTTAAAATTGGTTTAAATCTTTCCGCTATTATTGTCATGAATATTTTATAATCGACATTGAGGAGGGATATGGGCCGATAGTTTTGTATATGTTTTTTTTTTTCCGGGTCTTTCGGGATTAGACTTATCAAGGCTTGTGTCCAGGATATTGGTAGCAAGCCTTTTTCCAATACTTCATTAAATATTATTACTAGGATTTCTAATAAATAGTCTTTTAGTTCTTTATAGAATTCGGCCGGTATCCCGTCTGTACCTGGGGTTTTGCTGTTCTTTTGTTTGGTTATTGCGTATTCCACTTCTAGTTTAGTTATTTCTTTGTTTAGTATGGTTTCATCTGATTCTGATATCTTTTGTATTTCCGCTTCCTCAAGATATTTATTTAATTGGGATTGGTTTGTTTCTTCCTTTTGGTATAAATGAGCATAATATTCAGTTACTATATTCTTTTTTTCCCCCAGTGTATGTTGTAATTCCCCATTTTTATCTTCTAATGTTTGTATGTATGTTACTGTGACCATATTGTCCTGATATTATAGTGAAAAGGCTGATGTTTACAAACAGCCACCAGTACAGGAATCATATCATCATACGTATTTTGCTTCGGTTTAATTTTGGATTTCTTTACAAATAGTAAGTTTGGTTTCCAGGCAATTGTTTACTGGTTTTATTATTTTCCTTTGCCTAATATTTCTTTGAAGCAAGAGATCTTTGGAAAAATCCATAAATGACTTGATTGTAAAGGCCTAAGTGATGAGAATAGAACTGCAGACATGCATTTTTACTTGTCTGCTTTGGATTGAATCAGGAAGATACCGGACCCCCTAAAATAGTGCTTTCCAAGCGGCTTTTATTACTCAAACCTACTTATTAGAAAGTCTTTTTTATGCAATGTAGATAAAAAACTTTAAGCCAATTTATCTTCTTGTGATTGGGTTATGAGATTGTGTGTCGTTATCCAAAGAAAAACCAATTTTATCCAATTTTTGCATAATTTATCTAGGTTTGGGAAGCTCCACACAATTCAGAACATATTCCATTAGAAAACCATTACATAAATTTTATCTTCTAAAAAACACTTTCTTTAGAGTTTAAAAGTTTAAAGTACTTTGATTTTAGTATGTTCAGAATTTATCTGTTCTTTCATTGTTTCTCCTAGTTGACACTACTCCTGAAACATTTTATTAAAGTTAGATCAAAGGAACTATCCAGATAATATAAACTTGCTGCAGGAAGAAAGTTGATCATAAATCAGAAAGAATACCCACTGATAATTTTTTGTCATCCATCAGCTTTAACATAGAGAAAACAAACAATTTCAAGCACTACAGAATACAAGTTTAAAGAGGACACATTTGTGTTTGATATAAGTAATGAAAAATAACCTGCATTCATAGAGTGGAAGGAACTTCAAAATTAATCTATTATTAATATTTGTGCTATTCATCTTATGTTTAAAAGTGCTATCTAATAACAATGCACCATCTTCTAAGACAAACAATTCTACTTTTAATTGATATTTATTTTTCTTATAACTCGAGTTCTTTTCTTAAATCCCAATTTTGAAGTAGCAGTGCACATTTTTTCAAATTAATTGTGACATTTTCTTAAATCTTGGGTGACCCTTTACCTATCTCTTTTCCAGGCTAAATATATTTAGTTTCTCCAGTGTTTTCTAAGAACGTGTGGTCACTTGTCTATTCATCATGTTTGTCCTTTTACTTTTTTTATCATGTCTTAAAATACATTGCCTGAATCCGGATCTGAAATGAGTATATACATTGTCATTTTTGTATTGATGTTCTTATACAATTATATAATGTCAAAATGAAAGAGTGTTTTGCACATTTAAGTTACCAACTATACAATAAATATGATAATTTTACAGTGTTTTATATTCTTATACAGTGATCCCTCGAGTATCGCGAGGGTTACGTTCCAAGACCCCTCGCGATACTCGATTTTTCGCAATATAGTGGTGCGGAAGTAAAAACACCATCTGCGCATGCGCACCCTTTTTTCCATGGCCGCGCATGCGCAGATGGTGTTTTTACTTCCGTACCTGGGAAGACCCAGGGAAGGTTCCTTCCGCCGCCCAGCAGCTGATCTGCTCGGCAGCGCCGCAGCAGCGAGGAGCCGAAGATTGGGGTTTCCCCGCCGCCCACGCAAAGGGGAAACCCCAATCTTCGGCTCCTCGCTGCTGCCGCGCCAGCCGCTTGTCCGCCCGCCGCTTGTCCGCCCGCCGCTTGTCCGCCCGCTGCTTGTCCGCCGCTTGTCCGCCGCCTGCCTGCCCGCCTGCCTGCCCGCCACTTGTCCGCTGCTTGTCCGCTGGCCGCTTGTCCGCCCGCCGCTTGTCCGCCGCTTGTCCGCCGGCCGCTTGTCCGCCGCCTGCCTGCCCGCCTGCCCGCCGCTTGTCCGCCCGCCGCTTGTCCGCCCGCCGCTTGTCCGCCCGCCGCTTGTCCGCCCGCCGCTTGTCCGCCGCCTGCCTGCCCGCCTGCCCGCCGCTCGGTGCACGAGAGGGAAAGTGAGAAAAAGAGGGAGAGCAAGAGGGGGAGAGATAGAGAAAGAGAGAGAAGGAAAGAAAGAAAGAGATGAGAAAGGAAGGAAGAGAGTGAGAGAGAGGAAGAAAGAGAGAGAGAGGAGTGGAGTATTTTTTTAATTAATATTTTCTGAAAAATCGCGATATAGCGTTTCGTGAAGATCGAGATCGCGAAACTCGAGGGATCACTGTATTCTTTATATTCTTTAAACAAGAAATCCAGATAGATTCTCATTTAGTATACTTCAACTGAAAATGTCCAAGTCAAGTTCTATTGATGAAACAGAATACCTGTAAAATTATCCCGTTGTTATGCAGCTGTTGCCAACTTTTGCAAATCAGATTTCTGGTATGCCATACAATCGTTGAACTGGAGAGGAGGGGAAATCTTAGGATTATGCCTCCCACAAAATTCATTAATGACTGCTTCTCTGTAGAAAGAAATTCAAAATATAATTTAATGTCTAATTTGCAACTGCACTCACCCATCAATATGGTTTTCAAAACATTAAGCTTTAAAACATATTTGACATTTGTATATTTTTGTAAAAATTATATTTTCAAACAATAAAGCAACCAACAAGATTTCCTAAAAGTAACCAAAGAGTTCAGTCAACCCTTAATTTTACCACTGGCATCTCATAAACTGTTATAAAACATACTGAATTTAGAATTTGACACTAGCATATGACATGGCTCCCCAAATCAACACAGGCTGTATAAACGTATGCATCTCATTTGGAAACCAATGACCCAAAGTATGGAGGAAGAATGGAGAGGCACACACAGCAAGAGGCTTCGAAGTCCAGTGTGAAGTTTCCAGTCTGTGTTGATTTGGGGAACCATGTCATCTACTGGTTTCGGTCCACTGTGCTTCATTAAGTCCAGGGTCAACGCACCCATTTACCAGGAGATTTTGTAGCACTTCATGCTTCCTTCCACAGACGAGCTTTATGGGGATGCTGACTTCAATTTTCCAGCAGGATTTGGCACTTGGCCACACTGCCAAAAGCACCAAAACCTGGTTTAATGACCATGGGATTACTGTCCTATTCTAATTTTGTGAGATGAAGGATTTGAGCCTGTACCCCATAATCATCACAATTATGACAAATCACAGATTGAACTGCGTTGTCTTGCATGCAATGTCTCTCTCATATATTATGTTTCACCTTTTAAGTTGCATTACTGAAATAAATGAACTTTTGCATGATATTCTAATTTTTCAATTTTCACATGTATTCCACTCAATCAACTTTTATTTCCTGTTGTACAAGTGTTCAATGTGGCCTTCACAACTTGGATAATTTCTCTTTCAAATGATGCTTGAGAACTGAAGCACTGCCTCATAAAATCAGTTAATCCTTTTTATTCATTTAAAAAAAATATTTTACTTTTATTCACCCTGTATAATTAATTTAACTATATTCCTAGTTTAATCCAGAACATTATTGCCCTGAAAAAACCAGGAAGATTGCCCTAAGAACCATAATGGTGAGACTGAATGGGGACCAGGTTTTAAGACTTAGAGTCCATATAATATAATTTATCAATTGATCCAAACTCAATTTCCTTGCTTCTATCCATTTTTTTCATAACACCATCTTTTCCCTAAGATCAATTTAGCATAAAAAAGGGTCAGATCTTTCTTTACTAAACATTGCATCCCACAACTTTCTAATTGACAAATTGTATCCAGAAATATCTGAGTTCTTGTCTATTTTGATCCTAATATTTTCCATTCCATCAATGTACTATATATATATCTATTTTGAATTTGCCCATATTAGAAAATTGACGCTGAGCTTTGGCTTTCAATATTTAATATTTAACTCCAATGAAACATGTTCTAGGTTCAGATTTGGAAAACCAAATTATCATTAATTCTCATTAATTGGTAATTCCAGTTGCTGTAAAGACACTCTTGGAACTTAATAACTCCCTTTCAGAATATAAACTAATCTGGAAATAATATTAAGAAACTCTCTTTATGAATTAATAAAAAGCATCTGAGTTTGGAAAGAAGTTTGCTATTAGAGTGGTGGAGATGATCATGGTATGATAAGGACCATGCAAGTATTCTTAAAAAAATATTGTAATAGATGAATTTTAACATGAGTCTTAGGTTGTGAAATGTTCTAATCTGCTAACTGTGAATCTAAGTTTTAATAGCAGGTGAAGTGTTGACAGGCTTTTTTTTTTTTAGTACACATCAATTTTAAAGTCTTTGAGTTTAGGGTTGAAAGTTTAATCTATAATTTACTCATTGCTTTCATTCTGAATTTGGTTGCTGTCCAATTATTCTGAACTTTTAGTATGGCTTTAATACAAAATTAATAATTCTAAATATGACAAACTTTATTGATGTCTTCTTCAGAGAGACATAGTTTTATTAATTTTTTTATATTTTATAGGCTAAATTGCTAAAAGAAATCAAATAAGCTTTTCTTGCATTTGATATTTAAAATCCCCAAACAATTAGGAGATACCCTGTTTTCCTGAAAATAAATCACCCCTGAAAGTAAGACATAGAGGTTTCATAGAATTGTCTAATATTAGGCATCCCCCGAAAGTAAGATGTAGGAGACGTTTCGTTTCACAGCATTCCTGAACAGAACATATATAACACTGCTGTTCATAAATTGCATCCCAAAACGCTGCATGAATCAGATTTAAAACACATCCAACACACGGCTGCATGTTTGGATGCGTTTTTGCTGCAGCAGGATACAGAATACAATTCATTGAAATAAAATAATATGTCCCCTGAAAATAAGACGTAGCACATCTTTGGGAGCAAATATTAATATAAGACGCTGTCTTATTTTTGGGAAAACAGGGTAGTAAACTCCATTCCAACTTCACACAATCTGCTGTGTAGATTTTAAATAGCTAAGTAGTGTGAGATAACTTTGATATATACAAATATTGGATTTGTGGATGGAATTGTGGATGGATCAGAATTCTGTTGCTATGAGGATGATGATGGTTACATGTTGCTGTTCTGTACAATTTCAAGTAAAATCAAAGCTCTTCTTTATAAGCAGATAACATACAAATGTATCTCCTTGAAACAGTGTTCCAATTCACTTATATTCATAGTACAGTCGCCCCCAATTTACATTTCACATTTGTATTAAAGAAAAAATTATAATTGTTTTAACAGATTTAAACAGAAACCTGTTAACAGAAAGAGAAAAAAATACAAAAGAGAGGAAAGATATACAAGAAAAACAACACAAGAAAGAGCATAAAACCAGGAAACTATTAATATAGATAATCTATTAATCATGAATCTAATAAAAATTAGTAATTATTTATCATACATTACAAAATATCATAAAACCTATGTTGTATAAAAACATCCTAAGTCATTTTTTGATTAACAGATAAAATTGCTTTTCCTACAAGTCATGCTTCTTATTATCAAGAGTATTGCTACTTTTCCAATTTCTCAAAAGTAGTTCACTTAGTTATATCTCAAGACTGAAAACTATAACTTCTCAAAAATAATCAATTTTCAAGTTTGGGGACATAATTTAATATTAACATATTTAATACTGAGAAAAATCCTCAAAATGTATTTATGTACATTAAAATATTCCAGAAGGATAGTAGTGATTCATAATGACCCTTCAAAAATTTTACACTACCAGTACTAACAGAGAAAATCTGACAACCATTCTTTCAATCCCCTTCATGGTGTTTAATAAACTTAAAATACAATCTTTTCATGAACCAGTTTTAGGTTCAAATTCACTGACTCATTTTTAACATTTTAAAAATTTGCAGCTACTGGTGTTCTTTAATTGGCTGTTTTACTTCTTTAATCCATGAACCACAAATGCTCTTAATGTCAACCTTAACATTTTTCTTTTTTAGTTTTTAATATAAAAAGGATGTGCTTCTAATTTCAGATATTGATTCCATCAGGTATCTGCTTAGATTTCTCAAACACAGCCAAACATCTGGTCCATACTGAGGTATTAGTTACATTCATTATATTACCATTGTTGAGAATTAGGTAGAAAAATATCCATATCAACTTGAAAAAAATCTGTACTGATTACAGAGTAAGTTCTTTGAGGTACACATTGTATTCCAAATTCTACCCACAACTTCCATACAATTAATAATCTTTTATGACCTTAACTGGGACTGTCAGCTCTATCATTGAGCAAAGATGTTGTTAAGCAATACATCAAAGGACCCCCTTGTTTAGCAATGACAATTCCGGCAGTCCCAGTTGTAATCATTAAACAAGGCATCGGACCAGATTACCTGCGGGACCACCTCCTGCCACATGAATCCCAGCGATTGGTTAGGTCCCAGAGAGTCAGCCTTCTTCTAGACAATGTCATTTGGTGAGACCTGGGGAAAGAGCCTTCTCTGTGGGGGCCCCGGCCCTCTGCAATTAATTCTACCCAGAGAGTCGTACTGCCTCCAACCTCCTCGCCTTTTGCAAGAGTCTTAAGACTCATTTATGTCACTAGGCTAGGGCCAATTAGATTTTAGCCCCTGACTAAGGGATTTTAAATAATTATGTAATTTTAATTTAATTGGATTTAATACATACCCAAACATAAATATAAAAAAGCCTGGGGGAAAGGTGTCTCAACTCCACCATGCCTGGCGGTATAGGTGGGTCTTGAGTAATTTACGAAAGACAAGGAGTGTGGGGGCAGTTCTAATCTACGGGGGGGGGAGTTGATTCCAGAGGGCCGGGGCTGCCACAGAGAAGGTTCTTCCCCTGGGGCCCGCCAAATGACATTGTTTGGTCAACGGGACCCGGAGAAGGCCAACTCTGTGGGACCTTATCGGTTGCTGGGATTCGTGCGGTAGCAGGCGGTTCCAGAGGTACTCTGGTCCAATGCCATGCAGGGCTTTAAAGGTCGTAACCAACACTTTGAATTGTGACCGGAAACTGATTGGCAGCCAATGCAGGCCATGGAGTGCTGCAGAAACATGGGCGAATCTAGGAAGCCCCATGATGGCTCTTGCGGCTGCGTTCTGCACGATCTGAAGTTTCCGAACACTTTTCAGAGATAGCCCCATGTAGAGAGCGTTGCAGTAATCGAACCTCGAGGTGATGAGGGCATGAGCGACTGTGAGCAGTGATTCCCTGTCCAAATAGGGCCCCAACTGGTGCACCAGGCGGACCTGGGCAAACGCCCTCCTCGGCATAGCCGAAAGATGATGTTCCAATGTCAGCTGTGGATCGAGGAGGACGCCCAAGTTGCGGACCCTCTCTGAGGGGTTCAATAACTCCCCCCCAGGGTAATGGATGGGCAGATAGAATTGTCCTTGGGAGGCAAAACCCACAGCCACTCCATCTTGTCAGGGTTGAGTTTGAGCCTGTTAACACCCATCCAGACCCTGACAGCCTCCAGGCACCGGCACAGCACTTCCACTGCTTCGCCGACTGGATATGGGGTGGAGATATATAACTGGGTATCATCGGCATACTCATAATGCCTCACACCATGCCCTTAGATGATCTCACCCATCGGTTTCATTTGGGACTCCACTGAACTGTGTACAAGTGAATCTGGTAGAACCCCAAGCGCCCTCTGAAAGCCCTCAGGGTCCATCAGGCATCTGGGGTGGAACCACCTAGTCGGTTCCGCCTCCCTACGGGGGAGGATTGGAGCCTCGAAGTTGAGCCGTAATAGAAAATGGTCTGACCATGAAAAAGGCAGAACATCTAAGCCCCTTAGTCTCAGACCATGTTTGTGTGTGTTCCTGGGGCCCCAGACTTGCCACCTTCCGATAGCCCTGTCAATCAGCGACACGCGTCCCCTATAAAAAACAGCCATGGCCCACTCCACTGCATTTGGAATATAGGTTCACCATCACAGTCCTACACTATTAAAACATCTACGGTCTAGGATGCATAAGTACCTGATTTGCAAGAAGGAGCAGCCTGCTTTATGCTTTTCTAAAGGTGGTTTAATATTGGACTATATTGTAAGCTCATAAATCTGTGTTTTTAGAATCCAGATGGATTGGAATGACATACAATATAAGCCTCAGTACACACTTGCCTATATTTAAATACAAATCACTATTGTAATTGTTACAATATAAACCAGTAGAAAACCCGTAGAAAAAAAGAAAAGAAGAAAAAAGGAAAGAGATAGTTTTCAAATATCCAGAACCTCCAAATGTAAATATATAAGAATGATACATTTTAAAAAAGGCTAAAAGGATTCATTCTTATTAGTTGAAACCAACCTAAAATATAGAATTTTGCAGCACCTGAGAAATCTGAGGAAAATACAGTACAGTAGCTGACAGAAAAATTACCAGTAGGTAATGCTGAAGAAAAGCCATTCCCTATGCAAAACTACCTATATTCCTATGTAGCCCTAAGTAGTATTGTGATGACGAACCTATGGCACAAGTGCCACAGGTGGCACGCTGAGCCATATCTGCTGGCACATGAGGCGTTGCTCTAGCTCAGCTCCAAATTGCATGGGTGTGCTGGCTAGTTGATTTTTGGCTTGCACAGAGGCTCTGGGAGGTCATTTTTGGCTTCTGGAGAGCCTTCAGGGGAATGGGAGAGAGCATTTTTACCCTCCCCTGACACCAGGGAAGCCTTTGGAGCCTGGAGAAGGCGAAAATACAAGCCTACTGGGCCCACCAGAAGTTGGGAAACAGGCTATTTCTAGCCTCCAGAGGGCCTCCGGTGGGGGAGGGGGAAGCTGCTTTTGCCCTCCCCAGGCATTGAATTATGGTTGTGGGCACTCATGCATGCGCGATGGCATGCACACACGCTCTTTCAGCACCTGAGGAAAAAAAAGGTTTGCCATCACTTGTCTAGAGCCTTGGTTGTTCTAAAAAAGCTAAGCAAATTAGGATCTGATTAATAAATGGATCCTCACCGGGAAATCTTAGGATTGTATGCTAGTCTGGGAAGTTAAGAAAATATTTATTTATGTTATTAGATCCAGATATCACCTGACTCCAAGTATGCTGGGAGAAGACAATATTAAACCAACATTTCATGAGTTTCCATGAAACAGAAGGAAGATGGTTCTTGCACTTTAATGTGATTTTGGCTTAATGCACTTTTGGTTTAGTACACTATATGAGCCCAACCACTTAATTGCAGCAAATCTGCGATTAAGCTACTGGCCCATAATGATGCTTGAATCCTCTTTATTTCACTATTCACTAACAATCTACCTATTTTGTTTTTACCCTGTGTATTCCTCATGTAACATTTTTCTTGAACTTCAGAGGCAGCCAAAAGTGAAATACAGCAACCAATAATTCAACATATATATGCTGAAAGGATAGTGAACTGCTTTTCACATCCTTTTTGTTGTTGTTGTTGAAAACCATCACAGAAATATGCCAATGTTCCTGGCAGCTGTGGTTGCTAAGGAATGGGAAATAGAAAAAAAAAGTGGGGGGGAGGAGGCAGTATTAGGCAATCCACACTGTCATCACGGGAGTTCATAAAACAGAGATTAGCTCCTACACTGAGCTTTCTTAATTAGCATTGAATATCTTCTCTTACTGGCAAGGTCCCATTCTTTTATGTCACATGAATGCTATATTTTTTGTTCCTGAAAATACAGGTATTGTAGTTCAAAACCCTGTGAATAAAACAAAGTACTGCTTCTTTTTGAAATGAAATTGCCTAAATCTGGGTTCTTGTATGCTCTTATTCATTTGTTTAACATTTTCTTTAAAATGTTAAGTCCTTGGTAGTAAAGGTGACATGGCATCAAATAAAGAGGATTTAAAATATTATTTTTATCATCATGCTTAGTTTAAGGTATAAAGTACAGCTAGTCCTTGAGTTACAACTATTTATTTTGTGAGTTACAACTATTTACTTTTTGAAATTACAGTGGCATAGAAAAAATGTGATTTATGACTGGTGCTCACACTTATGACTGTTGTAGCAACCTCACGTTCACGTGATTAAAATTTGAATGTGTGGTGGCTGGCATGTATTTACAATAAAGGCTCATGTGATCATCTTTTGCAATCTTCCCAGCCAGTTTCCAATGAGCAAAGTCAATGGGGGAAGCTGGATTTGCTTAATGACCACATGATTCACTTAATAACTGAAGTGATTCGCTTAACAACCATGGCAAAAAAGATTAACTCAGGTACAAATCACTTAACAACCACTTTGCTTAACAGTGGAAATTCTGGTCCCTATTGTGTTTGTTAAGTCAAAAACTATTTTATTAAAGAGATTGACTGGTCCAAGATTACCCAACTGTCTTTGTGCTGAAAACAGGACCAGAAGTCATAGTTTCTTTGTTTATAACTTGATGCCTTAACTATCACTACTGTGCACCAATAATTTCTTTTTCTACCACATTAATAGAAATTATAGCCCTGCAGTAACTTTTGAGAAGTCTGAAACATATCTCTAAAGTGTTCCTGTTTAACTGTGGCTCTTGGGACTCAGGTTGTACAAATCTGTACTCTCAGCCATGGAGCTCATTGGCTGATTTGGCCTAGTCACTTCTAACCTATCTCATGTGGGGGGTAATACTGTATGTGTAGGTACATTAGAAGAAAATACCATGTAGGTTGTCTTGAGCTTGGAAGACAGAACAAAAAATCAATTATTACTTTCTAAATAGTTAAACGCAAAAAGACACGGAAGCAATTTTTATGTGGTGCAATCTGTTTTAATTAGACTGATGTCTAATTATTTTGTCTGGTTATTTTTTAGAGTACAGATTGAATTCTACATGAACGACAATACCTTTAAAGAGAGGCTAAAATTATTTTTCATCAAAAACCAAAGATCAAGTAAGTGCTTTATTCTTATTTAAGCATGTGGGTAACAGAAATTCCTCCCAATAATTAGTGCCTGATAGCTTCATGAAATGGGTACATTTTACATCTACTGGGATTTGTGAACACCTGGGGAATTCAGGGATCTGACAATCAGTGTTTTGTTCTACCTGTTTCTCTTCAGTGCTATTTGAAGACAAAGCTAATGGCCTACTGTACTGCAGATGTTACACTGAAGGGTGTCTTAGATACAATTAATAGTACAATGCTTTGTTCCACCTCTCAAATACAAATTTCCTTTCATTCTTTTATTTTAACCCTTTCTTTCTCCCTTCACACTACTAACCTGACGCAGAAATACTTTGTTCTGTCCCAAGAATGAGGGGGAACTTCATAGAAAGCTTAAATTCCTTTTTACCTGTTATTTTAGCTTTATTATTTAAGTTATTTAATATTGCAAACTTCTAACAAACAGGAAGCAGTAGGTGAAGCTAGGCAAAATCACATCAGATACTTGTATGATTAGCACAGCCCCCAACCCCAAGGCTGTGTACTCTCACCACTTCTCTTCTCTCTATACAGTGATCCCCCGATCATTGCGAGGGTTCCGTTCCAGGACCCCCCGCAACGAGCGGGTTTTCGCGAAGTAGCGCTGCGGAAGTAAAAACACCATCTGCGCATGCGCAGATGGTGTTTTTACTTCTGCGGCGCTAGCGAGGAGCCGAAGATTGGGGTTCCTGGGAAGGGGACTCATTGGAAAGCCGTGCGGCTGTTTTAAAACGTCGCCGCCGGCATGGGGGGCTTCCTAGCAGCCCCCCAAACCCGGGTTGGGGGTCCGGGGGGTGCTGGCAAGCCGCCCATGCCGGCGGCGACGTTTTAAAACAGCCGCGCGGCTTTCCAATGAGTCCCGAAGACAACCGTCAAACTTCCGCGTTTGTCTTGCCAGCACCCCCGGACCCCCAACCCGGGTTTGCCAGCACCCCCGGACCCCCAACCCGGGTTTGGGGGGCTGCTAGGAAGCCGCCCATTGCCGGCGGCGACGTTTTAAAACAGCCGTGCGGCTTTCCAATGAGTCCCAAAGACAAACGCGGAAGTTTGACGTTTGTCTTCGGGACTCATTGGAAAGCTGCGTGGCTGTTTTAAAACGTCGCCGCCGGCATGGGCGGCTTGCCAGCACCCCCCCGAACCCGGGTGGCCGGGCGAGCAGCGAGCGAACGGCGGGTGGCCGGGCGAAGGGCGGGCGAGCGGCGAAGGGCGGGCGAGCGGGTGCTGGGGAGGGCTTCTCGCCCTCCCGCCAGCAAGAGGGGGAAGACCCAGGGAAGCCGCCCAGCAGCTGATCTGTCCGGCGCCATCTACGCATGCGTGCCCATAGAAAAAAGGGCACGCATGCGCAGATGGTGTTTTGACTTCCGGGTTGAAAAATCGCAAATTAGCCTGTTCGCAATGGTCGGGAACGCAATAACCGGGGGATCACTGTATACCAATGACTGCATCTCAGTTTTCAGATGACACAACAATGATGAAACTGCATACAGATGGAAGGTTGAACAATTAACCTCTTGGTGCGACCAGAACAATCTAGAACTGAACACACTCAAAACTGTAGAAATGGTGGTAGACTTTAGGAGAAACCCTGCCATCCTACCACCTCTCACAATACTAGACAACACAGTATCAACAGTAGAGACCTTCAAATTTCTAGGTTCTATCATATCTCAAGACCTAAAATGATCCCCTAACATCAATAACATCATCAAGAAAGCACAACAGAGAATGTTCTTTCTGCGCCAACTCAGGAAGCTCAAACTGCCCAAGGAGCCGCTGCTACAGAGGAATCATTGAATCTATCATCTGCACCTCTATAACTGTCTGGTTTGGTTCTGCAATCCAACAACTTTTTGCAAAAGTCAAAAAGAGGGCTGTGAAAATATTTGCTGACCCCTAACATCCTGGATATAAACTATTTAAACTCCTACCCTCAAAACGTTGCTACAGAGCACTGCACACCAAGCCAGTTAGACACAGGAACAATTTTTCCCGAACGGCATCACTCTGCTTAACAAATAATTCCCTCAACACTGTCAAACTATTTACTAAGTCTGCACTACTATTACTATTAGTTTTTTCTCATAATTCCTATCACCCATTTCCTCTCACTTATGACTGTATAACTGTAACTTTTCGCTTGTATCCTTAAGTTTTTATTAATATTGTTTCCTCATTGCTTATTTGACCCCTATGACAATCATTAAGTGTTGTACCTCATAATTCTTGACAAGTATATCTTTTCTTTTATGTACACTGAGAGCATATGCCCTGAGACAAATTCCTTGTGTGTCTAATCATACTTGGCGAATAAATTATTCTATTCTATTCTATTTATTCTGCACATAGCTGAATGTTACACAAGGGTGGCTTTAAACAGCATCACCTAGTCCAAACTGTATTATTAAACGGCATTTTTCCATCCATATTTCTTGTTTTCAGAGAGTTGTGATTATGTGGGATGAAATAGGAGGGCTTCCTCTGATGAACATATTGAGAACATTGCACTGCTGAAAATAAGTGATTTTGCTGCCAAATTTGTATTATGATTTTGGGAGTTTCTGAGTGCCAGGATACAAGCCCACTTCTATATTTACAAAAGTTTAAACACAGTAACCACAGCTTTAAACAATGGTTTAGAGCTAAGTAGGATTGATATTAACTTTAATCTGAATTAAAGCAAGTTATATAGTAGTTTCCTTTGAAAATGAAGAGGATATATGGAGAAGAAAAGCTTTATAAGTGCAGCTGGCTTTAATTTAAAAGGGTGGGAGATCAAGGAATAGGCTGATGTATCACAGCTTGATTTTTGATGCTTAATATATAGTGTGAACAAAAGATTTTGATCTATTAATTTAAACGTTATCATAAGAGATACCAGAATAGCAATAGCTCGTAGACTTAAATACTGCTCCACAGTGTTTTACAGCTCTCTCTCAGCAGTTTATAGAGTAAGCATATTGCCCATATTTTTCCCCTCTCAAAAGGATGGATGGCTGAGTCAACCTTGAACCTGGTGAGATTTGAGCTGCCGAATTGAGGCAATTGGCAATCAGCAGAAGCAGCCTGCAGTACTGTACTCTTACTATTGCACCACTGTTAATATAACTGTAGTTAAACAACCATAGTCCAGAAGTTCTCCAACTTTACAGTACTATGATATATGAAAATGACAGATGAATCTATGCAGCTTCTTTCATGAATAAAATAGTAATTTCATCAGGGCTAAACAAAACAGAAAATCTGCTAAATTATACAAAAAATATTGTTGGACCAGGAGGAAGAGGAGGAGAAGAAAGTAGAGCTACTGGGTATTGGGATGAGAGTTCTGGAGAAGGTGATTCTAGCATGATGAAGGTGATGCTAATGACTCCATTGTGGCCAAGGCTGGTCCAACAAGCCCCCACAACTCCGTACTGACTCTATCTATCTATCTATCTATCTATCTATCTATCTATCTATCTATCTATCTATCTATCTATCTACCTACCTACCTACCTACCTACCTACCTACCTATTCACTCACTCATTCATTCATTCATTCATTTATTACATTTCTATGCTGCCTTTCTTGAGGAGACCCAGGGCGGCCTCACAACCATGCTGAGGTCATTTTTGGAAAGTTGTTCAAGTTTTAAAATCTTTAATTGGTTTTTCATAAATCTAATACTCTTTCAGTTAAATCTCTTGAGAATACTCTGATAAATATCAGCTTATGTAAAATTTGATATTCTAGAAAATGAAAATATATTATTGGTCTTATTCAGAATTAATATGTCCCAAAGAGCGAATTAATTCACATTGTTTAGGATTAATAAATCAGCCAATGGGACCTATAAATTACATACTCTAGAACAGGGGTCTCCAACCTTGGCAACTTTAAGACTTGTGGACTTCAACTCCCAGAATTGCTGGCTAAGAAATTCTGAGAATTGAAGTCCACAAGTCTTAAAGGTTGCCAAGTTTGGAGACCCCCTGCTCTAGAAGACTGCATATATACAATGTTTTCTTCTTTGTTTTTAGGACAGAATTAAGGCCTATGCCTTCAATTGGGAATTTTGTTATGCATGAATAATATAGTTCTTTTAGGATTTTATTTTATTTTAGAATAATAGCAACCTTGAGTGCCCTAGGTAGAAATATTAGGCATAAATGGAAAACAAACAAATAAATATTTTAGTGACTCCGTTTAATGATAAGGTTTATTTGATTTTTGTGGCTTCATCTTTATATGGTTACAGAAAACTAGTAGTTTTCCCCTTTTTAAAAACATGTTATGACGTCAATTGATGAAAAATCAAGATGGGAATCTCAATCAATTAATATATATATTATAAAACAGAAACAGGCTGTAAGCTATAATTATCACTTTCCTTTTTCATGACAATAACATTGCTGCATAAAAGTATAATGGCAGCAAATGGAAAATTTTAGCTAATTAGAAGGAAATGAAGGTTGATTAGACTAAATAACAAATGTCACTTTTTTCTGATGAAGGTTGATGGTGAATACTGTATGATTTATACATGCTGCATAGATGGCAAATTATATCAGGAAGATTAATTGCTAATGCATCAAGAGGAAACATTTTTCCCCCACACAGAGTACATGATGCAGTTGGACCTTTTGTCACTTTTTAGTATAAATACTTGCAGGCTGTCCTGTAGAAAGCATAAAGCAACTACAATTATAATTCGCTATGCACTATAATCAGGTGGATTGAACTTAATCCTTTAAAAGGACATTGCATGCTTATACTTTTCTGTTTAGTAACTTTCAATTATAATAGTATTATAATGAGGATATTGTTTGTTAACATAAAAATAAATAGCATTCATTGGTCTGGTTTTTTCACTTGTATAGATTAAACAGATTAAGCAATACAGTTTATTGTTGATTCATTTGCAAACATATGCTTATGTGAGTAATTTCCTTAATTGCAAGGGAATTTTCACTGATATATTTTTTTGTTCACTTAAATCTGTAGCCAATCCATTTTGAAAATTTTGATCAGCTACATTCTTCTCCATTCTTTAAATGTGGCATAAGAAGTGTTAGGATTCACTTTTAATGACACCCCCCCCCCCCAAATGTAAATACACTTTAAGCATTGATACCCTGTAATTCAACAAATATTGAAAACATCCAATAGTAAAAGTAAAATAATGTATATTGAAAAATGGTAAATATAAAGCAAATAAAATGTGATGCCTAATAGTATATGCTTTTTTGTCTCAATTTCTTCAGGATATGTTTTATGCTGAATTATGTTATCATTTTTCTTTATTTGTATCAATTTATAATTCTGTATTTTTTTGTCTTTTAAATGTTTTTGCTCAGCAATATCATGTAGGGGGGGACATGCATATTTCGTATATAAATGAAGTTCTTCACTTAGATCTGTTTCAAAATTTTCAGAATTAGTTTTCAAATATATGGTCATGCTGACCATATTGTTAAGTGCTGAACAAATTAGACACAAAAGAATGAAGGATTGCTGTGTCCTTTCTCCCTGCCCCCAGCTATATTTAGTCAAACTAAAATGAGCTGAGCTATTTTGGAAGGATTTGTGGCGGATCAAGGCAATCAATCTAGTCTACAGTGAAACATTTCTCAAAATGGAACTTAAATTTGTGCCAGCCCTGTGACAGAAGAAAAAGGCAGCTGCTTTTTGGGCTGCCAAGAAATATGGGAAACCAGCATAAATAGAGATGGATATTCCTACAGAAAGGCAAATATGAATGAGTCAGAACTCAAAGCCAGTAATCACAACTAGCACTGGTTATCTGCTATCTCAAAAAATATA
This sequence comes from Erythrolamprus reginae, assembly GCF_031021105.1. Classification (NCBI taxonomy): domain Eukaryota; kingdom Metazoa; phylum Chordata; class Lepidosauria; order Squamata; family Dipsadidae; genus Erythrolamprus; species Erythrolamprus reginae. Next base: position 109,793,556 of record NC_091952.1, on the reverse strand, counting down.
TCCACCTACCCCCTCCATCTTGATTATCTTTTAACTCAGCATTTATATTGTGTTTGCTTAAAAGCAAAATGAATAATCTACCACTTGGTTATGATCTGTTGCTCTTGAATAAGTCTCTAATTTGTGCATTATACTTGATAGGGTTGTTGTAATTCATTATCTATTTTGCAATTGAACCTTTATAAACATAATCTTTAAAGCCACTATTTATATATTTCCACTGAACTATTTGGTGCATTATTTTCTTATTTATAATCATATAATCTTATCACATAAAATGAATAAAGCAGTTAAAATACAAATGCAATAAATAGCCACAAAATTACACAGGTCTGCGTAATAGACAATAGAACTCAAAATCTACACAAAGGAGTAGCTTCAGCTACAACATATTACAATGATTTAATCAGAAAGTATCTAATAAACTGAAGCTAGGCCTGTGCAATGATGGAATCAATGCCTGCAATTGTCACTGTGAGCAGCCTATACAGAAGAACACTTAATTGATGATAATTAAAGCCCTTTTCTTTTAATATAGGTCAGAGGTTTCAAAATTGTGGCATCACGGCCGTGTTACCTGATGTATTGGGACCTTTACCCCATTCACTAAACTGGGTGTGGGTGTAGCCAATTTGTGAGCATCCAGCCCATGGGCCATGAATTTGACAGCCCTGGTATAGGTATAGGTATCCCTTCAGTATCTATCTATACATGGCCAGAGTGAAAATTGAGTTTCTCGTGGAAAAAGTCGCTCAGATTCGGACAGACCTGGACTCTGACTGGGCAGTATCAACTTCAGTGATTGGGGCAAATCTTAGTCAGGTTGTGTGGGACGAGTTTGAACTGGCGACGCCTGATGAAGTGGACAAGACCATGGGAGCTGTGAGTTCCTCCACCTGTTTATTGGACCTGTGTCCCTCCTGGCTGGTTTGGCTAGTAGGGATGTGACACGAGTTGGATTCAGGAAGTAACCAATGCTTTATTGATGGAAGGGTCATTCCCATCTCCGTTAAAGAAGGCAGTGATGCGCCCTCTCCTCAAGAGGCCTTCTTGAATCCAGCTATTTTGAATAACTATTGTCCTGTCTCCAACCTTCCTTTTTTAAGGAAGGTCATTGAAAAGTGGTGGCACTTCAGCTCCTGCGGTCATGAAGCTGATTATCTAGACCCTTATTAGTCTGGTTTCAGGCCTGGCTACGCCACCAAAACTGCTTTGGTCACACTGATGGGTGATCTCTGGTAGGCCCAGGTATACCTCTATCCTGATGCTTCTTGACCTCTTAGTGGCTTTTGATACCATTGACCATGGTATTTTGTGCCAACTGGAGGGGCTGGGAGTGGGAGGCACTGTTTTATGGTAGTTCTCTTACCTCTCTGGTTGGTCACAGTCGATGTTGGTAGGGGATAGAGGTCGACTCCTAGGCCCCTCCTATGTGGGGTTCCTCAGGAATCAATTCTCTCCCCGCTACTATTTAACATCTACACGAAACTGCTGGGTGAGGTCATCCAACGGCACAGGGAGAGTTTCCAGCAGTACGCTGATGACACTCTGTACATTTCCACCTCGTGTCAGTTGGGTGAAGCAGTGGAAGTAATGTGCTGGTGCCTGGAGGCTGTGTGGGTCTGGATGGGTGTCAACAGGCTCAAGCTCAACCCCGACAAGACGGAGTGGCTGTGGATTTTGCCTCCCAAGGACTATACCATCTGTCTATCCATCACTGGGGGGGGGTATTTTGACCCCCTCAGAGAAGATCCACAACTTGGGAATCCCCATAGTTCCACAGTTGAGGTTACAGCAACAAGTCTCGGCTGTGGCAAGGGGGACATTTGCACAGGTCCGCCTGGTGCACCAGTTGTGGCCCTATTTGAATAGGGAGTCTCTTCTCACAGTCACTCATGTCCTCATCACCTCAAGGCTTGATTAATGCAATACACTCTACATGGGGCTATCTTTAAAGAACGTTTGGCAACTTCAACTAGTCAAGAATACAGCTGCGCAAACTGTCATGGGTTTACCCAGATATACCCATGTAACACTCGCTGCCGATTGGCCTCTGAAGACAATTTAAGGTGTTAGTTATTACCTATAAAGCCCTACATGGCTTATGACCAGATTATTTATGGGACCGTCTTCTGCCTCACATGTCCCAGCAACCAGTCAGTTGAAAATCCTTAAAAAAGTCAAGCAGAAACAGGAATTGCTCTTTCCTCAAATTGCTTATGCAAATAAGTGAATCAGTGTCTTAATTGTGATAGACAGGTGAGTTTACTACAAACTGGACCTGAGAAATCTCTGCTAGACAACAACATGAGCCAGCAGAAATGCTAGGAAACAGCTGTTTATTGTTGATAGCATAGGAGTGAAGAACTGAGTTCTCAAATCAAGTTGGTTTAATTGTGGTACTGGTTTAACAGTACTTGCTGTTTTCATTTTCCTATTCCAGTCATTAAACTGCTCCTCAGAGCTCACTTAAGAGAAGAAGCCACAAGGGAACAATTATTTCAGTTGCCCGGGTCATTTCATGAATTAAAAACAAATGTATGTCAAAAAAAAGTTTGGAATAAAACACGTCTTAAGAACTATCTTGGAAAAGCTGTGAACTCTATAAGTCCTTTAGGGAGGACCATCTAAATTGGCTTCCTGGACCTCAACAAGGGAATAGCTGTGGAAGTGTAAATTTCAATGGGAAATTACTTAAGTGATTAATAAATTTCAATAGAAATGCTTAAGGATTTGCATTTATTGATTTGGGGTATTCTGTTTAGTTTCCTTTTTGAATTCATGTAATTATCATGTTTTCCCCAAAATAAAACGCTGTCCTATATTTTGTTGAACCCCGAAATAAGATATGGCAGTTGTTCCTTAATTGTAGTTAATTTGAGGTAACAATTTACAAACTTTTAAGAAACTTATGAAAATATTACTGTTTGGATACTATCCTAACTATCTGTAATAAAGATAATCCCATACGGTATAGTTCTTCATGTTATATAATTCTCAGTAAACTACCATTCAGAATGACTGTTGTTGTTTTCTTATGTTAATTTGACAAAGAAAACTTTCTGGGCCTTAGGAAGACAGAGGAAAAAGTGAAAATAAAATAAAGGAATAGTTTTTAAGGCCTCTAAATTAGGAAGCAAAAATTACATGGGCAGAGAAATGCAAAACTTAACAAACTATAATCATTAAGTGGTAAACAATCTGTATATCACTTAAAGAAAAACTTATTAGGTTCCATATATTTTATAGATTAACATTCATTTCAGATATATTTCTGGAACACAATCCTTAATGGCACTGTTTTGACCTGGGCTTCCTGATAAATAATACAGCACAAACAGTGTCCCCAAAATCTCTTTTATTTTAACAGCTGTGAATTATGTTCATTCCCAGCCATAATAAGTCCCAAACAATATTAATGAATCTGACAGAAGTCTTTCAAAGGAAGGCTGATATCACCAACCTTTATTTCTCCTGACATGCTGCCAAATACCAATTAGCAAGGAGCTTTGCAAGACCAAACAGAAACCTGGAGTCAGAACTGAAAATGCTGAGACACAAATTGAACAAAGTAGCTTCCTGCAATGAGCACATCTGTTTACTCCACTTTTATAGCCTATGGGAGGGGCCAATTATATCCAAGACCTACTTTCAAGTAGTCCTTCTCTGTAGATTTATTGATTAGATTAGATTTATTGGATTTATATGCCACCCCTCTCCGCAAACTCGGGGCGGCTCACAACAACAATAAAACAGTACATAATAACAAATCCAATGCCCACCAATCTAATTACAGTTTAAAATTAATAAATTTATAAAACAATCCCAATGTATATAAAAACAGACACACAGTCAATCACTCAATGGCAGAACAACATGGGCAAGGGGGAGATGTTTAGTTCCCCCATGCCTGACGGCAGAGGTGGGTCTTAAGGAGTTTACGAAAGGCAGGGAGGGTGGGGGCAATCCTAATCTCAGGGGGGAGCTGGTTCCAGAGGGTCGGGGCCCCCACAGAGAAGGCTCTTCCCCTGGGTCCCGCCAGACGGCATTGTTTGGTCGACGGGACCCGGAGAAGGCCGACTCTGTGGGACCTAACCGGTCGCTGGGATTCGTGCGGCAGGAGGCGGTCCCGAAGATATTCTGGTCCGGTGCCATGAAGGGCTTTATAGGTCATAACCAACACTTTGAATTGTGACCGGAAACTGATCGGCAACCAATGCAGACTGCGGAGTGTTGGAGTGATATGGGCATACTTAGAGACGCCCATAATTGCTCTCGCAGCTGCATTCTGCACGATCTGAAGTTTCCGAACACTTTTCAAAGGTAGCCCCATGTAGAGAGCGTTACAGTAGTCGAGCCTCGAGGTGATGAGGGCATGAGTGACTGTGAGCAATGACTCCCGGTCCAAATAGGGCCGCAACTGTCGCACCAGGCGAACCTGGGCAAACGCCCCCCTCGCCACAGCTGAAAGATGTTTCTCTAATGAGAGCTGTGGATCGAGGAGGACGCCCAAGTTGCGGACCCTCTCTGAGGGGGTCAATAATTCCCCCCCCCCAGGGTAATGGACGGACAGATAGAATTGTCCTTGGGAGGCAAAACCCACAGCCACTCCGTCTTGTCTGGGTTGAGTTTGAGTTTGTTGACACCCATCCAGGCCCCAACAGCCTCCAGGCACCGGCACATCACTTCCACTGCTTCGTTGACTGGACATGGGGTGGAGATGTACAACTGGGTATCATCAGCGTATTGATGATACCTCACCCCATGCCCTTGGATGATCTCACCCAGCGGTTTCATGTAGATATTAAATAGCAGGGGGGAGAGGATCGACCCCTGAGGCACCCCACAAGGGAGAAACCTAGAGGTCGACCTCTGACCCCCCACTAACACCGACTGCGACCGACCAGAGAGGTAGGAGGAGAACCACTGAAGGACAGTGCCTCCCACTCCCAACCCCTCCAGCCGGCGCAGAAGGATACCATGGTCGATGGTATCGAAAGCCGCTGAGAGGTCAAGGAGCACCAGGACAGAGGACAAGCCCCTGTCCCGGGCCCGCCAGAGATCATCCATCAACGCGACCAAAGCAGTTTCCGTGCTGTAGCCGGGCCTGAATCCAGACTGCTGGGGACCTAGATAATCGGCTTCTTCCAAGGACCGCTGGAGTTGGAGTGCCACCACCTTCTCAACAACCTTCCCCATGAAGGGAAGGTTGGAGACTGGACGGTAGTTATTAAGCACGGCTGGGTCCAGGGAGGGCTTCTTGAGGAGGGGGCGCACAAGCGCTTCTTTATAGAGTGATGGAAAAACTCCCCTCCCCAAGGAAGCGTTGGTAATCTCCTGGGCCCAGCTCCGTGTCACCTCCCTGCTGGCCGAAACCAACCAGGAGGGACACGGATCCAGTAAACAGGTGGCGGAACTCACAGCTCCAATGGCCTTGTCCACTTCATCAGGTGTCACCAAGTCAAACTCCTCCCAGACAGATGGACAAAGACGTTTAGCCCCAGTCACCTCGACTGAGTCGTTGTCAGTCGACTCTGTTTTACAATTGGAGTCGAGGTCCGCTCGGATCCGAGCGATTTTATCAGCGAAAAACGTGTTAAAATCCTCGGCACTACTCTGCAAGGGCTCCCCAACCCCCCTCTGATTAAGAAGGGAGCGGGTCACCCTAAACAGAGCGGCCGGGTGGGATTCCGCTGACGCAATCAAGGCGGAATGATACGCGCATCTTGCCGCCTTGAGCACCACTTTGTAAGTCTTAATATGAGCTCTTACAAGTGTTCGGTCGGATTCGGACTTACTCTTCCTCCATCGCTTCTCTAGACGTCTCTTCTGGCGTTTCAACACCCGGAGCTCCTCGTTGAACCATGGAGCTCTACGGGGTCTAGTGCCACGGAGAGGTCGCAACGGCGCAATCCGTAACTGTTACTGCCCTCTGGCATCTCTGTGCATACATGATTGGAAACAGGCTCCCGCTGTTTCTCTGCCTCACTCATGTCAGCCTCTGGAGGCTCTGGAGTCAGCACATACCTACCAGATGGCCAGGCTAGATCCCTGCCTTTGGCACTGAGCCTTCTCCAGACTCCAGGCCTGGCCCATATTCTTCTGCTGCCAGCTCTGCAGGCCACTAGTGGGCCACAAAAGGCATATTCTGCTTAAAATAGCCATAGTGTATCTTGTGATACAAAAATGTATAGTTGTAGACCAGCAGAGTCAAACTTTTGTGTCATCACATGACATATTGCGACTTTTCCCCCTTCATTAAAATGGATGGACGTGGCCAGCACATTTGTTTGCTTGTTTGTTTGTTTGTTTGTTTGTTTGTCTGTCTGTCTGTCTGTCTGTCTGTCTGTCTGTCTGTCTGTCTATCTATCTATCTATCTATCTATCTATCTATCTATTTATTTATTTATTGGATTTGTATGCCGCCCCTCTCCCTAGACTCGCACAGGCTGCAAGTTTGACGCCTCTGTTGTAGACCATCCCAGAAGGAGACAGAGATATTTGACATATTTGATGAATAATAATTAGATTTATTATCTATAGATTTGCAGGGAGGTGACACGGAGCTGGGTCAAGGAGATTACCAATGCTTCTTTGAGGGAGGGGTCCTTTCTGGCTCCGTACAAGGAGGCACTTGTGTGCCCCCTCCTCAAGGAGCCTTCCCTGGACCCAGCCATATTTAATAACTATCGTCCTGTCTCCAACCTTCCCTTTATGGGGAAGGTTGTTGAGAAGGTGGTGTCGCTCCAGCTCCAGTGGTCCTTGGAAGAAGCCGATTATCTAGGCCCTCGGCAGTCAGGATTCAGACCCGGCTACAGCACGGAAACTGCTTTGGTCGCGCTGATGGATGATCTTTGGCGGGCCCGGGACAGGCTTTCGATACCATTGATCATGGTATCCTTCTGCGCTGGCTGGAGGGGTTGGGAGTGGGAGGCAGCATTTTACGGTGGTTCTCCTCCTACCTCTGGTCAGTCGCAGTCAGTGTTAGTGGGGGGACAGAGGTCCTCTCCAAGGTCCCTACCTTGTGGGGTTCCTCAGGGGTCGGTTCTCTCCCCTCTGCTGTTTAATATCTACATGAAACCACTGGGTGAGATCATGGGCATGGGGTGAGTTACCATTAGTATGCTGACGACACCCCATCTCCACCCCATGTCCACTCAGTGAAGCAGTGGAAGTGATGTGCTGGTGTCTGGAGGCTGTTAGGGTCTGGATGGGTGCCAACAGGCTCAGACTCAATCCAGACAAGACGGAGTGGCTGTGGGTAGTGCCTCCCAAGGACACATCCATCTGTCCATCCATCACCCTGGGGGGGTTATTATTGACCCCCTCAGAGAGGGTTCGCAACTTGGGCATCCTCCTTGATCCACAGCTAACTTTAGAACACCATCTTTCGGCTGTGGCGAGGGGAGCGTTTGCCCGGGTTTCCTTGGTGAACCAGTTGCGACCCTATTTGGACAGGGAGTCTTTGCTCATGCTCACTCATGCCCCTATCACCTTGAGGTTCGACTACTGCAATGCTCTCGACATGGGGCTACCTCTGAAGAGTGTTCGGAAACTTCAACTTATCCAAAATGCAGCCGCGCGAGCAGTCTTGGGCCTTCCAAGAAATACCCACATCTCACCATCATTCCGCGGACTGCATTGGCTACCGATCAGTTTCCAGGCACAATTCAAAGTGTTGGTTATGAACTATAAAGCCCTACATGGCACAGGGCCAGATTATCTCCGAGACCGCCTTCTGCTGCACAAATCCCAGTGACCGGTGAGGTCCCACAGAGTTGGCCTCCTTAGGGTCCCGTCGACCAAACAATGTCGGTTGGTGGGACCTAGGGGAAGAGCCTTCTCTGTGGGAGCCCCGGCCAGTGTTCTTTCTAAATTTTTTTTGGGGTGGGCGGAAAAGTATAGTGTCTGAGCGGCAGTCCCACAGAAATAATAATAAAATTTCCCTCTCGGCTTCTGGGCAGGTTTGGAAAACTCTGAGTTGATGATGATTTTTAAGTGAGCGATTGCTCACCTGCTCAGCTTAGAGGGAACTATGGCCCCGGCCCTCTGGAATCAACTCCCCCCAGAGATTCGCACTGCCCCCTCCCTCCTTGCCTTCCAAAAGAGCTTAAAAACTCATCTTTGCCGCAAGGCTTGGGACTCTTAGATCTTCCCCTGACCACTGAATGTCTTAAATATGATTGCTGAATGTTTGGTTAATAAGTTAAATTTTTAGGTTAATCTTTTCTTTCTAATTGTTTTTAATATTTTAGCACTAATTGGATTATATTACTGTTCTTTTTTTATATATGCTGTGAGCCGCCCCAAGTCCTCGGAGAGGGGCGGCATACAAATCCAATTAAATAAATAAATTAAATAAATAAACAAACAAATAATCAATCATTCTCATGGGACTGATTATGAGGATAAATGAGCATATGGAGTGAGAGTATTCACTAGGTTTCCCAGTCAAAGTTTCCCAGGTGGGTAGGGTTAGGGTTACAGTAGAAAGGATTTTCATTCCTATTGGAAGATATCAATTGTGTCAGCCATCATAGCACGTTGAATTTACAAATTTTAAATTGTCTATCACTTTAACTAAAGTAAAGAGTATTGGTGACTTTCAAATAACAGTCCTCTTTTTTAACTGGAATTTATGGTTACGATAGAGGCAGCTTCATAGTGTAACTTCACAGTAATGAAGGTATTAAAACTCTGATTCTAAAACATGTTGAAAACACGATATAATTGTTCATTGAACATGTTATTAAAACTTCCAGTGCCATTATCTTTCATCATTTGCCACTGCCAGATGGTACTCTGACAGAGTAGGAAACAATCACTGAATAATGCAAAGAGAATAAAAAATGATGAATAATATATCAGAGAATTTCTCACCCTTGTTAGTTGCGATGGCCAGTTAAAAGCAGGATCCCATACACACCAATGTGACTTTTGCTTGTCTCAGGTGGACTTTCTTGCTGCCACAAATACTGATATTTGTTTTGCTTTGATGATGATTTCTGGCTTGTTTTCAGTCGATGTTGCTTACAAGATAAAGCAACCTTTTGATAATAGATGACAAAAGAGAGACACGTGTTCCTATTTTAACTTGAATATTACTTTGCTTAGGTATGCATGGAGAGGAACATTAATGATTGATTGATTGCATCAATTGCATATTTAAATTCATTTCAGCGGATCTTCTCATTAGTTTGCTAAAAAGAAATGCATACTTTAATTCACATTTCTCTCTCTCTCTCTCTCTCTCTCTCTCTCTCTCTCTCTCTCTCTCTCTCTCTCTCTCTATCTATCTATATATATATATATATATATATATATATACATGTTTTAGTCATTGATAATATATTTAGCATTTAAAATCCACCATGACATAAAATATTAAGCATTTATAATAACAATATTAGCTATTTAGATATTATGATGTATACCGTATATACTCGAGTATAAGCCGACCCGAGTATAAGCCGAGGCACCAGTTTTTGCCACAAAAACCTGGGTAAACTTATTGACCCGAGTATAAGCCGAGGTTAGAAAATGCAGTGGCTACTGGTAACTTATAAAAATGGAAACCAATAAAATTACATTAATTGAGACATCAGTAGATTAAATGTTTTAGAATATTTATTTTAAAGAAAACCAAAATTAGCTCTGTAAATTTAAAAGAGGGTAAACGAAAGCAATCTGGTAATAACAATAAATTAAAAAGTAAAAAAAGTAGCTCAATCAGCAACCAAGCTAAAACCTATTTCTAAACCTAACCCAGGGGTCTTTAAACTTGACAGTTTTAAGACTAGTGGACTTCAACTCCCAGAATTCCTGCACCAGCCATGCTACTTCAGGAGTGGGAGTTGAAGTCCACAAGCCCTAATCTTTCCAGGTTTGAAGACTTGCATTTCTAACCCTAACCCAGGGCTCTTTAAACTTGACAGTTTTAAGACTAGTGGACTTCAACTCCCAGAATTCCTGCACCAGCCATGCTACTTCAGGAGTAGGAGTTGAAGTCCACAAGCCCTAATTTTTCCAGGTTTGAAGACTCTTGCATTTATAACCCTAACCCAGGGCTCTTTAAACTTGAGTTTTTAGAAGCCTGGAGAGAGTTCATGCTGTTTCCCCCCCCCCCCCTTTAGCTTGCTGGCTGGCTCGTTGGCTTGATCTCCCACCCCTGATCCTCCCTCCTCCTCGTCTCCCTTTATTGCCCCATGTGTTGTGCAGATTTGCTAAAGAGATCCACTTGGGACGACAACAGGGAAAGGAGGAGGTGGAGAGCCAGAATAGCCCACAGCCGCGGGGGAGGAGGAGGAAAGGAAAGAGCTGTCCTCCTCCTCCTTCCGTACCAAGTGGATCTCTTTAACAAATCTGCTTCTCTCTCCGGCTGGAGGCTTCTAAAGCCTGGAGAGAGTTCATGTCGTCCGGTCCCTCCCCCCCTTTAGCTTGCTGGCTCTCTCCTCCGTCTCTCTTTATTGCCCCATGTGTTGTGCAGGGAAGCAGATTTGCTAAAGAGATCCACTTGGGACAGCAACAGGGAAATGAGGCGGAGGAGAGCCAGAATAGCCCACAGCCGCGGAGGAGGAGGAAAGGAAAGAGCTGTCCTCCTCCTCCTTCCCCTGCTGCCGTACCAAGTGGATCTCTGTAAAAAATCTGCTTCTCTCTCCGGCTGGAGGCTTCTAAAGCCTGGAGAGAGTTCATGCCGTCCCTGTCCTCCCAGTTTAGCTTGCTGGCGGGGCGCCCTCTTGTGGTGATTCGGCGCCCTCTTATGGTGACTCGAGTATAAGCCGAGGTTGGGTTTTTCAGCCCATTTTTGGGACTGAAAAACTCGGCTTATACTCGAGTATATACGGTATTTGAAATTAAATTGTATCTAACTTAGTGTGCTACAGAAATGTTTACATTGCTTCATAAGATTGTATCCATGACTAACTCTAGAGAACAAAATAATATTAAATCTAGAAGGACATGATCTTATGCTTGGATGGCACGCATTTATATGGTATGACAAGGAAAAAAACCACTCATATTTTAAAAGACATACATTAAGGAAGTATCTATTAGAGGTTTGGAAAGACATAAGGAAAAAATCACTTTCTAAATATCCCAGAATGGCTTGCCCCTCTAGAAGCAATAACACATCCGAAGTCTATAAAAGACAAGAAAATATCTTTTAGATATAAAGAATTACTAAGTGACCAGATGAAGTTAAAATCTAGGATTAAATTACAAGAAGAAGGGATAACAATAGACTGGTGGCACTACGCCCAGATTCGATCTAGATACCAGAAGGATAAAACTCTTTATATTTTTAATAAAAGTAAAAATTTGCTAAGTAATCTAATTACTACCAATCCAACAAAAATGATAGGTAAAATATATAAATTCCTCATTGCTCATAAAAATATAGAGTTGACCTTAAAAGACACTATGATAAGATGGTGCAGAAATATTGGCAAGGAAATAGATATAGACACATGGGAGAAAGTTTGGATTAATAACTGGAAAATGACCAAATCAGTTTCATTAAAAGAAAACCAAATTAAAATGTTCTACAGGTGGCATCTCCCACCAAATAGGATAGCAAAAATGTTTCCCAAAACATCCCCACTATGTTGGAAATGCAAGAATGAAATAGGAACCTACTACCATCAATGGTGGACATGTGGTAAAGCTAAAACATACTGGAAGATGATAGAGAAAATAATAAAAGAAATAGTAAAGCAAGATATAGAAAATACCCCGGAATTTTACTTATTAGGAATTACCAACCAGACTTATAAGAAAGAAATTCTTTACTTAATTATACACATACTAACTGCGGCTAGAATAATATATGCGCAAAATTGGAAGGGGGGAGAAATCCCCAAGGAAGAAGAAGTTATAGCCAAAATATTAGATTGCGCTGAAATGGATATGATGACAAGATGATTAAATGATCAAGAAGATACTAAATTCTATGAAACATGGAACAATGTTTATAAATGGATAGACAAGAAAAAATAAGATATACAAATTTATTTTTAGTTAATCTTTTGTATTTGTTTTTACCTAGGTGATAACAATGTTAATATTAGTTTAATATTAGTTTAAATGTATTTTTTGATGATTATGGTATAGTAGTTTATGTACAAGCAACATATTAAGAATTTTGGTTTATATACGTATGGTAGTTAAAATTAGTTTAAATGTATTGTTTGATGATTATGGTATATTAGTTTATGTATAAGCAATATATAAAGAATTTTGGTTCATACACGTATAGTAGTTAAAATTAGATTAAATGTATTGTTTGATGATTATGGTATATTAGTCTATGTACAAGTAACATATTAAGAACTTTAGTTTATATATGCATAGTACTTAAGATTTTGAAAATTTTAACCCAAATTTACTAGATTTTTTAATATTCAACATATATTCAACTATGTATTCTTTTTCTGTATTTGAATCTATACTTTCAAGAGAAGCGGGGGAAATGCACCCCCATTCTATGTTTAATGTTTGTATGTGTGTCTGTTTATTTTAAGAAAATTAATAAAAATATTTAAAAAAAAAAGGATTGTATCCATGACTACCTTTTTGCATTGCAAAGATTATGAACTGTTAGTCCACAGCAGTGTACTTTAAGTAACTTACACTGTTTCCATAATATTCCATAGATAATAAATTATACAAGATAATAAAGGTAATGATCAATTAACATTTTCTGGATTGTGCCCTATAGGCAAGTTTGTTTGTCTGTCTGTCTGTCTGTCTGTCTGTCTGTCTGTCTGTCTGTCTGTCTGTCTATCTATCTATCTATCTATCTATTCAATTTTTATGCCGCCCTTCTCCTTAGACTCAGGGCGGCTTACAACATGTTAGCAATAGCACTTTTTAACAGAGCCAGCCTATTGCCCCCACAATCCGGGTCCTCATTTTACCCACCTCGGAAGGATGGAAGGCTGAGTCAACCTTGAGCCGGTGATGAGATTTGAACCGCTGACCTTCAGATCTACAGTCAGCTTCAGTGGCCTGCAGTACTGCACTCTACCTGCTGTGCCACCCCGGCTCCTTTGTTGTTGTTCTTTGGCCTAGTGATGGCCTAAGTCATATTAGCTTGAGTTTTATTTGGGTATTTTCATTTCCATGACTTCATCCGAGGAGAAAGCTGAGTGTGTCTGAAGTGGCATGCACTGGCTTCAAATGCAACCAGATAATCCAACTGTCACTCCTGTTTTACATGCATACAATGCCTGTACTACACATTAAAGGGGGTATGGCTTTGATTACTTAGTTCAGTGATGGCAAACTTTTGGCACAGGTGCCACAAGTGGCATGCGGAGCCATATCTGCTGGCACTAGCTCAGCTCTAACATGTGTGCTGGCCTGCTGATTTTTGGCTCGCACAGAGGCTCTGGAAGGGCATTCTAGAGAGCCCTCGGGGGGGTGAGGGAGGCCGTTTTTACCCTCTCCCAGTGCCAGGGAAGCCTTTGGAGCCTGAGGATGGCGAAACACTAGCCTACTGGGCACACCAGAAGTTGGGAAACAGGCCAACTTTCTGGCCTCCAGAAGGCCTCCGGGGGGGGGGGAGCGGTATTAATCCCCTTCAGGCATTGAATTATGGGTGTCAGGAAAAAAAGGTTTGCCATCACTGACCTTGTTTATACCTACCATTTTGAAACCCTTAGCCATCATTGTGGATCCCCCTAACTTGAGTCTAGGAGAAATCGCCACATTCAACTCACCACAGGACAATTTGCCGCAATACAGACTTTACATAATATTGAAGAAATTAAAAAAAAGAATGACAAAAATAAAAATATTTTAAAATTATTTTAAATAATTAAATAAAATTGTTGAGTTGACCCATGGCAAGTTGCCTGCAGTGTGTTGTCCTGTTGGAAGTTGGCTGTGTCGAACTGACCATGGTATGTTGGACATGGCAAATTGGCAGTGGTGAGTTGGCCACAGCAAGTTGGCTATAGCGAGTTGTCCCATTCCTTCCTAATGTTGGGAAACTGCCAGCCAAAAGGGGGGGGGGGATTAACTTTGAGTCCTTGTGTAGCATCAAGAGACATAAGACTCAATCCTTTCATCATGAAACTGGTTGTTCCCAGGGGACAGCAGGCAGTTTGAACAGATTCTTGTAATTTATTTATTTATTTATTTTATTACTTGGATTTGTATGCCACCCCTCTCCGAAGACTCGGGGCGGCTCACAACATGTAAAAAGACAAATCATAAGTAATCAACAATTTAAAATTTTCAAGATTTAAAAACCCCCACAAACTAACAGACTCACACACAAGCATACCATATATAAATTCAACGTGCCCAGGGGGGGGGATGTTTCAATTCCCCCATGCCTGACGGCAAAGGTGGGTTTTAAGAAGTTTACGGAAGGCAGGAAGAGTAGGGGCAGTTCTAATCTCCGGGGGGAGTTGGTTCCAGAGGGCCGGTGCCGCCACAGAGAAGGCTCTTCCCCTGGGGCCCGCCAACCGACATTGCTTAGTTGACGGGACCCGGAGAAGGCCCACTCTGTGGGACCTAATTGGTCGCTGGGATTCGTGCGGCAGGAGGCGGTCTTGGAGATATTCTGGTCCAGTGCCATGAAGGGCTTTAAAGGTCATAACCAACACTTTGAATTGTGACCGGAAACTGATCGGCAGCCAGTGCAGACTGCGGAGTGATGGTGAAACATGGGCATACCTGGGTAAGCCCATGACTGCTCTCGCAGCTGCATTCTGCACGATCTGGAGTTTCCGAACACTTTTCAAAGGTAGCCCCATGTAGAGAGCATTACAGTAGTCGAACCTCGAGGTGATGAGGGCATGAGTGACTGTGAGCAGTGAGTCCCAGTCCAGATAGGGCCGCAACTGGTGCACCAGGCGAACCTGGGCAAACGTCCCCCTCGCCACAGCTGCGAGATGTTGTTCTAATGTGAGCTGTGGATCGAGGAGGACGCCCAAGTTGCGGACCCTCTCTGAGGGGGTCAATAATTCCCCCCCCAGGGTAATGGACAGACAGATGGAGTTGTCCTTGGGAGGCAAAACCCACAGCCACTCCGTCTTATCCGGGTTGAGTTTGAGTCTGTTGACACCCATCCAGGCCCCAACAGCCTCCAGGCACCGGCACATCACTTCCACCGCTTCGTTGAATGGGCATGGGGTGGAGATGTAAAGCTGGGTATCATCGGCATATTGATGATACCTCACCCCATGTCCTTGGATGATCTCACCCAGCGGTTTCATGTAGATGTTAAATAGCAGGGGGGAGAGGACCGACCCCTGAGGCACCCCACAAGGGAGAGACCTTGGAGTCGACCTCTGTCCCCCCACTAACACCGACTGCAACCGGCCAGAGAGGTAGGAGGAGAACCACTGAAGAACAGTGCCTCCCACTCCCAACCCCTCCAGCCGGCGCAGAAGGATACCATCGTCGATGGTATCGAAAGCCGCTGAGAGGTCAAGGAGCACCAGGACAGAGGATAAACCCCTGTCCCGGGCCCGCCAGAGATCATCCATCAACGCGACCAAAGCGGTTTCCGTGCTGTAACCGGGCCTGAAACCCGACTGCTGGTAATATTAAGTGGAGGTCAATAGCAAATCCTGACTTAAGCTATTTATAGGTGGCTGTTGTCCTTTGCTTAGCTGCTTCTGTTCCACCCCTTTCTTTAAATGAGTAAGCATGAATAAGAAAAGGAAAAAAGTTGGATGTCCAGTAATGCTTTAATCTGTTTTCTCTTTCCCTTTTTCCCCATTTGAAGGAAGATTAAGTTAAGGAAAAAATAGTTTTGTAAAAGTTGAAATCGATACATTTTATTTTTGGACAGATCTGAGGATATTATTTTTAGTAACTTGCAAGTATTCTTTTCTTAATTTAGTTTGATTTACTTTCCTTTTTTTCCCCAACAGGCCTGAGAATCCGCTTATTCAATTTTTCACTGAAACTTTTAAGCTGCATGTTATATATAGTTCGGGTGCTCCTGGATGATCCATATCAGCAACATGCATGGTAATCTTTTAATTTTTCTCTCAAAATGCCTGAAAAATCATTTTACTAAGGTCAGTCGTGCATAATATGATCTCCTAACATATTTTTAGGTCTACAGGAGTCATTTGTAATCCATTTTCACATTTCATTATGTGCAGGTAGAGATGCCTATAATATTGCAGACAAATCTTAATTAGCAGATTGTTGATAAAGTAAAATATTAAGGAGACGAGGACATTGGTTGTCGTTGCTACTATATCTCACATATTATTTATTTATATACCTATCTACCTACCTATCTACCTACCTACCTACCTTTCTATCTATCTATCTATCTATCTATCTATCTATCTATCTATCTATCTATCTATCTATCTATCTATCTTTTTAAAAAAAAATATTTTATTTTTTAAAAAATATATTTTATTTTATTAATTTTTCAAAAAAACAAACATAACATGCAACATTTAGTGGAGCTACAGTCGCTCCGCTCAAAGTAGAAGTCAGCATCATAATAATAAAAGAAAAAATTCATCTATAGAATGTATATAAGTATATAAAATAAAAATATCAGTTTTAATATAATAAATCTAAAACTATATCAAAGTTTATAAAAATATATATAAGAAAAAAAAATTAAGAGAGGAAAGAAAAGTTTGTTTATATTAGTAAATAATTACCATCTAATACAATTTTACTACTTAATTCAAATATTCAAAATAATATAATAACACACTTATCCCTTTTTCCTTGTTTCCCACCAAGTGTATACTTTCTGCCAGATATCATAAAATTCCGATTCTTCTTGGTTGTCTGGTTGTCTGTCTGTCTGTCTGTCTGTCTGTCTGTCTGTCTGTCTGTCTGTCTGTCTGTCTGTCTGTCTGTCTGTCTATCTATCTATCTATCTATCTATCTATCTATCTATCTATCTATCTATCTATCTATCTATCTATCTAATCTATCTGTTAAACTTGTATGCCGCCCAACTGCTGGAGGGCTCTGGGTGGTTCACAACAAAGATAAAAACATCATAAATATTGAATGCATCATTTTTCTATATGATGAGATAATACTTGATTCACAACAGTTCATTTAGTGATCATTCAAAGATACAATGGCAGTTATAATACTTGTTTCACACCTATGACCGTGGCAACACCTCAGGGTCACATGGTTTACATTTGGATACTTGACAATTGGTTCATATTTATAACGGTCGTAGTGTCCCACGTTCTTTTGATAACCTTTTATGACCTTCTGACAAGCAAAGTAAGTGGGAATTAGTAACCATGTTACTAATTTAACAACTTCAGAGATTGACTTAACAAATGTGGCAAGAAAAGTCATAAAATTGGGCAAAACTGATTTTCTCACTTAGCAATGTAAATGCTTGGCTCAATTATGGTCGTAAACCAAGGACTAGCTGTACAGTGCCTTTCCATCTGTGTTGATACTTATGGATTTTTCTGTAGCATTTGATTATAGGATAATCAAATATCCCTGCCTCGGTTGAGATCTCTCTTTAGGTCTGATGAAGTAGCCAAATCTTGAAGGACTTGCAAAAAGTTAATAGCCTGATCACAGTGGGGGATTGACGTTCGATATGGCAAATGCCATGTAAGTAAAGACTTATCTCTAGAATCCCACAATATGTATGGACCTGCAGCATACATCTTCTGCCAGACATGATAGGCCAGGCAGATATATTCAGCAAGAAGTATAACTTCTTCAAATAACTTGGTCCTTTGTCATGAATATCTTATCTGCTCCTCCATTTCTTGACTTTAGAGGCACTGAGATACATGACGAAGCTTCGCCTTTGTCAGATCTTTACCATTATAACAGTTTATTTGTTCTTTCCCCCCTGAATTCAGGGGTTTTTGTGTGTGTTGTCGTTCATGCTGTTATTTTCTGTTTTTTTCCTATGTCCATCTATCACAAGTTCCTTCAAACTTTGTTTTGTTTATTTTTAGGATTGTTTTCTATCCTTCTCCATGCAGTATTGTAGTTGCTTGGAGAAGTGTTTTACTCTTTTCCACTGCCAAAGGTATTCAAGCACTGAAACCCTGGGCTCCCTGAAAGAAAACATTTTAATATTTTTTTTTTAAAAAAATGAAAACATGTTTTTTTCCAGTAAGGGATGTAATGGAAGAAGTTGAATAGTTTTGGGCAAATATTGTAAAATCTGATCTTCAGCTAGAAAGCTAACAAGCTTTCAAATTACCTTGTGGAAAGACTTATATTTATTTCAATTTTTCCAGGATATAGGGCTTGACTATGAGATTGTTGTTTACTTTCTTTGGCTGTTGTTTCTTTGCATTTTTATTATGAAAATATGTATAATTATTGGTTATTCCTCACATTCTGGTATTTTATTCGTTTTTAATTGATTAAAATGCATCTTGTTGACATTGCAATTGTTGTTGCTGTTAATATTATTCAGAGGATTTATCTAATTTTGTTTTATTAAAGGGTTTTTTGCATGTGTATGTATAAGTGTATTCAAGCCAATATAATAAATGCAGTGTGCTAGTTGTTAAGTTTAAAAGCAAGGTAGTTTAACTTTTTGAACTCATAAAAAGTGTGTGCCTGACCAACCATAAAGTACATTTTAACTAGCAAAGTTAAAAGCTGGCAGCCAACAGGCCTATCTAAAATCCTTCATAGATTGAAGTTCAGTGCTCGCACAAAGTTCGTATTTGCAGGAGAAATTTGCAATGTGCCAATTGTAGATGCCTTAATCCAAAGGGTGAAAAAACATTTCACTTCAAAGCACTATACTGCTTTAAATCTCTGCATAAGCCTTTGCTTACAATAAAGAATAGAGACCAGTACTGTGATGCCCTTGGCTCCACAGGAGATATGTTTTCTTTTAAAGTTTAGCTTATTTTTTTTTATTTTTTGAAAACTGGATTTCTTAGATCTGAACACAGCATTGCTTCAAATCACTGATTCTAAAGAAGGGAACTTCAAATCCCACTCTTTGATTTTTTTTTTAATGACAAGCTAACATTCACAAGAAAGAAAACTAAAGACTGTTGAAGGAGAGGGGAAAGGACACCCAAGCTCATTGCTTTGATTGAATTCATTCAAGCGTGTGTATTGTTAAACTGTGGCTTTGCATTTACTTTGACTAAATGGAACAATAAACAGACTAACATGCTCTCAACTCGTCCATGATTGTGTTTGTAGGATTGCATAATGAGTAGATTACAAAAAGTGCTATTGAAACCAATGGTGCATATAGAGTAAATGTGCCAAGGTTTTTACAGCTAGTTCAAAATTTCTGTTGCTAAGTAAGGCAAATGAGTTTTGTCCCATTTTATGACCAATTTTGCCACAGTTGTTAAGGGAATCATTACAGTTCTTAAATGAATCATACAGTTGTTAAATGAATCTGGCTTTCCCCGTTGAGTTCAAAAACTAGCTGGAGGGTTATAAATGGTGATCACATGGCCCCGGGACAATGCACCTATCATAAATACATGCCAATTGCCAAACACCCAAAATTTGATCATTATTGTGTGTGAAAAAGAATTTTCAGTGCCATAGTAAGTTCATATGGTCACTATAGCGAATGGTTGTAAGTCAAAATAATAGAATAACAGAGTTGGAAGGGACCTTGGAGGTCTTTTAGTCCAGCCTCTTATATCATTCCAAACAAATGACAGTCCAGTCTTTTTTTAATAGCCTCCCAGTGATGGCAAGGCATTCTATGATTTATTGTTCTCACTGTAATGAAATTTCCTTAATTGTGGTTACTTCTCTCCTTAATTAATATCCATCCAATGCTTCTTGTCTTACCTTCTGGTGCTTCAGAAAATAGGTTGACTCCTTCCTCTTTGTGGCAGCCCCTCAAATATTGGAACACTGCTGCCATATCATTCCTAGTCCTTCTTTTCACTAGACTAGACATATCCAATTCCTGCAACTGTTTTTCATAAGTTTTAGTTGCTGGCTCACTTAATCTTCTCTATAATCTTTCCAAAGTCTCATCATCCTTTTTTATATTGTGGTGACCAAAACTGGATGTGGCATTCCAAGTGTGGTCTTACCAAGGTGTTATAAAGCAGTAACTTCATGTGATCTGAAAACTATTCCTCTCTTAATACAGCATACAATTTCATTGACTTTTTTGACCACTCTTTTTTTGGCCATACTGTTGGGTTTTTTTAATAGAATGTAGGTAGTTGAGGACTACCTCCATTTGCCTCACATTCCAACACACATTATGCCAGTGGTGTCAAACTGGTGGCCCGCAGGCTGGATGTGTCATGCGGAGGCCATGCCCTCCCAGTTCTGCAAATGGGAAAAACACCACAAAGCATCAAGTGACCTGGCGAGTTTGACACACATGCATTATGCTGCTGAGGTGTTCTTTTTTCCCCAAACAACTACATGGGGGAGGGGGAGGGAAAGTGAAGAGAATGACATCTCTGTTACCTTCAAGATTTCTTCCACATTTCTATTACCGTCCTGTACATAGAATAAGCTGAGACAAACAGATAAATTCCGATTGTAAAAGAAGGCTACACATTCTAACCTGGAGTAAGCAACATTACATTTACTATATAGAATATGCATATACAGTGTTCCCTCGATTTTCGCGGGTTCAAACTTCGCGAAAAGTGTATACCACGGTTTTTCAAAAATATTAATTAAAAAATATTTCACGGGTTTTTTCCCCTATACCACGGTTTTCCCCGCCCGATGACGTCATATGTCATCGTCAAACTTTCGTCTGCCTTTAATAAATATTTTTTAAAATAAACTTTAATAAATAAACATGGTGAGTAATATTCTAAAGGGTTGCTAAGGGAATGGGAAATGATAATTTATGGGTTTAAAGTGTTAAGGGATGGCTTGTGATAATGTTCATAGCCAAAAATAGTATATTTACTTCCGCATCTCTACTTCGCAGAAATTCGACTTTCGCGGGTGGTCTCGGAACGCATCCCCCGCAAAAATTGAGGGAACACTATACACATCTGCACTTGCTAAGCATAGCAACATTGTTGAATTTTCTATAAAAAAATCTTGTGAGCGTTCTTTCCTTCCCTCCTCAGTTATTTCTTCCAGTCACTTCAATTGTGGCCTATTTTGCTCCTTCACCTTTCTTTTCCTTCCTTCCCTTCCTCCAAATATGTGTGAGCGCATATGCATATATTTAAGAAATAACGGTTTGAATTATTGTTAAATGCATTTGGGGAGAATTTGAATTTATTAAAATGAGGTGCTTTTTATTGATAATTTTATTCACTAGTTATTTATTCAATTAAAAAGAATTGATTTTTTCCCTAATCCTTGTTTTATTTTTGGAATGTAGCTTCAGAATTATAGAAATAGGCAAACACAGTTGTGTATGCATTTCTGTCTTAAGGGATTTATTGAAATGTGATGCCTTTATATATTGACAATCTCCTCCAGTAATTATTTATTCAATTAAAATTAATTGGGTTGTGTATGCAAATGTGTCTTGGACACACATTTATAGTATTGGGAAGAAAACATACTTTTAGAATTGATTTCAGAAGATATCCACATCATTAGCTTGACTTTGTAGACATTGGATAGGTATTTTGTTCAGTTTATCATTTTAGAGGTATCTCCCCTTGTTTTTGTCTTCGTTTTAATCATTTTTCAAACAGCTAGTTTACAAGAAACTTTATTAAACTTTAAAAATTTTCTACTTTGATCACTTTGATGAAATGCATCACAGCTCAATCTAACTATTGTTAGTCATCTAACTATAGTTTCCTTTTCTTTTGATCATATAATTCTAACAGACCAATAAAAACATCATTTGTACACTTTATTCTATTGAAGTTTTTTTAAAAAAATTGCAGTGATTTTAATGAAAAAGTTAGTAATGAAGTCTTATATTTGTTTCCAATAATTATTGTATCTCCTAGGATCATAACTCTTCAAAGAATGCCAGAGTTGTTTATTTTAATAGCTGGGATATAAAATGCACTGCTTATAACCTAATAATACTGAAATAATTATTTCAAAATTGACAGTTACGTCTATATTGAATCTCATCTCTTGAGAGAGAACAACCAAGTTGATGACATATTGGACTGTTGGCACATAAATCTAAAAAATAAAAATTAATGAATAAAATAGTAGGAGGAATCAGGAGATTGCTGCAAACTAGTGTGGTATGAAGGAAACTTCCCATTACTAGATACCTTGGCAGTTTCCAGGAATATTGTTATTATTCCTGTATATAACTGTGCTATTTCTACTGAAAAATTTCTAATACAGTAGTACCTCTACTTAAGAACTTAAGAACACCTCTACTTAAGAACTTTCCTAGATAAGAACTGGGTGTTCAAGATTTTTTTGCCTCTTCTTAAAAACCATTTTCTACTTAAGAACCCAAGCCCGGAAAAAATTCCCAGGATTGAAGCTTTGGCAGTCCAGAGCAAATGGAGCGTTTTCCTTTCTCTGGGCACTTGGAGAGGGAATAAACCACTTCCCTGTGGTGACTCCTTTGTGCTGCCTCCCATGTACCCAGCCAGATCAACTCGGCTTCAGCCAAACCGAGGAGTAACCACAGTGAAGGAAAGACGCCGGCCACAAAGCAAGCGAGCGAGAGGAGAGGGGAGCCCTTCAGCATGGGAAGGAAGAGGAAGCAGTAGCAGCAGCAGTCTCCACCTTTCGATAAAAGGAGCGGGAGGTTTTCCCCTCTTGCCTGCCTGTGTTTCTCTCTCTGGCACAGTGTATGGGAGGCAGCCTCGCTCCTCCTTGCCGCCTCACAGTCCCTCTTTTTTTTTAAGCCTTAAAGTTTTGGATTTTTTTGATTCCTCTCATATCACCTTCTTCCTTTGGCAGCGACCACCCTCCCCCTCCTCTTCTACCTCCTCCTCCCACCAAAATTCCAAGCTTTTATTCCTTTTCTAATGGGTTTGCACGCATTATTTGCTTTTACATTGATTCCTATGGGAAAATTGCTTCTACTTACATACTTTTCTACTTAAGAACCTGGTCACAGAATGAATTAAGTTCTTAAGAAGAGGTACCACTGTATTTAAATATGGGATTGGCACATATGTAGCTTTTAGCTTGCAGCTATTTCCAATTCATATTTTTCCCAATGTAAAAGTTATAAAGTCAGGAGGATAATATATATTTAAATCACCATACCTCCCTAGAATTATTACTAATTATATCTTGGTTTTGACATTAATGTGTTTATATTATGATTGGCACCCAAAAGGAAGATCCAAACATAGTCCAAAACATAAGTAGTTTGTCAATAATAATTAAAAGTAGGATTCTGCTCTGTAATCAAGAGCTAGGCTGAATTAGAAATTACAGTTGTATTTGCCTGTTTTCTTTTTGCTGTCTTATTTTAGTCCTGAGTATTTGGACTTTGTGCCTTTCAAATGCTAGATTTTAGATACCATGGCCTAAGCCTCTTCTTCTTATTACCTGTATTTTTAAGCATTTTTGTCATAATTCTAAACTTGTGTAAATATTATCCCAGAGCAACTTTGTACAGTTTCTCTCTTAACTCATAGGTTGCACCTCTCATTTCCAGCAGAATGAAATAAGTATATAATATTTACAGGACATTGCAAAATGTAATGTACATAAAGCAGAGAGGAGAGGTTTAAAAGCAGAATGTTAACCAGATGCTTATCAGTTCATTTATATAGAGTGGTGAATCATTTAAAATGGTTACCAACAGAAATCTCTAGAATTATAGTGTAGATCAATTGGTATTTTTCAATTAGTAAATTTATCAAATAAATTCCTAATTGTCCATGAAGTCAATGTAGTTTTAAATGATTTTCTAGATAGAAAATTAGATACATAGCCCTACAAGTCATTGTACTGGATTATTTACGGGACCATCTTCTGCATCACACATCCCAGCGGCCAGTTAGGTCACAAAGAGTCAGCTTCCTCCAGGCCCTGTCAGCCAAACAATGGTGACTGGTGGGCCCACGGGGTAGAGCCTTCTCCCCAGCCCTCTGGAACCAACCAGAGACAGAGACAGATTGAGTGACTCTGTCTGTCTGTCTGTCTGTCTGTCTGTCTGTCTGTCTATCTATCTATCTATCTGTTGAATATGTATGTATATATACATACATATACAGTGGTACCTCGAGATACGAGTTTAATTCGTTCTGGACCTGGGCTCTTAAGTCGAGCAGCTCTTATCTCGAACGACTTTTCCCCATAGGAATTAATGTAAATAATTTTAATTGGTTCCAGCCCTCAAAAAACTCACAAAGTTAGTCTAAATTATGCAGAAAGACATGTTTTTAATGAAGAAATGTACATGTACATATAAATGAATAATGAAGTTTCTTTCACTTAACTTGTAAACTTTCTTAAACTTTTAAATTTACATATGTTCAACTTCTCTGCCACCCAATCCTGTAGGACAGAGGTCCCCAACCCTTTTTGCACCAGGGACCGGCTTTAAGCGATCAAGAGAGGAATGGGTGAATGAATGGACGGAGGGTGGGAAGGAAGGAAGGAAAGAGGGAAGGGACAGGAACAGAGGAAGGAAGCAAGGAAACTTATGAAAGGGGAGAGTAAGAGAGGAATGAGTGAAAGGAGGGAGGGACGGAAGAAGGTGGGAAGGAGAAAGAAAAGAAGAAATAGAGGAATGGAAGGTAAAAGAGAGAAAGAAAAAGAGCAAGAAAGAAAGAAAGAAAGGGGGAAGGGACAGGAACAGAGGAAGGAAGCAAGGAAACTTATGAAAGGGGAGAGTAAGAGAGGAATGAGTGAAGGGAGGGAGGGAAGAAGGTGGGAAGGAGAAAGAAAAGAAGAAATAGAGGAAGGGAAGGTAAAAGAGAGAAAGAAAAAGAGCAAGAAAGAAAGAAAGAAAGAAAGGGGGAAGGGACAGGAACAGAGGAAGGAAGCAAGGAAACTTATGAAAGGGGAGAGTAAGAGAGGAATGAGTGAAGGGAGGGAGGGAGGGAAGAAGGTGGGAAGGAGAAAGAAAAGAAGAAATAGAAGGGAAGGTAAAAGAGAGAAAGAAAAAGAGCAAGAAAGAAAGCTGCAAGCACCCCCCCGAGCCCCCCAGGCCGGCTGCAACCTTTTAAAACACGCGCGCCGCTTTGCAGCTGTCTCCTGAAGCCGAACGCGGAAGTTAGCGTTTGGCTTCAGGAGACAGCTCCTTGGTGCTTGTATCTCGAATTTGGGCTTGTAAGTAGAACAAAAATATCTCTCCCCTCCCAGCTCTTATCTCGAGTTGCTCTTAAGTAGAGCAGCTCTTATGTCGGGGTTCCACTGTATAGTATATATGTTTTTGTAGATTTCGTAGATACTCTATACAGTACATGTAATATGTGTATGTGTGTGTATATATTTTTATATACACACACATATATTTATTTATTTATTAGAGTTGGAAGGGACCTTGTAGTTCTTCTAGTTCAACCCCCTGCTGAAGCAGGAGTCCCTATACCATTTTGGACAAATGGCAGTGCAATCTCCCCTTGAAAGTCTCAAGTGTTGGAGCACTCACAGCCTCCGCAGGCAAGCTGTTCCACTGGTTGATCGCTCTCATCATCAGAAAGTTCCTCATTTCCAGGCTGAATCTCTCCTTGGTCAGCTTCCATTCGTTATTCCTTGTCTGGCCTTCTGGGGCTCTGGAAAACAGTCCGAACCGAACCTCTCTGTGGCAGCCCCTCAGATATTGGAACATTGCTATCATGTCTTCTCTGATCCTTCTCTTTGCTAGGCTAGCCATGCTCAGTTCCTACAACATCACTTTGTAGGTTTTCGTTTCCAATCCACTTGCCATTCTGGTTGCTGTTTTCTGCAGTTTCTAGAGTTTCAATGTATCTTTTGTAGTGTGGTGACCAAAACTGAATGCAATACTCTAGATGTGGTCTAACTAAGGTTTTATAGAGTAGTATTAGTACCTTCCTAGTCCTAGATTGTATCCCTCTGTTAATGCAATTTAGGATTGTATTGGTCTTTTTCGGCTGCTGTTGCACATTGCTGGCTCATATTTAGTTGGTTGTCCACCAAGTTTCCAAGATCCCTTTCACAGTCGCTGCTATTGATTGTTTATATTATTTATATGTAATGTCCTTGATTTTTCTTGCCTAGTTGTAGGATTTTTCTTTTCTCTGCATTGAATTTCATTTTATTTGTTTGGGCCCAGTGTACAAATCTGTCAAGATCAATCTGGATCCTGATCCCGACCTCTAGAATATTGGCTACTCCTGCCAGCTTGGTGTCATCTGCAAATTTGGTTAGTTCCCCTTTTATTCCCTCATCTAGGTCATTAATGAAGAAAGAGTACTAAGCCTAGGATGGAACTTGCGGTACCCCACTGCTTCTCATTGAGGACTACTCGTTGGGTATTGTTGGTCAGCCAGTTGTTAATCCATCTGGTTGTGTAGCTGACTATCCCATTTTTTTTTTAGATTGCGGAAAGTAGGTTGTGATCCACTTTGTCAAATGCTTGTCAAAGTCCAAGTGTACTACGTCCACTGCATTTTGCTGATCTATTAATTTGGTTACAGTGTTGAAGAATGAGATTGGTTTGGCATGATTTGTTCTTAACAAACCTGTGTTGGCTATTGGTTATTACTTTGTTTGTTTCTAAAGGCTGGCAGATCTGTTTCTTAATTATTTTTTGTTGCATTTTCCCAGGTATTTCTGTTAAGCTAATTGGTTTATAGTTACCTGGGTTGGGTTTTTTTGCCTTTTTTGTAGATGGGGACCATGTCAGCTCATTTCCAGTCTTCATGTAGTTCTTCTGAATTCAAGGATTTTTGGAAGATGTGGTTTAGTGATTCTGAAATGACACCTGCTAGTTCCTTTAGGACTCTGGGGCAGTGTTCCCTCTAATTTTTTTTGGGGGGTGGGCGGAAAAGTATAGTGTCTGAGCAGCAGTCCCTTTGGGACTGGGCGGCACAGAAATAATAAATAAATAAATAAATAAATAAATAAAACAAACAAACAAATAAAAAACCCACCCTGTTTTGCCTCAGAGAATTTCAAAATAAAATACTGTACTGTGTGTCTATAACAGTGAGCTCATAATAGGGCAACTCTATCAATATCAAAATGCCACTTAAATAGTTGAGCTAGTTTCAAACTAGATTTTGATTTTCTTTCTCTCTTCCTTACTCCCATTCTTTTTTTTCTCTTTTCCTTCCTCTCTTTTTTCTATCTGTTTCTCTCTCTTCCTCTCTTCCTCTCTCTCTCCTTCCCTCTCACTCTTTCCCTCTCGGCTTCTGGGCAGGTTTGGAAAACTCTGAGTTGATGATGATTTTTAAGTGAGCTATTGCTCACTGCTCAGCTTAGAGGGAACTATACTCTGGGGTATAGTCCATCTGGTCCTGGTGATTTGTATTTGTTAAGTTCAGACAGTGGTCTCTTATTGTATATTTGCTTAAGTTGAATTTTGTTTCGACTCTGCTTTTTGCAGTTGTGTTTCTGGTTAGTTGGTTTGCAGTTTCTTTTTTGTGTGAAGACTGATGCAAAGAATGTGTAAAATAGCTCTGGTTTTTCTCTGTTGTCTGCCAATAACTCTGCTGTGCACTCTGTATTGGTTAGCAATATGCTTTCAGATACAATTTAAAGTAGTGCATGATTTAACCCAAAAAGCTCTATATATCTTGGCCCCTTTCATAACCAGCAGTGGACCAGTTTTTAGAAGGCAAGGCTTAGGAGGCTCTGTCCAGCCACCCAGGACATACGGTAAGCATGCACGCGAACCAGTAACAAACTGATTCAAAACCCATTACTTTTCAGAACCATCTGTTATTTCAATATTAAACAAATCATATTGAGTTGCTTTGTTATATGACATTATTTTTGAAAATTGAATTAATTGCTAGAAGAAAAGCACCTTTCATTAAATCTGTGGGCATCCAGTACAATTTACAATGATAGATAGTGAACAAAATCATGATGTTGTCATGCTAATGATGTTAATTCTGTAATAATGCTAATTACATTATTTGTGATATTTGTACATTGATACTACAGTCCATATGATATCCTGTGCTACATCTCTCCCTTTGACTTACATGGTTACATTCCCATAATTCCCAGCCAGCCAGAATCTTAATGGAAACTCCTTTGAAATATGAGTGTTTTTATAATTAAGCATGGATACATTCTTATATATGTTATGTTTTCTTATATATGTTATGTTGCATAAAAGTTCAAATAGTTCTATCTCCTAAATATCCTATGTTAACATCTTAAAATGTTGTTTTAAAATACAATATGTTTGACAATATATTTCTTCATTAACCAAACAACCCTCACCCACGATAATCCTCATTTATCATCTTTCATTTTTTAAAATTTTAACTTGCATGATATTTTACAACCCTTTAAAATATTATAATAACAAACTAATGATTTTGTCTGGCTTTCCTCCCCCCCCCCCATAACATATTTCATTATGATATGCTGTTTTCTAAATGAAAATGGATTTTACATTTGGATGTCTGCTAGCAAGGAATTAAACCAGGGATGTTCCAGTCAAAACAACATTTCTGCAGAGATAGATTGGTAAGTTTAAGGATGTGTTTATAGCAGCAAATCGATGTTTTAAACTTAAATTATTAGGTTCTTTTTTAAAAATAATGAACTTACTGATATTAGCAAGAGCAAAATGGACAGCCAGATGATTATAGTTACCCCAAATGAACTCAAGCCTAATGTGGATAGTAAGAAATATTTTGAAACTTAACTAAATTTAATTTAGAATTTGCAAATATTTTAGCAATAATATGAAAACGCTCTGGATTCTATATCAAAAAGATAATTTTATTTTGATTAGTAAAATTGAAATGCTTCATAGGTTATTCATTGGCTGTATTGACAAGGTATATTCCAGCAAAATCAACTATGTTCTCTCCTCTGTTTTCTGTCACTTTAAAAAAAAATAGTACTGACCATTGAGAGAACAATGAAATAAACTCCCCTCCCCTCACTTCATGGCAGATCCATTTCTCACAATTGAAGTAATGTACTGTTCACAATAGTACTGTTGCTATTGTTCCAATACATAACCTTAACTATTTTTTATTTTTTCCTCGAGTTATATAAATCTGCAGCATATCAAGGAGAATAATTGCTAAGAACATAGAAAAATGTATGAGTATATATTGCATATGTATATATTTGAAGAAGCCATAGTTGACTTCAGTTATGAAAACAAAGGCAACAGCATAGCTGCTACTTGCAGCATAATGAACAACAACAAAATAATCCCGGGGGGGGGGGCAGTATTATTTTAGCCCCAAAATAGGAATTATTCCTAGCCATTCTATTTTATGCCTACTATTCAAATGAGTAATGTATGAGGACCAGTAATGTGTTCCTTAGAAACATAAACTAGTCACTTATGACATTTGATTGATTGCAGCATTTGATAGGAAAGTGAGCCACATACATTATTTGAAACATCTAATCAGTTTCTTAACTCCAGGGTATCTCCCTCCCGCTGTTCTCCCTTAAATTGAAATATTTTGAATTCATTGGAAGAATTCAAGGAAAATAAAAATAATTTCAGAGTGTTAATTTGGTTGTGGGGGATAATAGCTTGTTCAGGTAAGGTTTTCTCCCCCCCCCCCAATAAATACATAAATTCATTTCCTTTGTTGCTGTAATTTTTTTCAGGTCACTTATTATTTGGGTGAATCGAAGCTTACCTTTGTGGGGGTTACAGGTAATGTATAGTTTCATTTTTTACAAATTTTACATGCATTTAATAACATCTTAAAATAAAAGATGGGTACTTATTAACTGAATAGCAAATTAGTGAAAACAAAGATCCTTCTACAAATATCAGTGAAGAAGATATAACCAGTCCTTGTTTAATGTCTACCTTGTTTAAAGACTATTTGCAAATGCAATACTAGGTTGGGAGGGGGGGTGTCAGAGACGGGAGTTTTAAAATTCCAACCAATGTCTGGACTTATGATCAAATTTTGTACCTAACAACAGTGCATGTGGGAGTGAGAGTAATGCTGGCATAGCTGTATGAGAGCTTTATCTAAATGAGCCTGCAGCAATCAATGATCTTTGCAGCTTCTCTTTCTGTCTCAGCCACGTGTTCACACCTAGCAAACATTTTACCTCTGATTTAAGGAAAGGATTGCAATTGCTAAACAAGGACAGGATATATTCAACCTATGATTGTTCATTCACTAATTATTTGAAGCATGACAGAACCAAACAGATGGTGGTTACAATTGATCCTTCAAGTTCTGGCTGCCACAGCACTCCTACAGTCATATAACCAATACTTGGTTGCTTGGCTACCTGTTCACACTTGCAACTAGTTGCCAAATACTTGCAATCACAAAGTTACTATTTGATATCTTCTCTACTGTTTTACCCAGACAGTTGAATTTCCTGACTTGTGCCTTACTGTATTTTGCACATCCTCCTTGACCCATAGGTTGTGGTCCCATGGATTTGGGGGTAGTGGAGGGTGCCTCTTGTGCACCCTCCACAACCTACTCCAGAATTCTTGCGCAATGCCTGACCATCTTGTGTAGTCTTCTTAGTTAAGATCTCTAGGATTCATTTATATTGATTCTT
Source organism: Erythrolamprus reginae (assembly GCF_031021105.1). Taxonomy (NCBI): domain Eukaryota; kingdom Metazoa; phylum Chordata; class Lepidosauria; order Squamata; family Dipsadidae; genus Erythrolamprus; species Erythrolamprus reginae. Next base: position 109,763,040 of record NC_091952.1, on the reverse strand, counting down.
TAACTTTGGTGAAAATGACACAAATTCTTGTGAACAATACCATATTTTACTGAATTGGCTTGCAATAGTTATTAGTCTTATTTGCAAATTAGTATATGTCTATCATAGTTCCCTCTAAGCTGAGCAGTGAGCAATAGCTCACTTAAAAATCATCATCAACTCAGAGTTCTTCAAACTTGCCCAGAAGCCGAGAGGAAAAGAGTGAGAGGGAAGGAGAGAGAGAGGAAGAGAGGAAGAGAGAGAAACAGATAGAAAAAAGAGAGTAAGGAAAAGAGAAAGAAAAAGAATGGGAGTAAGGAAGAGAGAAAGAAAATCAAAATCTAGTTTGAAACTAGCTCAACTATTTAAGTGGCATTTTGATATTGATAGAGTTGCCCTATTATGAGCTATTATTATCAGGGGGATAAAACCTTCTTCAGATATATTAATGATAAGAAGAAGAAAAACTGCGGCATCACGAAGCTTAGTACCGGGAATAATACATGCATTAATGGGAATAAGGAGATCGCTGACCATTTCAATAGCTACTTCTGTTCAGTTTTCTCAAAAGACACCTTACAAAATAATACTATAGAGGGATATAGCATTGCTTCCAGCTGTACGGATTCAGCTCCAGTGATCTTAGAAGCCGATGTCTTAGAAGAACTTGAACGATTAAAGATAAATAAGGCAATGGGTCCAGATGGCATCCACCCCAGAGTTCTTAAAGAACTCAGATCTGTCATTACTACCCCCCTGACTGATTTGTTTAACCAATCCTTGTTAACAGGAGAAGTTCCTGAGGATTGGAGAATGGCCAGTGTTGTGCCTATTCACAAGAAGGGCAGTAGAGAAGAAGCTGGTAACTACAGGCCAGTTAGCTTGACATCAGTTGTAGTTAAAATGATGGAGACTCTACTCAAAAAGAGGATAAATCAGCACCTAAAAAACAATAACTTATCGGACCCAAATCAGCATGGCTTTACTGAAGGCAAATCATGTCAGACTAATCTCATTGATTTCTTTGACTATGTCACAAAGGTGTTGGATGAAGGTGGTGCCGTGGATATTGCATACCTGGACTTCAGCAAAGCCTTTGATACGGTTCCACATAAAGAGCTGATAGATAAATTAGTGAAGATTGGACTTAATCCCTGGATAGTTCAATGGATTTGCAGCTGGCTGAAGCGTAGACATCAGAGAGTTATTGTTAATGGCGAGTATTCTGAGCAGAGTCAGGTTACAAGTGGTGTGCCACAAGGGTCTGTTCTGGGTCCTATTCTTTTTAATATATTTGTGAGTGACATAGGGGAAGGTTTGGTAGGGAAGGTTTGCCTATTTGCCGATGACTCTAAAGTGTGCAATAGGGTTGATATTCCTGGAGGCGTCTGTAATATGGTAAATGATTTAGCTTTACTAGATAAATGGTCTAAGCAATGGAAACTGCAGTTTAATGTTTCCAAATGTAAAATAATGCACTTGGGGAAAAGGAATCCTCAATCTGAGTATTGTATTGGCAGTTCAGTGTTGGCAAATACTTCAAAAGAAAAGGATTTAGGGGTAGTGATTTCTGACAGTCTCAAAATGGGTGAACAGTGCAGTCAGGCGGTAGGGAAAGCAAGTAGGATGCTTGGCTGCATAGCTAGAGGTATAACAAGCAGGAAGAGGGAGATTATGATCCCACTATATAGAATGCTGGTGAGACCACATTTGGAATACTGTGTTCAGTTCTGGAGACCTCACCTACAAAAAGATATTGACAAAATTGAACGGGTCCAAAGACGGGCTACAAGAATGGTGGAAGGTCTTAAGCATAAAACGTATCAGGAAAGACTTCATGAACTCAATCTGTATAGTCTGGAGGACAGAAGGAAAAGGGGGGACATGATCGAAACATTTAAATATATTAAAGGGTTAAATAAGGTCCAGGAGGGAAGTGTTTTTAATAGGAAAGTGAACACAAGAACAAGGGGACACAATCTGAAGTTAGTTGGGGGAAAGATCAAAAGCAACATGAGAAAATATTATTTTACTGAAAGAGTAGTAGATCCTTGGAACAAACTTCCAGCAGACGTGGTAGATAAACCCACAGTAACTGAATTTAAACATGCCTGGGATAAACATATATCCATCCTAAGATAAAATACAGAAAATAGTATAAGGGCAGACTAGATGGACCATGAGGTCTTTTTCTGCCGTCACACTTCTATGTTTCTATGTTTCACTGTTATAGACACACAGTACAGTATTTTATTTTGAAATTCTCTGAGGCAGAACAGGGTGGGTTTTTTATTTGTTTGTTTATTTGTTTATTTGTTTGTTTATTTGTTTGTTTGTTTGTTTATTTATTTATTTATTTATTTATTTATTTATTTATTTATTTATTTAATATTTCTGTGTCGCCCAGTCCCGAAGGGACTGCCGCTCAGACACTATACTTTTCCGCCCCCCCCCCCAAAAAAAATTAGAGGGAACACTGATGACTATAGTACCTCTTTCTTTAACTTTGAAATGTATTGGCATCCACACACAGAAGGGACACTGTCTCACCAGTTAATGCAAGAAGTCCATATCTTAGCCATATTTTAGTATCTTACAGTTTCTGAAGAAAGCAATATTCTCCCTCATATAAATGCTTCTATGCCATCAAAATTTCACCACCTCAAGAAACTTTACAAAGTCAATAAAGATAATTCTTGTTCCAGTTTAGCCCCTGATTCTATTACGATGACAGCAATGTTATTTCTAACATTGATAGCATTTATTTGCCCCGGTTAAGGTCAGAAAAGTAAACAAATACAACCTGTTCCCTTCTTGAGCTTCAGTTCATATTGTCAGCTGTCAAATATGTGTGCCCAAATATCATAGTTTTGTAACAGAAAATAGACTCAATCCAATCTTATCCACTATCGCAGTGTTTCCCAACCTTGGCAACTTGAAGATATCTGGACTTCAACTCCCAGAATTCCCCAGCCAGCAAATGCTGGCTGGGGAATTCTGGGAGTTGAAGTCCAAATATCTTCAAGTTGCCAAGGTTGGGAAACACTGGGCTAGACGAATAAAGGAAATAGTACATTTTTTCTAACAGAAGCAGCATAATTTTCCATGCAGTAATTATTTTCAGCTTTCTCCATTTGTTTATCCTGTTTGCTACTGCCTATAGTCTTACTGAACTAAAGGCCAAACTTTCAGAAGGAAAAATAGAATAGAATAGAATTCTTTATTGGCCAATTGTGATTGGATACACAAGGAATTTGTCTTTGTTGCATATGCTCTCAGTGAACATAAAAGAAAAGATACATTTGTCAAGAATCATGAGGTACAACACTTAATGATTGTCATAGGGTACAAATAAGCAATCAGGAAACATCCAGTATTAATATAAATCATAAGGATACAATCAACAAGTTATAATCATACAGTCATAAGTGGGGGAGATGGGTGATAGGAATGGTGAGAAGACTAATAATTAAAAGTCTGCTGTTTCGTACTCAGAAACTTTCATTAGATGTTAGCAACATCTGACTCAGTACAGCAGAACTGCAGGTATCAGACTTAATCTTTGATCTTGATCCTCCTGTATACTTACTATTTGAAGACCATTTGGCACACTTTCAATGTACTTGGACTTCTGTAATTAAGAACTTCAGAATTATGTTGGTTGTTTCATAAGGTTATAGGTTTTATACTGAATTCACCAGGACACCCTGATTTTCAGAGTTATGTCAGACGGCTTCCCTCTCTCTATATACAACATAGAGAGCGTTCAGCAGAAATAGTGTTAAAAAGTAATTCAAACATTTGCCATCAAAAATATTTTTAAAAAATGTTATTATATCAGTATGGTATTCATTACTTCCATTCTCTCATATGAATAACACTTTGGCTAATAAGTCAATGAGACCCTTCCTTTCTTACAGTAATTAATAGCAGTAATGACAAATGCTACTGTTGCTACAGCTCCATATATTGGAGATATAATTAAGTTTGCCTTCCCAACAAGAATAAGATCCCGTGTAATAATCCACATGACAGCTACAATTTCGGATGCTCACTTGGCTCGTCTTCAAATATATCCTAATGGGCAGTGTTGCTATTCTATTTTTTCAGACTCAGAAAATTTATGTTCCTCCTTGGTTCTACCTAGAGTCAAAGATTTTCATTAGAGTTAATTGCCTTCCATATCTCTTTGCCATTTCCATATCTCTTTACCATCAGTGTTTTCATATGTGGATGGGGAGTTCACTTCAGAGTCATTTTAACCTGAGCTACTTGGTACAGGCACAAGCTTCTCATAATGTGAAAGGTATTATAAGATTTTGAAGGCTATCCTGATGACCAGATTTATCAGGTGATAACATAATTCAATCTGGTACAGAATAACAGAATTGGAAGAGACCTTCAAGGTCTTTTGGTCCAATCCCCTGATCAAGCAGAAGACCTTATAACATTCCAGACAAATGGCTGTCAAATCTCTTCTTAAAAGCCTCCAGTGATGGAGCATCTACAATTTCTGAAGACAAGCTGTTTCACTGATTCATTGTTCTCACTGTCAGGTAATTTCTACTCATTTCAGGTTGGCTCTCTCTTTGAAAAGTTTCCATCCATTCTTGTCCCGCCTTCGGGTGCTTTGGAGAATTTGCTTCTCCTTTCTGGCAGCCTCTTAAATATTGGAAGATTGTTATCATGTCACTCCTAGACCTTCTCTTCATTAGATTAGACACTCCCAATTTTTTCAAATATTATCTTTATGCAATATGTAAATATGACATAATAAATAAATATAATAAAAGTTATATATACATATCAGTATAAATATGTATTTAGGCAATACATAAACTAACAATGGCCACACAGGACACAAAGAATAATAGCTTCTGTAGCAATCCTTCAAGATATTATTCTACTTGGCTCACAATAAGCCTTCAGCTTTGTTTCCCAAGCACTGGCTTAGATTTGACCTTAACTGCATGGTGTTGTGTAGCTATTGGAGATAGTTGAATACCCTGCCAACATAAAGACATAGTTCCCTATTTGCACCCAGTGACATTTATTTACTGTTACTATACCATCACAACCATAAGACCTTTGATGATAAAAAAATAATCTACTACAAAATCAATATCAACAGTTCAAATGTATCATAGTCTAAAACCAGAACAACTTACAAAGTTTAATTATAACAGTGTCCCTCTTCTCACTGAATCTGGGTTGTTGCTTGTTGACACAATATGGACTTTTAGCTCTGACACACACTTGCTTTTCACTTGAAAACTACTTGAATTACATTAAACAAGGACATGGATTTAAACCTTCAGATTTATCACGTTTTTTTAAAAAACATTTAAACACATCATTCATTTTTCAGTCATCTCATCATCTCTTCATTTAGTAAAGAAGGTTTCTACTCAGCTATTTATTTGAACTCCAGAGTTAATTAAGAATTGGTAATTTACCCATAATTGGTATTCACCATAGTCATCTGTAAATTCTCACAATTACTTGCTCTCAGATGACTTTATTGTCCTGTTGGGTTTGCTATATCAGTTTTAGGAACTGAAGGTGTTCTGCAGAAGCCACAACTAGTTATAGTATAAAAAAAGGTCATTGTATTCCCAAATCATACTTAGACCTATAGTTTTCAAACGGGGCTACGTATGAAGGCATAAGTGGGTTAATTCAAGAAACAGACTAAAAAAATATAGTTAAAAGTAAATGATGGAATGGAATAGAATGGAACAGAACGGAATAGAGTGGAAGAAGAACAGAACACTTTGTTTGGCCAAGTGTGATTAGACACAAAAGGAATTTGTCTCTGGTGCAAAAAGCTCTCAGTGTACATGCAAAGCAACAGAGTAATAACAATCACAATAATAACACCAATAAGAGGAGGTAGTACAGAAGATAAGGATAATAGAAAAATATAGATGTGCAACATAGATAAATATACATAAATATTAGACAGTACTGTAAGAGTTAAGTGTTTAGCACAGTGATGGCACAAGGGAAAAAATTCTTGCATCTAGTTGTTTTGGTATGCAATACCTTACAGTAGTGTCATTTTAATTTTAAAATGATGATATTGAAAGGTGAGCTCAAGTCAACAAAAAAAACTTTAGTCCCTGGGGTTTCAAGATGTTGCAAGATGTAGTGAAGTGCCATATTGATAACATCATCTGCCAATTTTATTTGCTTGGCATTCAGGATTTTCCTGTTACTTGTTCAGTGATGACAGAAGAGGAAACTTCTCTTGTGTTACTAAATCACTATAGAAGCCTTAATAGATATTGCCCAAGAGATGTGGAAATAGATGTGTGACTGCTATTTCTTACAACTTTTATGTCTTGGAAAGTAATATTTAGTTAACTGTAGAACTAATTTAAAAAGATGCGCTGATATGTAATAATGAAGTCCAGAGAACACCAAGAATTGCACAATTACAAAAGAGCTTCAATCTGAAGGGTATCAGTAAAACCATAAGAAGATAAGATGGAAATTCATATGTCAATCTAGATCATTTCAGTATAGCACTTCGATGTCACAATGGCCAACCAGATGCCACACTGGAGCTCAAAGCAGAAGGGGGAGATTTTCAAAATTTGCGCTATTGTTCTCTTGCCAGTGATATTTGGAGGCTCCAAACCTACATAACAGAACACAAACAATAACCTTTGCAGATCTGTTCTCTATGAACCAATTAGTATTGAAACAAACCGAGCTAGTGGCCATCCTCCTGTTTTCTAACATAAAACTCCACAAATTAATCCTAGGCAGTGAGGAAAAATGTGGTTGCTTGTGGTTGCTATATTACATATAAAAGTTTAAAAAGTTTCATCTCTGTCCTGATTTTTGAGAAAATCTCCCTGTCCATTTTCTGCATATCATGCTTAATTTTTACATTTAAAGTATATTGAACTGTATTTTCCATTTGGTTGCCTTCTCATCCAGTTAAAATTCCTTCTGTAGCTCTTCACCCTTTCATTATCATCAACTTAAATAGTCTAGTATCTGCAAATTTAGGCAGCTCAGTGTGCGTAGCCTAAGTCATGATAATTTATGAATAAATTAAGAAGCTTCAATCTCAGCAGAGAGCTCTGTGGCACTCCACTTCTTATTTCCTTCCATTGAGAAAATTGCTCATTTATCCCCACACTTCATGTTTTTTCCCCACTCAGTTAACAATCTATAAAGAACAGTGCCTTTTATACCTTGACCACCATCATTTGCCTTTTGTTACTTGTAAAGAACTTTAGAAGGTAGATTTACTATTGACTAATCAAAACTAATTTTACTTCAGGCCTTGTTTCTTTGCCTGCTATTTATTTTCCCCCCTATGATTATATTTTTACCACTTAGATGTATTTGTGCATTTTGTGCAGTCTATGGAATCTTACAATGCTGCTTAATGGCCCATGAAAAGGATCTGGGAAGAAAATGTTTTCTCTCCCTCCACCTACCCTTCTTATCTATCCTATTTATTTAAATTTCAATTTTTGAAATTGCTTCTGTATCAGTTTTGGAATATATTCATATATTTACTATTATTTTTCTCCCTTAGAGTTTCTTTTCTTTGCCACCCTGTGTCACAGTTATGAGATGCATGTTGTTATAACAATATAATAAGAAATAAATGCTTCCAATTTGTGAAGTAATAACATGAATTCTTTTATTTGGTACTGAGATCTAGACCATCTCTATGCCTGAGCACATTTGGAATTTAGCTAGTTTGTTTGTTTGTTTGTTTGTTTATTTGTTTCTCAAATATGTTTAAGATAAGAGGTATTGGTATAAACATAAACATAAGCAAAGTAGGTACAGATAAATGAGGACAATAGCACAGTAAGACAGGAACTGTAGGCACAATGCAAAACAAGAAAGGTGCTTCCTACCAGAGCATGTAGACATGTTATTTTTCTTTGACAAGAAGGTGTTAGTACTACCAAATTTCCTTTTCCTTGTAAGGTTAAAAAGAATCCACTTTTGTTGCATAAGGTAAATCTCACATTCCTGCTATGGAAGTGGTCAGTTTATTGTATAAGGTGACTAACTAAATTTCCAAGAAAAGCTTCCTCAGTTAATACTAGGAAAACTTAGAAGAATACAGTGGTACCTCGGTACTCGACCACAATTCGTTCCAGAAGTGTGGTTGAGAACCGATTTGGTCGAGTACTGAATTTATTTATCCCATAGGAAATAATGGAAATGGATTTAATTGATTCCCAGCCCCTGTTAACTCGCTGGGAACCAATTAAATCTATTTTCTTTATTTCCTATGGGATAAATAAATTCGGTACTCCAAGCTGCAGGAAGGGTGGGGGCGGCTGCAATCCCGGCAGCTTTGGGGGGCTCCTTTCCTCAATGCTTCGTATTATTACCTGTAAGCAGCTGCAAAAACTTTCTCCTTCCCGGCGGCAGCAACGGCGGCGGCTTCCCTTCGAGGAGCAACAGCGCCGGGAACGTCACGTAATGAAGGGAAGCTGCTGGAGCGGCGGCAACTGCTGAGATGGCTCCGGCGGCTTCCCTTCATCATGTGATGTTCCCGGCGCTGTTGCTACTTGAAGTGAAGCCGCTGCTGTTGCTGCCGCTGGGAAGGGGAAAGTTTTTGCAGCTGCTTACAGGTAATAAGAGGAAGCAATGAGGAAACAAGCCCCCCGAAGCTGCCGGGATTGCAGCCGCCCCCACCCTTCCTGCAGCTTGGAGCTCTTATAGAGCTCCTCAGCCCCCTGAAGCTGCTGGGATTGCAGCAGCCCCCGGTGGTAACATTTCGGATAATGAACAAAATTTTCTGTGGCTGTTCGGTATCCGAATTTTTGTTCAGATACCGAAGCAAATTTTTGCCGAAAATTTTGTTTGTTATCCGAAATATACGAGAACCAAAGCCTTTGAGTACCGAGGTACCACTGTAATGAGATTCCTTTAAAGCAGTGTTTCCCAACCGGTGTGCCGCGGCACACTGGTGTGCCGCGAGACATGGTCAGGTGTGCCGCGAAGAAATAAGCTCAGCTTCTGGTCTCGCAACTTTTTGCGAAGAGAAAAAAGTTGTGAGACCAGAAGCTGAGCTTGCTTCTTTGCGCCTTCCAAGTTTTCCAGCAGTTGCGGCGCCCCGCCCGGCTGGAGCTTCCCTGTCAGCAGGTGAGCTTTGGGGCTTGGTGGGAGGGCAGCGGCAGCGGGAGGGCGGAGCGCAGTGGGAGGGTGATGGCGGCGGCAGCGGCAGCGGGCAGGAGCCATGCCGTGGGGCGGTGGCAGGGTGGTCCCTCTCTCTCCCCCTCTCTTGCTTTCTCTTTCTCTCCCCCCTCTCTCCCTCTCTCTTTCTCCCAGTAGCCGTGGGGCGACGTCAGGGTGATCAGCTGTGAGGCGGAGCTCCGGAACAGAGGAACAGAGGCACCGACGGCGGCAGCTGGAAATGCTGGAATTGCGTGGCTGGCACTTGCCTGCTGGCTGGACCAGGATGGAGGCTCAAGCCCCACGTCCATGCCCAGCGCAACGCCAGAAATGTACGGCGTCTAGCCACCGCCGTCTGTGCCTCCGTTCTGGAGCTCCGCCTCAGCTGATCACCCTGCCGTCGCTACTGGGAGAAAGAGAGAGGGAGAGAGGGGGGAGAGAAAGAGAAAGCAAGAGAGGGAGAGAGAGAAAGAGAGAGGAAGAGAGGGGGGAGAGAAAGAGAGAGAAATATATAGCAAGAGAGGGAGAGAGAGGGAGAGAGGGGGGAGAGAAAGAGAGAGAAAGAGATAGCAAGAGAGGTAGAGAGAGAAAGAGAGAGGAAGAGAGGGGGGATAGAAAGAGAGAGAAAGAGATAGCAAGAGAGGGAGAGAGAGAAGGAGAGAGGGAGAGAGGGGGGAGAGAAAGAGATAGCAGGAGAGGGAGAGAGAGGGGGGAGAAAGAGAGAAAGCAAAAGAGAGATAGCAAGAGAGAGAAAGAGAGAGGGAGAGAGAGGGGGAAGAGAGAAAAAGAGAAAGACAGCAAGAGAGAGAAAGCAAGAGAGGGAGAGAAAGAGGGGAGAAGGAGGGTGAGGGAAAGACAGAGAGAGGGAAGGAGGGAGAGAGAAGGAGGGCAAAAAAGAGAGGAAGGAAGGGAGAAACAAAGAGAGATGGAGAGAGAGGGGAAAGAAAGAGAAGGGAGGGAGAGAGAGAAAGAGGGAGAGAGAAAAATAGAGCGAAAGGGAGGAAGAGATATTTTTGTCCAAACTTTTTTTTACACCCCCCCGCCCCCCGCCCCCCCCCTCGCTCAATGTTCCCCAGGATTTTGTAAATGTGAATAATGTGCCGCGGCTCAAAAAAGGTTGGGAAACACTGCTTTAAAGCACATAATCTTCAAAATCTTTAATCAGACTTTCTGTTTTATGCATCTGTTGACATTTCTTTCTGCAGAAATTGGGATGAAAGTTAACTAGACTGGATGGGATGGGGTATGATTTTCATGGGGGCAGAAGACAGACTTGGCTCCACTCCCCAAATGCCCCAATCTTCTTACCTATAGCCATAGGCATTGAAAGCCAGGCTTTCTCACAGCAAGGCCCAATAGAGAGGCAGCACATCAGTCCTCCTGGACCTGCCATTTCTTACAGATGCTATCAGGCTTTCCAATAAGCCCCTGCAGCTTGGCTGCCTCAATCAAGCCTGAATCCTGAAGCAGCCTAGGAAACTGCGTTGATGAAAGCGTTTTCAGGTGGCTGATCCTCTTCTCTGATTGCAAAAAGGGTACCTGAAATGCGAGGATTGTAGAAGGAAGTGTTTCCAGCTGAAGGATTCACCTCTGTTTTTGGGGTGGGGAAATCCTTCAGCTAGAAACGCTTTCCTGCTTTTCTCTATGATCCTGGCATTTGAGGTCCATGTTTTGCAATTGGAGAGAGGGAATCTGGTGCTTGAAACGTGAAGATTGTAGAAGAAAGTGTTTCCAGATGAAGGATTCCCCTCTGTTTTGGGGAAATGCTTTCCTGCTTTCCTCTACGATCCTCACATTTCGGACACACGTTTTGCAATTGGAGAGAGGGAATCTGATACCTGTAAACGCTTTCATTTAAAAGGCTCTCAATGCAGTTCTGTGGGCTGTTTCAGCATTCAGGCAGGTCCAAGAGGACTGACGTGCTGCCTCTCTATCGGGCCTTTCTGAGAGGAAGCCTGGCTTTCAACGCACTTTCCTGGGATGCTTTGAAAATCAGGCTCCATGTGGAAGTGAGGGTCCCTATCGCCTGGAACCATCCAAAAATGCAACGTGAGGACCATATGGGCAGGGCTACATTCATAGTATAAGACGCACCCAGATTTTCACTCTCTTTTTTAGGGGAGTGGGGAGGCATGTCTTATACTCCGAAAAATATGGTAAATGGTTTCTGTGAAGCATTAGTATATTGGCAAATGACCCAGGTAGTGGATGAAACACAATTTTATCAATTCTGTGGGTGATATTAATGATACCTATTCTGAAGGCCGTAATGCTGCCTTCAGTTTATGTTCATTATTGTCTTATTTAAAAATAAGGGAAGGTTTCTGAATATTGGACACTGATGTCAAATAGTAGTGGGAAGCTAAAATGTTCATAATATGTTTCTGGCAAGCCAGAGGTATTGAATTGGTCAGTATTGGAAAAAGAATACTGAAATAAACATTCTTAGTCTGATATGGCAAAACCCTTTTCTGTTCACAGGCTTCATCTTCACAAATTAGCTGTTCCTGAATGATTAATGTCTACAACGCTGGGAGAAACAGATAATCTTTATGTGTATATTGGCCCAATTTCAAGAAAAAATAGAACATATAATGTACGGGTTGGATAGTCAAACTGAAAAGGCATTTATCATCTGAATGATACAATGAGGCACAGGTTAAGAAATAGAAGGATTTTGAAAATTTAAAGATTACATTCAGTGCTTGTTTTTATTTCTTTTGAATCCTATACATATTTTTTCCGTTCTTGCTTAGTCCGCAGAAATTGCTGAATTTCTCATGCATGTTATTTCTCTAGGTATCAGTGGCTTTAATAAGTCTTTTGGAAACTACGCTACTGAGCTATCTCAGTTACAAAGTAAGTTATTATTATATTCTTCTAGAGCAGTGTTTTTCAACCAGTGTGCCGTGGCGGGACATGGTCAGGTGTGCCGCGAAGAAGGAAGCTCAGGTTTCGGTCTCACAACTTTTTGCTGAGAGAGAGTGAGAGAGAGAGAAAGAGAGAGAAAGAAAGCAAGAGAGAGAGAAAGAGAGTGAGAGAGAGAGAAAGCAAGAGAGAGAAAGAAAAGAGAGAAAGAAAGAGTGAGAGAAAGAAAGCAAGAGAGAGAGCAAAAGAGAGAGAAAAGAAAGCAAGAGAGAAAGAAAGAGGGAGAGAGAGAGAGAAAAGGAGAGGAAGGGAGAGAGAGAAATGAGAGGATGGGAAGGAAAAAAGAGAAATGAGAAAATGATTGAGACAGAGAATGAGAGGAAAGAGAGAGAAACAAAGGAGAGAGAGAAGTGACTCTTGATTTAAAGCATATGATAAAAAGCACCAAAAGAATAAGAGAGAAAAAAACCCAAGCCCTCACCTGTTTTTGGAAATGGTTCATAGTGTGTATACACACACACACAGAGGAGGGGAGGAGACAGGGTTGGAAAAAGAGAGAAGTGTCTTAGGGTGTCATTTTGGTTGGTGGTGTGCCCCAGGATTTTGTAAATGTAAAAAAATGTGCCGCGGCTCAAAAAAGGTTGAAAATCACTGTTCTAGAGCCATATTACCTTCTGACCCATTCTTCAGGGTAATACTCTAGGCGTATCAGTAGATTTAGCCTTCAAGTATAATATTTAGATAGTAGCAGAATTTTTTATTTTTAAAATCTGATGCAGTAAAACCCTAGCAATTAAATAAATGTACATCCTGATAAATCTCTCTCTCTCTTTCTTCAAGTACATGTATACCATTTATTCAGAAATTAATAATAGTATTTGTTTTGTTATGCACAATACAGAGTCACTTGTGTGTTGAGATAAATTGGAGAGAGAGAGAGAGAGAGGGGGAGGGAGGGTGGGAGAAGAGAGAGAGAAAAGAAAATAAAGATTTGAGTTAATGGTAGCACTCTTTTTTTCAAGCATTTTTTGCCAGATACTGTGACATACTATTTTTTGAGATGAAGCATTTTAATATCACGAAAAAGAATGCAGAAATTGTTTAATTATGTTGTGCTTGTTTGTTTGTTTGTTTGTCTACTGATTGATTGATTGATTGATTGATTGATTGTGATTTATAAGCTGCCCAACTCCTTCTGAACCCTGGGCAGTGAACAGCAATATAAAACAATATAAAAACAATTGAAAACTTTAATTATAAAACATTCATATCCATTCAGCTGGGGCTAGATGGTATAGTTCACCGGCCCCAGGCCTGCCTTGACCCCAGGCCTGCCTTATTAGAAATTAAAATATTGTTGCTGTATTGACCACATTTGACTTATAAATGTAATTGAATGTTTCTTACTCTGAATGAAATATCTAATATGGTTTTTGTACTGAGGTTTCTCTATATTCTTTTAAATATTAGGAAGCATTTTATACTTCTAATAATGTCAATGATAAAAAATAGAAATTTTAGATAAAACTTGAATTATTTATTCTTCTTATATTCAAATTAAATAAGTATTCTTCAGGTATATTTATTTCGCTAATACTGTACAACTAACTGATATAGTGCTTTGGTATACATCCTTGGCCATTTTTGAGAGCAGCATAAACATTTATATATTGTTTATCTACATACATATATGAAATATATACATGAAATATACAGGTCCTTATACACATGCACGCACACACACAAATATACATGAAGACTCATGTCACAGACATTTTCTGTACATCTATTTCTATTTGGAAATAGAGCTCGCTACAGAAATTAAGCTAAGCTGGACAGAAGACAGAGCTGATTGGTTTACATCTAGTCAGACATGACATTACTACAGCTCCTTCTTCTAAAAAGGATTTGCTTACGCAGAGCTCTGTTGTGCCTAATAGGAAATTTGAATGCTTCTCAGTGTACTATATATACTGTATTTTTCGGAGTATAAGATGTACCTTAGTTTTTGGGGCGGAAATTAGGAGTGGAAATCTGCCTACCAGATATCTGCCTAGTGTCCTTAGTTTGGTCAGCTTCAGCATATTATTTTATCCCCTGGTTAGGGCTTAAAAAATCTTATTTGGAGGGAGTGGCAATCAAAAAAGCCTTTAAAGACTGGGGGCTGAAAAAACCTTTGCAGGAAGTACCAATGAAAAAAGCCTGCAAAGACTTAGGGCTGGGAAACACCTTCTTTGGAGTGAGTAGTAATGAAAAAGCCTGCAAGCTTGGAAGATCATTAGCTCCTCATTAGGACTGAAAAAAGCTTAGAAAAAGCTATATTCAGAGTATAAGACTCATCCAAATTTTCAGCCTTTTTTGGGGGGGGGGAGTGTCTTATACTCCAAAAATTATGGTAAATCCTGTATGCTGCTATGTATCACCCATGTTGAATTATGGTATTACTATGCTGGTTGTTAACATTGCATTTTATTTTAACTTGATTTTTAAAAGGGAAACATTTGGGAACAAGTTGTACGCATTCCTTTTCTGCTGGAAACCATCAATGCTATTCCTTTCATCATTACGGTAAGTTTCTATCTGTAATTTTTACGGGAGAGGAAAGGAAACAGCGACTACAAGATTGGAAAATTATATTCATGAAAACCTTTGAAGCAAGATTTTCTGTGAATCTATGGAAAAATTATGAGGCCCATTCAATTTTAATGCTCAGCACTAATTCTTTGATTTGATTCTTTTTTTCTTTTAATATAGACAGAGGACTTGTGATCTCTAGTTCTCAGGAAGCCTCATTCATTTTCCCCATAATATTATTATTTGTTGGTCATGCAGTAGAGATTGAAACAGCTTTTTGTATAAGAATTTGGGAAGGAAGGCAGGTCCATCAGAGATAATATTAGTTGATTCTGATTGCAAGTAATGGCAACAGAAGATACATTTTTCATCAATTTCATTCCACTAATCCCATTGCCATGCAGATCGTGCCTTTCAAGTTATTTTGTAATCCTTGAAGAATGACAAGATTACTTGTGTTACATGCTATATGCACATTATTCTGTTTGATGGATATCAGAATTCTAAATAAAGTATGCCCTTATAAAAATCTTACATCTGCTGTTCATTTTAGGGAACATCAAAAGTGCCTTGTGGAATCTTTTTTAATCAACAGCTTCCCCCTCCACACTCACAGATACACCAGTCTATAATGTCTTGGTCCTAACTCAAGCAAGCAAACTACAATACACTTAAACTTAGGCAGACCAAATTGTAGTCATTAACCCATGGTTAATTCAGTTCTACCTATTTTTGTTTGGATATAAACTTCACTTCAGAAGTAAGTTTCTGGAGATTATATTGGGACAATAATTTTGATCAAAAATAAGAATTGGGGTTGAAAAAGAATAGATCAAATATCAAATTTTCCTACTCGGCTGAATTGTCTTCTGTTGTAGTTTTGCTAGCTCTGCTGTTATCAAGTAAAAAGCCACAGATATATCACAAAAGTGAGTACACCCCTTCATATTTTGTAAATATTTAAGTATATTTTTTCATGTGACAACACTGAAGAAATGACACTTGGCTACAATGTAAAGTAGTGAGTATACAGCTTGTTTAACAATGTAAATGTGTTATCCCCTCAAAATAACACAACATACAGTTATTATTGTCTAAACTGCTGGAAACAAAAGCGAGTACACCCCTAAGTGATAAAGTCCAAAGGGGCCCAAAGTGTAAATATTTTGTCTGTCCACCCTTACTTTCCAGCACTGCATTAAGCCTCTTGGGCATAGAGTTCACCAGAGCTTCACAAGTTGCCATTGGAATCCTTGTCCATTCCTCCATGGCGATGTCACGGAGCTGGTGTTAGAGACCTTGTGAACTTCCACCTTCCATTTCAGCAAGCAATGCTCAATGAGGTTTAAATCTGGAGAAATGCTTGGTCAATCATCACTTTTACCTTCATCTTATTTAGCAAGGTAGTGGTCATTTTGGAAGTGTGTTGGGGGTTGTTATCATGTTGGAATACTGCCCTGTGGCCTAGTCTATAAAGGGAGGGGATCATGCTCTGCTTCAGTATGTTACAGTATATGTCGGCATTCATGGTTCTCAAATTCACTGCAGCAACCCAGTGCCGGTAGTACTCATGCAGCCCCAGACCATGACATTCCCACTACCATGATTGACTGCAGTCAAAACAAACTTGTCTTTGTACTCCTCACCTGGTTGCCCCCATATACACTTGACACCATCTAAACTAAATAAGTTTATCTTGGTCTCATCGGACCACAGGACATGGTTCCAGAAATCCATGTCCTTAGTCTGCTTGTCTGTAGCAACCGTTTGTGGGCCTTTTTGTGCATCATCTTTAGAAGAAGATTCCTTCTGGGATGACAGGCCTGAGCCTAAAGTGATGACTCATGCGGTATATGATCTGAGCACTGACAGGCTGACTTCCCATCACTTCAACCTCTGCAGCAATGCTGGCAGCACTCATACATCTATTTCCCGAAGGCAACCTCTGGATATGGTGCTGAGCACGGGCACTCAACTTCTTTGGTTGACCATGGCATTCAGAACAGGCCTCGCCATGGTTAAACCGCTGTATGGCCACCGTTCTGCAGCTCGTTTTCAGGGTCTTGGCAATCTTATATTTTATGTATACGGAGAACATATACATCAAGACTTTTTTTTAATGTGTCCAATCACACTTGGCCAATAAAATTCAATTCTGTTCTATTCCATTCCATTCTTATAACCTAGGCCATCTTTATTTTTATTTATTTATTTATTTTAAATATATTTTTTATTGATTTTTAACAATTTAACATCACACAACATAAAACAGGCCATCTTTATGTAGAATAACAATTCGTTTTTTCACTTCTTCAGAGAGTTCATTGCCATGAGATACCATGTTGAATTTCCAATGACCAGCATGAGAAATTGAGAGCGGTAAAACCAAATGTAACACACTTCTTCCCACTTCATACCTGAGACCTTGTACCACAAATAAGTCACATGACACCAGGGAGGGAAAATGGCTACTTGGATCCCATTTGGACATTATCACTTTGAGGTATACTCACTTTTGTTGCCAGCAGTTTAGACATTAATGGTTGTGTGTTCCGTTATTTTGAGGGGACAGCACATTTATACTGTTATACAAGCAGTATACTCACTACTTTACATTGTAGTCAAGTGTCATTCCTCAGTGTTGTCACATGAAAAGATATACAGTGGTACCTCGGTTCTCGACCATAATCCGTTCTAGAACTGTGGTTGAGAACCGATTTGGTCGAGTACCGAATTTATTTATCCCATAGGAAATAATGGAAATGGATTTAATTGGTTCCCAGCCCCTGTTAACTCGCTGGGAACCAATTAAATCTATTTTCTTTATTTCCAATGGGATAGATAAATTCGCTACTCCAAGCTGCAGGAAAGGTGGGGGCTGCTGGAAGCAATGAGGAAAGGAGCCCCCAGAAGCTGCCATCCCGGCAGCTTCAGGGGGCTGAGGAGCTCTCTAAGAGCTCCAAGCTGCAGGAAGGGTGGGGGCTGCTGCAATCTTGGCAGCTTCTGAGGGCTCCTTTCCTCATTGCTTCCTTTTATTACCTGTAAGCAGCTTCAAAAACTTTCTCCTTCCCTGTGGAATTTAATGGCTGCAACACGCGGCGATTTCCCTTCCAGTAGCAAGAGCGCCGGGAACGTCACGTAATGAAGGGAAGCTGCTGGAGCGGCAGCAATTGCTGAGATGGCTCCGTCGGCTTCCCTTCATCACGTGACGAGCCCTCAGAAGCTGCCAAGATTGCAGCAGCCCCCACCCTTCCTGCAGCTTGGAGCTCTTAGAGAGCTCCTCAGCCCCCTGAAGCTGCCGGGATTACATTTCGTATAATGAACAAAATTTTCTCTGCCTGTTCGGTATCTGAATTTTTGTTCAGATACCGAAGCAAATTTTTGCCGAAAATTTTGTTCGTTATCCGAAATGTACGAGAAAGGAAGCGTTCGAGTACCGAGGTACCACTGTACTTAAATATTTACAAAATGTGAGGGGGTGTATTCACTTCTGTGATATACTGTACATGGAATATAACTACACTGCTCAAAAAATAAAGGGAACACTTAAACAACACAACATAACTCAAAGTAAATCAAACTTCTGTGAAATCAAACTGTCCAATTAGGAAGCAACACTGATTAACAATCAATTTCATATGCTGTTGTGCACATTCAACTTTGAATGAATATTTGGAGGAAGTATGTAATACATTGTGTTTTTTCTTTAGATTTTCTGCCCTGCATTAAGGAATTTATTTATCCCAGTGTTTTTAAATTGTTGGCTTGCTAAGCATGCTTTGGAGAATATGATTGTAAGTATGACAAAGTAGATAAGATTTGTTTGAAGGGAAAATTCATATTTTCTATTTATGAGTCAATACAAAAATGTCTTTTCTTTTTTTTTTAAATAATTTTTATTAGTTTACAGAAAAAAAGTATGTACAAAGGGAGGAAGAGTAAATATATCTTAATTGCCATCATTGTGATAACATATACTCGCAAGTGTAATATGTCACTTCTCAGTGACATTGAATCTTTGAATGTTTGCAACAACAAAAAAAGGTTGTAAGTCAAGGACTACATGTAGTTGGCTTATTGTAATTGGTTCTATAAATTTTGCCTTCAGCCCCAGAAGATAAAAAATATGCAGAATTCTGTGTTCTTTTTCCTGTCAGGAAAATATTGTACAGTTGAAGCGAAATTACTCCCTGCTTTTCATTCCGAATCTCCTTATGTATTTCTTAAGCCATAAGTGGTGCAAATTACAATGTAATTTTAATGAATTATGGTTTCTTATATGGTTACTTGATGCTTATTGACCTCCTTTTCTGATATTCTGTATGAAAGGGCACCCTGTGATTTAGCGGTAATGTAGGTTTGATGGCACCATGTTTCAGAAAGCCCAGCTAACCCTTTCATTATTTAGCTGTACTGCTGTATTGCATATTTCTTGTCTGCTGCCTCACATTTTATTTAATGAGCTGGTTACATAATTTTGTTGTTGGTTGGACTTTTCACATAGAATGATCTTCATAGAGCCATCCAGCGCACACAGTCCGCAATGTTTAACCAAGTTCTGATTTTAATATCTACATTGCTGTGTCTTATCTTTACATGGTAAGTTCCATGTAGTTTATTATTACTGTTTTATGTCAAGCCAAAGTTTAAACCTTGTCTTGTTTAGGAAAATAAATAATGATAGAGGACAAAATACTAAAAAAAATATATGTGAGTAATCTCCATTATTTGAAAATATTATTGTTCAGGTACAAACTCCTTTAATTAAGGGGGAGATAAAACCTCTGTCCTTTTTGTTTATATTGCCATTATATTGCTGTATATCTTCCCAAGGAATTGGTCCAGAGGGGGAAACTATTCCTGGCGAAAGCTTTTCTTTATACAACACTAACATTGGGATGCAGGTAAAGATTACAAATCACAACAGTAAAAGATTTAAAGAAACCTGACAAATATGGTTATTAAATCTGTTTCTCTCCCTCCCCAATATTTTATACTTATTTCTTGTTATGATTACATCAATCCTGAAATCAGATATGATCTTTAAAATGAACTTCTTAATTGCTTTCTCTTCAAACCTTTATAAAACACTAAAGTTACACCATTTTGCATTTCTAATATTTTCTACCTTTGATGTTTATAGAATACCTAATTGTTAATGACTGATAACACTATTACAAACTATGTCTCCTTTTCTCACTAAATCTTCTCCCTTTCTTGAGTTATGGGAAAGAAAAATATTAGACAGCAATCTATCACTGATAAGGAGTCTAGTGTTGCTTGCCAGGGAACATCATGTTCAGATTCAAGCCTGGGTTTTGTAAGTGACAGGAAAAGATGAGGAAAAAAGGCAAGTTGACCTACACCAATTATTGCTGCCTTCTGCATGTGCAGACACCAGCTTATTATGTGCCATTTCATTCTGATCTTGTTCTGGCCCTTGTAGAGTGGGGAAAAATAGACTAAATACTGACAAAAATACCAATGACACAGTTGTTAGCTAAGAAAATAAAGCAATTATCTACCATGGTAATTGAAATCACATTCAGTCTGGTTTAAAGCAGTTCTCTGTTGATTTCTCTTTTATTTATATTGCTGTTCCTTTGAATTTTTAAATTATTGCATTTATATTTTTAAAGGATTACTAGTAAATATTAATATTTTAGATAATTATATTATCTAAACATTTTATATATATGCATACACACACACATAGACACACATACATACATTCTGATTGTTATACTCTGCCAGGCAACTGTATAAAATTTTCTGTGAGAGCTTGTACTATTCGTAACTGTAGTGCTTTAGGCTTAATATATGGGTAGCACTGGATTCTTGCTTCATGTCATGAACATGTGCCAAAGCCACAAAAGAGATGCAGTGGTCTCAAAGAACAGTTGCTACACAGTTAGGTAGCGCTGTACAATGGCAGATGCTTGACAGTATCCTAGTTTATCACAACCTAATCATCTTTACAAAAACAGAAGGAGACGCTGTGTGTCAAGACCAAATCTTCTCACCTTCCAAATACTTTATATTGACTCCTTTTCCATCCAACTATTAATGAGGACACTGAACTTTTTCAATAAGAGCTTGTTTGTTTGAAAATTTGTTGCAAAAATCAGCTTAATCAAAGTGAGTTTCATGTGGACAGGAATGTAAGCTGGACCCACAGGCCCAATTTGGCCTAAAAACTAGCAGATCTTGAATTCTAATTCCTCCTTTAGCGTGAAAACATGAGAATTAGTCCGTCACAGCCCACAACATCAGACTCAAGTAACAATCCACTTGGTCAATTCCTGTCACAACCAATGGATTTACATTTGATCCCCCTCTAAAAGCAGACACAGCACTTCTAGGAAAACATTAGCGGAAAAGAAAATAGTAAACTGGGGCGAGAATAAAAAAGTGGGTAGAGCCCCCCCCCCCCCTTCCGAAGACATAAAATTGAGTATGGTTTAGAGGTTAGGGTATTCATTTAGGTTCAAGCTTAATTTCAGTAATGGGAGCTCGCTCAATCAGTTTTGAATTGTTCTAAATTGGAAATAAAATAAAAAGGATACCTGGGTAAGCTATCCAACATTTCTCAATTAAGAGCAGGATTTGGCTAATAAAACGTAACATAAGATTCATGTAAATAAAGTTTATTTTAGTTTAACTAGACAGTATGGGCTACGTGGGCATATAAAGTGATAAAATATAAATCATGTTACTTTTCTGT